>NC_139912.1:1611920-2211920 GCF_905171665.1 Trachurus trachurus
CTTCAAGCGCCGCATGTGGCTGCAGGACCTTCTGGACGAGGTGCACACGGCCGAGGTCCGAGACCTTCCCGTCCGGACCACGGGGGCCGTTGGCGGCGGCAGCAGCAGTGGCGGCGGCGGCGGTGGCGTTGTTGGGGGGCTCCCTGTTGGCGGGGGGGGTCTGGGGGTTGGGGGGGTCCACCTCAGCACCACCGGCAGCACCCTGCACTCCAAACCCCCCGGAGGGACCAAGAACCTCCCCATCAGCTTCAGACTGGAGGAGGAAGAAGGGACCAACCTGCCGCAGGAAACCAACAAGTCCCAGACCTACAGGGACAAGGACCGGGACGGAGTCCTCAAGGCGCCCGGCAAGAAGAAGAAGAAAGGGAGGAACGGGGGGAAGAGGAGGGAGGGAGAGAAGAGGAAGAGGAGAGCGCGCTCGGTCCAGCTGGAGTGGAGGTCTCTGCTCGGCCTGAGGAGGGCGCTGCTCTAAGACGCTGTCAGTCTCTGACGAAGGTGAAGATCTATCTATCTATCTATCTATCTATCTATCTATCTATCTATCTATCTATCTATCTATCTATCTATCTATCTATCTATCTATCTATCTGTCTATCTATCTACCTGTCTGTCTATCAATCTAGATCTGTCTATCTATCTATCTATCTATCTATCTATCTATCTATCTATCTATCTATCTATCTATCTATCTATCTATCTATCTATCTATTTATCTATAGTTCTATCTACCTATCTCTCTCTCTCTATCTATCTATCTATCTATCTATCTATCTATCTATCTATCTATCTATCGTTCTATCTATCGTTCTATCTATCTATCTATCTATCTATCTATCTATCTGTCTATCTATCTATCGTTCTATCTATCGTTCTATCTATCGTTCTATCTATCTATCTATAGTTCTATCTATCTATCTATCTAGCTATCTATCGTTTCTTTCTATCTATCTATCTCTATCTATCTATTTATCTATAGTTCTATCTATCTATCTATCTGTCTATCTATCTATCTATCTATCTATCTATCGTTCTATCGTTCTATCTATCGTTCTATCTATCTATCTATCTATCTATCTATCTATAGTTCTATCTATCTATCTATCTATCTATCGTTTCTTTCTATCTATCTCTATCTATCTATTTATCTATAGTTCTATCTATCTCTATCTATCTATCTATCTATCTATCTATCTATCTATCTATCTATCTATCTATCTATCTATCTATCTATCTATCTCTCTATCTATCTATCTATCTATCTATCTATCTATCTATCTATCTATCTATTTATCTATAGTTCTATCTATCTACCTATCTCTCTCTATCTATCTATCTATCTATCTATCTGTCTATCTATCTATCTATCTATCTATCGTTCTATCTATCGTTCTATCTATCTGTCTATCTATCTATCTATCGTTCTATCTATCTATCTATCTATCTATCTATCTATCTATCTATCTATCTATTTATCTATAGTTCTATCTACCTATCTCTCTCTCTCTATCTATCTATCTATCTATCTATCTATCTATCTGTCTATCTATCTATCTATCTATCGTTCTATCTATCTATCTATCTATCTATCTATCTATCTATCTATCTATCCCTGTCTTTCTTTCTTTCTACCCCCCCCCTCTCTCTCTTCCTTCCATTCTACCCCCTTTCTCTGTCTTTTTCTTTCCTTCTACCCCTCTCTCTTTCTTTCTTTCTACCCTTCTACCTTTCTCTATCTCTATCTACCTACCTCTTTCAATCTATCATCCCCCTCTCTCAGTCTCTTTTTTCACTCTTTTTCTTCTTTCTTTCTTCCTTCTACCCCTCTCTCTCTGTCTTTTTACTTCTTTCTTTCTTTCTTTCTTTCTACCCCTCTCTCTCTGTCTTTTTACTTCTTTCTTTCTTTCATTCTACCCCTCTCTCTCTGTCTTTTTACTTCTTTCTTTCTTTCTTTCTTTCTACCCCTCTCTCTCTGTCTTTTTACTTCTTTCTTTCTTTCTTTCTTTCTTTCTTTCTTTCTTTCTTTCTTTCTTTCTTTCTTTCTACCCCTCTCTCTCTGTCTTTTTACTTCTTTCTTTCTTTCTACCCCTCTCTCTCTGTCTTTTTACTTCTTTCTTTCTTTCATTCTACCCCTCTCTCTCTGTCTTTTTACTTCTTTCTTTCTTTCTTTCTACCCCTCTCTCTCTGTCTTTTTACTTCTTTCTTTCTTTCTACCCCTCTCTCTCTGTCTTTTTACTTCTTTCTTTCTTTCTTTCTTTCTACCCCTCTCTCTCTGTCTTTTTACTTCTTTCTTTCTTTCTACCCCTCTCTCTCTGTCTTTTTACTTCTTTCTTTCTTTCTTTCTTTCTACCCCTCTCTCTCTGTCTTTTTACTTCTTTCTTTCTTTCTACCCCTCTCTCTCTGTCTTTTTACTTCTTTCTTTCTTTCATTCTACCCCTCTCTCTCTGTCTTTTTACTTCTTTCTTTCTTTCTTTCATTCTACCCCTCTCTCTCTGTCTTTTTACTTCTTTCTTTCTTTCTTTCTTTCTTTCTACCCCTCTCTCTCTGTCTTTTTACTTCTTTCTTTCTTTCTACCCCTCTCTCTCTGTCTTTTTACTTCTTTCTTTCTTTCTACCCCTCGCTCTCTGTCTTTTTACTTCTTTCTTTCTACTCCTCTCTATCTCTATCTATCTACCTCTTTTCTATATACAGTATCATCCCCCTCATCTATCTATCCAAGTCCATCACTGTCTCCAGTCCCAGTCCTCATAATAATCCTGTGTCTTGATATTTACATGATTCCTCCTCAGATTAAAAAAGAAAAGATGATTGGATGTAAAATTTAAACCATATTTAATGTGAACAAAGTTTGTATTAGATCTTTTATCTCTAACATCACACGTAGACTTTAAACGTTGATCTAACGTGTGTTTTCTTGTCTCTTCTCTCTTGTCTCTTCAGGAAGCTGCGAACAGTCGGAGTCGACTCCTAAATACTCACCTCACACTCGTCTGTCACGGTGATTATTTGGAAAGAAATTGGAAAATATTTATTGTGTGTAAATATTCTAAATATAGCAGAATAGATAGCAGAATATGATAAAAAAAAAACTTATTTGATGCTCTGAGGAGCAACAGATTTTAATCTTTGTGAATCCTTGCTTTTTTCTTTTTTTATTCCAATTATGTCAGATTTTTTTGCGGTAATTTATTTTGTCTGAATGGTGTATTTATTTTGTAAATGTATCGAGGTGCTGCTGACCCTCTATATTTTTGTACCATAATGCACTTTAGATATATAAATATAAATATATATACCATTAATTTTGTTCATTGACTTGTTTTTGTGGTTGATTGAAATGAAGAAAAAAAAACGACAGTCGTCACTCTGTGTCTCTTTTTTTTCCTTCGCTCTCTTCACTCATTCCTTGTCTGTTTCTTTGCTGCTGTTGTTTGTCTGTTTGTCTGTCTGTTTGGTGTCCAACCTCCTGCTGCCTTCACTGTCTCCGTTTCCTCCGTTTAAACTCCAAAACGCTCCGCTTCTCAATGCAAAAACCTTCCCACTTGTACATAAACCGAACGAACACGGCTCGATATTGTTGTTTTTTGGCACTTGCACTGAGATAAAACCCTCTGTACTGAACGGATTAAACATTTGACAGAAGCTCCAACGTGTCTGTGTCTTTGATCACCACCATCACATTCAACCATGTTATGTCTGTCCTCTCTGATATTTAATATATAACCCAACAGTGTGAAGCTTGAAACACGAGCCATGGATTCATCAGTGGAGGTTATAGAGGGATAGTTCACCCAAAATTGAAATTTCTGGGAGAAGTTTCAGAGTCCTCCGTGGCTTCTCTGAGTTACAGGGGGTCTCGGCGTAGCAGTGCATGTCCATATGACGGTTGCAAATGGATACCAACTGTCTTCTTACAGTAACAAAAAGACACACCAAAAAACATCCAAATACCTCCATGCTGCTCGTCTGTAATGTCCGTCTTATATTGAAGCCCCAACATGAGAAATTGTCCCGAAAAAAATTAAATAAGTCTATATTTTAAGCTTGTTTGTAGCAGAAGCTCCCAGTGTCTCAGTTCACTGCTCTAGCTGGTCCGTCCAAATCTGCGTCCATGAGATTTGCACCGGTGACGCTCAAGATACTGGTTTAGTTTTTCAGTTTTCTCTTTTTATCTCAGTTTATTTTTAGTGAGTTCAACAAGTGATGAATCAGTTTTAGTTTAGTTTTTATTTTAGAGGAAGTTTAGTTTTAGTCTAGTTTTTATTGAGTCTTAGTTGTAGTTTTGCAAATCGCGCGAGATTTGGACCAGGAAGAGCTTCCGCTACAAACAAGCTTAAAATATAGACTTATTTAATTTTTTTTCGGAACATTACATACGAGCAGCATGGAGGTATTTGGATGTTTTTTGGTGTGTCTTTTTGTTATGAAGACAGTTGGTATCCATTTGCAACCGTCATATGGACATGCACTGCTACGCCGAGACCCCCTGTAACTCAGAGAAGCCACGGAGGACTCTGAAACTTCTCCCACATGAGTGAAATTTGAATTTTGGGTGAACTATCCCTTTAAATCCACCTTCAGCAGCTTCAACTCCGGTTCTTCAGACAGGAACTGCTCCTCCTCCTCCTCCTCCTCCTCCTCCTCGGCTGAGTCACGCTGCCGCTGCTTCTTCTAGAGAGTTTCCACTGACACAGGATCAGCTGCTGGACTCGAACCCGTTTCCCACACACAGACCGAAACTCATCACTCAGCAGTTTTTTTGGAGCATCGGCGTCTCGTTAGAGCAGCTGAAAGCATTGCAACACTTCATAATACATGTAATATCTGGGACATGTAAACTGAGCTACACTGCAAAAAAATCAAATATCTTACCAAGAATATTTGTCTTATTTTTAGTCAAAATGTCATTTCTAGTCAAAACAAATCTCATTCTACTTAAAATAAGACTCATCACATTAAAAAGCAGCTTGTTTTTCGAAACTTTTTACTTATTTCAAGCAGATTTTCACATAAATTAATCTGATAGTGGGGAAAGAAAGAAAGAAAGAAAAGGTGGTAGGTAGAAAGAAGGAAAGAAAAAGATAGAGAAGGTGGTAGGTAGAAAGAAAGAAAGAAAGAAAGAAAGAAAGAAAGAAAGAAAGAAAAGCTGGTAGGTAGGTAGAAAGAAAGAAAGAACGAAAGAAAGAAAGAAAGAAAGAAAGAAAGAAAGAAAGAAAGAAAGAAAGAAAGAAAGAAAGAAAGAAAGAAAGAAAGAAAAGGTGGAAAGAAAGAAAGAAAAAGATAGAGAAGGTGGTAGGTAGAAAGAAAGAAAGAAAGAAAGAAAGAAAGAAAGAAAGAAAGAAAGAAAGAAAGAAAGAAAGAAAGAGGACCAATCATCCCTTTCTGTATTGTCAGTGGAATCTTGGACACTGCAAAAAATCAAATATCTTACCAAGAATATTTGTCTTATTTCTAGTCAAAACAATCTCATTCTACTTAAAATAAGACTCATCACATTAAAAAGCAGCTTGTTTTTAGACACTTTTTACTTCTTTCAAGCAGATTTTCACTTGAAATAAGTAGAAAAATCTGATAGTGGAGCAACTTTTTCTTTCTTATTACAAACGCAAAAAACTTGTTTCACTGGCAGATTTTTCTACTTATTTCAAGTGAAATTTAGTTTGAAACAAGTGAAAATGATCTAAAAACAAGTTCATTTTTAGGTGATGAGTCTTATTTTAAGTGGAAAGAGATTAGTTTTGACTAGAAATGAGACATTTTGACAAGAAATAAGACAAATATTCTTGGAAAGATTGTGAGTTTTTGCAGTGTAGGGTCAGTCCCAACAACACCTCCACCATCGACCCGTTCAGCTAATCCTAAGAACTCCCAGAATCCACCACAGAGCTTTCATCAGCCGTCTATACTCTCCATCAGCTCCGACTTCATCCCCTGCTTCTTTTTTCTTTCTTTCTTTTTTTTCTTTCTTCTGCACATACAGCAGGAAAGAAAATTACAAGTTTCCACTCAATAGAGCAAAACTGTCAACAAATTACCACCTGTCATCATAAATTCCACCCAGGACTCAGTTAGAGATGATGATCAACAGCTCGGGGCCGCAGAGCGACTTCAGACGGATTTGGCTTCGCTAGCGGCCATTAAAATAATTGCCACCGCTGCAGCTTCACAACAGGACAAGTTTGGTTTGGCAGCCGGTCGGAGAGCTGAGAGGGAGAGGAGGAGGAGGAGGGAGAGGAGGATGGTGTCAATGGTGTTAATGTCCCGGCGAAGACCGGACGTCCAACCTCTCAGAACTGACACATGATGACACATCCCAAGGACAAAACACCACACACCCACAAAAGCAATCTGGTGTCTGCAGTCCAATGCAACGAGGAATGCAAAGACCTCTACATTGGAGAAACAAAACAACCACTGCATAAACGCATGGCCCAACACAGGAGAGCAAACTCCTCAGTAGGGTTGCAAAAGGGTGGAAATTTTCCAGTAAATTTCCAGAATATTTCCAGAAACTTTCCATAGGAAGTTAAACTGGGGAATTTTAGAAATATTCCAAATTGGAAACTTTCCTTGGGAATTATGGGAATTTATGGGAATTAACTGGGAATTAACTGGAAATTGGGGGTAATTTAAACGAACTGTATCATATCCAAACATAAATGCAAATATTTTGCTTTGTCATAAGCAATAATCCATGCAAAATAATACAATTAAAAAACATTTCAACTGATTTATTTGTGAGTAGAACTTTATCAACTTTTAATTCTTGTATGAACAATCAATTATTTTACTGAATAACAAAAACATGATGAATGTTGAGTAAAATATTACTACCCCACTACCCCCCCCACAAGTGCTGTGTGCATGTGATTGAGGAATAGCCTAGATATTCAAGTGTACTTGCATTAAATCATGTTGTTTTAACCAAGATTATGCTACAATATATTTCCCCCAACTATATTTAAGTTCCCTGTTAAGGGCTAACCTTAAATTTTATAAATTTCGGATTTATTCCCGTTTATTCCCATATATTCCCGTTAATTCCCATATATTCCCATACATTCCCATGGAAAGTTTCCAACTTTGAAAATTCCTGGAATTTTGCAACCCTACTCCTCAGGCCTGTACTCTGCTGTCCATTTACATCTCAAGGAGAAAGCCCACTCCTTTGAGGACAGCAAAGTCCACATCCTAGACAGAGAGGACAGATGGTTTGAAAGTGTAGTTAAAGAAGCCATCTATGTAAAAATAGAGAAACCTTCCCTCAACAGGGGAGGAGGTCTGAGACACCACCTATCTCCAATTTACAATGCTGCCCTTTCATCCCTTCCCAGGAGATTCAACAATCTAGCCTCAAAGAACAACCACTGTTCACAAGTGGCAAGTGACTCCAACGACTGTCGTTAGAACAACATAGGGCACTAACGAAGTCGAAACCAACTTCCATCAAAGACAGTCACTTAAACGACTTCCTAGACAAATAACTAAGTCCAGTTGCTTTCCATTTAACCTCCTTTGAAAAAATTACACATGAATAGATAAAGACTTTATTTATCCTGAGGAGGAAACTCACATGTCCCTCTGCTCCTCTGGAATAATAATGATAATAATAATAATAGTAAAGATAATGACAATAATAACAGGTAATGAATCATGATAACGTGTGTGGGTTTGGAAGACAGAGGCTGGTTGTGTTTCATCAGGATGGTGATGTCATAGAGATCTTTGTTTGGTTGGTAGCAACACAAACACAGAGAGGGATTGCTGCTTAGTTTCTGACACTGAGTTGAGTCTTTAGAGTCAGACCTTAAAGGGAAAGTTCACCCAAAATTGAAATTGCACTCATTATCTCCTCCCCCTCATGTGGACTAAGGGCTGGGAGAAGTTTCAGAGTCCTCCGTGGCTTCTCTGAGTTACAGGGGGTCTCGGCGTAGCAGTGCATGTCCATATGACGGTTGCAAATGGATACCAACTGTCTTCGTAACAAAAAGACACACCAAAAAACATCCAAATACCTCCATGCTGCTCGTATGTAATGTCCGTCTTGTATTGAAGCCCCGAAATGCGAAATTGTCCCGAACAAAATTAAATAAGTCTATATTTCAAGGTCTGTCCTCTTCCCAGTTCGTCCAAATTTGACGAACCGGGAAGAGGAACTTCGAGAAGCTTCCGCTACAAAACAAGCTTGAAATATAGACTTATTTAATTTTTTTTGGAACAATTTCGCATTTCGGGGCTTCAATACAAGACGAACATTACATACGAGCAGCATGGAGGTATTTGGATGTTTTTTGGTGTGTCTTTTTGTTACGAAGACAGTTGGTATCCATTTGCAACCGTTATATTGACATGCACTGCTACTGCTGTCTTTAGACCTGAGGCAACCAGACCTGGTCCAGACCTCCAGAGTAGCTCCGTTCCCTGCAACACCAGGGTTTAATCTGTTTGACCATGACATCGAACTAACAGGAACCCAGCAGGCAGATCTCTGCAGGTTTGTCAGAGTCTGAGAGTCTGAAAACTCACAGAAACTCTTTTCTTGTTCAGACCAGAAAGAAGCTTTTAGAAAGAGAAAGAAGAAAAAAAAAAAAAAAAACCCTGAGAACATTTGGCCTAATTTCCAGACTGGCTCCGAATCAAAGGAAAAGTTGAACCTCCTCCAAAGCTCAAATAAAGGAGCATGAATAATCACCAAGAATCCTGCCCAAAACAAAACTTCACCCACATGTAAAACTGATCCCAGACCCTCGCAGGAAACCGACCCAACGTTGAGTCCCATTCATGTTGTGTCAGAGACCATTAACGCCGTCGTAGGTTCTGCTCGGGGTTTCTGGACCGGGGTCGGTTCCCTGAGTGGAGCTCAGTCCGGATGACATTTATCTGGAGGGAGGAGGAATGAGCCAATTACGGTGTCGAATCCTTTTATTGTTATGGCTGAATCTGAGCTGCTGTGGTGGACGGAGATCCCGCGCAGCCCAGATGTGCACAGACAGACACACACAGCAGCTCTAATCCGCTCAGAGCTCAGAGCCCAGAGTCCTAGGCCCTGTCCCAATTCTCCCCCTAGCCCTAAATATTTGCCCTAACTAGGGATGTCACGATTACTTGTTTTCACAATTAATCGTGGTATTAAACGCCACAATTATTTAATCGTAAAGATTCCTAAATACCGTTATTTTCACAAAAATTTGATGGTGGAACCTTATTGGCAGATGCGCAAAAATAAAGGTAAATGCACAGATACTGGTCCATTTAACTAACGTAACATTGAATTGGTAGGAATTTAAATGTTAGCGTGTCATTTTTTAATTATATCAAAACAAAAAACCATTAAAATAAACGCAAACATATGGTATAGTAGCCTATATAATATATGGGTTTATAGTGTATAATATATATCATATATTAATAGATACTTGAAATATTTTGTGTAATAATGAGTAATGTAGTTATATTTTGACTATATTTGATTTTACACATTCATAGTGTTGTGAAATTAATTAAGGCATAATAATCGTGATAATCGTAATACCGTGATTATTTCTCTGACAATAATCGTACCAAGAAAATTTATAATCGTGACATCCCTAGCCCTAACCCTATATTTTGCGCGTTCACATGTAGGGGTAGGGTGTCCCATTACTCTAGGGGAAGCAAGGGGAAGTGCGATTTTGCCCTCAAAAATCAGCCCTCAAAATGTAGTGAGGTCCGATGCGGGCTTAAAATGAAGTGGAAGATGAAATTACCCGTTGTCACGCTCGATCGCCGTTTAGACAAATCTGAAATGCCTGAAGAAACATTACTATTTCTCTGTGTGTGTGTGTGTGTGTGTGTGTGTGTGTGTGTGTGTGTGTGTGTGTGTGTGTGTGTGTGTGTGTGTGTTTTGTGTCGCTATGTGTGGTATTTGTTGGGGGAATCACGGTGTCGCATCAGTGGCTGCAGCTGACAGGGACAGCTAACGGTAGCTAAGCTAACAGCAGCAGCTAAGCTAACAGTGGTAGCATCAAGACGTCAGCTGTTAAAACCCTCCCGTTGTGGGACACGACATGAAACTACTCCAGTTAGCTCAGTCATGTTGGAACTCAGATATCCGCTGGAGAAAATATTTTTTCATGGAGCGTTTATTGAGTCACTGAGTTATTAAAGTTAAACAGGTAGCTAACCGTTAGCCCGGCTAATCTATGATAACCATGACTAATTACAAAAATTGTTTAGACTGAGATAAACAAACACAGCCAACGCAACAGGCAACACAACAGCTGGAACCGCCGGCATTTTTCCTGAATGAAATAGTAGCACGCTCCACCGGTATAATTGACCTCTGGCTAAGCCCCGCCCCCTCCACTCACTCGGACAAACAGTCAACATTCGGTGACAGTTGCTATGGCAACAGCTGTCACAGTAGAGACATTTCACAGGAGGCAATTGATGATTTTTGGAGACAGAAAGATTAAATATCATCTAGAAGTCACCAAAACTTAACTTAACTTTACTGCTATGGCTGTCGGTTGCCGCGAAACGCCGATAGCGACGGGCTAACTTCTGTTAGCCTGTCTATGGAGTTTTGCATTATACGTTAGCATTAAGCTAGCGGACTTTATGCTTAGTTGTGATGCTGGCTAACATCTAAACATCTCTGACAATATGTTGCCTCAAATACATTGTTGACTTAACTTAGAACAGATGTAGACATCCTTGTTAAGTTTATCCAGGTTTAGTTGGTGTTGTGGTCGACTGCATAACTTTATCCAGAGCAGACACTTCTCTCGGTTGAGATGTGGCTTGGGAAAAGGTAAAAAAAATCCACCCCGTGGCCTAGTGTGGGAGTTGCATGTACCCCATGAACACCGTTTGACCATTTTAAACTTAAAATGTCAAGAAAAAACATATAAAAACGAATGAAAACTGACCAACTGCAATGCATTTCAATGGACGTGGAAGCAGAGAATGTCCGAGTGTATGGGCTAGCTATGCACACTGTGATTGGCTCATCGTGTTTGGGGGCGTGGCTTAGCCATAGGTCAATGGTAAACATGTGACGTATGTTATCACGTTCGCTACGTTCACTACACTAGTGGTGTCCCATTTCTATAGGGAAAGATTTTCAGCCACTTTACCTCAACGAGGGGAATTTACGGTTGAGGGCAGTCAAAACCAAGTGGAAGTTTTAAGGGGGAGAAATGGGACAGGGCCTCTAGTCTGGAGCTGCAGAGAGGAATGAGTCAAAAGTCCTGAATGTTCCCCCGGGGTGTGTGTGCTGTGCTGTGCTGTGCTGTGCTGTGCAGCAGGGAAACCCATCAGCCGTCAGCGTGGGAAACATCCACACAGTTTACATCAGCAGCTGATCCGGGATCAGCGGGACGACCTCAGCAGAGCTGCTCAGACCCATCGCAGGTCTTTAGGCTCTGAAGGCTGCACACACAGGGATCAGTCCTCTGTGGTTTTATATTTGTCTAACACACAACAGTCATTATCACTGTTGACGACACACAGACACAGATCTGCACCGCCTCAGAAAACAATGAGCGACTCAGTTTATTTATAGAGCGGATTAAAAAACTGTAAATATGGTTCATCTGCAGTGATTAACCAGCAAATAAAGACAATGAAGATAGTGTTCAGGGAATCATAGAGGAGAAATACAGAAACATACCAAACTAACTAACCGACCATCCTACCTACCTACCAAACTAACGAACTATCTAACCTATTGCCTTCTTACCTATCCATCTACGTACTACCTATACAAACTTCCTACATAGCCTACCTATCCAACTTAACCAACTAATAAACTACTAGCCTATCGTCTCACCTATACCTACCTTGCTACCTACTAACTTCTTACTACCTACCTACTAGGGATGTCAATGTGTACACATGTAAAATTTTAGTAAACGTTTAATAAAAAATCCCTAAACGATACACGCAATTTTGTATATTAAGATAATAATTGAGATAATAATGGAACATTACGAAACGGAGCCGTTTTCAAGGTAAATACAGAGACTGCTTGATGAAAAACTGTCCCTGAAGGCAACACGCATCAGCGGTTTTGCATAAATTTCCCTCTACAACAACTCTGTGTGGTAACGTTGTGTTATTATCTCATAGCGTGGTGAATGTGCAGCTCACAACTTGTCCACCAGAGCGTTGTGGAGTTGTTGGATTGTGTATTTGATGAGTTTGATGAGGGAAACCAAGAAATCCCATAATGAGCCTCCGTAGCGTAGCTCTGAGCAGCTCACGGCTCTGCTCCGCCGTTCTAAAAACAGCTTGCACCGACAATTAAAGGTAACGAACCTACTGCTATGACTATAGGGATTATGGCAATGGAACAGATTTGCCAACATGTTGAACTATCCCTTTAAACTGATATTTTGGCCAGTGGGAAAGGAGTGTTACTAAACTAGCTACTAGGCTACTTTCTTACCTATCTATCTATCTATCCATCCATCCATCCATCCATCCATCCATCCATCCATCCATCCATCCATTTATACATACCTACATACATCCATCCTTCCTCCAGCAGGAGGCAGTACCGTTGTTTCCGCCATCACAACACCACCACCAAAACAAGATGGCGGCGGTAGAGCTCCGTCCTTCCTGCGTCGTGTCGCTGTTTCCTCCGTAGAGGAAGAAGCAGCAGCGTGTTGGTGTTGGTGAACAGCAGCAGCAGCAGCAGCAACATGTCGCCTCCCGGGGGGAAGATCAACAGACCCAAAACTGTGAGTTAAAACTAAAAACCTTCTTCATGTTAACAACACGGAGACAGAGGAGACAGAGGAGCGGGAAAACAGGACGTTTTAACCGCGCGTTTTATTTATTGTGTTGATTCACCGCAGCTGAACAACACGTGGAGAGACGGTTAGCATCAGCAGCTAACACGGCTAATGTAAACAGTGTGTGTGTGTGATGTCATCTGGATTAACGTAACGTTTTTAACATAGATTAATGTATTTTTCTGTATATTTAGATACAGAGCAGCTCAGTTCACATCCTGTAGTATCACATCAAAACGTAGAAGTACTGAGCAGTGGAAATACTAATAGTAAAAGTAGCCTACTACTACAGGATACTAATCCAGTCACTAAAGTTACTGTACAGATGTGTTGTCACATTTATAAATCTTACCGTGAATTAAAAACGATGACGACCATGAAGTTTTCATCAGTTGTTAAGTCGTTTACAGGTAGAGAAAGTAGTTGACACATGTTTATAGTTGATGTGAACACAGCGACACCAACAGGTCAGAGCGAGAACTACATGGTTTAAACAGCTTTCATAAGAGAAACCATTAAAGATAACACTTTATATTAAAAAAGTTAATGCTTTCTGTGCATTCAATGTAGGTATCAATATGTGTTTATGTAAAAAATAATATAATTTTACTGAAATTAAACAGCTTCAGAGTAATTTACTTATTTGTTTGAATGCACCGTCATTTTGCAGCACAGCTATTACTATCCTTGTTGTGGTTGTTTTTGATATTCTTGTCGTTGTAATTTATTTTAAGTCCTTTTCAAAATCATTTTAAATGCACATGAATCTGCACAAAGCAGCATTTCGTTTCACTACCTGCTAGGCATGCAGTTGAAATGACAATAAATCAGAGTCTGAGTCGTACTAGTGCTGGTTAAATAACTGACTTGTAACTTGTTCCAGGGAGAATATAACTATAATAATATATTATAATATAACTATAATATTAAATGATTAAACATCACTGAGTTCACCTGTGACTGACATGTCGTCTTGTTGTGGTCTTGTTGCAGGAGTTGGGGAGGAACCTTTTCAAGCGGCGGCGAGTCCTGAGCCGAGAGAAGAGGAAGAGGCATCAGATCGTTGGAGCTGTGGTGGACGAGGGTCTCATCACTGTGCACCACCTGAAGAAGAGGAAGTCAGTGAACAACACACACACACACACACACACACACTGAGACAGAACCACTGATCATTAAACTTGATCAACTATTGATTAAAGATGTCGGTCTTTGTTGTTTTGTCCTCAGGTCGAGCGCCAGAGCGAACATCACTCTGTCTGGGAAGAAGAGACGGAAGCTGCTGAAGCAGCTGCATCACATGCAGCAGGAGAAGAGCGGGATGGACGGTAAAGGACCAACAGGATTATATTATGGGATGGAACCAGAGGGGCGTAAATGGCTTTTGACAAACTTTATAGGAGAGACAAAACAAAATTTTGACCACACTTCAATCAACTGTATTCATTAACCTTAAACCACAACATTGCAACCACAGACATGCTTATATGAATGAGCATTTAAGTAATAAACATATGGCATATTAACACAATAAACATTGTCTAAAAAAATATGGCAAAAAAATGTCAGATACGCCTTATTGGCACCAAGCACTTCCAAGTCTTCTATGGACATATTGGGCGTATCTGCTGAACAATGCACAAAATGACTGGTCAAATGGGGAATTGATTGAATAATTAACACTTGAATAAGTAATTAATTGTAATAGTTAGAAATAGAGTTTTTTGTGTATTATCATTTAGAATATGAATTCCTCACAACTTTATCTCTATAACATTATAGAATGCTTAAATATATGGCTCTCAATTAAATATTTACAATTAATGCAAAGTTTGTTTTTGCTCTCCTGTAAAATTTGGAAAATGTCACTTACGTCCCTTGTGCTCCAAACCCTCGATGTAAAGTATTTAATTGGATTACTCATGTAAAGTAATGTATTCCAAATACTTTGGATTACTTTTATCTCACTGCAAAATCAAGCTGAGCGATTTAACTGGGACACTGATGGTGACATCATCGGTCAGAGTGGGAAAGAGCCCAAGAAAATTCCAGATTTTTTCTCTTTCCACACTCCTCCTGGACACAATTTACACTCTACACACATTATTTTTTCAAAAATGTGTAGACAAACTTGTTCTGTCTCTCAACATGTGCTCAAAATATCAGAGAGACTTACAGAATTTGAATTATCAGCCTCTAAGTGCGGCCACATCTGTCTCTGCTCCTCATTGACTCCAATACAAAGATTTTCTGACGGAAGCAGAACGGACCGCTGTTTTAAAATCGCAAGTGTCTCCAAAATATTTACTGTAGAAACACCAAATCGTACCAAATTTTTCAGGAAGTCCTTACAGCGATGATGGTCTGTGTTTTGTTCTGATAGGAGCTACCGTTTTGTCACAATAAGCCTAAATGCGAGACCAGTGCAGAGGCAGAAAATCGCTCTTTTTCTCCACGTTTCTGTCTGTCTCAGCCTGCAGGGGCCCCTATCGCCGTGGTAACCACCTCAAGTTGCCGTGGTAACCTCTGATCCTCAGGCCAGAGCTCGTTAAGGTTCATAAACAATCCACCTGGCGCTCGTTAACATGTTTATAAACACACACACACACACACACACACAGAGAGGTCAGTTGATGATGTTTAAATCCGTTCATGTTTTTTTTTCCTCCTCAGTTGAAGCTGCAGCTGCTGCACCACCACCGAAGAAGAAGCAGGAGTCCTCAACGTCAACGTCAGCGCCGTCCAAGAAGAGCAAGAAGAAGAAGAAGGCAGCGGCGGCAGCAGGAGGACGAGGAGCTCAGGGAGACGTGGAGATGGCAGATACGGAGTGAAGAGAGGACACAAAGACACGTCTTTAACCCGATGGACAGTTTGGACGCAGCTGATCGATATGATTGATTGATTGATTGATTGATTGATTGATTGATTGATTGATTGATTGATTGATTGATTGATTGATTGGTTTCTGAAGGCAGAGCTGTGATTCTAATAGTTTGTGTCCAGGTGAGAAACATCATCATTCAACACTTTACTTGAATAGGTATTCATAAGATTGACATAACAGCTGTCATAAACATCAATGAATACTTATGACAGCTGTGGTTAAGTGTCATTCCGTAAGTTATGTCACTTTTAATGCAAAGTTGACATTGTTTGAGATGTTTTTGTTCTGACAACTTGACATAATTTGTAAAGTTTGTCCATTAGGTCTGCTATGACAGTTTAAATTGTCTTTATGTCAAGTTGTCAGAACAAAACCATCTCAAACAATGTCAACTTTGCATCAAAAGTGACATAACTTACCGAATGACACTTAACCACAGCTGTCAGAAGGATTCATTGATGGTTATGACAGTGTTATGTCAATCTTATGAATACCTATTCAAGCAAAGTGTTACCGAAACATCTGTCTGCAGCTGTTGGACTCGGTCGAGGTGATGTCCTATAAGAGTTACAGGCAGGTACGGGTACGGAAGCCCCGTGCTGCCAAAACAAACACATTCAGATCATCTTATTAACTCAGAATTAATATAAGATCAATAAAATTCTGTCTTTTTATCTAAAAATCCAAATTATTTTGAAGCGTTTTCTCCAACATCAACATGAAAAGTCGGTTATTGTTCCTAAAACTGAACCAGTTGTGTTTGTCTGGAGGTGAACAGCCTTAAAACAGCAGATTTAAAGGGATAGTTCAACATTTTGGGCAAATTGGCCCCATTGCCATAATCCCTATAGTCATAGCAGTAGGTTTGTTACCTTTAATTGTCGGTGCAAGCTATTTTTAGAACGGCGGAGCAGAGCCGTGAGCTGCTCAGAGCTATGCTACGGAGGCTCATTATGGGATTTCTTGTTTTTTTCCCTCATCAAATACACAATCCAACAACGTTACGAGACGGAGTTGTAAAAATAGCTTGCACCGACAATTAAAGGTAACTAACCTACTGCTATGACTATAGAGATTATGGCAATGGGCCAGTTTGACAAAATGTTGAACTATCCCTTTAAGCTGGAGCAGCTTCACTCTGTGTTAAATGAACATTTTTGAGCTTCAGTTTCACACTGAAATATAAAAGCTGTGCAGTGTCAGGCTGATCAATGAATCTGATTGAGTGAACATCAGTGTTGACGTTCATCTCAGTCTCTGTGGTTGTTACTTTTTTTTTTTTCTCTCTGTATATTTGTCTGGTTTTTTTTCTTCCTTCATATAAAACATGCTTTAAAAAACAACCCTTGACCTGATATTTGATTATTTTGATTGATTTCTTCTCTTCATAATGATGAGTGTCTAGTCTACATGTGTTGGTGTCATGTGGAGGTTAATAATAAAGTGAAGTATTTATCTCTGGTTTAATAATAATAATAATAAAGCTGTGTGGTGTTTTTCCTGCAGACTGAATAGAAGTGGAGCAGGAAAGATTTCCTCTCAAACGTGTTGTTCATGTTCAGGATCTTCAATTATTGATGAAGCTGCATGAGAATTCATCATCAGCACGGGTTTTTTATTTTACTTTATTTATTTATTTAAAGCGTTTTCAGAGGAAACTGCAGGATTTAATTTTTTCTACCTGAGCTTTTTGTGTGTGTGCATGTGGATTTACAGTAGAGCTCATTAGTGGAGAGAGATAATTAGAGACGGGGTGTTCTGGAGTCTGGTTTTGGGGATGCATGCTCCATCTCCCCCCCTCCTCCTCCTCCACCTCCTCCTCCTCCTCCACCAGAGGACAAAGACTAAAATGGGTCAGACTCTGGAGAGAAGCGCATCTTCCGCACCAACCAGCCACCATCATGTAATGTAGTTCACCACCACCACCATCATCATCATCATCCTTAGCACCACCAGCACTGGAGGAGCCTCGGTAAAAACTAAAACCTAACCCGGGATTTCGGCTTCGACTTCCCGCTGATGTGACCGTGGGAGACGGAGGAGGAGGAGGAGGAGGAGGAGGAGGGAGATCTAGCCCGGACAAACACCGCTTCATCCGGGAGGATTTCTGCTTCTGCACCTCAGCGCCGGTGGTTGTTGCTGCTGTTTTTATTTTATTTTATTTATTTATGCATTTATTTTTTATTATAATTGCTGATCGTGATTTGATGGATGATGACCTCTGGGGATGAAGCTGCTCTGACTGGGACTGGTCTGGTGGTTTGACTGGAGCTCCGGGCTCAGACACCGACTCCTCCGCTGCTGCCTGGCCGACGGATGGTGATGGAAGCCCGGCAGAGATAAGCTGCTTCCCCCGCTGAAGAGAGAAACAGAGAGATAGAAAGGTAACGTTACATTATCTGACCCACATTAGCTCGGCTCGGCTCGGCTCGGCTCGGCTCTGTGTCAGTAATGACCCGGTAACATTAACATCAGCTCCATTAAAACAAACCAGCGCAGCAGCAGCGACGTGTTCGGACGGCAGGTGGTTTCACCGGCGAACCGACGAGCGAACCGTTACACAAAGGCGGCGGTTCGCTGCGTGTTGACCGGGCTGGAGCTGCTCGACACGGACGGAGCTTCGCGGCCTTCAGCCTTCAGCCTCCAGCCTTCAGCCCGGCGGGTTCGAGCTTCGCCTTCGCCCACAGAAGTGCTCCCAAGTTCTTCTTATTAGCCGCGAACAGCTAACATGCTAACGGTGAAGGAGCTGCGGCGCTGTTCGTCTCCTGAACCGAACCGAACCCGTTCTCCACCGGTTCTGTCCGGTTCTGCTCTATTCTCTCTGTTCTCATTCGTTACTAAACGACTCAGCGCGAACTTCTTCGCCCAGTTTTTGGATTCTTCGTCTTCTCCTCGGGTTCGCGCAGCCTTTAGCGAATCTTTTCGCCTCCTTAGCTACGTCCACGGTATCTTCAGTTCGCCTACACGTTCGCTTGGGTTTCTGAAGGTCAGGAGGCGAAGCCGAAGCTTTTATACTAATACAAGCAACTAGACCTTAGACATAAAGCATTACAGATATGAAGCTGACATGTGTTAGAGAGACTAAAGGATCATTTGAGGTTTATTTTCATCTTTTATTTCAACATTCAGTCAGAGTTTGTCACTGAAACAGAAATCAACTTTTCCAGACTCTCCATCTTTCACCACCTCTCTCAGTCTTCCTCTGTGACTCTCAGCCGGTCTGGGAGAGGTGGTCGAGACCAACAGAAAAACAAAAGACTGAACTTTATAAGTTCAACTGTGTTTGAATTAAATTAGTGTTTAATTCTGTGTGTTTGTGTCAGAAGCCGTTGAACTCTGACCTCTGTGTGTTATGTAACGTTAATAATTATTCTAATCTGAGTTTATTGGGGCCGTTGTTCAGACTGAACTCCACATGCACCTGGTTCTCACAGATAGTGGGTCAGATAAGGAGGTCTAACACCTGTCACACCTGTCCTCCTCCCCTCTACAGGAGCTGGTTAAAGTCCTATTCCGTAGACTCTGGACCCAAAGAGCTGCTGAGGATCTGATGGAGGACGGTTCACACTGTCGGCCCGGTGAGTGAGTCTCTGCTCCCGACATCGCAACTTTATTATATCTATTCATTATACTGTCATTATTGTTATATATCATATTATCATCATATTATTATCAGTCAGTCAAATTAACTGTTACTTTGTGGTATGTCATTGCGTTATGTTAGGTCTCTATTCTTCTTTTCTCTTGTGTCACTGTTGTTTGATTTGATTTGATTTATTTATTTAGCACAATTTTAAAACAGTGCAAGGGGGGAACGAAGCCTAGGAGGCTTGTACGAAGTTCCACTCCCATCATCGAAGAATTACATGATAAGATAAACAATGAGAAATACAGCAAATAAAATTAAAAATGAACAGTAAAATGTACAGTACAACATAGAAAGACTATGAAACACAAACAACAAAAGGCCAATGCCTAATAAGAATGTATTCTTAGCAATTCTTGCCTGGTTAAATAACGGTTTACTACTACTACTACATTATGGGATGTGAGTGGAGCAGCTTCAGACCTTCAGACCTTCAGGTTTGACACGAAGCTAAAAACAGACGTTGCCTCCTCGTTCACCTTCAGAGAGTCTAAAAACAGACGCTGTCGCTGCTCCTAAAGGAGAAGTCTCCATTTTTAGATTTCCTTTTTCTACTCCACTGATCAGTTTCTATTTCTGCTGCTTCTGTTCTATTGTCGTCGGCTCAGATGATCTGAGGAGGAACCAGAGGAGCCGTCACAGTCTCATGTTCTCTAACTATTTAAAAACTTCTTTTTACTTCTTGATGCTGAGTCTCTGTTCCTGACAGTCTGTCCACATCTGTCCACATCCGTCCAAGCAACTAGACCTTAGACATAAATCATTACAGATATGAAGCTGACTAAAGGATAATTTGAGGTTTATTTTCATCTTTTAGGCTATTTCAACATATTCAGTCAGAATTTGTCACTGAACAAAAATATTAAAGGTGATAGTTCACTCAAAATTGAAATTGCACTCATTATCTCCTCCCCCTCATGTGGACTAAGGGCTGGGAGAAGTTTCAGAGTCCTCCGTGGCTTCTCTGAGTTACAGGGGGTCTCGGCGTAGCAGTGCATGTCCATATGACGGTTGCAAATGGATACCAACTGTCTTCGTAACAAAAAGACACACCAGAAAACATCCAGATACCTCCATGCTGCTCGTATGTAATGTCCGTCTTGTATTGAAGCCCCGAAATGCGAAACTGTCCTGAAAAAAATTAAATAAGTCTATATTTCAAGTTTGTTTTGTAGCGGAAGCTCCTCTTCCTGGTCCGTCCAATTTGGACGAACTGGGAAGAGGAGCTTCCGCTACAATACAAGAGGGACATTACATACGAGCAGCATGGAGGTATTTGGATGTTTTTTGGTGTGTCTTTTTGTTACGAAGACAGTTGGTATCCATTTGAAACCGTCATATGGACATGCACTGCTACGCCGAGACCCCTGTAACTCAGAGAAGCCACGGAGGACTCTGAAACTTCTCCCAGCCCTTAGTCCACATGAGGGGGAGGAGGAGATAATAATGAGTGAAATTTCAATTTTGGGTGAACTATCCCTTTAACTTTTCCAAACTGCTTCTGGAAAAGTTCACATCTGTCCTCCACATCTCCTCATCTCCTGTCCCTGTCCTTGTCTCTGCTGCAGCTGGTTCCTGTGGATCTCCGTCCTCCTCTCGTCCACGCTGAGAGTTTCTCATCAGAGTCTTGACCCGTCGCTGCAGCAGCCATGATGATGTTTCCTCCTCGGCTGCGGCTGCTTGTCTCCCTCTCCATCGTCATGGCGATGATGCTGATGACGATGTCACACCTTCCCGTGTCCGCCGCCGCGGACCCAGAGACCTGTTTCTCCAGACAGCACCAGAGCGCCAAGGTGAACGTCCGCGTGGCCCTGACCCGGCCGGGGACGCTGATGGAGGCTCGGCCGGTCCGGTCCGAGAGAGACTGCGTCCTGGCCTGCTGCTCCGGGGAGGTCAAACCAGGTGAGGGGCTGCTGGATTCTGATTGGCTGAGGGGTTGGAGAAGAAAAATAACATATAGAACGTACAGTATATATCATCCTATTTGGGCCTTTAAATTTTCTTCTCCATTTAAGTAAAATAAACTCAAAAACTCAAAACACGACGCTGGAAAAGACGGATCTTCAAGTAGAGTTGTCTTTAATTCACTTCAGAACAAAGCAAAAGAAAAACAACCCGAGTCGCTTAGATAGGCAAAAGATAAGAAAAATAGAGTTCAGAACTTCGTGCACAGAGGTGCACTGCAAAAAGAGCGACAGAGCGACTGATTTCATATCATCAATGTGTGGTTTATATACTGTTGTAGGCAGATGATGGCAGTCAGCAATGATAATGCTATGGTAAAATTAAACATATAATGTAGTTATATATATATATTATTATTGTTGACTTGATCTTTAAGGGTGGCATAACTTTCTTTTCATTAGTCTTGTTATTTTCAACCTTCTACGTCATTTTTCTTTAAAAAAAATACCACAACAGGGTCTGAGAGGAGATGAGTGGATCAGTGGATCGACTCTTCACCCTCTGCTCTAAAACCGAACCGTTCTCAACCCAGATCAGATCAGAGATCAGATAACAAGCTTTTAATTTCAATGATCAGTCAATCAATCAAGATGTATTTGTATAGCCCAAAGCGCTTTACAACAAAATAACAACCAACAGGTCTGGTTTAGACCTGATGATGTAACAAACAGTCAGAGTCTGAACTCGCCTGCTGCAGGTGACCTCACCTGTAGAGACACCAGATGATGTCATCAGGTGAGGTCACCAGGTGAGGTCAGGGTGGGGGTGGGGCCTCTGCTACATGTACAAGGCTCCATAGTTCAGGGGTTTAGAGCACTGGTCTTGTAAACCAGGGGTCGCGAGTTCAAATCTCGCTGGGGCCTGGCAGAGTTATTATAGTTCACTGAAACTACAAGTAGCTGTGAAAGAATAATAGGAAACAGAAATAAGAATTTAAAAAATCCCTAAAATTACAAATCCAATGCAACTAAAAGGGAAAAATCCTACAAATGTGGAAGATCTTCTACAGAGACTTTCTCCTAAAACCTGAAAAACTAAATAAAAACTAGTTGAACTCACTAAAACTAAACTGAAATCAAAAAGCAAACTGAAAAACTAAATAAATGAAAGTTTTACTTTGTCTTATTTCTAGTCAAAATGTCATTTCTAGTCAAAACAAATCTCATTATAGGGACTCCTCACATAAAAAGCAGCTTGTTTTTAGACACTTTTTACTTCTTTCAAGCAGATTTTCACTTGAAATAAGTAGAAAAATCTGATAGTGGAGCAAGTTTTTCTTTCTTATCACAAGCACAAAAAAAACCTGCTTTCACTGGCAGATTTTTCTACTTATTTCAAGTGAAAATTTGTTTGAAACAAGTGAAAATGATCTAAAAACAAGTACATTTTTAGGTGATGAGTCTTATTTTAAGTGGAGATTAGTTTTGACTAGAAATGAGACAAATATTCTTGGAAAGATTTAGAGTTTTTGCAATGAGTAGTTCCTGTTGTGGAGGCCCCGCCCCCACCTGGTGTCTCTATAGATGATGTCATCAGGTGAAGTCACCAGGTGAGGTCAGGGTGGGGGTGGGGCCTCCTCTACATGTACAAGGCTCCATAGCTCAGGGGTTAGAGCACTGGTCTTGTAAACCAGGGGTCGCGAGTTCAAATCTCGCTGGGGCCTGGTGGGGTTATTATAGTTCACTGAAACTAGAAGTAGATGTGAAAAAATAATAGTAAACTGAAATGAGAATTAAAAAAATCCCTAAAATTACAAATCCAATGCAACTAAAAGGGAAAAATCCTCCAAATGTGGAAGCTCATCTACAGAGATTTCTCCTAAAACCTGAAAAACTAAATAAAAACTAGTTGAACTCACTAAAACTAAACTGAAATCAAAAAGCAAACTGAAAAACTGAATAAATGAAAGTTTTAAAGCTATAATAATAACTGTGGTTCAGACACATGTTGTCGTCATGTTGTTTCTGTACTTCATGAATGTCTGAGCAGTTTTGCAAAAACTCAAAATCTTACCAAGAATATTTGTCTTATTTCTAGTCAAAACTAATCTCATTATAGGGACTCCTCACATAAAAAGCAGCTTGTTTTTAGACACTTTTTACTTCTTTCAAGCAGATTTTCACTTGAAATAATCTGGAGCAAGTTTTTCTTTCTTATTACAAACACAAAAAAACCTGCTTTCACTGGCAGATTTTTCTACTTATTTCAAGTAAAAATTTGTTTGAAACAAGTGAAAATGATCTAAAAACAAGTTAATGTTTAGTTATGCCTCTTATTTTAAGTGAAAGAGTTTAGTTTTCACTAGAAATGAGACATTTTGACAAGAAATTAGACAGATTTTCTTGGAAATATTTAGAGTGTTTGCAATGAGTAGTTCCTGTTGTGGAGGCCCCGCCCCCACCTGGTGTCTCTATAGATGATGTCACCAGGTGAGGTCACCAGGTGAGGTCAGGGTGGGGGTGGGGCCTCTGCTACATGTACAAGGCTCCATAGCTCAGGGGTTAGAGCACTGGTCTTGTAAACCAGGGGTCGCGAGTTCAAATCTCGCTGGGGCCTGGCCTGTTTTCAGATGCTGCTGCACCCGGCGGCGTTCAACTAGAGTTATTATATTTCACTGAGACTACAAGTAGCTGTGAAAAAATAATAGGAAACTGAGATAAGAATTTTAAGAAATCCAATGCAACTAAAAGGGAAAAATCCTACAAATGTGGAAGCTCATCTTCAGAGGCTTTCTCCTAAAACCTGAAAAACTAAATAAAAACTAAGCCGGTGCATATTCTCATTTGTCCAGGTCATAGTATTTCAAAGGAGGTTAAATCGAAAGCAACTGGACTTAGTTGTTTGTCTAGGAAAGACAAGACAAACAACTAAGTCCAGTTGCTTTCGATTTAACCTCCTTTGAAATAAATAAAAACTAGTTGAACTCACTAAAACTAAACTGAAATCAAAAAGCAAACTGAAAAACTAAATAACTGAAAAACTTGTTTCTAGTCAAAACAAATCTCATTATGGACTCCTCACATAAAGAGTAGCTTGTTTCTAGACACTTTTTACTTCTTTCAAGCAGATTTTCACTTGAAATAAGTAGAAAAATCTGATAGTGGAGCAAGTTTTTATTTCTTATCACAAGCACAAAAAACTTGCTTTCAGTCAGTACGTTTACATGACACTTGAAAAAACCGAATTGTTGCCTTAATCCGACTATAACTGGACAACTGAAGTGCATGTAAACACCTTAGTCCGACTGAAATCGGAGTTGAGAACTCTGATTAAGACACCCAGATAATGCGATTGGAATTCGATTTTCTCCGTCATGTATACACCTTAATCGGAGTATAACTGGACAATGCATGTGCGCATGCTCCACAACAGTAGAGACGGCACCAAGTGGAGCAGAGAAGCCGCCCAAACCCCGCAAAGTAAAGAAAAAAAAAACCAACGTCAGCGCAGATTCAATGCATTTCACACAGCGCCACCTGAGCGCGACCAGCAAGAGTGTTTTATTAAAAAAGAAAGAGAGAGAGAGAGAGAGAGAGAAAGGAAGCCCGTATCCTATTCTCAGCGCGCATCCAGCTCAGACTGGTGCGTCTGGTCAGGAACTGCAGTTGAGAATTTATTATTAAGCTACTAAGTTGTTTATATCCAGTTTTTTACGAGGTGACAGAGAAGTCAACAGGACAGGGGGCGTATTAACCCGCTGAAGCAACAGGTGACGGCGCATGAGGGGGCGGACCCCCTCAGTTATTCGGTTTTCTCAGTTGCATGTATATTGAGACAAGGACAGAAGTCAGATTAGACACCAAAATCGAATTTTGAGCCTAGCTCGATTAAGCTCTGCATGTAAACGTACTGACTGGCAGATTTTTCAACTTATTTCAAGTGAAAATGATCTAAAAACAAGTTAATTTTTTGTTATGCCTCTTATTTTAAGTGGAAATAGTTTAGTTTTGACTAGAAATGAGACATTTTGACAAGAAATAAGACAAATATTCTTGGAAAGATTTTGAGTTTTTGCAGTAGAGTAGTTCCTGTTGTGGAGGCCCCGCCCCCATGGTGACCGCACCTGGTGACCTCACCAGGTGATGTCATCAGGTGAGGTCACCAGGTGAGGTCAGGGTGGGGGTGGGGCCTCTGCTACATGTACAAGGCTCCATAGCTCAGGGGTTAGAGCACTGGTCTTGTAAACCAGGGGTCGCGAGTTCAAATCTCGCTGGGGCCTGGCAGAGTTATTATAGTTCACTGAAACTACAAGTAGCTGTGAAAGAATAATAGGAAACTGAGATAAGAATGAAAAAAAATCCCTAAAACTAGAAATCCAATGCAACTAAAAGGGAAAAATCCTACAAATGTGGAAGCTCATCTACAGAGACTTTCTCGTAAAACCTGAAAAACTAAATAAAAACTAGTTGAACTCACTAAAACTAAACTGAAATCAGAAAGCAAACTGAAAAACTAAATAAATGAAAGTTTTAAAACGATAATAATCTCGGTTCAGGCACATGTTGTCGTCATGTTGTTTCTGTACTTAGGTCTGACTCACAATGTCATGAATGTCTGAGCGGTTTTGCAAAAACTCAAAATCTTACCAAGATTATTTGTCTTATTTCTAGTCAAAATGTCATTTCTAGTCAAAACAAATCTCATTATAGGGACTAATCCCATAAAAAGTAGCTTGTTTTTAGACACTTTTTACTTCTTTCAAGCAGATTTTCACTTGGAATAATCTGGAGCAAGTTTTTCTTTCTTATAACAAGCACACACAAAAAACTTGCTTTCACTGGCAGATTTTTCTACTTATTTCAAGTGAAAATTAGTTTGAAACAAATGAAAATGATCTAAAAACAAGTTAATTTTTAGGTGATGAGTCTTATTTTAAGTGGAAAGAGATTAGTTTTGACTAGAAATAAGACAAATATTCTTGGGAAGATTTAGAGTTTTTGCAGCGTGTAGTTCCTGTTGTGGAGGCCCCGCCCCCACCTGGTGACCTCACCAGATGATGTCATCAGGTGAGGTCACCAGGTGAGGTCAGGGTGGGGGTGGGGCCTCTGCTACATGTACAAGGCTCCATAGCTCAGGGGTTAGAGCACTGGTCTTGTAAACCAGGGGTCGCGAGTTCAAATCTCGCTGGGGCCTGAACAGCTGTTTTAAACCGTCAATACAGGAAGTTCAATAACCAATCAATGAAGCCCCGATTCCACTATACGGAACGGTATGGGTCGGTACGCTTATTTCCACTACTTAAAACTCTCCAGATGGAACCGTACTGGTCCCATCTGGAGAGTTTTAAGTTTTAAGAGCGTATGGCGTCATCACGCAGCACGACGGATATCTGAATATCAGAAAGAGTCTGCGTCACTTTATTAATTTTTAAAGGGATAGTTCACCCAAATTTCAAATTTCACTCATGATCTCCTCCCCCTCATGTGGACTAAGGGCTGGGAGAAGTTTCAGAGTCCTCCGTGGCTTCTCTGAGTTACAGCGGGGCTCCGTGCAGCACTGCATGTCCATATTCGTCTTCGTCCAAAAAGACACACCAAAAAACATCCAAATACCTCCATGCTGCTCGTCTGTAATGTCCCTCTTGTATTGAAGCCCCGACATGAGAAACTGTTACGAAAAAAATTAAATAAGTCTATATTTTAAGCTTGTTTGTAGCGGAAGCTCCCAGTGTCTCAGTTCACTGCTTTGCCTGTGTCTGTGCAAATCTCGCGTGATTTGCATTGACACCCAGTTCACGGCTCTGCAAATCGCGCGAGATTCCAGCAGAGCAACACTGGGAGCTTCCACTACAAACAAGCTTAAATATATAGACTTATACAACATATACTACCCCCCAGGTAGAAATGATCCATAAAAACACAAACACATCAGAACCTGACACAGGTTCTGTTATCACACGTTGTTGTTTCTCTTTTCGACTCAAACTGACAGAATGAATTCATCATCATCATCACTCTTTATTCTTTACTCTTAGTTTTTACTGTTCAGATTGAGTCACATCTGGAGCAGCTGTGACTCCTTCATGCAGCTCTAATCATATTAACAATTCAATAAGCCAATATTCTAAATGATGAATGAATAATAATGAAGCTTTAAACTGACTGACTGACACAATGAAATTCACTAAATGTAAAATGTAGATTCTCAGTCGTCACTCAGAAAATGAAAGAGCAGCTTCAGACCATTTTAAAAAGTCTGATGAAGTTTCACTTGTTTCAACCGACCTGCTGGTTAATTAACAGACAGTAAATGAACACAGAGCTGTCTCATTGTCTCATTGTCATCCTTCACACGTATAAAACATGTCAGATACCTATTGATGATGGATTATTGATTGATTGATTGATTGATTGATTGATTGATTGATTGATTGATTGATTGATTGATTGATTGATTGATTGATTGATTGATTGATTATCCCCTTGTTTGTGTCTCTGAAGGAGCCAAGTGCAACATGGCCATGTTCTCCCACAGCGGAGAGGACAACTGTCTTCTGTTCCACTGTCCCGCCGAGCAGGACTGTCCCCTGATGAAGGCTGGGGACGGAGTCAACACCTACGACATCTACAAAGGTCTGGCAGAGTTAACTAGTTAACTAGTCTCCTAGTTAGTTAACTAGTCTCCTAGTTAGTTAACTAGTCTCCTAGTCTCCTAGTTAGTTAGTTAGTTAGACAGACTGTCCCCTGATGAAGGCTGGGGACGGAGTCAACACCTACGACATCTACAAAGGTCTGGCAGAGTTAACTAGTCTCCTAGTTAGTTAACTAGTCTCCTAGTTAGTTAGTTAGTTAGTTAGTTAGTTAGTTAGTTAGTTAGTTAGTTAGACAGACTGTCCTCTGATGAAGGCTGAGGACGGAGTCAATCATTAGTTATCATGTAGGATTAGTTAGTTAGTCCGTTATCTTGTCAGTTAGTAAGTTAGTCTGTTATCTTGTCAGTTAGTCTGTTATCTTGTCAGCTAGTCTGTTATCTTGTCAGCCAGTTAGTTGGTAAGTTAGTCTGTTATCTTGTCAGTTAGTCTGTTATCTTGTCAGCCAGTTAGTTGGTAAGTTAGTCTGTTATCTTGTCAGTCAGTTAGTTGGTAAGTTAGTCTGTTATCTTGTCAGTTAGTCTGTTATCTTGTCAGCCAGTTAGTTGGTAAGTTAGTCTGTTATCTTGTCAGTCAGTTAGTTGGTAAGTTAGTCTGTTAACTTGTCAGTTAGTCTGTTATCTTGTCGGTTAGTTAGTTGGTAAGTTAGTCTGTTATCTTGTCAGTTAGTTAGTTGGTAAGTTAGTCTGTTATCTTGTCAGTCAGTTAGTTGGTAAGTTAGTCTGTTAACTTGTCAGTTAGTCTGTTATCTTGTCAGTCAGTTAGTTGGTAAGTTAGTCTGTTAACTTGTCAGTTAGTCTGTTATCTTGTCAGTCAGTTAGTTGGTAAGTTAGTCTGTTATCTTGTCAGTCAGTTAGTTGGTAAGTTAGTCTGTTAACTTGTCAGTTAGTCTGTTATCTTGTCGGTTAGTTAGTTGGTAAGTTAGTCTGTTAACTTGTCAGTTAGTCTGTTATCTTGTCAGCCAGTTAGTTGGTAAGTTAGTCTGTTATGTAGGTTGTTTAGTCTGTTATCATGTAGGTTAGTTAGTTAGTTAGTTAGTTATCTTGTCAGCCAGTTAGTTAGTTACTTAGTCTGTTATCTTGTCAGCCAGTTAGTTAGTTAGTTAGTCTGTTATCTTGTCAGCTAGTTAGTTGGTAAGTTAGTCTGTTATCTTGTCAGCCAGTTAGTTGGTAAGTTAGTCTGTTATCTTGTCAGCTAGTTAGTTAGTTAGTTAGTTAGTCTGTTATCTTGTCAGCCAGTTAGTTGGTAAGTTAGTCTGTTATCTTGTCGGTTAGTTAGTTGGTAAGTTAGTCTGTTATCTTGTCAGCCAGTTAGTTGGTAAGTTAGTCTGTTATCTTGTCAGCCAGTTAGTTGGTAAGTTAGTCTGTTATGTAGGTTGTTTAGTCTGTTATCATGTAGGTTAGTTAGTTAGTTAGTTAGTTAGTTAGTTATCTTGTCAGCCAGTTAGTTAGTTACTTAGTCTGTTATCTTGTCAGCCAGTTAGTTAGTTAGTTAGTCTGTTATCTTGTCAGCTAGTTAGTTGGTAAGTTAGTCTGTTATCTTGTCAGTTAGTCTGTTATCTTGTCAGCCAGTTAGTTGGTAAGTTAGTCTGTTATCTTGTCAGTTAGTTAGTCTGTTATGTAGGTTGTTTAGTCTGTTATCATGTAGGTTGGTTGGTTGGTTAGTTAGTTAGTTAGTTAGTTAGTTAGTTAGTTAGTTAGTTAGTTAGTTAGTTAGTTAGTTAGTTAGTTAGTTAGTTAGTTAGTTAGTTAGTCCGCTATCTTGTCCGTTAGTTAGTCTGTTGTGTGGGTTAGTTAGTCTGCTAACTTGTCTAGTTAGTTGGTTAGTTTATCTTTCCCGTTAGTTACTTAGTTACTTAGTCTGTTGTCAGTTGGTTGGTTAGTTAGTTAGTTAGCTAGTCTGTTATGTAGGTTAGTTAGTCTGTTATCTTTTCAGTTAGTCTGTTATCTTTTCAGCTAGTTAGTTGGTAAGTTAGTCTGTTATCTTTTCAGTTAGTTAGTCTGTTATCTTGTCAGCTAGTTAGTTGGTAAGTTAGTCTGTTATCTTGTCAGTTAGTCTGTTATCTTTTCAGTTAGTCTGTTATCTTTTCAGTTAGTTAGTTTGTTAGTTAGTCTGTTATCTTGTCAGCCAGTTAGTTAGTTAGTTAGTCTGTTATCTTGTCAGTTAGTTAGTCTGTTATGTAGGTTGTTTAGTCTGTTATCATGTAGGTTGGTTGGTTGGTTAGTTAGTTAGTTAGTTAGTTAGTTAGTTAGTTAGTTAGTCAGTCAGTTAGTTAGTTAGTTAGTTGGTTAGTTAGTTAGTTAGTTAGTTAGTTAGTTAGTTAGTTAGTTAGTTAGTTAGTTAGTTAGTTAGTTAGTTAGTTAGTTAGTTAGTTAGTTAGTCTGTTATCTTGTCAGTTAGTTAGTCTGTTGTGTGGGTTAGTTAGTCTGCTAACTTGTCTAGTTAGTTGGTTAGTTTATCTTTCCCGTTAGTTACTTGGTTACTTAGTCTGTTATCGAGTTAGTTAGTTAGTTAGTTAGTTAGCTAGTCTGTTATCTTGTCAGTTAGTTAGTTAGTTAGCTAGTCTGTTATCTTGTCAGTTAGTTTGTTGTCAGTTGGTTAGTTAGTTAGTTATGAAGCCTCTTGGATGAGAGGTGAAACGTCTTCCTAGACAAATAACTAAGTCCAGTTGCTTTCGATTTAACCTCCTTTGAAATACTATGACCTGGGCAAATGAGAATATCCACCGAGTTAGTTAGTTAGTTAATTAATTAGTCAGTTAGTTAGCTAGTTAGTTAGTTAGTTGGTTAGTTAGTTAGTTAGCTAGCTAGCTAGCTAGCTAGTTAGTTAGCTAGCTAGTCTGTTATCTTGTCAGTTAGTCTGTTGTCAGTTGGTTAGTTAGTTAGTTAGCTAGTCTGTTATCTTGTCAGTTAGTTAGTCTGTTGTCAATTGGTTAGTTAGCTACTCTGTGATCTCGTCAGTTAGTTGGTTAGTCAGTCTGTTGTCAGTTGGTTTAGTTAGTCGGTTATCTTGTCAGTTAGTTAGTCTGTTATCTTGTCAGTTAGTTAGTCTGTTATGTAGGTTAGTTAGTTAGTCTGTTGTCAGTTGGTTAGTTAGTTAGTCTGTTATCTTGTCACTTAGTTAGTTAGTCTGTTATGTAGGTTAGTTAGTTAGTCTGTTCTCTTGTCAGATATTTAGTCTGTTCTCGTCATTTTCTTGTCTTCTGTCTTGGACAGGGTTGATTCATCCAACCACAGTGAGACCTGTCACCGTGACGACCACAGAAAAACCCACCACCACTAAACCAGCACCAACCACAACCACAACCACACCCACAACCACACCTACACCCACCACCACTACCACAACCACTACCACCACACAACCCCCCACCACCACAACCACTACACCAGCACCGACCACAACCACAACCACAACCACACCTACAACCACCACCACAACACCAACACCAACCACGACCACAACAACAACACCCACCACAGCGCCTCCCCCCATCATCATCATCGCCACCATGCCTGCAATAACTCCATCACCCCCCACCACCACCACCACCACCACAGCTGCTACAACAACAACAACTCCAACTCCAACAACAACTACAACAACAGCTGCTCCAACCGTCATCACCAAGAAACCAAACCATCCCAGTAAGAAGCAGAACAGACCCCCCAAGAAGGGAAAACCACATCCTGCCAGCGCCATCGCCACAACAACCACCACAACGACCACAACGACCACCAACGCCAATGTCGCCAATGTCGCCAACAACGGCAACGGCACCAACGCCGCCAATGTCGCCAACATCGCCAATGGCGCCAGTTCTACCAATTCCACCAATGCCGCCAACGTCGCCAGTTCTACCAACGCCGCCAATGTCGCCAACGTCCGGCTCGCCACCACATTACTTCCTGTTGCACCGGCAGTTAAAGAGGCTGAACACAGAACTACTGGGAAACCACAGCCGAGCACTCGACCAACCACCACAACCACAACCACCACTACAACTGCTCCAACTACCACCACAACCACCACCACTATTGCCCCAACCACCACTACAATCACCACAACTACCACGACTACAACTGCCCCAACCACCACTACACCTGTTCCCACCACTGCTGCCCCTCCCCCTCCTCCTCCCCCCCCTCCCTCCACCACCACCACCAGGTCGTCTTCGGTCGTCATCGTCCCTAAAGGCGCCGGCGACCAGTCGGACCAGTCGGACCAGTCTGACGGCGCTCTGCAGGACTCGACGGCGGCGGCGGTGGGTGAGGAGGAGCGGGGTGAGGAGGAGCGGGGGGGTGGTAAGGCTGCGGCTGCGTTGGCGGCGCGCGGCGCGGTGAAGAGCGGCGTGGTGGCGTTCATGGTGCTGGGCCTCGCCGTGCTGACGCTGGCGCTGGCCGTGGGCGGGCGCAAGGCCATGGAGTCGTTCGACCGGCGCCACTACACCCGACTGGAGCTCAACGACCTGCACTACGAGGTCTGAGGACACCGTCGTTACCGTCGCCAACGCTACTACCGCCTTCTGGAAACGGAAGCTCGGAGGGACAAAAAACAATCAAGACTGATCCACAGAGTCACTTTTTGTTCTCCGAGAGGTGGTTGCCATGACTACGTACGGAGAACACTGCGTTCCGATTGGTTAGTTAGTCGGACGGGGAAACCGCGCGGCGTCTTCACTTCACCGCCGCACCGCGAGGTCACTGTGACGTCGACAGAAGAACCCGTTCCTCTGGGAAAACGCTTTGTTTTCGCAGATTCTGAACTTTTTTTTTTTTCCCTTAACGGACGAAAACGAAGACAAAGACGTCGTTGATCTGATGGGATGCAGTAGATTTACCTGCTTTTATATTATTATTATTATTATTATTATTATTAAACACCTGACCAATTAAAACACATCAAGTAACATTAGATATTTACAGTCACGTATCACCTGCACTTATTTTTATTAATAATTATTATAATAATAATAATAAAACTGTCACATGTTGAAACAAATGCAACACTTATTATTAATTATTGATAATTAATCTGAGTGTTTAGCTCCTCCCAGGTTTGTACGGAGGCTCAAAGGTCCTGAAAGATTACACCTGTTTTTTTTATTTTGATGTCTTCTGCTTCACTGAATATTTTCTTTCCTAAAACTCAGTTTCTCTGAATCAAGAATCATTTTTATTCTGAGAGTTTGACCCAGATTCTCAGAGGATTTGATTTTATTTTACTTCCTTCCTGCCTGTGAAATGTTTTGATCTTTCAGGACTTCTTCTTAGTTTCACAGTCTCACCTTCTCACCTGCCTGAGTTTTAAGCCCCGCCTCTCTCTCTCTCTTCTTCCTCATCACCTGGTGAGACAAACAAACAAACTCCAGCTGGGCGACGGAAAAAAATAAAAAATAAAAAAACGGAAAAAATAAACCAACAGCAATATTTTTAATTCCCAAACTCAGGAAGCTGTGGAGTGGAGCGGGTGCGGAGCGGAACGGGACTCGGGTCTCGGTCGGACCAACACCTGCATGAACGGACCGGTGGCTGCTTCACGCTCACTGTGTTGATTTTTTCTATTTTCTCTTGTTTCACTGATGATGATGATGATGACGATGATGATGACGATGATGCAATCCTCTGAAAGTCGATGCACTAACACTAAGTCTCCTGCGGTTTTTGATAAATGTGATAAATCTGCTTCTTTTTCAATATTAGATTGTTTTTTCATAGGTAAGAGTACAAACACTGGCTGCGCACTATTTTCCTATAATAACTACATTTGTATTGGATGTCAGTGTATCTGGGGGTTTGGGGGGGTTTTGGGTGGTGGGGTTTGGTGCAGCAGCAGCAGTCGGCCACCAGGGGGCAACAGCAGCCAGGTGGTGAAGGGAACTTCCTGCTGCTGCTGCTGCTGCTGCTTCACTTCTCTGCTCTTTTGTTTCTTCTGGATTCGTTCTGGCTGGTGAATCGTCTGGTCTCGTTCTGTGAAGTGAAGCTTTTGCATAAGTTTGATGTTTTTGTTCTTGTAAGGATTAAAAAAAAAAGTGATTTTTGAACGTTTGGTGTCGTTTTGTGATGAAAACAAGTTGGTATGAACGAAGCAGGAAAGAAAAGATCAAACTCAGAGAATCGATATCAGCTCCATAAGTGAGTTTATCACACTACATGATATATATACACTGCAAAAACTCAACATCTTTCCAAGAATATTTGTCTTATTTCTTGTCAAAATGTCTCATTTCTAGTCAAAATTAATCTCTTTTCACTTAAAATAAGACTCATCACCTTAAAATTAACTTGTTTTTAATCATTTTCACTTGTTTCAAACAAATTTTCACTTGAAATAAGTAGAAAAATCTGCCAGTGAAAGCAAGTTTTTTGTGCTTGTAATAAGAAAGAAAAACTTATCAGATTTTTCTACTTATTTAAGTTTAAGTTTATTTATTTAAAATAGGGACAATACATATTAATGGACATATATACATGTAAATATGCAAGATTATAGCCAACGGCTAATTTCCATCTTTAGTCCCTTCGGTCAAGTAAAAATCTGCTTGAAAGAAGTAAAAAGTGTCTAAAAAACAAGCTACCTTTTATGTGATAAGTCTTATTTTAAGTAGAATGAGATTTGTTTTGACTAGAAATATTCTTGGTAAGATTTAGAGTTTTTGCAGTGTATGTAGGCTATATTTAGACTTTATTGGTGTTAACTTGGGATGAAACCTGGAGACGTTTAATCTGTGAAATAAATTTTAAAATTTAAAGACATAAAAGTTCAGATAAACTGGTTTCATCCAGCTCAGTGTTATAATATCTCAGTTATAGATCAGATAATAACAGCAGATCGTTCAGTTTCTTTATTTCTCCGATAATATTTATATAATCTGAAGGTTTTCTCAGGTTAGTTTTGTTTGATGGACTCTCATATTGATTTATATCAGGATGTGATCATCTACAGGTTGTTTATAGAACTGAGACATTTATTACAGACAAATAGCCTTAGCCTATGTTGTTTTCTATTTGATTGATTTTATGATTTGTTTTAATTCCGAATTGTTGGTTTGTTTTTGGCCTAGTGACTATTAAGTATTTTTTTTAACCCTCCTCACATTTTAAGTTTTAGGTTAAACTTCCAGATCAATCATTTAAACTTTTTATTTTTAGGCCAGAGAATTGTGGGATTTGTAGTTTTTGAACGATCGCAGGTTGTGATCTTTCTTTTTTGTGATTTTCCCGGTTCGCACATGTATTTTTTTAGGGGCAAATGCGAGTGAAATGCTCGCCCCATGGTGGGCATAAGAAAATTTAAGACCTGTATAAAGTTATTTAAGACTTGAACACAATAATTCAACAAATTTAAGACATTTTAAGGCCTAAAATTTAGATTTTCAAATATTAGACTTTTTTTAGACTTTTTAAGACCCTGCGGATACCCTGTAAAATCCTATTGGACACAAGCTGTGTTTGTCAAAGAAGGAAACCCTAACCCCTAAAAGCAGCACATCAGTGCAGCTGCTTTCAAAGAGTTCATTCTCACTAACAAGAGTTAAAAGCTCCTTACATTCATTTAGAAAAAATTATAGTCATTCATTGATGTGGAGAATAAGACATTTACTCTGACTCTGACTTTGACTTAAAGCACATTTAAAAAGTGTGTGTGTGTGTGTGTGTGTGTGTGCGTGCGTGCGTGCGTGCGTGCGTGCGTGCGTGCGTGCGTGCGTGTGCGTGTGTGTGTGTGTGTGTGTGAGGCCAAGGTGTCAATGTGCTGTGGTGTTTCCTGCTGTGTGTGTGTGTGACTGTAGTAAACTCTGCAGGAATGTGAGTGTGAACTTCCTCTCCCTCTTCACCTTCTTCTCCTCCTCCATCTTCTTCTTTTCTTTTTCTTCTCCTCCATCTTTTTCTTTTCCTTTTCTTCCTTTCCCTCTTTTCTTCTTTTTCTCCTTCTTTTCCTCCGTTTCATCTTCTTCTCCTTTTCTTCTTTTTCTCCATCTTTTCCTCTTCTTCTCCTTCTCCACCCTTTCTTTTTCTCCCTTTTCTTTTTTCCTCTCCTTCTTCTTCTCCTCCATCTTCTTCTTTTCCTTTTCTTCTTCTCCCTCTTTTCTTCTACTTCTTTTCTTTATCTTCTTTTTCTCCACCTTTTCATCCTCTTCTCCTTCATTTTATTCCTCTACTTCTTTTCTTCTTCTTTTTCTCACTCTTTCATTATTTTTCTCACTTATTCTACTTTTTTTCTTCCTCTTTTTCTTTTTTCTTATTTTCCATCTTCTCCTCCCTTTCTTTTTCTCCCTCTTTTCTTTTCTTCCTCTCCTTCTCCACCTTCGTTTTTCCTTCTTCTCCACCCTGTCTTTTTCTCACTCTTTTCTCTTTCTTCTTCTTATTTTCTTCCTCTTCTTCTCCACCTTTTCTCCTCCTTCTTCTCATTCTTCCTCTTCTCTTCCTTCTTCTCCCTTTCTTTTTCTCCCACTTTTCTTTTTTCTTCTTATTCTACTTATTTTCTTCCTCTCCTCCACCTTCTTTTTTCCTTCTTCTCCACCCTGTCTTTTTCTCACTCTTTTCTCTTTCTTCTTCTTATTTTCTTCCTCTTCTTCTCCACATTTTCTCCTCCTTCTTCCCATTCTTCCTCTTCTTTTCCTTCTTCTCCCTTTCTTTTTCTCCCACTTTTCTTTTTCTTCTTATTCTACTTCTTTTCTTCCTCTTCTTCTCCACCTTTCCTTCTCCTTCTTCCCATTCTTCCTCCTCTCCTCCTCTCCCTTGCAGCCGCAGCAGCTCTCCGTGTTGTTTATCGTGTAGTAACATTATCTTTGGCTGGAGGAGAGCATGAAATCAGAACAACAATAGAAACAGCGGAGCAGAGGAGGAGGAGGAGGAGGAGGAGGTGGGGGGAGGTGGTAGTGGAGGAGGAGGAGGAGGAGGAGGAGGGGGCGGGGGGAGCAGCAGCTTCCTCACAGCGGAAGGAGACGACGGATCTCCTGCAGGACAATGTGAGACACGGAGAGTTGATCCAGCAGCAGGATGGGAGCAGCGGACACCGTGTGATCCCACTGCTGCAGCAGCAACAACACTCAGAGGAATAATAATAATAATAATAATACAGATAATAATACTGATCCCAGACCCGCCGGGGGGAGGGGGGGGGTTTGCGCTTTGCTTTGTGTTGTTTTCCTTCCTCCGCCGGGGGCCGCGGCCGCAGCGATGGGCAGCGGGCGCTGAGGGCCTCGAACCGGGGCCAGAAGCAGAGGAAGATGGGTGTCTGTGTGTGTGCGCTGCGGAGCCTGCTGCTGCTGTTGTCTACTTTTTGTTTGCTCATACGAGGTGAGTGTGGCCTTGCTACACAACACACATACACTACACACACATACACATTACACACACACTACAGGCTACACACTTTAACTCCTAATGTGTGTGTGTTTGGTACAAAACAAAGCAGCTTTTATTAACATGCGGAGGAATCAGAAATCAGAACCGAGGCCCAGTGTCCGCCTGCGGGCTGCGGTGCTGCTTCTCCCCCGGGCAGAGCGCTCCTGCTGCGGGGGAAGGGAGCCACAACCAGCCGCTGTAGCATCGTTAGCATGTTAGCATGTAGCATAAAGCAGGGAGGAGAGATGGTGGTGGTGGTGGAGGAGGAGGAGGAGGGGGAGGAGAGAAGAGGAGAAAAACAGGCCGGTTTCCCCCGGTACCGAGGCGGGTTAGAGGGGGTTTAGCCTATAGACCGGGGGAAGGTGGAGGGGTTCGGCCGAGCTGCAGCGGCTGCTAAGCGGCTAAGTTTGTGTGAAGTGTTGGAGAGTTTATGGAGCTGTTAGCACAACAGATGCTAGGTGGCTAAAGCAGCTACAGAGTGAACACAAAGCTGCTGATGGAAAACACGGAACCTGCTGCTGCTGCTGCTGCTGCTGCTGCACTCACCTTTACCTGTGTGTGTTGTGTGTCCGTGTGTGTGTAGGGAGAGACACACAACACACACTTAGGTCACTATAACACAACAGTATAAACTATAACACAACCAGGACACAGGGAGAGTTTGTTAAAAACATGTTGGACTGAACCTGGGTCTGTTAAAACTACTGATCAATAATCACTGATCAGTAGCTCAGACACTGATTTCTGTTCATTTTGATCAGTTAATATTGAACTGGGGCTCAGGATGTCTTGTTTTTATTATTATTATGGATTAATCTGTTGATTATTGTCTATAAAACTAAAGGTTCTGGTTTTTTGGAGCAAACAGACTTTTATTTTGATATATTGTGTGGTATTGATCAGTGTATTTGTTATTGATCAGACTAAACTCAGGGTTCAGACCTGATCGTATCAATAACATCAGGATGAAAGTTTATTTCTTGTGTAGAAAGTTGTGTTAAAACATGTTAAACCACTGGACTGAACCTGGTTCTGTTAAAACTACTGATCAATAATCACTGATCAATAACTCAGACACTGATTTCTGTTGATTCATCTTCATTTCGATCAGTTAATATTGAACTGGGACTCAGGATTATTATTAATATTGATTAATCTGTTGATTATTGTCTATAAAACTAGTGACAAACTAAAGGTTCAGGTTTGAGGCTGAAACAGACTTTTGTTTTGAAAGGTATTGATCAGTGTATTTGTTATTGATCAGACTAAACTCAGGATTCAGACCTGATCGGATCAATAACATCAGGGTGAAAGTTTATTTCTTGTGTAGAAAGTTGTGTTAAAACATGTTAAACCCACTGGACTGAACCTGGATCTATCTATCTATCTATCTATCTATCTATCTATCTATCTATCTATCTATCTATCTATCTATCTATCTATCTATCTATCTATCTATCTAGTCTGATCAATAACAAACACACTGATCAATACCTGACACAATATGTCAAAATAAAAGTCTTTTTCAGCCCAGGAGCTCAGGATGTTTTCATTATTGATCGATCTGCTGATTATTGTCCATAAAACCAGTAACAAACCAAAGGTTTGCGGCTGAAAAATACTTTTATTTTGCCATATTTTGTCAGGTATTGATCAGTGTGTAGATAGATAGATAGATAGATAGATAGATAGATAGATAGATAGATACTTTATTGATCCCAAGCTGGGAAATTACTGATAAACTGAGGATTCAGACCTGATCGGATCAATAACATCAGGATGAAAGTTGATTTCTTCTGTAGAAAGTTGTGTTTATAACATGTTAAAGGGATAGTTCAACCAAAATTGAAATTTCGTGCAGCAGTGCATGTCCATACGACGGTTGAGAACGGAGCTCACTTTTCTTCTTCGTCCAAAAAGACACACCAAAAAACATCCAGATACCTCCATGCTGCTCGTATGTAATGTCCGTCTTGTATTGAAGCCCTGACATGAGAAATTGTTCTGATAAAAATAAAATAAGTCTATATTTTAATAAGCTTGTTTGTAGCGGAAGCTCCCAGTGTCTCAGTTCACTGCTCTTCCTGGTTCGTCCAAATCTGCGTCCGTGAGATTTGCACCGGTGTCGCGCGAGATACTGGTTTAGTTTAGTTTTAACGGAGTTCAACAAGTGGTGAATCAGTTTTAGTTTAGTTTTTATTTTAGAGGAATTGACTGGTTTTTATTGAGTCTTAGTTGTAGTTTTTATTTTAGTTTATATTTTACAGACCTCTGAAGATGAACTTGTTCCCTTTTAGTTGCATCCATCCCATAATGTTCCCATCAGTCCTCATCAGGTTCCGTTTACTCTTTTCTACCTGTGGGTCGTACTCCAAGTCGTCCCATATTGAGCTTACCACTGCTTTTTTAAATTATTGTTACTTTTTCTTTCTTTTTAGAATTTTTACAACTTTTTTTTTTTTTACTTTTTTCTTTACTTTTTTATTTTTTTTAATAGAATTTTTACAACTTTTTTTTTTTTACTTTTTTCTTTACTTTTTTTTTTTTTTTTTTTAGAATTTTTACAACTTTTATTTAGCTACTTTTTTCTTTTCTGTCTTTTAGAATTTTTACCACTTTTTATTTATTTATTTACTTTTTTTTTTTTTGAATTTTTACAACTTTTTTTGTTACTTCTCTTCTTTTTTTAAAGAATTTTTGCCACTTTTTTTTAAATAAAAATTTTCTCTTTACTTTTTCTTTTACACTTTTTCTAGAAATGTTTAAATGTTTTTGGAGAAATTGTATCAGTTTTTTCCAGAAATTTCTCTACAATAATTCCAAAAATTCACAAAACTGAACATACGCCGACTAAAAAAGTATCATTCTTCAGCCTCAGAACAAGTATTTGTGTATTTCTGGTGTTAGCTTCAACGTTTTGTCCAGTGTGGGTCCGTGGTCGTTGATGTAAAACAGTTTGTGAACCTCTGTCCTGACCCACCTGTGTGACTTTTTGCTGCACTACACACACTCAGTTTTCTTTTGCTTCCAGAGGCTCCACACTTTGGAATTCTCATCTTCATGTAGTTAAATTATCTTCATCCCTCAATACTTTTAACTCTTAAGTTAAGACTGAAAGCTTAAACCTGTTAAATCAAGGTTCCTAATAGTTTCTTTCCAGTATATTTGTCATTGGATCATTATCTCTTTACATGCTCATACACTCACTCAGTTAAACACAATTATTTTATATTTATACACACCCATGTTTTTATTTCTGACTTCTTTGAGTGTGTGCTATAAAATGGCACTTGTATTGCTTTCTTTTTTGTTGTTATTTGTTGTTGCTTTCTCCTATTGTTGTTGTTGATTTATCTTCTGCACTGCAAAAAATCAAATATCTTACCAAGGATATTTGTCTTATTTTTAGTCAAAATGTCATTTCTGGTCAAAACAAATCTAATACTTCAAATAAGATTCATCGCATTATAAAGTAGCTTGTTTTTAGACACTTTTTACTTCTTTCAAGCAGATTTTCACTTAAAATTAGTAGAAAAATCTGATAGTGGAGCAAGTTTTTCTTTCTTATTACAAACACAAAACAACTTGCTTTCACTGGCAGATTTTTCTACTTATTTCAAGTGAAAATTAGTTTGAAACAAGTGAAAATGATCTAAAAACAAGTTAATTTTTAGGTGATGAGTCTTATTTTAAGTGGAAAGAGTTTAGTTTTGACTAGAAATGAGACATTTTGACAAGAAATAAGACAAATATTCTTGGAAAGATTTAGAGTTTTTGCAGTGTATAGGGTTTTTTAACCTCTCCCGCACTTACTATTCTTGTTTCATTTCTGTTTTTTTGTAATTGTCTTTTATTATGGAGCAAATAAATACATACAAATACTCCGCCCCCCCCCCCCCTCTTACCCAGCTGTGCCTCTGCTGCTGTATGCGAACCGCCGGGACCTTCGGCTCGTCGACGCGGCGCACGAGAAGGCCAACGCCACGGTGGTGGTGGGCGGGCTGGAGGACGCCGCGGCCGTGGACTACGTGTACGCGCTGGGCCTCATCTACTGGAGCGACGTGAGCGAGGAGGCCATCAAACGCACCGTCTTCAACCAGTCGGGCGCCAGCGAGGTGCAGACGGTGGTGCCGGGCCTGGCCTCGCCCGACGGCCTGGCCTGTGATTGGCTCGGCAGGAAGCTGTACTGGACCGACTCGGAGACCAACCGCATCGAGGTGTCGGAGCTCGACGGAGCGCTGAGGAAGGTCCTGTTCTGGCAGGAGCTGGACCAGCCACGAGCCATCGCCCTGGACCCCGAGAGAGGGTGAGTGTAAAAACTAACTAATTAAAGGGATAGTTCACCCAAAATTGAAATTTCCCTCATTATCTCCTCCCCCTCATGTGGACTAACGCCTAAATTCCACTGGATGCGGAACGGCTGCAGATCCGCTCCGGTATGGCGGCGGAGCCGTTACGTATTAATTACCGTAAAACTTCAAATAAGGGCCGAGTCCCAAATTGCCGCCGGTCCCAATTAACCGCCGGGTCAAACATTGTTTTTCTGGTTGCCAAAAAATATTCTATGCAAATATAGCGGGTGTCTCGTGACGTTAAAGACGGCCGAGGACTGACGAGACGCCTCTGGGCTGGTTGCTCCTGCCCGGTCTGTCCACTCCTCTCATCCGCACTTCAGCACCTGTCCTGGGCTGCACCGTGTCGGCTCGGCTCGCTCCTCGTTTTAAATGACTTTACTCCTTTTAAAAGTAGCGTAAACAGCCTACTGTTCTCCGATTACTCATACGCGTATTTAGTTAGGCTACGTTGCATTATTATTAGTTATAGGCACCGGCATCCGGCAGCCGGAGCAACACGCAGAGCTTCTATTTTTGCCGTACGGCGGAGCACGGCGCATCAAGCAGCACAGAGCAGGTCGTGTATGACAGGAAATTGCGGGCAAAATACAAAATAAAACACCCGGTTAATTTTCAAAATAAAATACACCATGTTTACAGCGGAGCATATTTCCTGCTTTACACCTTGAAAATGTTGTAATGGGCAGCGACCGGCCTGAAGTAAGCAGCTCGGAGGTTTTCAGACATCAACATCACGGACGGAACCGGTGTGAGTTGACGGAGTCGGAGTACACAGCCGTTCCGTAGCGGACCTGTTTCAGAATCGTTCCGCATCCAGTGGAATCCCGGCGTAAGGGCTGGGAGAAGTTTCAGAGTCCTCCGTGGCTTCTCTGAGTTACAGCGGGGCTCCGTGCAGCACTGCATGTCCATATGACGGTTGAGAACGGAGCTCACTTTTCTTCGTAACAAAAAGACACACCAAAAAACATCCAAATACCTCCATGCTGCTCGTATGTAATGTCCCTCTTGTATTGAAGCCCCGAGAAACTGTTCTGACATTACAGATGAGCACTATTAAGCCCCTTAAGCGGCGTTCACACCAAACGCGATAGACGCGGATGGAGCAGCAACTCTACATTGAAAATCAATGCAAATGGCGCGATGACACGCGATTCAGGCGGAGGCGGCGCAAATAAAGTTGAAAATATTGAACTTTTCAGGCGGCATCGCGCCACGACATCCAATCAGCGACGAGTTCAAGCCGACGACGTCACTTCTCTGTACGGTTGTTTACACTCAGAACAACATGAAGGAGAAGCTAATTGTAGTGAACAAAAAAAACAACAAAGAAAAACACACACACAGTGAACACAGACACGACGGCATGTGGTTTTCTGACTTGTACAGCGGTAGTACAGTGCAGCAACGGTGGTGATATCAGCCACGATCGACGTGGAAAGAGAGCGGGTTGAGATCACCGGTTCAAAAATTAACGGTCTAGCGCGAATGAAGCGCCTGACGCGTGTGAACGCCCCATTAGTCCACATGAGGGGGAGTAGATAATGAGTGAAATTTCAATTTTGGGTGAACTATCCCTTTAAGTGAATGCAACATGTTTCTATGAAGCTCCACTGTGTTTCAGCAGCTTCCCAACCTGGGTCTCGACTCCGCCAGACTTTGAATTAGATCTAGTTTCACAAACATGTCGACTTGACTTGAAGTTTTGGTTCCTGTCTTCTAGCAGAGACGGAAATCACAGAATTCACCAAAATAAAAGTGTTCACCAACATAAAACTTATAAAATAGACATTAACTTGTAATACAATAAAAGCTAAAGGTTAAAAACTTAATGGCTCGGGGACTTTCTTGTAAATTATATTCCTTAAATTAAAAAGTTTCACCGCATTTTATTAGCTTGGTGCTTTTATTTTGAAGGAAAGGCCTGTCTCTCTCTCCCTTGGTCCGTTTCCTACCAAAACAATGATACACACACACACACACACACACACACACACACACACACACACACACACACACACACACACACACACACACACACACACACACACACACACACACACACACACACACACACTCCAGAGAGCAGCAGGATTAGATGTAAATCCAGCAGGACTCAGATAAAAGAAGCTCTAATGTATTCATGAGTTTATTTAAATGTGAGTTTCTCTCTCTCTCTCAGTCTATTCATAGAGACTCGTCCTCCTCTGTTTGATCTGTCAGAGATAAAAGTGGCTCGTTGCTTTCTCTCTCTCTCTCTCTCTCTCCGTCCTCGCTCTGAGTCGTCGTTGTTGTTGTAGTTTGTTGTGTTGGATGTCATCACGAGACACAGGTGAACCAATCAGAAGTGGCTCCGCCCCCACGGCACCAAAAGAGGATGATAATAACATCTGTATTTCCTGTTTGTGAGATCGTTCTGCTGTTTCCACGGTTACAGGAGAAGTTGGAGACGACAGGAAGTGCGTTTTATTCTGAAAACTCCAGAGATGCGTTTTATTTGGAAACTTCAGAGCTGCGATTTATTTTGAAAACTCCAGAGCTGCGATTTATTTTGAAAACTCCAGAGCTGCGTTTTATTTTGAAAACTGCAGGGCTGCGTTTTATTTAGAAAACTCCAGTAGTTGCGTTTTATTCTGAAAACTCCAGGAGCTGCGTTTTATTTTGAAAACTCCAGGAGTTGCGTTTTATTTTGAAAACTCCAGGAGCTGCGTTTTATTTTGAAAACTCCAGTGCTGCGTTTTATTTTGAAAACTCCAGAGCTGCATTTTATTTTGAAAACTCCAGCGATGCGTTTTATTTTGAAAACTCCAGAGCTGCGTTTCATTTTGAAAACTCCAATTGCTGCGTTTTATTTTGAAAACTCCAGGAGCTGCGTTTTATTTTGAAAACTCCAGAGGTGCGTTTTATTTTGAAAACTCCAGAGCTGCGTTTTATTCTGAAAACTCCAGAGCTGAGTTTTATTTTGAAAACTGCAGAGCTGAGTTTTATTTTGAAATCTCCAGAGCTGCGTTTTATTTTGAAAACTCCAGGAGCTGCGTTTTATTTTGAAAACTCCAGTGCTGCGTTTTATTTTGAAAACTCCAGAGCTGCATCTTATTTTGAAAACTCTAGGGCTGCGTTTTATTTTGAAAACTCCAGAGCTGCGTTTTATTTTGAAAACTCCAGAGCTGCATCTTATTTTGAAAACTCCAGAGCTGCATCTTATTTTGAAAACTCTAGGGCTGCGTCTTATTTTGAAAACTCCAGAGCTGCGTTTTATTTTGGAAATGAAGCTGCGTTTTATTTTTGAAAACTCCAGGAGTTGCGTTTTATTTTGAAATCTCCAGAGCTGCGTCTTATTTTGAAAACCCTGTGGTTGTGTTACCTGGCAGGACGAGGTGAAGCTGGGATCACACCCCCATCCCCCGCTGTGTGTGTGTGCGTGTGTGTGTATCTCTCTGTGTGTGTGTGTGTGTCTCATTACGGCTGCTACACAAACTGAGTCCGTCACTGAGGCATAAAATGGGTTACATACGTCTGATCTGGGTTGTTGTGTTTGTTTGCGTGTATGTGTGTCTCTCTCTGTGTGTGTGTGTGTGTGTGTGTGTGTGTGTGTGTGTGTGTGTGTGTGTGTGTGTGTGTGTGTGTGTGACAAAGGCTCATTGTTGCCGCGGCAGCTGTTTTGTTTTTGCAGCAGCAGCAACAGGCCAGATACACGAGGAGGAAAAAAACTCTGTTTGGTTTGAGAAGAGATGAAGTGGAGGTTCTTGTCCTGGTTCTTGTCCTGGTTCTGGTTCTGGTTCTGGTTCTGGTTCAGCAGCTGTGACTCCACCTGTAGAAACGGTTCCAGTTGATCTGTGTCTCAGATGTTTGGAGACAAACAGCTGCTGACAACATCTGTCCTCCGCCCAGTCACGATCTGTCCTGAGATCAGAGCAGTTTACGGCAGTTTACAACAGTTTACTGCAGTTTACTGCAGTTTACTACAGTTTACTACAGTTTTCTGCAGTACTGAGGTTTACAACAGTTTACTACAGTTTACTGCAGTTTACTACAGTTTACTACAGTTTTCTGCAGTACTGAGGTTTACAACAGTTTACTACAGTTTACTGCAGTTTACTACAGTTTACTACAGTTTTCTGCAGTACTGAGGTTTACAACAGTTTACTACAGTTTACTGCAGTTTACTACAGTTTACTACAGTTTTCTGCAGTACTGAGGTTTACAACAGTTTACTGCAGTTTACGACAGTTTACTACAGTTTTCTGCAGTACTGAGGTTTACAACAGTTTACTACAGTTTACAACAGTTTACAACAGTTTACAACAGTTTACTACAGTTTACTGCAGTACCAGTGTTTCCCATTAATTAACGACACAGAAAAAAAAATCCAAAAATTTTTTTTTTCAATTTTTTTCTCACGTGTGTCAACATGCGGTGCGCCCGCACGCGAGAGAGGCAGCAGGTTGCGAGGCTGACTGGCAGAATTGAGAGCTGGTGAAACGCTAGCATGGTTATTTAAAAAAAGAAAACACCATCCCTCATCTCTGCCTGCACATAGACACACGCACTAATTGCTCAGCTGCAGCGCTATATCGCTGCAGTCCCCCCCCCCCGGTCGCGCCATGGTCTTCTGAAATCCTGTGGGAAACACTGAGTACACTGAGGTTTACTACAGTTTGTCAGTGCCTGATCCGTACCCGGAACAAGATCCATTCCAGACGCTTCTGCGCATGCGGCAGCAATGCTAACTGATAGCTTAGCAATATAGCAGCTAAAAGTCGCTGTAACTGTTAAAACGTCACTTTATTCATTTTAAATATTTTTTCATGCGAGAAAGTCACAGTTTAGAGTCCTGATCTGTGGTCAGTTTATCCAACTGACGTCTGTTGGGAAGTTTGGGGAGAAGTGCAGAGCTACAGGGAGTAGCCACCGGGAGCTAACGTTAGCTCGCTGCTCGGCTCATCTCAGAGGCAGCAGCGGCCGGCTGAGGGGATCGAACCTGTGATCGACCGGTCACCCAGACGTCGTCATGCCGGTGGAGAAAGGAGCAGATTAATTTATGGTTTCATTGATTAGTTTGTGTAAATGAAAAGTGAAGCTTCAGGAGGAGCTGGTCAGAGGAGCAGAAATCACCACATTTACATCAATAAATAAATGTTTTACATTAACTGATCGGTCACATTACATTTAATTTAATCAGAAACAGAACAGAGGGGAATTCATTGCGACGTGCTTGTGTTTTTCACAAAGAATATCTCTGTTTTCATCCATATCCGCCGTGTCGCTGTAAACTAAAAGAAGGGGGGAAGAGCGCATGCGCAGAAGCGTCTGGAACGGATCGTGTTCCGGGTACGGATCGGACACTAACACAGTTTACTGCAGTACACTGTGGTTTACAACAGTGTGGTTTACAACAGTGTGGTTTACAACAGTTTACTACAGTTTACAACAGTTTACTACAGTTTACTGCAGTACACTGTGGTTTACAACAGTTTACTACAGTTTACAACAGTTTACTGCAGTACACTGTGGTTTACAGTAGTTAACTGCACTTTACAAGAGTTTACTATTGTTTACACTTTACTACAGTACACTGTGGTTTACTGCAGTTTACAGGAGTTTACTACAGTTCAACACAGTTTACTGCAGTTTAAAGTTTACTGTAGTTTATTGTTTACAGAACTTTGACTGAGCAGTTTTGACAGGTTTCTGTGTGTTTGTGTTTGTGTTGTTGTTGTTGTTGTTGGTCTGCTCTGACGGTGGTGGTCTGGAGAGAATCAGTTGCTATGGCAACAGAGTAAGCTAATGAACGTGGAGCTGATGCAGCTTCTGGTCTCTGGTGTTGAACTGGTTCTGTGGCTCTGAGCTGGAACGTGGAGCTGGACTCGGTTCAACTGATGATTAATGCTTCAGGTAGCAAACACAAAGCTGCTCTGTGTCTGTGTGTAGTGTGTGTGTGTGTGTGTGTGTGTGTAGTGTGTCTGTGTGTGAATGTGTGTGTAGCATTTCTCCATATTTTGTACTTCTGGCCGTCCGGGGCCACATTGTTCAGACTGGAGGAGGAGCTGTAGTAGTGTAGCGTTTTGTGTGTCTTTGTATCTATGTATCTGTGTGTGTGTGTGTGTGTGTGTGTGTGGGTCATATCTGCAACACAGTGACAGGAAGTGATGTCATCATTCATTTTTTTTTACATGAATTTCCCTCTAAAACAACTCTGTGTGGTAACGTTGTGTTATTATCTCATAGCGTGGTGAATGTGCAGCTCACAACTTGTCCACCAGAGCGTTGTGGAGTTGTTGGATTGTGTATTTGATGAGTTTGATGAGGGAAACCAACTGAGAAATCCCATAATGAGCCTCCGTAGCGTAGCTCTGAGCAGCTCACGGCTCTGCTCCGCCGTTCTAAAAACAGCTTGCACCGACAATTAAAGGTAACGAACCTACTGCTGTGACTATAGGGATTATGGCAATGGGGGGAATTTGACTAAATGTTGAACTATCCCTTTAAGGAGGGTGGTTTCACTTTATTTTGCGTTTTTAAGCCTCAAAAACGCAGTCGCCATTGAAACTAAAGGCACATCCCATAAAATACTGTGTCTGGATGCTTCAACTGGCTTCATGTCAACACTGAGCATCATGGGTAATGTAGTCTGTGGAGCCGTCCATCAAACTGAGGGTCGTTTAGTTGAATTAGATAAACTTTATTAACATTTTTATTCTTGTATGTGTGTCTGTGTGTGTGTGTGTTTGTGTGTGTTACTGTGTGTGTGTGTGTGTATAAGGACAAAGACGTCCTGTCCTCAGATGAAGAGGCCTCCTCATTACATCAGACACATTTTTACAGCCGTGTAATTGACTCATTAACGGCCTCAGTCGCTCTCTGGTCGGTGTGTGTGTGTGTGTGTGTGTGTGTGTGTGTGTGTGTGTGTGTGTGTGTGTGTGTGTGTGTGTGTGTGTGTGTGTCTGTGTGTGTGTGTGTGTGTGTGTGTGTGTCTGTGTGTGTGTGTCTGTGTGTCTGTGTGTGTGTGTCCAGCTGTGATGGTAATTAACACAAACAAAGAGCAGAATTAGCAGCACAGCAGTCAACCTCCTCCTGAAGTCGACAGGAAACAGTTTGTGATGACGTCATCATGTTCAGTGATGAGAAAAGGTTTAATACTGTACGACGTTCACAGATGTAAACGTTCTTCAACTCAACTTTATTTATAAAACACTTTACAAACGGTGATATCACATCATGCACAGACATATACACAGGGATGCAAACAGCGCGCCGAAAAGCGAAACTCGCTTTTTTCATGACCAATTAGGTGACTTGTGTGAGTCATGTGAATTATGACTAACATTCAGTGAAGACCTAAAAAATCACTATCTCCAAAATGGAAATATTGCAAAGGAATTTTTTTTTTTAAGCATTTTTAATCTAGAAATGTTGGCCTTCTGAAAACTATGTCCATCTATATGCACTCAATACTTGGTTGGGGTTGAACTACTGGAAATTGACTTTTCTGTGATATTGTAATGTACTTATTTGTTAATGGTGAGCACCCCCCCCCCCCCCCCCCCCCTGGGAAATTCCTCTCTTTTTTGGTCCTGACCCGTTTGCATCCCTGTGTACAGTATGTACATATGCTTTTTGTTTTTCTTCTCTCTCTTTTGTTGTGTTTTTTTGGGGTCTATAAGGGCACAACATGGCAAGCATTTGTATTATTGTACCCATATACCTACTTTAGTCCGTTACACTGATGCTACCCATGTTTTGTGCAAAAAACGTGAAACATAAAGAAAAAGAAAAAAAAGCCACAGCTGGAACAAAGAGCTGTAGTAGATAAGAATATAAACGTAAGACAGAAAACATAATAACAATACAGCACTGAAACAACAGCAGAGTCTCATGCTGGGTTGGAAGCCAAGGAATAAAAATGTTTTTTAAGATGAGTTTTAAGATGAGTTTAAAACAGAAATCCACCTCTACAGTCAAACACCACACGGTATGAAAGACGGAAGAGCTATAAAAACATTAGACATTAACAAATCGCTGAATTTGATTAGATAGATAGATAGACAGACAGATAACATAAAAGTTATCCAACAAGTGAAACTGATACATTATATAGATCCATAATTACACACAGAATGAAACATTGTCTTGTTCATGTCTTTATTTATTTAATTTCTTTTAATTGTCATGATTATGGCTTCACATTTAATGAAGAACTAAAATTCAGCATCTTAAAACATTTGAATATTAAAAAAGACCTATTAAAAAAATAATAATAATACATTTTAATATGGAAACATTGTCCTTCTGAAAAGTTTGTCCATCTTTATGAACTTATATTATATTTGACTTGAACTACAGTAGAAACAGACTTTTCCATGATGTTCTGGTTTATTGAGATGCAGCTGTGTGGAAATATTCAGTTTGTTTTTGGTTCTGGTTTAGTTTTCTTGGTTTATTTGGCTTTGTGATGGTATAATATAAAACATAAAAATAAAAAAATAAATATTTAGGGTTCTCATCCTCAGTTAAGCCCCGCCCCCTTTTATCACTCAACTCCACACACACACACCTGATCTACGTGGAGCAGTGTGTGTGTGTGTGTGTTTCTTAAGAGCACTGATGTCCTTGTACTGATGATGCAGCTGTTGCCAGGCAACCAGCACTAGAGCAGATGCAGGCCAAGGATCCTCCGCTCGGCGTAGCGTTCAGGGACGCTCGGAAGTTTCTCTGTTGTTGTTGTTGTTATTAATTTGCTGCTTTTGAAACAATAGGTTGATTAATCGTTGTTATTTTAATATTTATCACATTAGTTAAAGGGACACTTCGCTTTTCCAAAACTCCTCGTTGTCCCTTTAAAGGATAAATAGATGATGAGGCTCACGCTGCTTTTATTTTGGCGGGTCAGCAGTGGAGCTTTTTTAGTCTTTAATCCAAGTGATGATGATGCTGTAACGTGTGGTTTTGCTCTGACAGCTACATGTACTGGACGGACTGGGGCGAGGTGCCGAAGATCGAGCGCGCTGGGATGGACGGGACCAACCGCTCCATGATCATCGATAAGGAGATCTACTGGCCCAACGGCCTCACGCTGGACTACGGCCTGGAGAAGCTGTACTGGGCCGACGCCAAACACAACTTCATCCACCGCTGCAGCCTGGACGGCTCCAACAGGTCAGCACACACACACACACACACACACACACACACACACACACACACACACACACACACACACACACACACACACACACACACACACACACACACACACACACACACACACACACACACACACACACACACACACAGGGAGGAACATTATGGGTTAAAAAGCAAAAAATAAACTTCTTCTGACCTCCAGATATCCAGAATCTGTTTAAAATGAAGGATTCCAGTTATAACCTGAGAAGACCACTGTTATTTGAGAAACCAAAGACTCGAACTACTGTAAAAAATCCCTGTCTTTCTGTTCGAGGGGTTAAAACATCTGGAATAATTGTCCTGAAAATATTAAATGATGCTGTACTCTAGTCAGCTTTAAAAGACTTTATAAGAACAACATCATTTCTCGTTACAGTATGGAAAATTAAGTTCAATGATTTTGTACTATTGGGTTATGCGCTGTGTACAATTCTTTATTTTGTTGTGATCAGAAATGTAAGTGTACTGATTAATTTCAAATGTCTGTGATCTGATCCTTTTGTATTAATGCGTATAATTATTATTATTTTATTTTATTTTTTTTACATTTTTTAAGGTAAAAGGGGTCGGGGTATATAAGCTTTGGCTTCAACCTACACCCTTTCGGTTATATAAGCTTGATATATACCGAAATAAATAAATTAATTAATTAATTCGTTAATGATTAGTTGATTGACCTTGTCGATCGATTAACTATTAATTGAAATGCGGTGATTTTCCTGAGACCTCCTTGCTTCAGTCTCTATGACATAAAAAGCTGAACTTTGCTCATACAGGGCTCTACACTCACATCTGTTTGTTCACTGTAGGAGCACTTTTTTTTTTCCAACTCTCTTTATTGATTTTGACAGTAATACAGACACCATACACATTTACACGTACACGTTTACATATAAAGGTCATTTAAGATATAGTAATTTATGTATCTCTAAATGAAAAATAGACAGATGAAGGGGATTAATTAAATATAAATGCACTCACAAGGGAATAAAACTAAATAAATAACAATAATAAGTTAAGAGCACTTCTAAAACTTGCCATCTGACCATCTGTTGTGGTTAAATAATAATAACAAAACAGCTGCCAGATTCCATAGAACTTTCTTTCTTGATTTTCCAGTAAAAATCTAAGTAGCAGGTTATTTAACCCTTAAATGATGTTGATGGTCCAACGTGACCCTTTTTTTACGTTTGAGAACAGTAAAAACACCCTAAACATTCCTCCTCTGACTTCATTGTGTTGACGTCTAATGTGACTCAGAACACAACGCGTCAGACATGGAAACATTAAAACTTTTTTTAATCAACAGACAGAAGCATTAACTTGAACATTTCACAGAAAAACTCCCGTGGAAAAGGAAAAGGATCGATGAACTGACAATTAATTCAATTTAATCAAGTGAATTCTTGTTTACATGCCTGACTCTGCTCTGTGTGTGTGTGTGTGTGTGTGTTTCAGGGAGGTGGTGGTGAAGGGCGAGCTGCCTCACCCCTTCGCCCTCACCCTGTACGAGGACACTCTGTTCTGGACCGACTGGAACACTCACTCCATCCACTCGTGCAGGAAGCAGACGGGCGGCGAGCAGCGCGTCGTCCACTCCAACATCTTCTCCCCCATGGACATCCACGTCTTCAGCTCCCAGAGGCAGCCCAACCGTGAGTCCAGCTGCCACCTACGACCTCTGACCTCTGACCTCTGACCTCAGGGCCGAGGCTGGTTTTACATTGAATTAAACTGAATGAACTTTATTCATCTGGAAGGAAATTCTTGATGCCAGCTGCCCGTCTATTCACATAGAGCTGCAACTAACGATTATTTTCATAATTAACTGTTGCTGTTTTGGACACCTGAATCTCCCTATGGGCATTAATGAAGGTTTCAATCAATCAAATCAATTAATGAATCAATCAATCATCATATCATCTGGAGGTCAAATAATCGATCCATTTATTTTTTATGAACTTTATTAATCTGGAAGGAAATTCTTGATGCCAGCAGCCCGTTTATTCACATAAGGCTGCAACTAACGATTATTTTCATTATCGATTAACCTGTCGATTATTTAAACGATTACTCTAGTAGTTGTTTGTTCAATAAAATGATAAAAAATGTCTAAAAACACCAATCAGTGTTTCTCAAACCACCAGACATCGTCCTCAAATGTCTTGTTTTGTCCACAAACCAAAGAGAGACTCAGTTTATTGTCATAAAGGAACAAAGAAACCAGAAATATTCACATTGAAGAAGCTGAAATCAGAGAATTTGCCCTTTTTTTTTTTTTTTTAAACATATCTTTATTGTTTTTTTGTACTCATACAACAACACTCAAACATATGGCAGTAATAAAAATAATAATGAAAATATTAATAATACAGAAAAGGTAAATAAATTAAATGTCGTAATAAATGAATGAATTTGCACTTTTTTCTTTAAAAAAACTACTCGGGCGGTGCGTGGCGCAGTGGTTAAAGCTGCCCCATGTAGAGGCTACAGTCCTCAACGCAGGCGTCCCTGGTTCGAATCCCACGTCGGACCATGTCATTCCCCCTCTCTCTGCCTCCCCCTTTCCTGTTTATCTCACTATGTGCTATCCAATAAAGGCAAAAAGGCAAAAAAAAAAAACCCCAAAAAACCTACTCAAACTGATTATTAGATTATCAGAATTGTTGACGATTCATTTAATAATCGATTATTGTTTGATTGATCGATTAGTTGTTGCAGCTCTATATACATTCATTGCAAACAGCACGACAGTAAATAGACAGAATAAATAGATAAAGAGACAGACAGTACCTTTAAAAATATAGGTCAGAGATTAGTCAGGCTGGTTACGTCTTTCTCGTGCTGTCCTTTCATTTATTTATTTATCTAATTATTGAATAATATATTAAAGGGATAGTATCATTTTTTTAAAGTGTGGTTGTATGATCTACAAATAGCCCCCAAGTACTTTAATTGCAGTAGAAGACTCTCTGCACTCCTCCCGTGCAGGAAAAACAGTTTTTATTTGGACCTAACCAACTCACGTATCCCTCCGCCCAGGGTTAGCGCCCGCCGATCAGCAGTTGGTTCGGTCCAAATAAAAACTGTGTTTTTCCTGCACTTTGAAGGGCTGGAAAAAATTATATTATAGTGAACAATGGAACTGTGTATTTTTTTTCAGGTAAAACCTCTTTTAGGCCGTGAAAATAGGCCGTTTCTTTGGGTCTGTTCACAACACTGTATGTTGTAAATCTCTGGGCAGGGCTATTATGGGCTGGCGTTGCTAACGGGAGGAGTGCAGCGAGTCTTCTACTGCAATTAAAGTACTTAGGGGCTATTTGTAGATCATACAACCACACTTTAAAAAAAATGATACTATCCCTTTAATCTCCCTGTGGGTATAAATGAATGTTTCAATCAATCAATCATTAATCATTAATGTGTGTGTGTGTGTGTGTGTGTGTGTGTTTCAGTGAACAGTCCGTGCTCGGTGAAGAACGGAGGATGTTCCCACCTCTGCCTCCTCTCCCCGGTGAAGCCGTTCTACCAGTGTGCCTGTCCCACCGGCGTCCAGCTGCTGGACGACGGACAGACCTGCAGAGACGGTCAGTGTCCCTCCCTCTGATTGGTCCCTCTCTCTCACTGGTCCCTCTGTTATTGGTCCTAAAGACATTGGTTGTGTCCGAAATCCCTCCCTCATTCCCTCCTCCCTACTCACTATAGTGAATTCAATATAGTGACTATATAGTGACTCACTGGTCAAATAAAAAAACACTTTCGGACACTACTCCGCCGCACAGTTAATGACGTATTACGTCGCGTAATTAAAACGTTACGACCACGATCGTAACGGCCGGTGGTAACGGCCGGTGTAGCATAGACCTACGGGTGTATATGTACCAACATAAAAAGGGAGTTAAGCAATTAAAGCAGAAGTAAGCGATATTTTTGTGTTAATATCGGAAAAACACGAGTGGGTTGCCTGGAACGCTACTAAGTCGTGACTTGAAGCTGTGATTTATGGTTTCAAAAGCCTGCCTGGAACGCAGCATTAGCCAAAACGACCGGATCGCTTACTTCTGCTTTAAGCGGTAATATATATTATATTTAAGCATCAAAGATGTTCAATCAAACCCACATAGTTTGAAACCACGTTCAAAACACACACAGCCAGTGTCACAACTAAGCATAAAGTCCGCTAGCTTAATGCTAACGTATAATGTAAAACACCATAGACGGGCTAACAGAAATTAGCCACGCTATCCGGAGTCTGTGGTCAGTTTATAACGCTTGTTAGGAAATTTGCTCCGACGTTTGTTTTGGGAGTCTGTGGAAGCCGCGACTGGACCCTCATTTTATCGTGACCGGTCCCTCTCTTTATTGTGACCGGTCCCTCACTTGCTTGTGTCCCCAGGAACAAACAGATGAAGTTGTTTCGTGACACATGCTGTTGTGTTGTTCTGTGGTGAGTTGACTCCTCTGAGCCACCGTACTGAACGAGTATCAGTCTGAGTCTCGTGTCCAAGAGTCTGAAAAACAACGTCACACCTCGACACACACACTGACCATGTAAACACACACACACACACTCACACACACACTCTGAGCAGCTGCCGACAGCAACTCGTTACAAACAAGATGAATTCTGGGAAACTCTCCAGACACGCTGACCCTCGACGTCTCAAACGGCTTCAGCATCATGATGAAACAAACTCGTGTGAGTTTGAAGCTGCTGAAAACGGTTCAGAGTATTCAGATATTCCCTGAGCTGCGTCAGAGCGACGTCGGCGTTCGCACATGATCTTCTGTAACAGTTTACAGGAATCGAACAGGCTGGATTCATTAGAGACTGTGTGTGTGTTTTTGAGATTTTGGGCTGTTTCTCCTCTTTAACACGTCTTCTTTCAGAATAGAGTTTATAGGTTTTTATTTTACTTTATTTCGTCAGTAGATTTCTCCTAATAAACTCACCAGGAGTTAGTCTGAGCCGTGTCATGTCAGGTGTCATTGTAAAGCTCTCTCTCTCCTGAACAATGATGTCATTTCCTCCGTATCCGCGATACGATTGACAATAACAATCTGTGTAATTTTACAGTCCAAGTCCACTTTGATCCCTTTCTATATTCTGAAGGTTTTTACAGAGGGGATTGTTGATATATCATTCACAGCCTCATTTATACAACATTTTATTACTAAAAACATGGAGACATTTGATGTTTTAAAGGGCTGGTGACAGTATTTTCTCATTTACAGAGTGATAAAAAGAGATATCCACAATCCTCCTCTGGAAAAACTAAAGACTCTAATATGTTAACAAAATAAAACAAGTAGCTTCATCCATTGTTCAGATTTCTGTTCTGGAAATATATGCAAATTAGCGCATATTTCATCAGATATTGCCTCATTTACATATTTAAACATAACATTTGACAAAACTTGTAATACAAAAAATATTTGTCTTAATGTGAGTGATAAACTTGGGAAGTTTCATGGTGATATCTGTTAGTTAATTTTTTTACCCTATTCACCTGTAGTGTCTCACCAAACACATGATGATTGAGCTTCATCCATTGGTCAGATTTCTATAATATGCAAATGAGCGCATATTTAATGAGATATGGCCTCATTTACATATTTAAACATATAATGTGATGTGTTTCACCTTAAAACTCCCTGATTGGTTCGTTACGTCCTCGCCCGTCCTCGCCGTCGTCATGGTGTTTGTTGGGCTGACCTGCAGTTGCCATGGTAACCCCCCCTCCTTCCCGCCTCTTTTATTTACATGTTTTGGTTGAGTGAGCGATGAGCGGCCGCGGACAAAGAGTCCTTTCACCACCGCGGCAGCTTTAACTCTTTCAAGGCCACACACTGTTGTTGTTCATTATGGGATGTTGTTGTTGTTGAGATGCAGCTAACCTGTTGCTGAGGTAACGGTCCTCAGAGGAGAGGACAGGAAGTAGGCTACCTCTACTGCAGCAGCTTCCTGTTGCTTTTCAGAATAAAAGTTAAGGGCATGAACTTCCTCCCTCCTCCTCTTCCTCCTCCTGCTCCTCCTCACTCTTCTTCATCTTCCTCCTCCTCACTCTTCCTCTTCTTCCTCCTCCTCTTTCTCCTCCTCCTGACTCCTCCTCTTCTCCTCCTCTTCTCTCCTCCTCCTCCTCTCTCTTCCTCCTCCTGCTCCTCCTCCTCCTCCTCCTCTTCCTCCTCTTCTCTTCTCTCCTCCTCCTCCTCCTGCTCCTCCTCCTCCTCTTCCTCCTCCTGCTCCTCCTCACTCTTTTTCATCTTCTTCCTCCTCCTCTTTCTCCTCCTCCTCCTGACTCCTCCTCTTCTCTCCTCCTCCTCCTCTCTCTTCCTCCTCCTGCTCCTCCTCACTCCTTTTCATCTTCTTCCTCCTCTTCTCCTTCCTCCTCCTCCTCCTCCTCACTCCTCCTCCCTCTTCTTCCTCCTCCTCCTCTTCCTCATCCTCACTCTTTTTCATCTTCTTTCTCCTCTTCTTCTCTCTTCCTCCTCCTCCTCCTCCTCTTCCTCCTCCTCCTCACTCTTCCTCCTCCTCCTCTTCCTCCTCCTCCTCCTCTTCCTCCTCTCTCCTCCTCCTCTTTCTCCTCTTTTTCTTCCTCCTCACTCTTCCTCTTCCTGCTCATCTTCACTCCTCCTCCTTCATCCTCCTCCTCCTCCTCCTCTTTCTCCTCCTCTTTCTCCTCCTCCTCCTCTTCACTCTTCCTCCTTTTACCCCTCACTCTTTTTCATCTTCTTCCTCCTCACTCTTTTTCCTCCTCCTCTCTCCTCTCCCCTCCCCCTCCTCCTCCTCCTCCTAACTCTTTTTAATCTTCCTCTTCCTCCACCTCTTCTCTCCTCCTCCCCTTCACTCCTCCTCCTCCTCCTTAGAGTTTCAGCAGCAGGATAAATATTATTTATTAATTGGAACTGCATTTCTTTTACCTTGGGTGAAATTGGCCATTTAAGAAGCTACAATAAGTCTTTTTTCATCTTCTTCTTCCTCCTAACTCCTCCTGCTCCTCCTAACTCCTCCTAACTCCTCTCACCTCCTCTCTCCTCCTCTCTCCTCCTCTCTCCTCCTCCTCTAGGTGCGACCCAGATGCTCCTCCTGGCCCGGCGCACCGACCTGCGGCGGATCTCCTTGGACACGCCGGACTTCACCGACGTGGTGCTGCAGGTGGACGACATCCGGCACGCCATCGCCGTGGACTACGACCCGGTGGACGGCCACGTGTACTGGACGGACGACGAGGTGAAGGCCATCCGCCGCTCGCTGCCCGACGGCGCCGACGCCCAGTTCGTGGTCACGGCGCAGGTCAACCACCCCGACGGCATCGCGGTCGACTGGATCGCACGTAACCTGTACTGGACCGACACCGGCACCGACCGCATCGAGGTGACGCGGCTCAACGGCTCCATGAGGAAGATCCTCATCTCTGAGGAGCTGGACGAACCCAGGGCCATCGTCCTCGACCCCGTCGCCGGGTGAGAAGGAGAAGAACTACCACCTTCTGTTTCATTTGCAATAGGCCAATTTGACAAAAATGTTGAACTATTCCTTTAAGGTAGCTTTAAGGAATAGTTCAACATTTTTGTCAAATTGGCCCATTGCCATAATAATCCCTATAGTCATATAGCAGTACTGTAGGTTCGTTACCTTTAATTGTCGGTGCAAGCTATTTTTTAGAACGGCGGAGCAGAGCCGTGAGCTGCTCAGAGCTACGCTACGGAGGCTCATTATGGGATTTCTTAATTGGTTTCCCTCCATCAAACTCATCAAATACACAATCCAACAACTCCACAATTAACGCTCTGGTGGACAAGTTGTGAGCTGCACATTCACCACGCTATGAGATAATAACACAACGATAGATAGATAGATAGATAGATAGATAGATAGATAGATAGATAGATACTAGGGCTGGGACCATATGCTTTTCTCCCGATTTGATTCTTCTACGATTTTTGGATGGCGATTCGATTTAAATTGCGATTCTACGATATTGCCGATTCTCTCGATTTTTAGTCTTTAGCATTTTTAACATTTATCTGCACACAAACACTGTAGGAGCCTATAAATTAACATACTCCATTATAAAGTGAACTTAAACCCTTTTCAAAACCTGGACTCTCTGTATGTAAAAAGGCGAACAAATGCACAATATTTTAAAAAGTTCAGAAACAATAATCGATTTTTGAAAAAAAAAAATCGATTTGAAAATCGTCAAAAAAGATATCCAAGAAATCCCATAATGAGCCTCCGTAGCGCAGCTCTGAGCAGCTCACAGCTCTGCTCCGCCGTTCTAAAAACAGCTTGCACCGACAATTAAAGGTAACGAACCAACTGCTACGACTATAGGGAGTATGGCAATGGGCCGATTTGACAAAATGTTGAACTATCCCTTTAAGTAATTCAGCAACTGGCAGTTTTTAAATGATGCAATAATAAATTTGTGCTGTATTTTGGTTTACTGTTGATGACAAATGGGAAATCAATAATCACTAGTCTCTGTTCTCTGTTCTCCTATAACGGTGTGACCTCATCACGTGACCTCTGGCTGACTCCCTGTTCGATTCCCTCCTCAGGTACATGTACTGGACGGACTGGGGCGAGGTGCCGAAGATCGAGCGCGCCGACCTGGACGGGACGGAGCGGCTGGTGATGGTCAACACGTCGCTGGGATGGCCCAACGGCCTCGCGCTCGACTACGACGACCGCAAGATCTACTGGGGCGACGCCAAGACCGACATGATCGAGGTCAGAGAGAGTCACTTCCTGTTGGCCTTCAAAATAAAACACATCCAGACTGGGTTTCAGAAAACATCATGAAGTTTGTTGTTAATCTGAGCGTCTAAGTAGAGACTTAAAGGGACAGTTCAACATTTATTCAGATCCTCCTCTCACCATAACCCCTATAGTCATAGCAGTAGGTTCATCACCTTTAATTGTCGGTGCAAGCTGTTTTTAGAACGACGGAGCAGAGCCGTGAGCTGCTCAAAGCTAAAAAAAAAAATAAATAAAAAATAAAAAATCTAGAAAAAAGTGTTCAGATTTCAAAAAAAAAAGAGAAAAAGTAAAAAAAAAAAATTCTAGAAAAAAGTGGTAAAAATTTCTCCCAAAAAGTTTTTAAAAACATCTAGGAAAATTTCTAAAAAAAAAAGAAAAAAGAAAAAAGAAAGAGAGAAAAAGAAAAAGTTAAAAATTATCTAGAAAAAAGTTTTAAAAAATTTCTTGAATAAATTAAAAAAATTTAAAGTAAAAAAAAATCCTTCTCCTCCTCTCCTCCCCTTCCTGCGATGTGATTGGTCGAGGGGTGAGGGGAGGCCTCCTCTTCTCCTCCTCTCCTCCTCCTCTCCTCCTCCTCTCCTCCCCTTCCTGTGATGTGATTGGTCGAGGGGTGATCGGGGGCCTCCTCTCGGTGGTTTCTCGGGGTTTTTGCGGCGAGGAGCCACATCTGGTTCCAGTTGCGGTTTTTGCTCCGTTTAGAAACAGAGCAGCGGAGTCTGAAGCCGTCGTTGCCGCGGCGACCAGAGGAGCTGCTGCAGGCGGCCGGCCGCGGCCACGCTGGAAACTCCTCACAGTATTTATACACACACAGAGAGAGTGTGTGTGTGTGTGTGTGTGTGTGTGTGTGTGTGTGTGTACTGTGTGTGTGTGTGTGTGTGGCAGCCGGCCATGCAGGGCTGGTCGTCGACTCTGCAGCAGCGAATAGAGAAACTCCACGATGCTGCAGCTCAGATTCCAAACATTTCTGATCTCAGCTCAGTTCAACACACAAAGACACACACACACACACACACACACACACACATGAAAACACACATAAACACACACACGGTAGTTTAGTTGAGTTGATCTGATCCAGGATCTGTTTTCTTTTGTCTCATTGAAAGTTTGAACTCTTTCTTTGATTCTTTGTTTTGACTCTAAAATGTAAAAATGAGGGGAAAAAAGTTTAGTTTTTCTTTTTCTTAGTTTTTTTTAATTTTTATTAAAGCAACACTACGTAGTTTTTTTTTTTACTTAAAATAATGTTTCTAAACTCATTGAAGTGATAGAAAAATGGTTAATAGGATGATTGGTGCCGCCGCTGCAGGCTGAGCAGGGTCGCGGCGGCTGAAACTGCACTATGTAACTTTCCTGTGCGGGTAGGAACACCATGGTTCTGGTACACCGCAGCTCGGCACCTGTACCGGTAATGACGGTGGCGACGGCACCGGCATCGGTACCAGCAACAAATTTATGTATAGGCTCTGTGATTCTCTGGCAAAGACAGACAGATAGTTGCTCTTCTCAACCAGAGAACTAGTATCATGAATCCTACATAGTGTTGCTTTAATGATGAACTGGTTGGTTAATTCTTATTTTTCCACATAGATATACAGTATATACTGACTAGATGCCGAAATTCTGCTTCTCAGCGTACGTCAACACCAGTGTTGGGAACGTTACTTTTAAAAAGTAATTAGTTATAGTTACTAATTACTTCTCCCAAAAAGTAACTGAGTTAGTAACTCCACTACTTCACTATAATAGTAACTAGTTACCAGGGAAAGTAACTATTGCGTTACTTTTTCTTTCTTTTTTTTTAAGTTTAAATATGTCGAAGAATTTGGATTTTTTTTCTCTCATTTTTAAATTGTATTTTATTGTTTTCATATATTTCACTGATCGCAATTATGGAATGCGAGTGTGTTTTATTGAAAGCGAGGCTGGTGTGCCTATGAAAATAGGTTACAGTGGGTTTTTTAAGTGCTGTGGCTACAAGCAAATCTCATATTGTCTCTGTATAAAGACAACAAAGACCTTTTTAAATGTGAAAACAGCGGAGACCTATTCAAGATTTGCGTTTAATAACAGGTGAAACATCGAAATTAATTTATTCATGGCCACATTAAGTGAAATTATTAACTTTACCGATTATCCATCTGATTATCTGTCCTGCTGCGAGCGCACAACAGGGTATCTGCGGATCCTTAAAAAGTCTTAAATTCATGTAGGCCCATCTAAAATTAAGGCCTTAAAAAGTATTAAATTTATTAGAAAATTCTAAGATGGTCTTAAATATATAATACACAGCATCATAAAATATGTATGCACTTAAACTTTCTTATGCCCACCATGGGCGAGCATTTCACTCGCATTTGCCCCTAAAAAAAACAAACATGTGTGAACCGGAAAAATCACAAAAAGAAAGAGCACACGATTGGTCAAAAACTACAAACCCCACAATTCTCTGGCCTCAACAATAACAGTAGTTAGTGTAAGTAAGGGAGAGTGGAGCTGTAGGTGAAAAGAGGAAACAACGCCACGTCTGGTCCTGTTCTATGTTGTTCGTTCACACCGTCACCGTTTATTCGTTACGTCCGCGGTGTAAAAGGCCGTGACGCAAAGACGCGATTAGGCGCGAGACGCGGTAGACGCGACTTTTTTTTTTTTGCGACGCTACACCCGATTCTTTTATGGCGACGGGACCTTCGCGTCTTCGTCCTTTTCATCGTGTTTGGCGGGAAGACCCGCAAGGGGCTTCCCGCCAAACACGAGGAACGCTTTTTTTTCGCTCGAGTTTATACGCGCGACCAAACGCGAGATACGCGAGAAATGCGATTTATCGCTCGTTTTGACTTTGTGTAAATTCGCGTCTTCACGAGCCCGCCCATTTTCACTACAACAACAACATTTCTGCTCTCACCAACCATGGTTGAGGTCACAACGCTGCTGTAGCTGCTCTGGAAGAGTTCCAGCTGATGAGCTACAGAGACTTTAGAGTCTAAAGGAGCAGTGCGTCGCTGTGTCGGACTGTTTGGATTTAATGAAGAAGCTGCACAGAGTCAGGTGAGCAGAAGCTCAGGACAAACACTTCGCTCCGGGACATAATGTAGCTACACCTCACATGTTCTTGTCTTTTACCTCAGGGAGATTAAAGTAGTGTCTGTTTCCACTTTCCCTCCGATCTCGGCAGCTTCCCTCTGCTAGTCTGTGTGTGTGAGGCTAAACTGCGTGCGTGTGGTTTGTGTACAAACTGAACACTGCCTCTGATTGGCTTAGCATGAAACCTTACTCTGCCTCAACCAATCATCATCACTTATGCGGTTGTCTCGTCCCTCCCTCCTCCCCCCTCCCCTCACCAAAGGAGAGGAGGAAAAAACAACAACAGTTTAGCAGCTTCTGTGTCTGAGATGAGATGAGCCAAGTCGGAGGACAACGGCTTCACTGAGTAGTTTGTAACGCGCCTCATTTAATTGTCGGTAACGGTAACGGCGTTGTAACGGTGGAAATAGTAATTAGTTCGATTACTCGTTACTGAAAAAGATAACGCCGTTAGTAACGCCGTTTATTTTAACGCCGTTATTCCCATCACTGGTCAACACGGCGGCCATCTTGGTACAGAGTTTCTGACCATAGACATATAAACGTCTGACCAGCAGTCAGACCCGGTCAGACCCTTGTAGAACACATTTCAGTGTATGTATGCATGTGAGTGTGTGTCTGAGTATGTAAGTGTATGTTTAATACATCATTTATTTTATAATAAACCAAACGGCTTGAAAATCGGTTGAATATTCGGTGAGTTATGGAGATTTTAATGGTTGTTAGACCTCTGCCTCTGTTGGCTAATGCAGGAAGTAGACACGGCTTCCCCCTGACCAAGATGGCCGCCGCGTTGACGTATTCCACTCAATAGAGCTGGATGGGAACGCAGCATCTAGTCAGTATATACTGTATATCTATGGTTTTTCTATTAGTAAGTGAGTAAAGTTTATTTATAAACAGTAGCAGCTTTCACTGATATATTATCACAAAGTGTTTTATATTAAGAACAAAGTCATTAATGATAAAACAATAATAAAAACTACACAATAAAAAATATTAAGTAAGTGGATCTAAATGATTATCAATCAATCAGCTGATCAATACAGATTTCAACCAGTATTAGACCTCAGACTTTTTGGTTTAATGTGAATTTAGCACAAACTAAACCTGTTAAACATCTGGTGTCAGAGTTTAATGACCAACTGAATATTTTCAAAATAAAAGATTTGAGGTCACATGACGGAAACGGTTTCCTCAGGTTCAGCCATTAATCAGTTCATTAATGAGACTAATTGGTAATAATAACGGATCAATAGAGAGTGTGAAAGTGTGAATCAGCTGATTTGACAGGAGGGGGCGGAGCTTCACGGCCTCAAGCTTTTCAAAGTAAAAGCAGGAAACATGTAGAACAAGTAGATGTTCAGGTCGTTACACTTCCTTCCTGCTGACACGCTCTTATTCTGAAGGAACTGATTCTGATCAGGTCACAGCTGAAGATGGAGGATTAGTGTGTCCTCCTCTCTCATCTCTCCTCCTCCTTTTCCTCCTCTCTCCTCTCTTCCTCTTTCCCCTCTTCCCCTCTTCTCCCTCCTCCCTTCTTTTCTTCCTCATCCTCCTTTTTCTCCTCTTCCGCTCTCCTGCTCTTCCTCTTTCTCCTCCTCCTCTCTAACCCTTTCAAAGTAAAAGCATGAAACATGTGAAGTAGATTCGGGTTCAGGTCGTTACAATTCCTTCCTGCTGACACGCTCTTATTCTGAAGGAACTGATTCTGATCAGGTCACAGCTGAAGATGGAGTGTGTGTGTGTGTGTGTGTGTGTGTGTGTGTGTGAGAGCGTGTTGCTCTTTATTAAACACAGATGTGTTTTCACTTTTACAAGGTTTTTAAAGAGGCAGCTGCTCAACAGCTCCACGTGTCTGTGTGTTTAAAGTTTATTTAAAGGGATAGTTCAACATTTAGTCAAATTGGCCCATTGCCATAATCCCTATAGTCATAGCAGTAGGTTTGTTACCTTTAATTGTCGGTGCAAGCTGTTTTTAGAACGGCGGAGCAGAGCCGTGAGCTGCTCAGAGCTACGCTACGGAGGCTCATTATGGGATTTCTTGGTTTCCCTCATCAAACTCATCAAATACACAATCCAACAACTCCACAACGCTCTGGTGGACAAGTTGTGAGCTGCACATTCACCACGCTATGAGATAATAACACAACGTTACCACACAGAGTTGTTTTAGAGGGAAATACAGAGACTGTTGATGAAAAACTGTCCCTGAAGGCAACGTGCATCAGCGGTTTTGCATGAATTTACCCAAAATGTTGAACTATCCCTTTACTTATGGTATATTATAGGTGATGGACATGGACGGGACGGGCCGACGGGTGCTGGTGGAGGACAAACTTCCTCACATCTTCGGCTTCACGCTGCTCGGCGACTTCATCTACTGGACGGACTGGCAGCGCCGCAGCATCGAGCGCGTCCACAAACGCACCGCGGAGCGCGAGTTCATCATCGACCAGCTGCCCGACCTGATGGGGCTGAAGGCCACGTACGTCCACCAGGCCACAGGTGAGTTTCTCTCCCCGCTGCTGCTGCTGCTCTCAGAGGAGACGCAGCATTAACATGTCAACACCTCCTCCTCCTCCTCCTCCTCCTTTGAGATAACCATCGTGTCGACCACTGAGGGAATTTCTCTCATTCCTCTGGACTCCAGGAAGTAGACCGCTCCACTCTGTCTCCGTCTCTGAGTGAAGAGTTTTACTTTAGTTTTATTCATTTGCACCAGAAAAATCAAGGACTTTATAATAAGTACACACTATTACACCATACTATAATTGTGTAATAATCAAAAGTTAAAGAGACAACGAGGAGTTTGTATCTGGTTCTAAAAGAGTCTCATATTAATGTGGATGAATCTACGTTATGTAACATGATAAATGTTGATGATTTGACCAGTTTGAGTTTAATCTAAATCCCATGTTGTTCCTGAATCCACCAAACTGCTGGGATGAGAATATTCCTGGTGTTCCGGATCAAAATTTTCCTGTTGAGCTCAGTTTATTAGTAATATATAGTCCACGGTCAACGTTGAACAAATTGCAACAGAAGAAACTCAACTGGTTTTGTATCCTCAACATGTCCTGAGTGAGGGAAAAAAATCCCTGAAAAATCCCATTAGGGGAAAGTTTTGAAAAAGACCCAAATATATCCCATTTATACGCATATTCATTATTTTTCTCACGTGAATAGGGTAACATTTTTAACCTTTAAATATCTCCATGAAAATTACTGAGTTGATTACTTACATTAAGACAAACAAAAAATGTATTACAAGTTTTTTGAAATTCTTTGTTAACATGAGCAATTTTGCATAAATTTGCATAAATTCCACAGTTTTGACGGCACATGTATATATAAAGGTGCTGTGGTGGTACCAGTATGAAAACTGGAATGAGTTGACTCCATCGGTCAACCGACAAGAATCCACTTTAAATTTCAAGATGACTGCAATTTTTCAAGAATCCGTCGCTGCGGGAAGCACTCGTTTTACATGGTAGCCTAAGCGCCCTAGCTCATTAAAGCTACAGTTGGTAAGTTGACGAAAGTGAAAGTAAACTCCGTGACTTGGTCCAAAATTCCAAGACAATACACAGGTCCCTTTATGAACCTCTAGAGTCAACTCGTTCCAATTTTCATGTTGGTACCACCACAGCACCTTTATATATACATGTGCCATCTTAAAGCAGTACTAAAGAACTTTCAGTTTTGGTTGAGTTTGGCGGCGCCAGTGGCCCAAAGCGGTAGTGTTTTGCCTGAAGGAAGACTCCATCTCCCATGAACACTAGCGCGTAGCGCCGTAAACATCCTGATCTCCTGGTGCAGGGAAATGAACAGAAGACGTCCAAACTAAGTTTCTGTTTCCAGTGGATCATTTCACAGTAAACACACAAACACAATCATCGCTGCTCCCTCCTCGTCGTGACTCACAAAAGTGAAAGTGAAACTTAAGTGAGAGCCGGTTTCCTACCATGCTCCTCAAAGCTGCTTAGTGCCAGAGAAAGAGATACAGACCATAATGATACAGATCCCCTCAGGCCATGACAGAGGTGTCATTCAACCTGTTGTAAGTCGATGTACGATCACAGAAGTTATGAAAATATTATATGAAGGTTGAAAAGTTCCTTAGTGTTGGTTTAATGTAAGTAATCAACTCAGTAATTTTCATGGAGATATCTAAAGGTTAAAAATGTTACCCTATTCACATGAGAACAATAATAGATGTATGAATGGGCTATATTTGGGTCTTTTTCTAAACTTTTATATGAGATTGATTGATTGATTACTGATTATTGATGATGTCGTCGATCAGGCACCAACGCGTGTGCGGAGAGCAACGGCGGCTGCAGCCACCTGTGCCTGTTCAAGCCCGGCGGCGGCGTGCAGTGCGGCTGCCCCATCGGCCTGGAGCTGATCTCAGACCAGCGGACCTGCATCGTCCCCGAGGCGTTCCTCCTCTTCTCCCGCCACACCGACATCCGCCGCATCTCCCTGGAAACCAACAACAACAACGTGGCCATCCCGCTCACCGGCGTCAAGGAGGCGTCGGCGCTCGACTTCGACGTCACCGACAACCGCATCTACTGGACCGACATCACGCTCAAGGTTACTCCTCTTTACTCCTCCTCTTTACTCCTCTTTGCTCCTCCTCTTTCTCCTCTTTACTCCTCTTTACTCCTCCTCTTCCTACTCCTCCTCTTTCTCCTCCTTCTCTTCCTTCTTCTTCCTCCTCTTTCCTCTTCTTCCATCCGACAACCGCATCTACTGGACCGACATCACGCTCAAGGTTACTCCTCCTCTTTCTCCTCCTCTTTCCTACTCTTTCTCCTCCTCTTTACTCCTCTTTACTTCTCCTCTTCTCTTCCTGTTCCTCCTCTTTCTCCTTCTCTTCTTCCTCTTCCTTCTTCTTCCTCCTCTTTCCTCCTCTTTCCTCCTCTTCCATCCGACAACCGCATCTACTGGACCGACATCACGCTGAAGGTTACTCCTCTTTACTCCTCCTCTTTACTCCTCTTTACTCCTCCTTACTCCTCTTTCTCCTCCTCTTCTCTTCTTCTTTCTCCTCTTCTTCTCTTCCTCTTCTTCCTCCTTCCTCCTCTTTCCTCTTCTTCCATCTGACAACCGCATCTACTGGACCGACATCACGCTGAAGGTTACTCCTCTTTACTCCTCCTCTTTCTCCTCCTCTTCTCCTCTTCTTCCTCCTCTTCTCTTCCTGTTCCTCCTCTTCTTCCATCCGACAACCGCATCTACTGGACCGACATCACGCTGAAGGTTACTCCTCTTTACTCCTTCTCTTCTCTTCCTCTTTGTCCTCTTTACTCCTCCTCTTTCCTCCTCCTCCTCCTCCTCCTCCTCCTCCTCCTCCTCTTTACTCCTCTTTCCTCTTCTTCCATCCGACAACCGCATCTACTGGACCGACATCACGCTGAAGGTCAGAGCCTCCTCCTCCTCTTCCTTCTTCTTCCTCCTTTCTCCTCCTCTTCTTCCTCCTCTTTCTCCTCCTCCTTTTTCTCCTCCTCTTCTCTTCGTCTTTCTCCTCCTCTTCTTCCTCCTCCTCCTCTCCTCTCCTCTCCTCCTCCTCCATGTCTCCTCCTCTAACCCCTCTCCTCCTCCTCTCCTCCTCCTCCTCCTCCTCCTCTAACTCCTCCTCTCCTCCTGCTCCTCCTCCTCCTCCTCCTCCTCCTCCTCCTCCTCCTCCTCCTCCTCCTCCTCCTCCTCCTCTAACTCCTCCTCTGCTCCTCCTCCTCAGACGATCAGCCGGGCCTTCATGAACGGCAGTGCGCTGGAGCACGTGGTGGAGTTCGGTCTGGATTACCCAGAAGGCATCTCCTCCTCTCTCCTTTTCCTCCTCTCCTCCTCCTCTCTCCTTCTTCTCCTCCTCCTCCTCCTCTAACCCTCTCCTCCTCCTCCTCCTCTCCTCCTCCTCCTCCATGCCTCCTCCTATAACCGTGAAGTAATCAGTAATCAGCAGATGTTCATGTTGATTTTCTCTCTGCTGCTGCTCCTCCTCCTCCTGCTCCTCTCTCCTCTCCTCCTCCTCCATGTTTCCTCCTCTCCTCCTCCTCCTCTCCTTCTCTCCTCCTCCTCCATGTTTCCTCCTCTCCTCCTCCTCCTCCTCTCCTTCTCTCCTCCTCCTCCATGTTTCCTCCTCTCCTCCTCCTCCTCTACACTTTTATCTACACTGTGAAACACTCTGTGTATTCGTACTGAGAAGGGTGCTATATAAATAAAGTCCTTACTTACTCCTCCTCCTCTTCTCTCCTCCTCCTCTCTCTCTTCTCTCCTCTCCTCTCCTCCTCTCCTCCTCCTCTCTCTCTTCTCTCCTCTCCTCCTCTCCTCTCCTCTCCTCTCTCTTTCCTGCTCCTCCTCTAACTCCTCTCCTCTCCTCTCCTCTCCTCTCCTCTCCTCTCCTCTCCTCTCCTCTCCTCTCTCTTTCCTGCTCCTCCTCTAACTCCTCTCTCCTCCTCCTCCTCTCCTCTCCTCTCTCTCTCCTCCTCTAACTCCTCTCTCCTCCTCCTCCTCCATGCCTCCTCCTGTAACCCCTCTATCCCTTTAAAGGAGGATCATGAAATCTATATCAGACACACAACAGTTGATTTTCTCTCTCCTCCTCCTGCTCCTCCTCTAACCCCTCTAACCCTCTCCTCTGCTCCTCCTCCTCAGACGATCAGCCGGGCCTTCATGAACGGCAGTGCCCTGGAGCACGTGGTGGAGTTCGGTCTGGATTACCCAGAAGGCATGGCGGTGGACTGGCTGGGGAAGAACCTGTACTGGGCCGACACCGGCACCAACCGGATCGAGGTGGCCAAGCTGGACGGGCAGCACCGCCAGGTCCTGGTGTGGAAGGACCTGGACAGCCCGCGGGCGCTGGCGCTCGACCCGGCCGAGGGGTGAGAGACCACAACACTGTTACCATGGAGACGGGCCATACTGTAGCTTTAATACAAACATCTACCTTTATTTTGAAGGAGCTTTAAAACCAGGGTTCGACAATAACGCTTGCCCGATTGCCCGGGGCAAGTAAAAATTACCGGCGGGCAGGTAGAACCTGCGCGGACTTGCCCGGTCGGGCAAGCACCGACTCAGATTTTATTATTTTTTATTTTCGGACTTTTTATGCATTTATTTTGAAAGGACAGCTGGAGAGAGACGGGGGGAGAGGGGGGGTTGACGCGGAGCAAAGGCACTGTCAGGTGGGATCGAACTGGGTCGCTGCAGCGGGTGCTCTACCAGGTGAGATAGGTACGTCGCTCGCGGCTCGCCGTAATCGGCGATTTCACCGAGCATTTCACTGACGGTGAGCGGCCTGACGCTGCTTCATTAACGCCGCCGCTGTTTCAGACTCGGGGCAGACGCACCGTTTAGTTACCATACCGACGAGCTAACGTGCCCTTTTTAGGTTATAATCCTGTTGTCAATAAACACACCTGGAGACGGCGCTACAACCAGGGGTGTGAAACATGCGGCCCGCGGGCCAAAACCGGCCCAACAGTGGGTCCAATCCGGCCCTCAGCAAGTGTGAAAATTTTAAATTGCACATATTTTTATCAAGAAATTTCAGGTGGTTCATAATATGTTTTGTAAAAGGATAGTTCATTAACTGTAAACATCTTAATAATGTACTAAAACAGAGGAAAAATAGAAATTTTAAAATATATGTATAGGCTATCATGATATTGTTTTACTGGTTAGGCCTACTTGAGATCAAATTGTGCTGTTTGTTACCCCTGAACTAAATTGAGTTTGACACACATGATTGGCTGTTTGCCTGTCACTGTTGTTTCAATGTCCCACATCCTTGAGTTTTACAGGGGCAACTCAATAAACTAGAGTAACATGGAAAAGTCTAGGCTATTTCCAGTAGTTCAAGTCAAATGGCCCCAACCAAGTATTGAGAGCATATAGATGGACATGAACATTTTCATATTCAAAATTATTTTTTAAATTGGTCTTTTCTAATATATATATATATATATATTTAGATACTGCATTAATACTGAAGCTAAATTGTCCACTGCAGCATGTGAATGCAATGAAAAGAATAAAATCTGATTGGAGGAGCCAGCTATCTGTTAAAATGTTGTCCAGGTTAATGTTTTAGCCATTAAAAGGCCCTTCAGTTCAAGATTTCAACTGTGATCGGGCATTAAACAGGTGGCTCACCTGTTCAGATAGGGCATGGAGGGTGCAACTGCTACTGGTCAAATAATGTGAAATAGCAGTTAATTTTACATGTCTGCAATGATTGCCATTTAAATGCAATTATAGATAATAATAAATACTGCTTTCTGAAGAAAGAAGTGTTGTGTAGTGTTGTGTATAGTCAACAGGAAGGATTTTAGTAAGATATAAGTCATGAGCGAAAGTATGCACCACACAACCAGAAAAAAAAAACCTAGGCAGGGCAAGTAAGAATTTAGATGGGGCAAGTAGATTTGAAAAAAACCTTAACGTCGGACCCTGAATACACATGTCTACCTTTATACTATATGGAGCTTTAAAGGGATAGTTCAACATTTTGGCAAATTAACCCATTGCCATAATCCCTATAGTCATAGCAGTAGGTTCGTTACCTTTAATTGTCGGTGCAAGCTGTTTTAGAACGGCGGAGCAGAGCTGTGAGCTGCTCAGAGCTACGCTACGGAGGCTAAGGGAACACAACGTTACCACACAGAGTTGTTTTAGAGGGAAATTCATGCAAAACCACTGATGCACGTTGCCTTCAGGGACAGTTTTTCATCAACAGTCTCTGTATTTCCCTCTAAAACAACTCTGTGTGGTAACGTTGTGTTATTATCTCATAGCGTGGTGAATGTGCAGCTCACAACTTGTCCACCAGAGCGTTGTGGAGTTGTTGGATTGTGTATTTGATGAGTTTGATGAGGGAAACAAACCAAGAAATCCCATAATGAGCCTCCGTAGCGTAGCTCTGAGCAGCTCACAGCTCTGCTCCGCCGTTCTAAAAATAGCTTGCACCGACAAATAAAGCTAATGAACCTACTGCTATGACTATAGGGATTATGGCAATGGGCCAATTTGCCAAAATGTTGAACTATCCCTTTAACACACATTTCTACCTTTATTTTGAAGGAGCTTTAACACAAACATCTACCTTTATTTTGAAGGAGCATTAACGCAAAACATCGGACCGGACCATGCTAACTCATCTCCTCTTCTCTCCTCCTCCTCCCCCTCTCTCCTCCTCCTCCTCCTCTCTCCTCCTCCTCCTCCTCCTCCTCCTCTCTCCTCCTCCTCCTCCCCTCTCCTCCTCCTCCTCCTCCTCCTCCTCCTCCTCCTCCTCCTCCTCCTCAGCTACATGTATTGGACTGAGTGGGGCGGGAAGCCGAAGATCGACCGCGCGGCGATGGACGGGACCGGCCGCATCACGCTGGTGGCGGACGTCGGCCGCGCCAACGGTCTGACCATCGACTACGCCGAGCGCCGCCTCTACTGGACCGACCTCGACACCACGCTCATCGAGTCCTCCAACATGCTCGGTAACCATCCAATAATAATCAATAATTAATAATCAATAGTTCCTTCATCCTCAGCCTCACACTGCTCCACATGGGATCATTGATTATTCTTGATTCTCTATTAATTATCATAATATATTCATGAGATTAAAAGCTTGTTAGGTTCAGTCGCGCTTTAACACAAACATCTACCTTTATTTTGAAGGAGCTTTAATACAAATGTCTACCTTTATTTTGAAGGAGCTTTAATACAAACGTCTACTTTTATTCTGAAGGAGCTTTAATACAAACATCTACCTTTATTTTGAAGGAGCTTTTGAAGGAGCTTTAATACAAACATCTACCTTTGTTTTGAAGGAACTTTAAGCTTTAACACAAACATCTACCTTTATTTTGAAGGAGCTTTAAGGCAAGGCATCTTTATTCATATAGCGCATTTCATACCAAGACAACTCAATGTGCTTTACATAAAGACAAAACATTAAAAAAAAAAGAAGCATAAGACAGAATAAAAACAAACAAAAGTTAAAAGCAAGAGCAAATAAAAGTAAAAGAAAAGAAAATAGATAAAGTTTTAAGTTCTCAGCTATAAGCATGTGAAAAGAGAAATGTTTTTAACCTGGATTTAAAAGTGCTGACAGTTGGGGCTGATTTCAGTTCTGCTGAATACAAACATCTACCTTTATTTTGAAGGAGCTTTAATACGAGCATCTACCTTTATTTTGAAGGAGCTTTAACAGAAACATCTACCTTTATTCTGAAGGAGCTCTAACACAAACATCTACCTCCTCTCTCCTCTCTCCTCCTCCTCCTCCTCCTCTCTCCTCCTCCAGGTCAGGAGCGTGAGGTGATAGCCGACGACCTCCCCCACCCCTTCGGTCTGACCCAGTACCAGGACTACATCTACTGGACGGACTGGAGTCAGCGCAGCATCGAGCGCGCCAACAAGACGAGCGGTCAGAACCGCACGGTGATCCAGGGCCACCTGGACTACGTGATGGACATCCTGGTCTTCCACTCGTCGCGCCAGGGCGGCTGGAACGCCTGCGCCGCCACCAACGGACACTGCTCCCACCTCTGCCTCGCCGTGCCCGTCAGCAGCTTCGTGTGCGGATGCCCCGCCCACTTCTCCCTCAACTACGACAACAAGACCTGCAGCGGTGAGGCGCACACACACACACACACACACACACACACACACACACACACACACACACACACACACACACACACACACACACACACACACACACACACACACACACACACACACACACATGTAGTAGTAGTATTATTATTATAGAACTCCTTGTTGTTTACAACTACTTCCTGGTAGAAAACCAGCATGAGAACAATAGTGATGGATGAGAGTTTCTCTATATTTATCTCATTTTCACGTCACTATGTCACCGTTTAGACTAATCTGATATTTGTAAAGTTTATAAAACCAATGATTGGACAAACATTACTGTTTCTGTGTGCACGTTTTTGTAATTAGTCATGGTTATCATAGATTAGCCGGGCTAACGGTTAGCTGTTTAACTTTAAAGCTATAGTGCGTAACTTCTATCACCCCCTAGAGGATTTCTGCATTATTATACAGTGTGTGAATGTGTGTGTGAATGGGTGAATGTGATGTACTGTAAAGTGCTTTGGGTATCGTTACAGGTATAGTAAAGCGCTATATAAATACAGACCATTTACCATTACAGCGATACGGCCGGCACCTATGGCCCGGTGTAACCCACGGGCTACACACCTTGTAACTTACTGCTCGTCAGGCTAACGATGTGGCTAACACCAGGCTGCTAACAATTACATTCATAGCCGTGTTGCTTCTAGCATTATAGGTGATAGGGCGTGAAAAATATGAGATATAGCTAAACTCTTGTTCGTTACTGTTCTCATTCAAATTACAGCTGGTTTTCTACCAGGAAGTAGAATGTAAACACCAGATTGCCGGATTTCACCATTCCGTTTTATAAGCATAGGCAAAATCTATAAGAATAAAGCTAAAACTAAATAATATTCTAAATCTAAGCTCCGCCCCCTCTGTCTCCCCCCCCCCCCCAGCCCCCACCTCCTTCCTGCTGTTCAGCCAGAAGACGGCCATCAACCGGATGGTGATCGACGAGCAGCAGAGCCCCGACATCATCCTGCCCATCCACAGCCTGAGGAACGTCCGCGCCATCGACTACGACCCGCTGGACAAGCAGCTGTACTGGATCGACTCCAAGCAGAGCGTCATCCGCCGCGCGCAGGACGACGGCAACCAGGTGAGACCCGGTTACCAACGGTTACCGCCGGTTACCAACGGTTAGGGATGGATGGCACCGAGTACAGTTCTTCTATTTGATTTATTTATTTTCAGTATTAGAATATCATTGCCGGTCCCTAAAACATAAATACTCTTTGTAGCAGCAAAAAAAACATATTTTTCCCGCTACTATTGCCACTATTAAAAGGACAAAGAGCTTGATGCACAGGAGCTCGTACGTAAAACAAAAGTTGGGCCGTATAAAATCTGTTTTATTTCTTCCCAAATTCCGTTTTTTTTCCTTTTTAATTTTTGGAAATTCTGTTTTTTTGTTTTTATTTTACCTTTTACTCTTATTTTACCACCAAAAACAGTGTGTCTGCTTCCCTCTGTGTAATTTCCCCCAGTTATAAGTTCCTCTTCCACCCGAAAACAACATTTCAGTCAAATTCCGCAATATTCTGTGTTAAAGGGATAGTTCACCCAAAATTGAAATTTCTCATTATCTCCTCCCCCTCATGTGGACTAAGGGCTGGGAGAAGTTTCAGAGTCCTCCGTGGCTTCTCTGAGTTACAGGGGGTCTCGGCGTAGCAGTGCATGTCAATATGACGGTTGCAAATGGATACCAACTGTCTTCGTAACAAAAAGACACACCAAAAAACATCCAAATACCTCCATGCTGCTCGTATGTAATGTCCGTCTTGTATTGAAGACAGTTGGTATCCATTTGCAACCGTCATATGGACATGCACTGCTACGCCGAGACCCCCTGTAACTCAGAGAAGCCACGGAGGACTCTGAAACTTCTCCCAGCCCTTAGTCCACATGAGGGGGAGGAGATAATGAGGGACATTTCAATTTTGGGTGAACTATCCCTTTAATGGGTAGTATATTCCGTTTATTTTAACAATAAACATTGACTAATATTACAGGCTGAACCTTTAATAACCACACATACACACACAAAGAACTGAAAACAGGAAGCGAGTGTGAAACGTTCCCATCCCTAAGTCTGTGGGACTTAAGCCCCGCCCCCTCCTGACCTCTGACCTTTGACCTCTGACCTCTGACCTCTCCTGTCCCGTCCTATCAGAGCATGACGGTGGTGGCGAGCGCGCTGGGCGGGGCCAATCAGGGGCTGCAGCTGTACGACCTGAGCATCGACATCTTCAGCCGCTTCATCTACTGGACCAGCGAGGTCACCAACGTCATCAACGTGACGCGCACCGACGGCAGCCGCGTCGGCGTGGTGCTGCGCGGCGAGCACGACAAGCCGCGCGCCATCGTGGTCAACCCCGAGAGAGGGTGAGACAACACACACACACACACACACACACACACACACACACACACTGGACTGGACCTCTTACCCATAATTCACTCTGATGGTTCATGTTATTTAAATCCAAACAGTTCGTTGAATTCCAGGTAAAAACTTTACAGACAAAGCAAAGCAGCTTTTATTTATATATAATTATTATTTATATATTATTCATAGCAAGGTGAAACTCAATGAGCCTTATAGAAAAACAAAACATTTAACAGTAAGAATTGGAAACATACAGTTTTTAAAAAGTATGATAAAACCCAAAATAATAAAAATTGTAAACATTAAACATACAATTAAAAGCAAGAAAAAAGAATTTAAAAAAGTACAGGGAAAAGCAGATAGATAGATAGATAGATAGATAGATAGATAATAAAATGAAAACTAGACTAAAATAAAGCATAGAATATGAGTTTGCAGCATGAAATATTGATTTGTAGAAAATAAATAAAGATAGAAAATAATATCATAGAAATACAATAAATACATAATGACATAAAGACAATAGTACAAAAGAAGAAAGAAAGAAGAAAACAAGACTGTTTTAGAAATTTTACAATTTTTTTCTAGAACTTTTTAATTAATTAACTTTTTTTTTGTAATTTTTTTTACCACTTTTTTCTAGAAAATGTTTAATTATTTTTAATTTATATATTTTTTTAGAAATCTTACCACTTTTTTTTTTTTTTTTTTTTTTTTTTTACTTTTTAAAAAAACATTTTTTTAGAATTTTTACAAATTGTAAATTGTGGGGCGGTGCGTGGCGCAGTGGTTAAGGCAGCCGCCCCATGTAAAGGCTACAGTCCTCAACGCAGGCGTCCCCGGTTCGAATCCTGCGTCGGGCAGACCTTTCCTGCAGTCATTCCCCCTCTCTCTGCCTCCCCCTTTCCTGTCTATCTCACTATGCTGTCAAATAAAGGCAAAAAAAAGCCAAAAATATAATTTTAAAAAAAATTGTAAATTGTACCACTTCTTTCCAGAAATTTCTCTACAATATTTCCATAATGTCATGCCATTGGCCCTAACTAAAAAAGTTCTTCAGTCTCAGATCAAATATTTGTGTATTTCTGGTGTTTGCTTCAACATTTTGTCCAGTAAGTTTGAATTGAAGTTTAAAACAGTTTAAGAAGAGATAAACTGACCACAGCTGACCCCCCCCCCCTCTCTCTTGTAGCTACATGTACTTCACCAACCTGTTGGAACGCTCCCCGAAGATCGAGCGTGCGGCGCTGGACGGGACGGAGCGCGAGGTGCTGTTCTTCTCCGGTCTGGGGAAACCCGTCGCCCTCGCCATCGACAACGAGCTGGGGAAGCTGTTCTGGGTCGACTCGGACCTGCGGCGCATCGAGAGCAGCGACCTGTCGGGTGAGTCGATAGGCTGCAGCTGATTGGCCGGTTCAGGTCCCACAGGCCACGCCCCCTTTTATTATTATTCCTGCTGTTTTGTTTTTTCTCTTTCATGTTAATAAATAAATAAATAAATGAACAAATGAAGGAGCCGTCGGCACGGAGACCAGAGCTCAGCACATTCCTGTCATTCTACACACACACTCACACACCCACACACACACACACTCAGGAATGTGAGGCAGCCGGACGGAGCCGTGGTCCCTGAACGCCTCCTGGTTCTGTTCAGGCGCCACCGTCAGGACGGACACACACACACAGACCACTTCCTGTTGGCCTTCAGAATAAAGTTCCCCCAGAGTCATTCACAGGATCAGAAGAGAGGGTTCATAAGGGGGTTCCAACGTTTTCTTGAAATTTTACCACTTTTTTCTAAAATTTTTAACTCTTTCTAATTTTTTTGGAGACATTTTTACCATTTTTTTTTTTAATGATTTTTAGAAATTTTACATTTTTTTTCTAGAATTTAAAAAAAAAACTTTTTTGACCAATTTTTACCTTTTTTTTTTAGAAAATGTTTCACTTTTTTCTTTCTTTTTTTTTTTTTTTTTAGAAATCTTACCTTTTTTTTTCTTTTTTTTAACTTTAAAAAATATATATATTTTAGAATTTTTACCACTTTTTTCCAGAAATTTTTATTTTATTTTATTTTTTTCATAAATCTTACCACTTCTTTCAATTTTTTTTTTTTTTTTTGGGGGGGGGAGGTTTACAACATTTTTCTAGAAATGTTTAAATGTTTTTGGAGAAATTGTACCACTTCTTTCCAGAAATTTCTCTCTACAATATTTCCAAAAATTCACTTCATTGGCCCTAATTTAAACGTACATCAACTAAAAAAAGTAACATTCTTCAGTCTCAGATCAAATATTTGTGTATTTCTGGTGTTTGCTTCAACATTTTGTCCAATGGGAGGGGTCCGTGGTCCTTGATTTAAAATGGTTTGAGAACGACTGGTCTAGAGATAAACTGACCACAGCTCATTTCCATGTGTTTCTATATTATATGATACTTATTGTTGCCCCTCATTTTGCCCCTGGCTCCGCCCCTCCTCCCCCCTCAGTTCCTCCCTCCTCCTCCGTTGCCTCGATTCCTGACGTTTTTTCCCTTCAACCTTGTTTTTTTCTTTTTCTTTTTCTTTGTGTTTCGTTCTTCTTCTTCTTCCCGTCGGCTTTGAACAACCCCAGGAGCCAATCGGATCGTGATCGCGGACTCGAACATCCTGCAGCCGGTCGGCCTGACCGTGTTCGGCAGCCACCTGTACTGGATCGACAAGCAGCAGCAGATGATCGAACGCATCGACAAGACCACGAGGGAGGGACGCACCAAGATCCAGGCCCGCATCGCCTACCTGAGCGACATCCACGCCGTGCACGAGCTGGACATGAGGGAGTACAGTGAGTCTCACACACACACAATGTTTATTATGTCTATAACACTTTATATATATAATATTACTGTTAGGTTTTAATAATAGAGCAGTTTTTCAGTCCTTTTAACAAGAATAAAACAGAATTATCAGAATCATCAGCTGCAGAAAAGTAATAAATCACAGAATGTCTCAATATGTTACAGCTGAAATTGCAATAATATCATATTTTATTTTTATTTTTTCACATATTTAGTTTATTTAAAACAGCAATGGAGCATATTAATGAACATTTGTATGTAAATATGTCAGATTGTAGCCATAATTAACTAATTTAGGGATGCGTACCCAATTCAGTCAAGTCGGGTTTTAATTTTCCGGCCCTCCTCTCCCTCTTTCACTCATTATTCTGTTCACACTGAACCACAACAATAAATATTCAAAATTCAGAAGTTTGACTATTGTTTTATAAACAAAATAACTTGAGTTGCTACACAAAATAGTACTAAAACAGGAACTGTTGCAGACCGGTACTGATTCCCAGGAACCGGGTATCAATTCCATATTAGTTTAAATGTGAAAGGAACCTTCTATAACTATCCCTATTCATATTGTGATTCCTGTTATTTTCTGATAGATAATCAATAATTACACTATTGATTCTCATGATTACTGTGTCTTGATACGATATTATTACGATATTAAAAATATTATAGTATGCAGCGATATATTCTGATTTATTCACTTTTTTATCATCTGTAAATGATGTCATGTCTCCAAATGGAAACTTCTTCAACATCTGTTTTTTTCTAATAAGATAAACTTCCTCGTCAGTTCAGATCGATACTCAGTCCCTCCAGAAAAACGCGATCGCATAATTCAACACATAATCAGCCAAAGACCGTACAATTTTTTCAAAGACGCTGCACTTTCGCCACATAAATCGCAGATTTCCACGCAAAATGCAAGAAATATGCAGGGCTTGCATAATTTCATAATCCCCACATTTTCGTTGCAAAAAAGTCAAGTGTATCTTTGCAGAAAGTTGAAAAACAGCAGCCGTTTTCCTCCTGTTGCCTTGGGAAAATTCTGTCATTTCATCGCATAAAGTTGCATAAATATCCCGCATATTCCATCACATTTTTTTTTTTTTAAACGTGCTGCATAATCAGGGATTTTTGCCCGCAACAATCACAAAACAACTCTGTATTTTTCTGGAAGAACTGGCTACTTGGCGATACAGTATTACCATACAAAATATCAATATTATGCTATATTGATATTTTCCCTCTAGTTAAATAGATTTAGGGCAGATATGTAAATGAGCTAAAACACTGAGCATGGTGACATCACTCTCTCCGTGCAGGTAAACACCCGTGCACCTGGGACAACGGCGGCTGCTCCCACATCTGCATCGTCAAGGGCGACGGGACGACTCGCTGCTCGTGTCCGGTCCACCTGGTGCTGCTGCAGGACGAGCTCTCCTGTGGAGGTGAGAGGAGGAGGGGGAGGAGGAGGAGGAGGAGGAGGAGGAGCTACAGGTCATCTGGCTCCGCCCCCTACAGTGTTGTTCTTGGAAGGCATTTTAGATTTAGTTTTAGTCTTTTGGACTAAAATACTTATTAGTTATAGTCAATTTTAGTCATTTTAATATGATAGTTTAAATTTTTTATATTTATTTTTTATTATAATTCTAATTTTAGTCGAAGAAAACTCAAAAAGGTTTTAGTCCAGTTTCCCTCATCAAACTCATCAAATACACAATCCAACAACTCCACAACGCTCTGGTGGACAAGTTGTGAGCTGCACATTCACCACGCTATGAGATAATAACACAACGTTACCACACAGAGTTGTTTTAGAGGGAAATACAGAGACTGTTGATGAAAAACTGTCCCTGAAGGCAACGCGCATCAGCGGTTTTGCATGAATTTCCCTCTAAAACAACTCTGTGTGGTAACGTTGTGTTATTATCTCATAGCGTGGTGAATGTGCAGCTCACAACTTGTCCACCAGAGCGTTGTGGAGTTGTTGGATTGTGTATTTGATGAGTTTGATGAGGGAAACCAAAAAGAAATCCCATAATGAGCCTCCGTAGCGTAGCTCTGAGCAGCTCACGGCTCTGCTCCGCCGCTCTAAAAATAGCTTGCACCGACAATTAAAGGTAACGAACCTACTGCTAAGGCTGAAAACTGAAACAACTGAAATGTTGAACTATCCCTTTAACCTCCTCAGAGCCGCCCACCTGCTCCCCGGAGCAGTTCTCCTGTACGTCCGGCGAGGTGGACTGCATCCCTCAGACGTGGCGCTGTGACGGCTACACGGAGTGCGACGACAAGAGCGACGAGGAGAACTGCCCCGTCTGCTCCGACGCGGAGTTCCAGTGCGACAGCCGCCAGTGCATCGAGCTCGCGCTGCGCTGCAACGGGGAGTTCAACTGTCAGGACCGATCCGACGAGAGCAAGTGTGAAGGTGTGACAGGTAACAACAGCAGCAGCAAACTATAAAAGTACATTTGCAGCAGCAGCAGCAAACTGTAAAAGGAGTTAAAGTGCATTTGCAGCAGCAGCAAACTGTAAAAGGAGTAAAAGCACATTTGCAGCAGCAGCAACCTGTAATAGGAGTAAAAGCACATTTGCAGCAACCTGTAAAAGGAGTAAAAGTGCATTTGCAGCATCAGCAAACTGTAAAAGGAGTAAAAGTGCGTTTGCAGCAGCAGCAACCTGTAAAAGGAGTAAAAGTGCATTGAGTAAAAGTGCATTTGCAGCAGCAGCAACCTGTAAAAGGAGTAAAAGTGCATTTGCAGCAGCAGCAAACTGTAAAAGGAGTAAAAGTGCATTGAGTAAAAGTGCATTTGCAGCAGCAGCAAACTGTAATAGGAGTAAAAGCGCATTTGCAGCAGCAGCAAACTGTAAAAGGAGTAAAAGTGCATTGAGTAAAAGTGCATTTGCAGCAGCAGCAACCTGTAAAAGGGGTAAAAGTGCATTGAGTAAAAGTGCATTTGCAGCAGCAGCAAACTGTAAAAGGAGTAAAAGTGCATTTGCAGCAGCAGCAAACTGTAATAGGAGTAAAAGTGCATTGAGTAAAAGTGCATTTGCAGCAGCAGCAACTTGTAAAAGGAGTAAAAGTGCATTGAGTAAAAGTGCATTTGCAGCAGCAGCAAACTGTAAAAGGAGTAAAAGTGCATTTGCAGCAGCAGCAAACTGTAAAAGGAGTAAAAGTGCATTGAGTAAAAGTGCATTTGCAGCAGCAGCAAACTGTAAAAGGAGTAAAAGTGCATTTGCAGCAGCAGCAAACTGTAAAAGGAGTAAAAGTGCATTGAGTAAAAGTGCATTTGCAGCAGCAGCAAACTGTAATAGGAGTAAAAGCGCATTTGCAGCAGCAGCAAACTGTAAAAGGAGTAAAAGTGCATTTGCAGCAGCAGCAAACTGTAAAAGGAGTAAAAGTGCATTTGCAGCAGCAGCAAACTGTAAAAGGAGTAAAAGTGCATTTGCAGCAGCAGCAAACTGTAAAAGGAGTGAAAGTGCATTTGCAGCAGCAGCAAACTGTAAAAGGAGTAAAAGTGCATTTGCAGCAGCAGCAAACTGTAAAAGGAGTAAAAGTGCATTTACAGCAGCAGCAACCTGTAAAAGGAGTAAAAGCGCATTTGCAGCAGCAGCAAACTGTAATAGGAGTAAAAGTGCGTTTGCAGCAGCAGCAACCTGTAAAAGGAGTAAAAGTGCATTGAGTAAAAGTGCATTTGCAGCAGCAGCAAACTGTAAAAGGGGTAAAAGTGCATTGAGTAAAAGTGCATTTGCAGCAGCAGCAAACTGTAAAAGGAGTAAAAGTGCATTTGCAGCAGCAGCAAACTGTAATAGGAGTAAAAGTGCATTGAGTAAAAGTGCATTTGCAGCAGCAGCAACTTGTAAAAGGAGTAAAAGTGCATTGAGTAAAAGTGCATTTGCAGCAGCAGCAAACTGTAAAAGGAGTAAAAGTGCATTTGCAGCAGCAGCAAACTGTAAAAGGAGTAAAAGTGCATTGAGTAAAAGTGCATTTGCAGCAGCAGCAAACTGTAAAAGGAGTAAAAGTGCATTTGCAGCAGCAGCAAACTGTAAAAGGAGTAAAAGTGCATTGAGTAAAAGTGCATTTGCAGCAGCAGCAAACTGTAATAGGAGTAAAAGCGCATTTGCAGCAGCAGCAAACTGTAAAAGGAGTAAAAGTGCATTTGCAGCAGCAGCAAACTGTAATAGGAGTAAAAGCGCATTTGCAGCAGCAGCAAACTGTAAAAGGAGTAAAAGTGCATTTGCAGCAGCAGCAAACTGTAAAAGGAGTAAAAGTGCATTTGCAGCAGCAGCAAACTGTAATAGGAGTAAAAGTGCGTTTGCATCAGCAGCAACCTGTAAAAGGAGTAAAAGTGCATTTGCAGCATGAGCAAACTGTAAAAGGAGTAAAAGTGCATTTGCAGCAACCTGTAAAAGGAGTAAAAGTGCATTTGCAGCCGCAGCAACCTGTAAAAGGAGTAAAAGTGCATTTGCAGCAGCAGCAACCTGTAAAGGGGGTAAAAGTGCATTTGCAGCAACCTGTAAAAGGGGTAAAAGTGCATTTGCAGCAGCAGCAACCTGTAATAGGAGTAAAAGTGCGTTTGCAGCAGCAGCAACCTGTAAAAGGGGTAAAAGTACATTTGCAGCAACCTGTAAAAGGGGTAAAAGTACATTTGCAGCAGCAGCAACCTGTAAAAGGGGTAAAAGCACATTTGCAGCAGCAGCAACCTGTAAAAGGGGTAAAAGCACATTTGCAGCAGCAGCAACCTGTAAAAGGAGTAAAAGTGCATTTGCAGCAGCAGCAACCTGTAAAAGGGGTAAAAGTGCATTTGCAGCAGCAGCAAACCGTAATAGGAGTGAAGTGCATTTGCAGCAGCAGCAGCAAACTGTAAAAGGAGTAAAAGCGCATTTGCAGCAGCAGCAAACTGTAAAAGGAGTAAAAGTGCATTTGCAGCAGCAGCAAACTGTAAAAGGAGTAAAAGTGCATTTGCAGCAGCAACCTGTAAAAGGAGTAAAAGTGCATTTGCAGCAGCAGCAACCTGTAAAAGGGGTAAAAGTGCATTTGCAGCATCCTGTAAAAGGAGTAAAAGTGCATTTGCAGCAGCAGCAAACTGTAAAAGGGGTAAAAAGCGCATTTGCAGCAGCAGCAACCTGTAAAAGGAGTAAAAGTGCATTTGCAGCAACCTGTAAAAGGAGTAAAAGTGCATTTGCAGCAACCTGTAAAAGGAGTAAAAGTGCATTTGCAGCAGCAGCAAACTGTAAAAGGGGTAAAAAGCGCATTTGCAGCAGCAGCAACCTGTAAAAGGAGTAAAAGTGCATTTGCAGCAGCAGCAAACTGTAAAAGGAGTAAAAGTGCATTTGCAGCAGCAGCAAACTGTAAAAGGAGTAAAAGCGCATTTGCAGCAGCAGCAAACTGTAAAAGGAGTAAAAGCGCATTTGCAGCAGCAGCAAACTGTAAAAGGAGTAAAAGCACGTTTGCAGCAGCAGCAAACTGTAAAAGGAGTAAAAGTGCATTTGAAGACGTGTTGTATTAACAACAGCTCTTCTAGATCAGTGGTCTTTTATCTACTACTGATTTTAACGTGTCTGATTTTTCTCTTAGATTTTTTTTAGCAATTTTTACCACTTTTTTTTATTTATTTTTTTTAGAAACTTTTTGAGCAATTTTTACCTTTTTTTTCTTTTCTTTAATAAAATGTTTAACTTTTTTTCTTTTCTTTTTTTTGAGACATTTTTACCACTTTTTTTTTTTTTTTTTTTCTTTTTTTTTTTTTTTTATAGAAATTTTACACATTTTTTCTAGAAAATGTTTAAATTCTTTTTTTTTTTTTTTTTTTTTTCTTTAATCTCTATTTATTTATTTATTTATTTTTTGGAGAAATTTTACAACACGGGGCTACGGGGTTCTGATCCAATCCACTTTACAACATTTTTCTAGAAATGTTTAAATGTTTTTGGAGAAATTGTACGGGAGGTCAGAGGTCACGGTGCTCACCTGTGTGTGTGTGTGTGTGTGTGTGTGTGTGTGTGTGTGTGTGTGTGTGTGTGTGTGTGTGTGTGTGTGTGTGTGTGTGTGTGTGTGTGTGTGTGTGTGTGTGTGTTTCAGTGCGGTGTCCTCTGGACCAGTTCACCTGCTCCAACGGTCAGTGCATCGGGAAACACAAGAAGTGCGACAACAACATGGACTGTACGGACAACTCTGACGAGCTGGGCTGCTGTAGGACACACACACACACACACACACACACACACACACACACACACACATACACACACACACACACACACACACACACACACACACACACACACACACACACACACAAACACACACACACACACATCATTTCTATGAGATGTCCAGAACAACATACTAAAAGTCCTAAGAAATCCTAGTTGGGGAAATATGTTTAATTCTCATCGATCCAACATTGATTTACAGTATAAAGTCTATGGTGCCGACGACAATACACCCCAATGGGGCTGTTGTTTTCCTTTACTGCCATCACAATGAAACTTTACACACGTTTCTTGGGAAATTAATTTTAAATAGGCAGTATGCATAGGTTAACTTACTGAATGGACATGAATGTGTTAGTTAGTTATTTGGCCCCTGTTTTTGCTGCTTGCGGCTTTATGGCTTCTTGACCATAAGTCAATTAGTGTTGAGCTCATTTGCATATTTAAAATTAATTTTCCAAGAAACTTGAAATACAAAAAATGTTACATTTCATAGATACTTTCATTGTGTAAAGTTTCATTGTGATAGCAGTAAAGGGAAACAATAGCCCCATTGGGGTGTATTGTTTTCTGGCCTTATTGGCACCATAGACTTTATACATATAATACTATTATATTATAATAATATTATAATATTATGTAAATAAAGTGTTTGAAAATCTAAAATCTCCTTCTCCTTCCTCTTTTCTTCCTCTCCTTCTTTCTCCTTCTTTCTTCTCATCCTCCTTCTTTTTCTCCTTCTTTCTTCTTCTCCTCCTTCTCCTTCCTCTTTTCTTCCTCTCCTTCTTTCTTCTCCTTCTCCTACATTTTCCCCTTCTTTATTCTCCTCCTCCTTTTTCTCCTTCTTTCGTCTTCTCCTCCTTCTCCTTCCTCTTTTCTTCCTCTCCTTCTTTCTTCTCCTTCTCCTACATTTTCCCCTTCTTTATTCTTCTCCTTCTCCTTCCTCTTTTCTTCCTCTCCTTTCTCCTCCTTCTTTCTCCTTCTTCTCCTCCTTCTCCTCCTCCTTCTTTCTTCTCCTCCTCCTTTTTCTCCTTCTTTCTTCTTCTCCTCCTTCTCCTTCCTCTTTTCTTCCTCTCCTTTCTCCTCCTTCTCCTCCTCCTTCTTTTTCTCCTTCTTTCTTCTCCTCCTCCTCCTCCTTTTTCTCCTTCTTTCTTCTTCTCCTCCTTCTCCTTCCTCTTTTCTTCCTCTCCTTCTTTCTTCTCCTTCTTCTTATTTTTCTTTCTTTCTTATTTGTATGTAAATTAGTGCTGCAAAACAAATCTAATATGTAAATGAAGTGTTTGAAAATCTAAACTCTCCTCCTCCTCCTCCTCCTCCTCCTCCTCCTCCTCCTCCTCCTCCTCCTCCTCCTTGTGGGGTCAGTCCCGACCGAGGAGCCTCCTCCTCCGGCCAACAACACCATCAGCTCCATCGTGGGCGTCGTCATGGCGCTGTTCGTGGTCGGTGCCGTCTACTTCGTGTGTCAGCGAGTTCTCTGTCCCCAGATGAAGGACGACGGAGAAACGGTCACCAACGACTTCGTGGTGCACGGCCCCTCCTCCGTTCCCCTGGGATACGTCCCTCATCCCAGCTCGCTGTCCAGCTCACTGCCCGGTAGGAATAACATAACACTTCACCTCCTTCTACTCCTCCTCCTCCTTCTTTTTAGTGTCGGACACTATAGACCGAATCTCCTTGTTGTTTACATTCTACTTCCTGGTAGAAAACCAGCTGTAATTTGAATGAGATCAATAGTAACGAACGAGAGTTTAGCTATAGCCTAGCATGTTTTCCACACAACTATCACCGTTTAGACAAATCTGAAATGATTGAAGAAACATTACTATTTCTGTGTGTGTGTGTTTTGTGTTGCTATGTGTTGTATTTATTCAGTTTGGGGGAATCACAGTGTCTAGAAAGCATCAGTGGCTCAGCTGACAGGGACAGCTAACGGTAGCTAAGCTAACGGCGGTAGCTAAGCTAACAGCAGCTAAGCTAACGGCGGTAGCTAAGCTAACGGTAGCTAAGCTAACAGCAGTAGCTAAGCTAACAGTAGCTAAACTGACGGTAGCTAAGCTAACAGCAGTAGCTAAGCTAACATCAGGACGTCAGCTGTTAAAACCCTCCCGTTGTGGGACACGACATGAAACTACTCCAGTTAGCTCAGTCATGTTGGAACTCAGATATCCGCTGGAGAAAATATTTGTTCATGGAGCGTTTATTGAGTCACTGAGTTATTAAAGTTAAACAGGTAGCTAACCGTTAGCCCGGCTAATCTATGATAACCATGACTAATTACAAAAACGTGCACACAGAAATAGTAATGTTTGTCCAATCATTGGTTTTATAAACTTTACAAACATCAGATTAGTCTAAACGGTGATATAGTGACATGAAAAATTAGATAAATATAGTGAAACTCTCGTCCGTCACTATTGTTCTCATGCTGGTTTTCTACCAGGAAGTAGTTGTAAACAACAAGGAGATTCATCCTATTGTATTCCTAGGAATTCTTCTTTCTTCTTTCTTCTTCCAAGGAAGTCATACTTCCCATGGGCAAAAACTCACCAAACTTCACAGAAACATCCAACCCCATGCCAGATTCACTCAACTCCAAGTACATATAAGCGTTTAAATTTAAAAACTTAAAAAATTCCTACCAAACCAACGGTAGATGCTACAGTTTTGAAACTTTCACCAAACTGTAGCCCAGATACTGCTGAAACTTTTGTCAACTTAAACTTATTACAAATTATGAAGTCCATCACTCTGTTTTTGAAATCCTCCTCCTCCTCCTCCTGACAACGTGTGTCTCTCTCCTCATGCAGGAATGTCCAGAGGGAAGTCTGTGATTGGTTCTCTCAGCATCATGGGCGGGAGCAGCGGGCCACCGTACGACCGCGCCCACGTGACCGGAGCTTCGTCCAGCAGCTCGTCCAGCACCAAGGGGACATACTTCCCCCCGGTGAGACAGAGGGGGCGGGGCCACATGTAGACAGGGGGCGGGGCCACAGGGAGAAATGGGCGGGGTTACTGGGTTCTGATCCAATCCACTTTATTTATATAGAACATTTTATATAAAACATGAAAGTTTAGCAAAGTGCTGCACAGTGATTCACATACAGGAAAGTCGTACATTTACGAGAATGAAGTCGTAAATTTACGACTTCATTCTCGTAATGTTCTGACTTTTTTCTCGTAGGAAATGTACGACTTATTCTCATAAATTGACGACTTTATTCTCGTTAAATTACGGCTTCATTCTCGTAAATGTATGACTTTATTCTTGTAGTATTATGACTTTTTTCTCGTAGGAAATGTACGACCTTGTTCTGATAAATTTACGACTTTATTCTCGAAGTCTGTGTTGTGTTGTTTTGTTTTGTTTTTCTCAACGTGGCCCTAATTCTCCGTCGTAATAACAAGCTTTTACAGACGCTCAAAGACGTTTTCATAAAAAACAACACAATTAAAACACAAACAATGAAAGATGTTGATGTTGTTGTTGTTGACCTGTGTGGTGACTGTTGTTGTTTACCTGTTGCCAGATCCTGAACCCTCCCCCGTCTCCGGCCACCGTGCGCTCCCAGTACACTGGAGTGGAGTTTGGATACTCGTCCAACAGCCCCTCCACCCACCGGTCCTACAGGTGAACAAGCTCCGCCCCCTCACGTGGTCGCGTTCTGCTCTGTTGACATTTTCTATAGGACCAATCTCCTTGTTGTTTACATTCTACTTCCGGGTAGAAAACCAGCTGTAATGTGAATGAGATCAATAGTAACGAACGAGAGTTTAGCTATATATCATATTGTTCACGCCCTATCACCGTTTAGACAAATCTGAAATGATTGAAGAAACATCACTATTTCTGTGTGTGTGTTTTGTGTTGCTATGTGTTGTATTTATTCAGTTTGGGGGAATCACAGTGTCTAGAAAGCATCAGTGGCTCAGCTGACAGGGACAGCTAACGGTAGCTAAGCTAACGGTAGCTAAGCTAACGGCAGGACGTCAGCTGTTAAAACCCTCCCGTTGTGGGACACGACATGAAACTACTCCAGTTAGCTCAGTCATGTTGGAACTCAGATATCCGCTGGAGAAAATATGTTTTCATGGAGCGTTTATTGAGTCACTGAGTTATTAAAGTTAAACAGGTAGCTAACCGTTAGCCCGGCTAATCTATGATAACCATGACTAATAACAAAAATGTGCACACAGAAATAGTAATGTTTGTCCAATCATTGGTTTTATAAACTTTACAAACATCAGATTAGTCTAAACGGTGATATAGTGACATGAAAAATTAGATAAATATAGAGAAACTCTCGTCCGTCACTATTGTTCTCATGCTGGTTTTCTACCAGGAAGTAGTTGTAAACAACAAGGAGATTCGTCCTATTGTAGTTTTGTTAAGAAACAGAAACTTTATTTAAACTTTCAACTTGACATTCATTCTGACTGTTTGTTTTGTCCCCGATGTCCCTGAACGCAGCATTAACTCCTCTCTTTTCCTCCTCCTCCGTCTCCCTAGTTACCGGCCCTACACCTACCGCCACTTTGCCCCGCCCACCACGCCGTGCAGCACCGACGTGTGCGACAGCGACTACACGCCGGGACGCCGAGCGCCGCTCAAGTCCAGCAGCTCATCCGCCGCCGCCGCTGCTGCCGCCACTGGAGCAACTTCCTCCTCCGCCGCCGCCGCCGCCGTTGCCAAGGGCTACACCAGCGACCTCAACTACGACTCGGAGCCTTTCCCGCCGCCGCCGACGCCGCGCAGCCAGTACCTGTCGGCGGAGGAGAACTGCGAGAGCTGCCCGCCGTCGCCTTACACCGAGCGCAGCTACTCGCACCACCTCTACCCGCCGCCGCCGTCGCCCTGCACGGACTCATCCTGAGCCTCGAGCCCCGCCCACTTTCCCTCCTTTTCCTCCTTTTCCCCCCTTTTCCCTCCTTTTCCCCTCCTCCTCCCTCACTGTAAATAGCAATTGTGCATATAAGAGGTTAAAAATGGGAAGCAGAAGAGCAAAACGGCGAGGCAGCGACACGACGACGACGCGCTGCAAGAACATTTGTACATTGAAAAAAAAAGAGAAAAAACATATTTATATATTTTCTATACAGTTGCTATGACGACGGAGCTTTTGTTTGTAAGAGAAATTTGTACATTTTTAAGAAAAAAAAAAAAAAGGTTTTATTAATAAAATCATCACGTATCAGTTGCCTTAACGACGGCGGAGGAGGCGACGCCGCTCGCCACCACGCTCACTCATCCACTTCTGATGCCAAATATGAAACACAGCAGCGACGGGAAGAAGAAGACGACCCGGGACGACACCATGTCACCATGGCAACGCCCGCCACCGGGCCGGGTCGGAGCTGAAGCAATAACACTAATAATAAGGCACATATCTGTCAGCCAATCAGAGCCAGGCTCAGCAAAACTAACTAACAAACAGACACTACAACGTTTCCACTCCGCTGTTCGAGACCCTTCGCCATCTTCATCTTCATCGTGATGGAGCTCCGACAGGATCGAAACCAAAATGGCCGACTGACTGAGACGAGCCAAAGCTGCACAGCAGAGGAGGAGCTTCATCATCCTCCTCCTCCTCCTCCTCCTCCTCCTCCTTCTGCTCTTTAAAGGGATAGTATCATTTTTTTTAAAGTGGGGTTGAATGATCTCCAAATAGCCCCTAAGTACTTTAATTGCAGTAGAAGACTCTCTGCACTCCTCCCGTTAGCAACGCCAGCCCATAATAGCCCTGCCCAGAGATTTACAACATACAGTGTTGTGAACAGACCCAAAGAAACGGCCTATTTTCACGGCCTAAAAGAGGTTTTACCTGAAAAAAAAATACACAGTTCCATTGTTCACTATAATATAATTTTTTCCAGCCCTTCAAAGTGCAGGAAAAACACAGTTTTTATTTGGACCTAACCAATTATATTATATTATTATTATTATATGTTGTAAATCTCTGGGCAGGGCTATTATGGGCTGGCGTTGCTAACGGGAGGAGTGCAGAGAGTCTTCTACTGCAATTAAAGTACTTAGGGGCTATTTGTAGATCATACAACCACACTTTAAAAAAAAAAAATGCTACTATCCCTTTAATCGTCTCTATGGAGGAGGAAGAAGCAGCGTTTGTGCCTGAAGCAGTTTCATCTTCATCTTCATCTTCATCTTCATCGTCTCCTGGTCCTCCTCCTCCTGTGAGCGGCGGAGGAGCGGGAGGAGCAGGAGGAGCAGGAGGAGCTCCACTGAAGCTCTATAGTATTTTTGTACCACATATTGTGTAGATAAAACGTATTTATAAGCTATATAGAGAATCATTGTAAATCTTATCCATTGAAACTCTTTGCAGTAACTTTTCATTCCGTCTTTTTTTATATTATTGCCTCATTATATTTTTCTACAGAATCCAAAAAACAAAACGTTCGGCGACAATCTCTCACCCAATCAGCTCCCACGACACGTTCACTTCATGTCCGTCGGTCCGTTTGAACGACGAACGAACCAACGGCGTTTGTCGTTTGTGCCAAACTCATCTGTTCAGAAGGAGCAGGGGGGCGGGGCCTGACTCTGTTGCCTTGACGACGCTCGTGTCAACAATCTGTTTTTTTTTTTGTTTTTTTTTGTTTCGTGGATCTTGTTCTCGCCTTTTTTTGTTTGTCGATAAGTGGGCGTGGCTTCAACACCAGCATCGATCTGAAGACAATCGAAACAAAACACGTCGGTTTTTATTTTATTTTATTTTTATTATTCGGACGCTGAAAAACGTTTTTTTATTGATCAAAAAACACAAATATTCACCAATCAAATAAAAAACAAATCGATCTGATCAGTTCAAGTCGTTTAGTTTGATGGAGTTTGAATCGGTGCTTTTATTTTGAAATTTCAAAACCCCAGCGACGACTCCACTTCCTGTACGGGGTCCTCGAAGCGTTTTATTAAAAAAAAAAAAAAAGCAAAACACTAATTATCATAAATTTAAAAAGTTTCTGACGGTCGACTTTGTTTGATGAAGATTTGAAACGATCGATGACCTCGTCGTTAAGAGTCGATTATTGATTATCGATCGGTTTCGTCAAACAAACGTCTCATTTAAAACACTAAAAACAAACCCAAAGTTACGTTTATGTTTGAGGTTTTTGAGGTTTTTGTCCCCCTGCAGCCACCGTACGTCCTCCACACCTGTCCACCAGCTCAGAGCTACCTGTGGTACAATCACTGACACACACACACTACACACACACACACTACAACTACACACAGATTAACCCTTTGTGTTTTGGGAGAGGTTCTCATTCGCTGACTGCACTTTACAGGACTTTTATTTTGTAGGCGACCCCGGTACAGACGAGGTCGTAGGTCAAAGGTCAAAGGTCGACGTTCGGTTTCGGTTTGTGTGTTCAGTTAAAAAAAAAAAAGCAAAACGAAACTAAAACACTAAGATGGCCGACGGAGAAACACGGTGAACGCCAGAGTCTGATCGGAGTTTTAATCGGTTCCTTCAGAATAAAAGCATCAAAACTCAAATTAACTTGATTTTTTTCCCTCTAATTGATAATTAATAATCAATCAATCAATCAATCAATCAATCATCTCGTTGTGTTTTTTGTCTCTTTGAACTGGAAACAAAGTTTTTATTTCTGTGATTTAACAGGAAATGGCTTTTATTCTGAAATTTTAAACAGAAATTCTTATTTTTGAGGGGGTAGATGAAGTAATTTGAGTTCATGATTTTAATATCTGAAGGAAAATGCACAGAGCCGAGTGTCAATCATTCATGTTTGATTATTGATTATTGATCCTCAGTTACAGAGAAAAACAAACTGAAACGTGAAGAAGTCAAATTTTAAAAATGAAATTTAAAACTTTGTGTCGATGAAACGACCTCAGACTATAAAGTTTGTTCAATTTTGATAAATTTTCTGACAAAACAATGTGTCAAATGTTTTGATTGACAGGTGAGATGACGTCATTTTTAAAGGGATAGTTCAACATTTTAGTCAAACTGGCCCATTGCCCATAATCCCTATAGTCATAGCAGTAGGTTCGTTACCTTTAATTGTCGGTGCAAGCTGTTTTTAGAACGGTGGAGCAGAGCCGTGAGCTGCTCAGAGCTACGCTACGGAGGCTCATTATGGGATTTCTTTGGTTTCCCTCATCAAACTCATCAAATACACAATCCAACAACTCCACAACGCTCTGGTGGACAAGTTGTGAGCTGCACATTCACCACGCTATGAGATAATAACACAATGCTACCACACAGAGTTGTTTTAGAGGGAAATACAGAGACTGTTGATGAAAAACTGTCCCTGAAGGCAACGTGCATCAGCGGTTTTGCATGAATTTCCCTCTAAAACAACTCTGTGTGGTAACGTTGTGTTATTATCTCATAGCGTGGTGAATGTGCAGCTCACAACTTGTCCACCAGAGCGTTGTGGAGTTGTTGGATTGTGTATTTGATGAGTTTGATGAGGGAAACCAAAGAAATCCCATAATGAGCCTCCGTAGCGTAGCTCTGAGCAGCTCACGGCTCTGCTCCGCCGTTCTAAAAACAGCTTGCACCGACAATTAAAGGTAACGAACCTACTGCTATGACTATAGGGATTATGGCGATGGGCCAATCTGCCAAAATGATGAACTATCCCTTTAAAATGTGTTTTAACTCAGACTCTGAGACGCTTCGTGTTTCGAAGGTTTGAAGGTACGACAGTAAAAAAAGACAGCGAACGCCTCGTTGTGGGCGGCGCCATCTTTGTACAGACGGTGATGAACGAATGAACGTGTGAGAAAAAGGAAACAGGAAGTAGAAATGTAATGTAAAAAGAGCGGGAAAAGGCCGAGTCGTTTTTCTTTTTTCTTTCTTTTTTTAAAAAAAAAGCACTTTTGTCTCGAAACAGGAAAAACAGAAGTTTGTCTCGTTTTTTTTTCTTTTTTTTCTGTTTTTTTTTTTAAATGTCCTTCATCTGTTTTTTGTTTTTTTTGTTCCCATGGTGCTTTAATTGCGAGGACGTTTGTGGAGGTGACCAACATTTGGTTTGTTCGTCATGTTCATGTGTTTTTGACCCAGCGACGGCTTCACCTGTAAACACACAGAGAGAGAGAGAGATGGACCTGTACAGTTCATCGGCCTCACACACGATAAGCTGTTAATGTAACTCATCACATGCTGATTCTTTTTCTTTTTGTTAAATATAAAGTGAGTGAACTTTGACCTCAGAGTCTGCGTCGTGATTCAGCACACACACACACACACACAGGGCCGTTGTATAGGGGAGAAAGGTGATGATAATTCATAAAAAAACCCAGTAGTCTAATCTTTGTATGACTGATTTATTCTGCGTAAGACCCTGACTAATACTCATAGCACACTCAACATCTTTCCAAGACTATTTGTCTTATTTTTTTGTCAAAATGTCTAATTTCTAGTCAAAACTAATCTCTTTCCACTTAAAATAAGACTCATCACCTAAAAATGAACTTGTTTTTAGATAATTTTCACTTAAATTCACAATAGATAGAAAAATCTGCCAGTGAAAGTAAGTTTTTTGTGTTTGTAATAAGGAAGAAAAACTTGCTCCACTATCAGATTTTTTCTACTTATTCCAAGTGAAAATCTGCTTAAAGGATGTAAAAAGTGTCTAAAAACAAGCTGCTGTTAATATGATGTGTCTTATTTTAAGTAGAGTGAGTTTAGTTTTGACTAGAAATGACATTTTGACTAGAAATAAGACAAATATTCTTGCTAAGATACTTGAGTTTTTGCAGTGTAATGCTGCATTAGCATCAAAACAAAGTAGGCTAAATAAAAAATGATAATACATACGTAGTCTAAGAAAAAAAAAGGAAAAGTTAGGGGGAGGGGCCCACTTTAGTATTCTTTAAGGGGGCCCAGAATTCCTAGTAACGGCCCTGCACACACACACACACACACACACACACACACACACACACACACACACACACACACACACACACACACACACACACACACACACACACACAGAGTGGTGAATCAGAGTGAACTGAGCTTCAACATCACAGAAAAATGTTCTTATAAAATTTACTTTATGATCCATTTAAAAAATGAAAGGGATAGTTCACCCAAAATTCAAATTTCAGAGAAAAAACTACAAAAACACATGAATTAAAAATTAAGAATGTTGTGAAAAAATGAAATTGTTGCTGGGAGTGTGTTTTTTTTTTTTTAATGTATAACAATTTTACTGTTGTTATTCTGACTGACTAACCCTGAGAAATTATAAGATTCATGACTAAAAACAAATAAAATATAAAATAAAATACATGAAAAACAAAAAAAACACAAGAAGTAACAATTTAAGAAATTCTTAAAGGGATAGTTCACCCAAAATTGAAATTTCTTATTCATTATCTACTACTCCCCCTCATGTGGACTAAGGGCTGGGAGAAGTTTCAGAGTCCTCCGTGGCTTCTCTGAGTTACAGGGGGTCTCGGCGTAGCAGTGCATGTCCATATAACAGTTGCAAATGGATACCAACTGTCTTCGTAACAAAAAGACACACCAAAAAACATCCAGATACCTCCATGCTGCTCGTATGTAATGTCCCTCTTGTATTGAAGCCCCGACATGAGAAATTGTTCCGAAAAATATTTTAAAAGTCTATGTTTTAAGGTCAAAAAGGTCAAAGGTCAAAATCTTTATTTGCCATTTCTGCATACACGCATGTGAATTTTTGTATGGCTGTTCCAGGTCAGGTGGAGAAACAAAAAAGAACACACAAGGACACACAAGACACAATGAAAAACACTTAAGAAAGGCTCAAGCCTGGGATTAAAAAAAAGGACAAGGACATAAAATTTCTTCTCCCAGCCCTTAGTCCACATGAGGGGGAGGAGATAATGAGTGAAATTTGAATTTTGGGTGAACTATCCCTTTAATGAGACTGACAAAATGGAAAATACAGAAACGTCTATAATCAGAACCAGAGGAGGAAAAATATTAATAAAAAAAAAAAAAGTTCAACAACAGGATTTTATTTATTGATCTGATCAGATTTCATTGAGTTTGTTTTATTGATATAAAAACATATTGAATACGATCGTAACAATGTCTAGAAACAAACTAGTGTTACATTATTATTATACAACAACACATTTTACAGATTAAATAAAACATCAACAACATAAAATCAGTTTTTATTCCCAACGATAAAACCACAGGAAAAGATCAGTGATGTCACTTTAACTTTATGAACTGGTTCAATTCATCAGAATTTATCCATTAAATAAAAATATGAGACGAGTCCAGTCTGTTTTACATTACATTATGTTATGTTATATTACATTACATTACATCATATTATATTATAGTATATTATGTTATATCACATATTACATTACATTACATAAAATTATATTGTTATATTATAGTATAGTATATTATGTTATATTACATTACATTATGTTAGATTACATGATATTATGTTATATTATATTACATTATATTATGTTATGTTATATTACATTACATTATAGTATAGTATATTATGTTATATCACATATTACATTACATTATATTATAGTATATTGTTATATCACATATTACATTACATAAAATGATATTGTTATATTACATTACGTTACATTATGTTAGATTACATGATATTATGCTGTATTATATTACATTATATTATGTTATATTACATTACATTATAGTATAGTATATTATGTTATATCACATTACATAAATACATTACATAAAATGATATTATGTTATATTATATTACATTATATTATGGTATGATATGTTACATTACATCATATATTATAGTATATTATGTTATATTATATTACATTATATTATGTTATGATATGTTATATTACATCATATTATATTATAGTATATTATGTTATATCACATATTACACTACATAAAATGATATTGTTATATTACATTATGTTAGATTACATGATTTTACATTATGTTATATCATGTTACATTATATTACATTATATACATGCTGCCTGGCTCTCTGTGTGTCCTGTGCTGCCCCCTGCTGGTTGAACTATGAAGCTGTTTCAGGATTCATGTTTTGTGATGATTTATTTTATTACAGTTTTTCTCAATTGCTAAAACACTAAACCCTGTTGCCTGAACCCACTGATTGAATCAGTCATCTCTCTTTTGGCAAAACCATCAGTCACTTTTCACCTGTTTAGACACAACTCACCAACACATTTTCATTGTGATGCACCTGTGTTGCATAACGCTGAGCACAGGTCAAACACAACTAAAGCACAGGTTTAACTGATCACACTTGTGTCTAATGATGTGAGGGAACATACTATATGAGCTAGTTCAGCATGAAGTCCTGTGGCCTGATCCAGTACAGAGAAATGATGCTGTGGCTGAGTTGTGCACTTCTCATTTCTATATTTTTGTACTTTATTTTTACGTAGGCCTACTGTATACAAGTGCTAAATGCACAAGTTTTTTGTTTTGCAACATGCATTTAGCTACAGTGAACAATAAACATGTATTTCTACAGCTTCATGTGCTGAGCGTTGTGTTTTCTATTTGTCTATGTAGTGTTTAGTGACTGCTCAGTAGTGTTTTTAATTTTGATTTGACAACACAGTTCAGTTTTGGGCACCAGATTGAACTGTTTTGAGGTGAAAGTTTGGTTTTGCAAGAAGAGTCTGAGGTTTTGTGAATGTAGCTTGAAAATTGGGGTTTGAGTTCACAGTTTAGAGAAAAGGAAAAGCAGCTTTACAGAAATAATGTGTCTTAGCAATCGAGAAAAACTGTATTATCACGATTGTTTTTTGTAATCTGCACAATGAATGAAACAGTTTAAGAGTCAGTCTCAGTCATCGACCATTGATCAGATCAAACCTGTCGCCGTGACGTCTTGTTTCATTGTGATGTCATCATTTCATGACGCAGAGTCAGTGTGACTGATGATCAATACCTGTATTGATTACGTGTAGACAGAGATGGACAGAGTACTCCACCCCAGTACTTGAGTAAGAGTACAAATACTAGGCCTACTGGTCAAAATTTACTCTGTTACAAGTAAAAGTATCTCAGTCGACATGTTACTGCAGTAAGAGTAAAAAAGTACTTGCTTTTAAATGTACTTAAAGTCAAAGTAAGAGTCAGAGTAAATGTCTTATTCTTCACATCAGTGAATGACTCTAATTGTTTCTAAATGAATTTAACCCTCCTGTCGTCCTTCTGGGTCAAATTGACCCAATCTGTTCCCTTCCTTCTTTCCACAATCCTTTTTCCCTTCCTTCCTTCTTCCCCTTCGTCCATCCTTCCGCTTCCTTCCTTGACCCAATCTGTTCCCTCCCTCCATCTTTCTTTCCTTCCCTTTTCCCTTCATTCTTTCTACAATCCTTTCCCTTCCTTCCTTCATTCCCTTTATCCTTACTTCTTCCTTCCTTTTTGATCCAATTTGTTCCCTCCCTTTGTCCTTCCTTCCCTGACCCAGGAGGACAACATGAGGGTTAAGGAGCTTTTAACTCTTGTTAGTGAGAATGAACTCTTTGAAAGCAGCTGCACTGATGTGCTGCTTTTAGGGGTTAGGGTTTCCTTCTTTGACAAACACAGCTGACAAAAGTAAAATAAAAATAAAGAAAGAAAGAAAATGTTTCACATTAAAAGCTTGCAGTGTAATCTTCCCCTTTTATTCTGAAACGTCTGTAGGAAGTGACAAGTTTCATCAGTAACTTCAGACATAAAAACAACAACAAAGTGGAAAAGATTAGAAATAATTAACTCTTTCGCGACCATTGACGAGTAAACTCGTCACAGCGTGCCGAATGTTCAGGACCGTTGACGTGTTAACTCGTCAAAACCGTTTTTTTTCAGTCACATAGTAGTGTCACGGAGCTGCCACGCCGCCGCACCCCCCAGATTTACCTACAAATATATTTATTTAGCCGTAGAAATAATTTGGGAGACGCCACACTGCAGAGTAGCGGTAAAATGAGCAGATTGCCACTTGACACAAAAGTGCATTTTTCTCTGAAACTAGAGCGGGAACTAGAGAGCTCTTCTTCTCCTTCGTACTCACGAACGAAACGGCGGAAAAGCTCGCCGTTTTTCGAGGAGCACGTTGGAAAGTCACTCTTCAATCACATGAAAACCGTTTGTTTCTAGGTGATCTACAGAGTTCGCTTCAACGTGAGAAAAAAGGTAAAGAAATAGCCAAAAACATGTGGTCCGGAGCGGATGTGCTAAGGAATTAGTGTGGTCGCGAAAGAGTTAAGAGAAAAATTTGAAAATGACATTATTATATATAGAAAATATTCAATGAGCTTCAGTTTTCAGTGATCACCTTTATTTTGGACCAGAGATTTGGCATGAACAGAAAAATATCAACTTTTTTCTGTCCGAAAATAAATGTTTCTTCTTATTTTTAGTGTATTTCATTGATCTTCAACATAAACTCCCAAAAAAACTAAACAAAACAAAATAAAACATAAATCAACTGAACATCTTCAGCTTCTTCCTGTGGATTCTGTCCTTGGTGATTATTTTTCTTCTTTTTTTAAATTTTTCTTCATGTCCTTTTGTTATTTTGTGATAAATTGTCTCTTTAAATTAAATTAAAGTTGTTGCAGCTTCAGCCTTTAATCACAGCGATGGGCCTCAGTTTGATCGCCTTCTTACTGATGCCGGCGTCGTGACACGTGTTCACAACGTCCGTCACGTTCTTGTACGATTCAGGAGCCTGAAAAACAAACAAAGAGAGAAAAATGAACAACTTTAGAAATACATAGAAACAACCTAAATATACAATTAACATTTTAGAAATGAAAACAAAAAGAAATGATAAGATACATGACTAAAAACAACTAAATTATAAAATAAAATACATGAAAACAAAAGAACACAAGGAACAATTTAAGAAATGCTTAAATAAATGAGCAAAAAATATACAATAAAAAACTGAAGAGATCATTTTTATATTGAAAATGTTTCAGATAAAAAAAGATAATGGATACCAACTGTCCTCGTAACAAAAAGACACACCAAAAAACATCCAAATACCTCCATGCTGCTCGTATGTAATGTCCGTCTTGTATTGAAGCCCCGAAATGCAAAATTGTCCCGAAAAAAAAAAAAAAGTCTATATTTCAAGCTTGTTTGTAGCGGAAGCTTCTCTTCCTGGTTCATCAAATTTTTTCGGGACAATTTCTCATGTCGGGGCTTCAATACAAGACGGACGTTACATACGAGCAGCATGGAGGTATTTGGATGTTTTTTGGTGTGTATTTTTGTTACGAAGACAGTTGGTATCCATTTGCAACCGTTATATGGACATGCACTGCTACGCCGAGACCCCCTGTAACTCAGAGAAGCCACGGAGGACTCTGAAACTTCTCCCAGCTCTTAGTCCACATGAGGGGGGGTAATGAGTGAAATTTCAATTTTGGGTGAACTATCCCTTTAAATAAATAAGCAAAACATATACAATAAAAAACTGAAGAGATCATTTTTGTATTGAAAATGTTTCAGATAAAAAATAAATAAATAAATAAAGTTGTTCACATCTGAACAGCGTGACATGTAAATAATAAAAACATGGCCGCCACCTCCTCCATGACCAGTTTGGGCGACGCCACCCGGATGGCGATGCCCTGGTCGGCCAGTTTGTCCAGAACGTCCTGGAAGTCCAGATTCCTGCGGGACTTCGCTCGGGAGAGGGCGCGACCCTGAGAGAGAGAGAGATCATATCAGAGCTCCGACTTTCCGACTTGACGTCACGACAACATCAAAACATGGCGTCATGCCCTCGTCTTAAACGGTTAGAATTTAGACATATTAAGTTATTTGTTGAGGTTTTAATGCATATTTGTTGTGTATTATTGCAGTAGCCTGTATGAAATATGTTTATATGAAGCTGTGATTGTTGTACGGTGTGAAATTGTGTTTCCTCGTATGTGACGGAAATAAGGTTTAACTGTTATCAAGGCTGTAACATTATATGTGCACTCATCTGCAGCATCTCCTCTCCTCCAAAATAAACATCATTTACTGCTGCATTGATTTTTCATATTCAGCTATGAGCCACAATACGCCAAACTTCCTTCAGGTATCCATGTTTTTTTTCTCCCGAGTTCCTGCAGCGTGAATGCAATGATGTCGGAAATTTTCGAGTTGGGATTTAGGACCTCCGAGTTGTTTTCAGGGTTCCTACAGCTTAAGCCAAGTTAAATTTAAGACTTTTTAAGACGTTTTTAAAGCCACTTGAAATGAAATTTAAAGCAGATATCAGCTTCACGGCCGTTTCGGCTAATGCTGCGTTCAAGGCAGGCTTTTGAAACCGTAAGTTACAGCTTCAAGTCACAACTACGACTTGGTAGCGTTCCAGGTAACCCGTAGCTCGTGTTTTTACCATCCTGTTGTCTGTGAAAGTTCCCTATAACGGCCACTCGTAACTTCCGACCCGTGAACTCGTACCAGATCGAACTGGTATGACTTCACAGGAAGGAAAAACACAAAGTACGAGTTTCTTTGAACGCACCATGAGTTAGCAGCCCCCGCCCTTGTCAGGCATCAATTGGTCCTCGTGCTACGTCACCACATTCACGCGCATCCCTTGGCTGCACACACAGCCCTTCATGCCGTTCTCTCTCCTCATTGGATAACACTTGTATCCCACAAGGAAAATTTTCTCCTCGGGTTACAGCAGAGCAGAGTGACGGAGAGACTCGTGTTTAGGCTGAAATACTTCATGTAAGTGATTGCTGACGGAAAATAGGACTATTTAGGACTTATATTAACAAAAACATTCCACTGATATCTGCTTTAAGACCGACTTCACAATAAACACAAACGCACAAAAAGCTAACCATGAACGATGGGTTGGATTGTGTCTCTTTCCAGCTGTCCTTTCAAAATAAAGGCATAAAAAGTCCAGGGAAAAAAAACACTGACTGGGGGGCTGGTGACGGTGAGACATTTAGTCGGAATGTTACCAATTATTTTGAGATTTGAGACTAATGTCAACCATAAAATACCACTTACCAAGTGTTAACATATTTAAGACGTTTGAAAAATTGATTTAAGACATTTTAATGCCAATTAAGGCCTTGTTTTTAGATTAATGAATTCAATGACTATTAAGACTTTTTAAGGATCAGTAAGAACCCTGTTTATGAAGGCAGCATAAGTCTCACCGCTCCGTGGCAGGTGGTGCCGAACGTCTCCGTCATGCCCTGCTCCGTCCCCGTCAGGACGTAGCTGCAGGTTCCCATCGTCCCTCCGATCAGCACCGGCTGACCCGTCAGCTGGCACCACAGAGGAAGAAGAACAAGGAGAAGGAGGAGGAGAAGAAGAAGAAGAAGAAGGAAATTTGGGTCAGTTTCAGTTTCCGTAGTTCCTGTTGTCACTGAAGTAAATCACAACAAATAATAAGTACACTGGACTTTGCTCTCTGTCGATTGGACCACTTTGTGACTTTGTGACTTTGTAATAAGACACGTAATCTGTATGTACTGTCTAGAGCTAGACTGCAGCTCTGTTTACTACCTACTGCTGTAACATGTTATGTCAAAATGTAAAAAGCAAAAGAAAAGAAAAGAAAAGATTATGATAAAGATTTTTATTCTGTGGGTAATGGGGGCGGGACTAGATCAGCTTTTGCTTCTCCTGCTTTCCCTTTCGGCCATGTGTATTGTATTACTTGATGAAGTGTGATGATGATGATTTAATGGACATGACCGAAATAAACAAATTGATTGATTGATTGATTGATTGATTGATTGATTGATTGATTGATTGAGGGACATTGACCACGCCCACTTTAGGAGACAGGAAGTGGAGCTGTAACATTTCATATCATTGGAGCAGCTTGTAGTGAAACATCCTGTCATAGAGGGTGTGGTAGACCAGAACATCTGCACCCCTTTTTATGAAATATTCAATATTGCCCATTCACAAACGTAATGTCTTCCATTCACGTTTGTTTGTGCATAAGTTTATCAACGCTAAACAAAATCTTCCTGACACTTTTCAACATTTTTTTTACTTTTTCATCTGACCTTCATTCATATTCAACTAGGCATAGTGGCAATCTTCATTTACCCTTCTGTCGAACATCTGGGCATCAATTTAATATCACATTTAGAGGTCCAAAACTCTGGAATTGTTTAGATGTGTTTCTGAGGTCAACAACATCTTACACGTCCTTTAGAAAGTTACTGAAAAAACACCTAATGTCATAATCTTCAGTAATATTTTCCTGTTAATGTTAATTATGCATCCTTCTTCCTTTCTTTTGTTGTTGTGTTTTATAGTCTTTCTATGTTGCACTGTACATTTTACTGTTTATTTTGAATTTTTCTATACTGTATTTCTCATTGTTTATCTTGAGTTTCATGTAATTCTTAGATGATGGGAGTGGAGCACTGTTTTAACTTATGCTAAATAAATAAATCCAAAATCAAATCAATAGAGGATCTTTGGCGGCGCCGATCAGACCTGGGACCTGATCAGAACGGGCGGTTTGAGGGTGCGCTGGGTTTGGTACCTGGTAGTCCACGGGGATGAGCGGGTGGTGCGGGGGGAAGGCGCGGGTGGAGCCTTTGCGGTGGACGAGCAGCGTCTTCTGTTTCCCGTCCACCATGTGCTCCTCCACCTTGGCGATGTTGTGGGACACGTCGTAGATGACGTGCATGTCCAGGTCGTCGGGCGTGGTGCTGAAGACCTCGGAGAACGCCTGAAACAGCCAATCAGAGGGCAGAGAGACGAGTCAGGGCGGAGCTAAGCCTCTGATTCATCTGTCTGGGCATTTGGTTGGACGACAAATTGTCTTTTAAAACTCAAATCTCTGAACTACGACGGAGTATTAGGGCCACGTTGAGAAAAATAATGTTCACAGACTTCGAGAATAAAGTCATAATTTTACATGAATAATGTCAAAATATTACTAGAATAAAGTCAAAATTTTACAAGAATAAAGTCTTAATTTTACAGAAAAGTCAAAATATTACTAGAATAAAGTCTTAATTTTACTAGAATAAAGTCTTAATTTTACTAGAATAAAGTCAAAATTTTACTAGAATAAAGTCAAAATTTTAAGAGAATAAAGTCAAAATTTTACAAGAATAAAGTCATAATTTTACAAGTCTTAATTTTACAGAAAAGTCATAATTTTACAAGAATTAAGTCAAAATATTATGAGAATAAAATCATAATATTACTAGAATAAAGTCAAAATTTTACAAGAATAAAGTCATAATATTACTAGAATAAAGTCATAATTTTACAGAAAAGTCATAATTTTACTATTATAAAGTCAAAATATTACTCGAATAAAGTCATAATATTACTAGAATAGAGTTTTAATTTTACAGAAAAGTCATAATTTTACATGAATAAAGTCATAATTTTACAAGAAAAACTTATAATTTTACAAGAAAAAGTCAAAATATTACAAGAATAAATTCATAATTTTACTATTACAAAGTCATAATATTACATGAATAAAGTCATAATATTACTAGAATAAAGTCAAAATTTTACAAGAATAAAGTCATAATTTTACTAGAATAAAGTCATAATTTTACTAGAATAAAAGTCATAATTTTACTAGAATAAAGTCAAAATATTACTAGAATAAAGTCATAATTTTACTAGAATAAAGTCAAAATATTACTTGAATAAAGTCATAATATTACTAGAATAGAGTTTTAATTTTACAGAAAAGTCATAATTTTACATGAATAAAGTCATAATTTTACAAGAAAAACTTATAATTTTACAAGAAAAAGTCAAAATATTACTAGAATAAATTCATAATTTAACATGAATAAAGTCATATTAATATTTTAAGCTGCTGTTTCCGAGGAGGAGCGTTGTGAGCTACCTGTCTGGTGAGGAAGGTCATGGAGGAGCGGTTGACCCAGGCGTAGTTGCCGGCGGCGGCCATTCCCTTCAGGTAGTCCTGCCCCTCCTGGGACGTGATGCGGGCGCACGCCAGCTGACGGTCGTTCACTACGATCTTGTCCCGCTTCATCGCCTTCTCCATGGCAACCAGGGCATCTGGTGGGTGGAGCAGCCAAAAGTTTTAATCAAGTAAGAGGATTGTTATTTATGCCAATTATATAGTACTTTAAAGGGACACGCCAACATTTTTTTTGAGCCGTGAGATAGAGCCGTATCGCCTGCAATTAGCTTAGCTCAAACGCTGGAAGTGTATGGGTAGTGTTAGCCTGCCTCCACCTAAGTCACTAATTAGCTTAGCTCAAACGCTGGAAGTGTATGGGTAGTGTTAGCCTGCCTCCTACCTAAAGTCGCTAATTAGCTTAGCTCAAACACTGGAAGTGTATGGGTAGTGTTAGCCTGCCTCCTACCTAAAGTCGCTAATTAGCTTAGCTCAAACACTGGAAGTGTATGGGTAGTGTTAGCCTGCCTCCACCTAAAGTCATCAGAGAAACTCTTCAGCAACTCTAAAGGGAAACCGGCGGCCGATCTTGGTCTCAGAGCTGACAAAACTCTCCGGTAAGGCATCTTGAGCGGTCAAATGCTGCTAACGGGACGAGATCGGTCAAAACGGAGGGTTCAAGCAAAGACGCTTTATTTTGGTTCAAGCTAGCTACATCGAGGGTAGGTTAGCTTCCTATTTCAAAGTAAAAGCACAAATTCTATCGTCATGGTTTTCTGTATGTAAAGGGCAACGGGTGTTTTATTTTGTGAAAGTAACCGGAAGTGCGTTGGTCACAACAGCTAGCTTGAGTAGCGCCGAATTCGTCCGAACAAAATAGTAAACAGCTGATATTTAGACAAATTAACGACACACTGCTGATCTAAACGGCTACTTTCTCACCTAAACATGTTTGAAATGTGGATAAAGTGATATATTTACAGAGTTTAGAGCTAGAGTGAAATCAGCTTCTGACTGCTGGTTTCAGCTCGGCTAGGAGGCAGGCTAACACTACCCATACACTTCCAGTGTTTGAGCTAAGCTAATTAGCGACTTTAGGTGGAGGCAGGCTAACACTACCCATACACTTCCAGTGTTTGAGCTAAGCTAATTAGCGTCTTTAGGTGGAGGCAGGCTAACACTACCTATACACTTCCAGTGTTTGAGCTAAGCTAATTACGGGCGATACGGCTCTATCTCCCTTGTTACTGCACGCACAGTGGAAAGGATGGTGTCTATCTGCTGGTCATGGACTCGGGAGTGAGGCAAGACACGAAAAAAAAATGTTGGCGTATCACTTTAAGTAAAAGTAAAAATTATTCTGCGTTAAAACTACTCTGACAAGTAGTTTATCCATAATCTAACAGAGTAAATGCAGCGTGTTACTAAATGTGTCGGGGTGCAGTTCCTACCTGTGGCCACCTGGTGTCCCAGACCTCGGCTGCCGCTGTGGATCATCACACACACTTGGCCTTTGTGGTCGATGCCCATCTTTTTGGCGGCGTAGTCGTTGTAGATCTCGTCCACCACCTGGATCTCAGCGTAGTGGTTCCCAGCTCCCAGAGTCCCCAGCTTCAACACACACACACATGTTCAGGTTTACATCTATGATTCTAGTTTGTTTATTTATTTGCTTCATTCATTGAAAAAACAAGAAAATAAAAACAGTTCAGTGATAAAACAATAATGCAGAAAGAAGCAAACTGATGTAGTTTAACCCTTAGTTCAAGAAATCATTTTACAAAGTAGATAATGTATGAATCCAGGCAAAGAAGAGGAAGAAAAAAATAGAATAAAATTAATTAAATATATATATATATATATAAATATAATGGCTGCTCATCATCCAGGTCTGAAAAATGTCGCCATGCAACATTTTTTATATCATTTGTGAACTCCAGGTCATATTTCTGTATCATATGAGTTTTGATTGTTTTCTTAAATATATTGTTTGATCCTGATTCTTTGGTTTCCTTGATCAGATTGTTTATTGAATATCTCTAGTTATAATGGCTTTGTCTGTTTTAATTTTTTTTCTGGATGTAAATTGGCAATATTTCTATATTTTATAATATTTTTATAGTTTTATAATTGGAATTATATAGATCCTTATGGCTTTTTTTGTAACTTGACTGAGTCTATGATTTACATGCATTTCCCCATATTTCACCACTATTTCATTCTAAAGACTTGTCTCTGTAAAACAAGTGCACAGTCCTGGTTCTGTGGTGACCTGGACCTGGGTCTGAGTGTGGACAGACATGTAGAGTGCTGCAGCCCCGGTGGTTGCTAGGATACCTGCGGCAGGCCTCTCTTCTTGGCCTTGGACGACACCTTGTTGGGGTCGGCCTGCAGCATGCGGCCGTACTCCTCACAGTGCTCCTTGTCCTCGGCCCAGGCATAGCCCTCCCTCAGGGACCAGTCCACCCCCATCTCCAGGGCCTCCTCCAGGTCTGGGGGGGGGGGGGGGGCAGACAGGTGAGATAGGGGAGACAGGTTGGTCTATTTATCAAGTGTCTTAGAGTCACTCCAGTCCTAACAACACTAAAAGTCGACTTAGTAAAAAGATTCTAGTCTGAAGCTGCAGTTAACAGTCAGTTCTCAGGCGTCTGACTCAGACTGTTAGTGACGTGTAGGACTAAACCTGAAGCTGAGTTACCACAGGATTATGGGCTGTAAACTGAATGTTAGATGACGTCACTTCCATAAGTCCAGTGGTTCCCAACCTTTTTTGGCTCATGACCCCATTTTTACATCATAAATTTCTGGCGACCGCCGTCAATCAAGATGTTATTTGAACTCGATTTATATTTGCGAAAGTGAAAGTAGAGAATACAGTTGTTTAAGATAGTGTGTGGTGTTTTTAATCACAATTTTTAAAAGAATAATAATTTGTTAAAAAATATTCTTATCAGTATTTTTTTTTATGTATTTTTTTTATCAATTACTAGACATATCAGGCGACCCCACGTGCATTAGTCCATAGGAATGACCAATCACTGAAGAAAATCCTTCTCTAAGAATACAGAGATATCTCAGTGAGTAGTTAAATGACCAATGGGAGTTTTAATTCAACTGTATTTTGACAATAATCTACTAAATAATACTAAATACAGGCCTGTACATTGGGAATGAATCAAAGATAAATGTTTCCTAATCTTTCCAATTCAGTGATTCAACTAGGAGGTCTCTGAAACATCTGGAGTAGCAACGATTCATAGACTGGAGGAAGCTCATAAATAGATTTTGTTCTGCAGTTTGAAAGTCGGACTAAACGCCACTAATTCTCTGCACTTCAGACTAAAACGTCTCTAACTCTGGTCTGAGTCTGGGTGGGACCAGGTCTTACTTGGCCCCCATGGGGATGACTCCCTTGGAGCCGACTCCCACTGGGATGTGGTTGAACAGCGACTGGGCCAGTTGCTCCTTCACCGGCTGCACGTCGCGCTCGTCCAGGTTCGTCCTCAGGAGACGCACGCCGCAGTTGATGTCGAAGCCGACGCCCCCTGCAGGAGGAAACCAGCACTTTAAACCATTTCAGTCGCGTTTGACTCTTTTTCTTTCTTATTAAAATGTTTCAGTTTGTTCTTAAAGGGATACGCCAACAATTTTTTTCGTGTCTTGCATCACTCCCCAGTCCATGACCAGCAGATAGACACCATCCTTTCAACTGTGTGTGCAGTAACAAGGGAGATAGAGCCGTATCGCCTGTAATTAGCTTAGCTCAAACACTGGAAGTGTATGGGTAGTGTTAGCCTGCCTCCACCTAAAGTCGCTAATTAGCTTAGCTCAAACACTGGAAGTGTATGGGTAGTGTTAGCCTGCCTCCACCTAAAGTCGCTAATTAGCTTAGCTCAAACACTGGAAGTGTATGGGTAGTGTTAGCCTGCCTCCTACCCTAGTCAGAAGCTGATTTCATTTTAGCTCTAAACTCTGTAAATATATCACTTTATCCACATTTCAAACATGTTTAGGTGAGAAAGTAGCCGTTTAGATCAGCAGTGTGTCGTTAATTTGTCTAAATACCAGCTGTTTACTATTTTGTTGGGACGAATTCGGCGCTACTCAAGCTAGCCGTTGTGACCAACGCACTTCCTGTTACTTTCACAAAATAAAACACCCGTTGCCCTTTACATACAGGAAACCATGACGATAGAATTTGTGCTTTTACTTTGAAACAGGAAGCTAACCTACCCTCGATGTAGCTAGCTTGAACCAAAATAAAGCGTCTTTGCTTGAACCCTCCGTTTTGACCGATCTGGTCCCGTTACCGGCATTTGACCGCTCAAGATGCCTTACCGGAGAGTTTTGTCAGCTCTGAGACGAAGATCGGCCCGCCGGTTTCCGTTTAGAGCTGCTGAAGAGTTTCTCTGATGACTTTAGGTGGAGGCAGGCTAACACTACCCATACACTTCCAGTGTTTGAGCTAAGCTAATTAGTGACTTTAGGTGGAGGCAGGCTAACACTACCCATACACTTCCAGTGTTTGAGCTAAGCTAATTAGCGACTTTAGGTGGAGGCAGGCTAACACTACCCATACACTTCCAGCGTTTGAGCTAAGCTAATTAGCGACTTTAGGTGGAGGCAGGCTAACACTACCTATACACTTCCAGTGTTTGAGCTAAGCTAATTAGCGACTTTAGGTGGAGGCAGGCTAACACTACCCATACACTTCCAGTGTTTGAGCTAAGCTAATTAGCGACTTTAGGTGGAGGGAGGCTAACACTACCCATACACTTCCAGTGTTTGAGCTAAGCTAATTACTGGCGATACGAGGATCTCCCTCGTTACTGCACGCACAGTCGAAAGGATGGTGTCTATCTGCTGGTCATGGACTCGGGAGTGAGGCAAGACACAGAAAAAAATTTTTGGTGCATCCCTTTAAAGTGCTATATAATTGGAATAAATAACAACCCTCTTTAAAAGATTTTAAAACCAGAAGGAGGCTGAATGTCCCGGTGCAGCAGCGTCACTCACCTGGAGACACCACGGCCTCGGGGTCTTCCATGTCGAACGCCGCCATGTTCCCGATGGCGAAGCCGTATCCAGAGTGGACGTCAGGGAGACCGATGGACCGCTGAGGGACGACAAGATAGACGAGCTCAGACCTTCATCCTCCTCCTCCTCCTCCTCCTCCTCCTCCTCATCCTCATCACTACGCACCTTATTTATCTACACACAGTTACACACATTGCACATTTTCTTCTTGCACTAAAATCAACGCTGCCAATTTGTTGTTGTATATATTTTTGTACATCACATTTTATTTTATTTGCTATTTCTATTTTATTATGTATAGTTTGTTCTTTATATTTTACTATTTTATTATGTATAGTTTGTTCTTTATATTCTTATTCTTTATACTCTTATACTATATGTTGTTATTGTCACTGTGTGTCTGTGTGTCTGTGTAATGCTGCTGCTGCACTGTCATTTCCCAGCTTGGGATCAATAAAGTCTATCTATCTATCTATCTATCTATCTACTGTATCTATCTATCTATCTATCTATCTATCTATCTATCTATCCTCATCCTCGTATCTCTGACAGTTTATCAACAGTCTGGTTACTCACCTGCACGATGCCGGGCAGCGCCGCCACGTTGCCGATCTGCTTCATGGCGGGAAGGAAACCGCCAATACCTGAGGAGGAAAAAACAATAATAATGATACATAAATAAATGAATAAATAAACCGTGAACCAATCAGAGGAGAGACAGTCAAGAGGAAGTGGTGCATTGTGGGTCGTGTCAGTCAGGTGTCAGGGGACCGACCTCCTCCTCGACAGGCGTTACGAAGCTCCTCGAACATCAGCTTCTCCAGAGAGTCGTTGACGTAGAAGTTCCCTTCAACCTGGGCAACAGACAGGATATGATGTCATCAAGGTGGTTACATCACAGGTTCATCCTTCTATCTATCTATCTATCTATCTATCTATCTATCTATCTATCTATCTATCTATCTATCTATCTATAATTGATTCTGCCTGGCTAAATAAAGGTTAAATAAAATGTCAACATGATAATATTAATTTCCATTTATCATATTTATTTTATTCTTTTTTCTTATTCATACTTTGTAATATTTATACTTGACAATAAAACATACAAATCAAAAACCATGACAAAAATACAAACAGCAAAGATGAGCAAACTAAAACAAAAAAGAACAAGAAATTTCACAACAATATTCCATAGAGGGAGGACACACAGTGGATGTTCTCTTCGTTGAGTATCAATTTAATTGTCAAAAGGGTTTTTAAATGATCCTACACAGGGTTAGATCAGATTTGAAACAACACAAGACCAGGAACATAGAAATTATCATCTGCTTTAATTTGTAGTTAATCAAAACAGTATTTAAAATGATGATATGCACCTGATTCCAAATGGTTTCAGTCTTCAGTTTTTAAACTCTTGAAGTTTAAAAACTCAGAAACCCACCTTTTGGAAAAAAAATTTGATCTGTGATTGCTTTTTCTTTCTTATTTATCTTTCTTCAACTCTATTAATTGGATTCTTGTTGGTTTAGATTTTGCACTTCTGTCAGTGAAGCAGTTAATATTAGTTAACTGTATAATAATCATCTCTTTGGTTAAAAAATGTTATTTATATTACAGGGTCCTCCCTTTCACTTTATTACATCATTAAGCCTGGTCAGCAGCTGTGACGTCAGTTTGCAGCTGGTTTTCCTGCACATTTTATTGTAAATACATTACATTTATTTATGTATTGTCTGATTTAAAGAGTGTCTCTCTGGTTAAAGTGTAATTATAAACTATCCAACATGTGCTGCCTGACTGACTGACTGACTGTCTGTCTGAGCTAACAGGTTAGCCACGTTAGCAGCTCCTTCATTCACTCACCCTCATGTTGGGAACAAATCCCTTTTTAATCCTCCAACAGTTGCTGGTGATCTTGTCCAGGTACTGCAGCTCATCGTTGTAGCTTCGACTCATTTTTCTGACACTGAAATGTATTCAATTAATTTGTTTTTGTGTGTATTATTAACGCTGCGTTGCTGCACCGCCGGTCTATGAAGCCAAGTGCCAACAGCAGCAGAGCGGTACGGAAGCCGCAGAGCTATTAGCCGGCAAAACGCGATTGTTAATTTAGCATGACGCATGAAAATTAAACACTAACATAACACAGTATGGCAACTGTAAGTGTTTAAAAGTAAGAGTTAAGAACTCAAACTGAAGTTAAAATGTTTAAGTGTTTAAATTTCTCTTTAAGTAGTTGTTTTTTAAAGAAAGTCTGCGATTTATTTAAGTCTGTACTTGCTCGCTTGCCATAGTTGTAGTGAAGTACGAGTTTGTCAAGTTTGCTAACGGCAGCTACGGAAACACCGGAAGTGTAGTCAAAATAAAAGCGTAATTCTGCTTTTTAAATGTTCTACTCGGTCTGCTAAACACTTTTTTATTTATATAAATCTTAAAACGTGAAGTGAAAACTGACAAATGTTTTCCAGTCCTGCGAGTGGAAGCTTTTTAACGAGAAGAGAGGATGTTTATTTAATTAGATTTACTTTGAAAATCTTAACCGGAAACGGCGCGTTGCTGCGTCGGTTAGCTTGACTCGGTTGTTCCGGTGGCTGCTGCAGGTTTGTGTGTTTACAGTCCGACTCATGAGAGGAGGAGTGTGATGAAAGTCAGTGTGAATCTTCACTTTAACTCAACATGTGAGTGTTTTCTGTGTTATTGTTAAGTTATGAACGTTTTATTTTAAGTTAAAGTCTGTTTTAAACCGGTTATAACCAGCTCGGAGCAGCAGCAGCAGCAGCTTCACTGTTACGCAGCAACTTTAAACGTTAGCTAACGTTCAGTCTGCTGCAGAAACGAAAACGAAACGTCTCATTTCTAATGAAGTAACAAACTCTACATTCACCTTATCTGTTTTTTTTAACGAGCTCTGTTTGCTATTGTTGTATTTGCTTCATTTTTTTCTTTATTTGTCTGTGTTTCTAACATTAATTACAGGAAATTAAACTTGTTTCGACCTGAATGTTTGGCTAAATTAAAGAATACAGTTTAGTTGTAACTAGCTGAGCTCAAAACAACGAGAATGACTCATCAGAAATAAAAAAAAAAAACAGTAAAATAAAATGGAGATTTAAAGCTGAACTGTCCATTCAGCAGCTTTAACTCTTTACACAGTGATGCAGCTCGTTATCATCTGCATCAAAAAGTGCAGGTGAAAACATTAAAATCTAAAGTTAAAGGTTTATATTATAAATGTTCTATGTTTTTAGTTTTCACCCAAACTCCATTAACTTTCTGTAGATCAGATGTGACAGTGTGCAGCCAGTCAGGTCAGGTGTGTGTTATATATATATATATTTATGTTTGTTGGTCCCTTTGTCTAAAGGAGGGAGAATATGGTTTGTTGATGTCCAGGGCGTCTCCATAGCAACACAACTTATGATGCTGATGATGCACAACATTGATGAGACATATTTTACCTTTTATCAAAAAAACAGCAGCTTCTGTTATCTGGATATTGGACACATTGCAATTTTGATTAATAGTGCAGATGTGATTATTATTGTAATTATAATATGGTTAGGGTTATTAGATTATTAGGGAAATTAGATTGTTAGTATAATATCAAGTGTATAATGAGGACACTCTCCTCTGGTCCCTTTAACTCTTCGTCCTGCAGCTCAGACGATGTTTGACAGAAGATCTTCTCCTGTTCCAACACGTCAGAGCTTCACTGAACTCGATCTGTCTGACTCTGAGGAATAAAAGCTGTTTCTCCTCCTCCTCTCTGCTCCTCCTCCTCTGCTCCTCTCTCTGCTCCTCCTCTCTCTGCTCCTCCTCCTCTGCTCCTCCTCAGCATGAAGCTGCGGGTGCGGATCGGCAGACAGACCTGCAGGGCCGAGCTGCCGGCAGCGGAGCCGACTCTCAGAGAGCTGCTGGACCACGTCAGGGAAACGGTGCTGTCGTCTCAAGGACTCAGGTCAGACATCGATCCACCCAGAGACACTGACAGGACTGAATTTATTTAAACCTTTATTTTAACTCGTTGGTCACTGAGGTTTCCCTCATTTACAGGGACGACGAGTTTACAAGCAGCAGCAGAACATAACAATTACATTTAATAACAGTTGCAGGATGATTTACAAAGGTCAGACACCATATGTTTAAAATCAGCAAGAGTAGGAATAATCTCCAGCCCCAAAGTATGTTGGAGAATATTCCATGAGTTGGGAGCATCAAAGGAAAAGGCAGATTTACCAAACTCTGAGTGTACAAAAGGGACTTTAAGAAATAATAAACCACTAGAGCGAGTAGAATAAGATCCAGAGCGCCATTCTAATAGAGATGAGATGTATGGGGGCTGTTTACCAGTAAGGGCCTTAAAGATAAACATATAGCCTACCAGTGCTTCATGCGTCTGTCAGAAAGGGAGGACCAACCAACTTTTTCATAGAGTAAGCAATGATGAGTGTCATATCTATCCCCGGTAATAAATCTGAGAGCAGAGTGATAAATGGAATCCATAGGTTTGAGGGTTGTAGCTGCTGCATGTCAATCATTATTACAATATAAAATATAAAGTATCAATCAATCAATCAAACAACTTTATTTATCCCAAATAGTGCAGTTCAGTTTGCAGTCTCTAGTCAGATAAAAACAGGGCAACACACATCAACCAAACAACTCCCTCTGACAGTGGCAACACATCAGTGTCCAGTCTCCTATGGACCGTAGTGCAATGACGGATAAATGAAGGGAACAATAATAAATAGATTTTCATTATGGCTGCATGGATTAAAATGTCTTATCTGAGTCTCAGCAGCATTTAGCAGCGCATCCCTTGGCTGCACACACAGAGAGGACTGCCCCTTTATGCCGTTCTCTCTCCTCATTGGATAAAGGTTGTAGGATACAAGGAAAGTTTTCTCCTGGGCTCAGAGCAGAGCAGAGGGACTGACAGACCCGTGTTTCAGACCAAACACTCTATAGAAGTGATTGTTGTCGGAAGATACAACTATTTAAGACTTATATTAACACAAACATTCACCTTACTTCTGCTTTAAGTTTGGAGTCAAACATGGTTCTCAAGTACTTTTATGTCTCAATGATCTCAACATCATCTAATCATCATGCTGGCTACTGGTTTAGGGCGATTCCTCCTGAAATCGACCGCTAACTCCTTAGTTTCTGTCACATTTAGATGCAGGAAGTTATCATCACACCAGTTCACTAATGAAGCCGTGTTCTGTTCCTGAAGGAGTGATACTAGGACGGTGTCATCTGAGAACTATAGATAGATAGATAGATAGATAGATAGATAGATAGATAGATAGATAGATAGATAGATAGATAGATAGATAGATAAATAAATACTTTATTTATCCCGAAGGAAATTCAGTTTCTCAGCTGCACAATAGACAACATCATTCAACAGCAAGACATAAAATAGTAAAAATTAGTGCATTGAGAATAACAAGATAAAGCGATAATAACACGTATAACATGATGATGTGTTTTAACCTCTGGTCTGTTTCCTGTTTGTCTCTCAGCTCAGACACAGACTTCACTTTGTCTCTCAACGGCTCAGACCGTCTCTCCGACACCGGTCAGACTCTGTCGTCCCTCGGCATCGTCGCTGGAGATCTCATCTGTGTCGTCCTGCCTGAGTCAGCAGCCGCCGCCGCTGCTGCTGCTGCTGCTGCTGCTGCTGCTGCTGCTGCTGCTGCTGCTGCTCCCGCTGCCTCTTCTTCCTCCTCCTCCTCCTCCTCCTCCTCCTCCTCCTCCTCCTCCTCCTCCAGGCCCGGCAGCAGCTCAGGGAGCCGGCGGCAGCAGAGGCAGCAGGCGGCCGCGGTGTCCTTCGATTCATCTCAGGTAAAAATTTGTACAATAATTATGATTAACATAAGAGATAAAACTGTTTATTCATCCCACACATGGGAAATGTGGTTGTTACAGCAGCGTTGTAGCCTACAAGGTAAAAATATACAAATATAAAAAGATAAAATGATATAAAAACAAACATAAAACCAAAAGAGAGAGAGATAGAGAGATTCTGTACCGTTATTATATTATATTTACAGTGTTGATAGTTGTAACGACGTAATTAGCACAATTAAACACTGTTTCCATTTAACTGTGACTGTTTCTTCATCACCACTGTAACTATAACTTGTGTAGTATTAAAACCACCTGGTGCAGTGCTGTTTCTAATTACAAATGCTTTTAATATTTCAGTCTCATTCTTATTAAAATAGTTAATATTATTTTATAAAGTCGTATCATCGTCTCATCTGAGCTTAATTAAATAATTCCACATTAAATAGATAAAACGAGTGATTAAGGAACAGAAAGCACAGTGTGTCTCAGCTCAGAGTGATGAGTCAGTTTCTCCAGCAGGCGGCGCCGACAGGTCCGTCAGGAAGCTCCGCCCACACGCTTCACAAAATAAAAGTGTGTTATCAGTGAAGCGCAGGTGGATGAGTCAGTTGTTGATTCTCAAACTGTCGCCGTCAGCAGAAAATAAACTTCAGAGTCAGCGAAGCTGCTGCTGAGTCACAGGAGCTGGTTTCTAACCAACCAGCTTTTATTTTGAAATAGTTGTCTCTGTTTCTAACCAACCAGCTTTTATTTTGAAACAGTGTTTTTTTCTTTTTAACCAACTAGCTTTTATTTTGAAACAGTTGTCTCTGTTTCTAACCAACCAGCTTTTATTTTGAAACAGAGTAGTTTCTGTTTCTAACCAACCAGCTTTTATTTTGACAGAGTACTTTCTCTTTTTAACCAACTAGCTTTTATTTTTAAACAGAGTTGTCTCTGTTTCTAACCAACCAGCTTTTATTTTGAAACAGTTGTCTCTCTTTTTAACCACCCAGCTTTTATTTTGAAACAGAGTTGTCTCTGTTTCTAACCAACTAGCTTTTATTTTGAAACAGAGTTGTCTCTGTTTCTAACCACCCAGCTTTTATTTTTGAAACAAAGTAGTTCCTGTTTTTAACCAACTAGCTTTTATTTTGAAACAGAGTTGTTTCTGTTTCTAACCAACTAGCTTTTATTTTGAAACAGTTGTCTCTGTTTTTAACCAACTAGCTTTTATTTTGAAACAGAGTTGTTTCTGTTTCTATCCAACTAGCTTTTATTTTGAAACAGAGTTGTTTCTTTTTCTAACCAACCAGCTTTTATTTTGAAACAGAGTAGTTTCTGTTTTTAACCAACCAGCTTTTATTTTGAAACAGAGTAGTTCCTGTTTTTAACCAACCAGCTTTTATTTTGACAGAGTTGTCTCTGTTTCTAACCAACCAGCTTTTATTTTGACAGAGTAGTTTCTCTTTTTTAACCAACCAGCTCTTATTTTGAAACAGTTATCTAACCAACCAGCTTTTATTTTTAAACAGTTGTCCCTGTTTTTATCCAACCAGCTTTTATTTTGAAATAGTTGTCTCTGTTTTTAACCAACCAGCTTTTATTTTGAAACAGAGTAGTTCCTGTTTTAACCAACCAGCTTATAGATAGATAGATAGATAGATAGATAGATAGATAGATAGATAGATAGATAGATAGATAGATAGATAGATAGATAGATAGATAGATAGATAGATAGATAGATAGATAGACTTTATTGATCCCACACTGGGAAATTACAGTGCAGCAGCAGCATTACACAGACACACAGTGACGATAACAACATATAGTATAAGAATAAAAAGAATAAGAATATAAAGAACAAACTATACATAATAAAATAGCAAAATAAAATAAAATAAAATGTGCAAAAGTATATACAACAGAATGAATGAGTTGAAACAGAGTTGTTTCTGTTTCTAACCAACCAGCTTTTATTTTGAAACAGAGTGGTTCTTGAAAGAGTTTGTGTTATTACAGCAGCTTCTCATCTCTGTGTTTCAGCCGAGCAGCAGCAGCAGTCGTCATCGTCCTGCTGCCTCCACTCTGTCCGACCCCCCAGAGACCCCGGACCAGGACCGGGACCAGGACCAGGACCAGGACCAGGACCCGGTCCCGGTCTGGGAGCCGATGCTGTGCAGCGAAGCCGAGGAGCATCAGGCTCCTCTGTCCCTAGAGCTGCTGTACGACTCGGCTCAGAGCAGCAGCCCCAGCGACGCCGTCATGGTGGCGGCAAACCTGCTGATGCTGGAGACGGGATTCATCCCTCAGGTGAGACTACAGCACCCGGAATCTAAACCCTTTAAAGGGATAGTTCAACATTTAGTCAAACTGGCCCATCACCATAATCCCTATAGTCATAGCAGTAGGTTTGTTACCTTTAATTGTCGGTGCAAGCTGTTTTTAGAACGGCGGAGCAGAGCCGTGAGCTGCTCAGAGCTACGCTACGCAGGCTCATTATGGGATTTCTTGGTTTCCCTTCATCAAACTCATCCAATACACAATCCAACAACTCCACAACGCTCTGGTGGACAAGTTGTGAGCTGCACATTCACCACGCTATGAGATAATAACACAACGTTACCACACAGAGTTGTTTTAGAGGGAAATTCATGTAAAACCACTGATGCACGTTGCCTTCAGGGACAGTTTTTCATCAACAGTCTCTGTATTTCCCTCTAAAACAACTCTGTGTGGTAACGTTGTGTTATTATCTCATAGCGTGGTGAATGTGCAGCTCACAACTTGTCCACCAGAGCGTTGTGTTGTGGAGTTGTTGGATTGTGTATTTGATGAGTTTGATGATGAGGGAAACCAAGAAATCCCATAATGAGCCTCCGTAGCGTAGCTCTGAGCAGCTCACGGCTCTGCTCCGCCGTTCTAAAAACAGCTTGCACCGACAATTAAAGGTAATGAACCTACTGCTATGACTATAGGGATTATGGCAATGGACCAATTTGACTAAATGTTGAACTATCCCTTTAAAGGGTTTAGATTTTCAACACCTGTCCAAACATTGATCTGTGATATCAGTTCACCTGTAGATGTATTGATGAGTGATCGCCTTGTCGTTGCCAGGGCGATGGCGAGCTGAAGTCGACCCAGATGCCCGACGGGTGGCGGTCGGGGGGCGGAGTCTACAAGCTGCAGTACACACACCCTCTGTGTGAGAACAGCGTCGCCATGGTGGTCGGCGTGTGTATGGGCCCTGTGCTCGTCGTCAACGGTGACACACACACACACACACACACACACACACACACACCAAAGACGGTTTAACTGCCGTTTGCCGCGAAACGCCGATAGCAACGGGCTAATTTCTGTTAGCCTGTCTATGGGGTTTTACATTATACGTTAGCATTAAGCTAGCGGACTTTATGCTTAGTTGTGATGCTGGCTAACATCTAAACATCTCTGACAATATGTTGCCTCAAATACGTTGTTGACTTAACTTAGAACAGATGTAGACATCCTTGTTAAAGGGATAGTTCAACATTTTGGCAAATTGGCCTATTGCCATAATCGCTATAGTCATAGCAGTAGGTTCGTTACCTTTAATTGTCAGTGTAAGCTATTCTTAGAACGGAGGAGCGGAGCAGAAGGCTGCTCAGAGCTACGCTATGGAGGCTAAGGGAATTTCTTGGTTTTCCTCATCAAACTCATCAAATACACAACCCAACAACTCCAAAAGGCTGTCGTGGACAAGTTGTGAGCTGCACAATCACCACGCTATGAGATAATAATGGAACGTTACGAGACGGAGCTGTTATAGAGGTAAATACATGCAAAACCGCTGATGCGCGTTGCGTTCAGGGACAGTTTTTCAGCAAGCAGACTCTGTATTTACCCTGTATTTACCTCGAAAACGGCTCCGTTTCGTAACGTTCCATTATTATCTCATAGCGTGGTGAATGTGCAGGTCACAACTTGTCCACGGAAGCGTTTTGGAGTTTTGGGATTTTGTATTTGATGAGTTTGATGAGGGAAACCAAGAAATCCCATAATGAGCCTCCGTAGCGTAGCTCTGAGCAGCTCACGGCTCTGCTCCGCCGTTCTAAAAATAGCTTGCACCGACAAATAAAGGTAACGAACCTACTGCTATGACTATAGCTATTATGGTAATGGACCATTTTGCCAAAATGTTGAACTATCCCTTTAAGTTTATCCATGTTTAGTTGGTGTTGTGGTCTACTGCATAACTTTATCCAGAGCAGACTCTTCTCTCGGTTGAGATGTGGCTTGGGAAAAGGAAAAAAAAATCCCCCCCGTGGCCTCTCAGGATACCTAGTGTCAGAGTTGCATGTACCCCATGAACACCGTTTGACCATTTTAAACTTAAAATGTCAAGAAAAAAACATATAAAAATGAATGAAAACTGACTAACTGCTATGCATTTCAATGGACGTGGAAGCAGAGAATGTCCGAGTGTATGGGCTAGCTATGTGCACTGTGATTGGCTCATCGTGTTTGGGGGTGTGGCTTAGCCATAGGTCAATTTAACGTGAACACAGATTATGGTCTGTCCTTTCTCCCCACAGTCACTGAAGTAAATGTTGGACTCATTTTTCACAAGTCACATCTCTTCTGAACAGTTTGACACCAAAATGGCAACTTTCAGACGGACACATCAGGAGAAAATCTACTTTGTTCCAGACCTGTCTCTGTCTCTACGACACACTCTCGCCAGATTTGGCACAGATCTCCTAGGCAACGTCAAACAAACAAACGCCAGCCCATAATAGCCCTGCTCACAGATTTACAACATACAGTGTTGTGAACAGACCCAAAGAAACGGCCTATTTTCACGGCCCAAAATAGGTTTTACGTGAAAGAAATACACAGTTCCATTGTTTGCTATAATATAATTTTTTCCAGCCCTTCAAAGTGCAGGAAAAACACAGTTTTTATTTGGACCTAACCAACTCACGTATCCCTCCGCCCAGGGTTAGCGCCCGCCGATCAGCAGTTGGTTAGGTCCAAATAAAAACTGTGTTTTTCCTGAACTTTGAAGGGCTGGAAAAAATTATATTATAGTGAACAATGGAACTGTGTATTATTTTTCAGGTAAAACCTCTTTTAGGCCGTGAAAATAGGCCGTTTCTTTGGGTCTGTTCACAACACTGTATGTTGTAAATCTCTGGGCAGGGCTATTATGGGCTGGCGTTGCTAACGGGAGGAGTGCAGAGAGTCTTCTACTGCAATTAAAGTACTTAGGGGCTATTTGGAGATCATACAACCCCAAAATTGATACTATCCCTTTAATGTTATCATAAGAAAATATAAATATCTCACTTTTCATCGACCTACAAATTGTATAAATCCACACACACGATCACAGACGAGGTGGTGACGGTTGGCCACGCCCATTTAGAGAGACAGGAAGTGTATACGGTTTTTATCACTGGAGCCTCTCATGGGCTGTGTTCGAAATCATCCACTCACTCACTCCCTATCCACTACATCGTGTATATGATATAGTGGACTACATCATGTACGATGTAGGGAACGACGGGAGGAGAATTCGGACACTAGACGGTAATTTTCTGGACGTGGTTGCGTCAGCTGATGCTCCAGGTGTTAGCGTGACGGAAGCAGACGCGCCGAGAATCATGTAAACAAACCATGGATGTATGAAACAAACCGGATACATAAAAATAAAATAATAAAAACCAGACCCTTGCGGGAACATTTTAGGATGTGATTCTGTGTGGTTGTGTTTCTCCGACAATAAACTGTTGAAATATCGGAAGTTTGGTTTGGTAAACTACTGTTGTGTGTCCCGACCGTGAGCCGTTAACAGCTCTGTGGCTATTAGCTTAGCTCGTTAGCTCGTATTTACTACATATTCTACTACAGTTTCTGTATTAGATTGATTTAATGCTGCCTGTTAATGTTGGGATGCTGCTGCCCAACTCCTGCTCCTCAGGCGAGACAAACGGAGCGAAGGCAAATACGTCTGAGGAGTTTTTTTGGTAAATTGCCTAAATAAATCGTAGCTAACATGCTAATTAGCTTCCTCTTCTTCTCTGGCAAAACACGACCGCATTGCATTGTGGGATACGGGAGTAGAAAGTAGTGTACATCGCTTGTTCACTCAATTTCGCGGTGCATTGTGGGTGTTTTGTCGTCCACTACATAGTGGATGAAATTAATCGCAGAGAATTCGAACAACACTACAAAATGGCGAACACACTATATAGTGCACTACATCCGTGATAGGGGAGATTTACAACACAGCCATGGAGGATCTTTCCGTTTATTGAACATCTTTGCACACACTCAGAGTGAAACATCATGTGACCTCTTTCTCTCTCTCTCTCTCCTTCAGCCACTCTGAAGGTGAACCAAAGCGTCGACACGGTTCGTAAACTGTGTCTGAATCCGTCCAGCTACGTCACCGACCAGTGGCCAGGTACGGCTCGGCTCCTCCTATGCTCCTATTGGTCGGTTTGTCTCCACGGCAACGTCGGAGCAGTAGTTTGTGTGATGTGTGAAGTCATTGTGTTTCTGTGGTTGTTTTTTTTCTCAGGAGAAAGTGCGGCTGCTGCGTTCAAGGACCTGAGCAAACTGTCCCGCGTCTTCAAGGACCAGCTGGCGTACCCGCTGATCGCCGCCGCTAGAGATGGTACGGACCAATCAGGTCGCAGACAGTCGATCAATAACACACTGATCAGACAGGATCAATAAATACTGATCTGATCCTCACAGTGTTAATTAAACACCACAATTAATGAATGAATGAATTAATTACTCATAGATTCCTAAATACCGTCACTTTCCAAAAAACAGTTTATGCCCGAACCACAGAGGCAGATGAGATACTGGGTTAAATGACATTAATGTCAATTTATCTTTATCTTTATCTTATCGAAACATTTAATTAGTAGGAATTTAAATGTTAGTTTGTAATAAAAAATAATTAAAATGAACTTAAACATTTGGTATAAATGACAATTAATGACATTTCAAACATTTCCCCTGGAGGGTTAATAACTGGACATATATTAATAGATATTTAGTGTATATAATTAGTGATAGAATTATATTTTGACTATATTTGATTTTACACATCTATTTCATAGTGTTTTTTTTTTCTTTTTCAACTTTATTGAAAGTTGTAGCAACAACAAACAGTTCAGTCATTCCAGCTCACGTTTCCGTACAACAGTAACAGTACAGAGTTACATATATATGTATATATAATATAACAAGGGTTAAGCAAAAGAGAAAACAATCAAATTAACAATAATTTAAAGAAAATTAATTTTAGTGACAGACCTCGTATCCCATGAGAATTGTACCGTAATTATAATTGTTGTGACAGATTATTGGTTGAACATTTCTGATTAACAGACTTAAAATAATAATAAACTTCAATAAAAAAGAATTTAAATGATGGTGAAGAATTCAGAAATTTGCATCTATGGATAATATGAAATGTCCCCAATAAAATATAAAGGTTTACTATAGTACATATAGTTTATTTTCTTTGAATCCAAAATAAGTAATAATGTTCTTTTGTTTTCTCGGAGAATAATCGCACCGAGAATAATCTATAATCGTGACGTCACTAGTTGCTATGGAGACGGTCTGGGACCAGCAAACATCCCATCATTTTTTCGTTTTGAAGCAGAAACGCTGGTTCAGACTGAAACCAGAGCGTCTGATGATCACATGATGTAACGTCTGATGATGTAAAGTGTTCGTCCTCAACTCTGAATCTGAATCTGAATCTGTTTGTCCTTGTTGCCCGTAGCGATGGCGTTGCCCGTGGCGTTCGGCCTGGCCGCTCTTCCTCCGGAGCTCTTCCTCCGGGTGGCGCGGCTGCTGGACGTCCGCTCCGTGGTGCGGCTCTCCTCCGTCTGCAGACACTTCCACTCGTCCACCGGGGACTCGGCGCTGTGGAGACACCTGTACCGCCGCGACTTCACAGGTGACGCAGCTGTGATGTCACTTCCTCTTCCTGGTTTCCTCACTTCCTGTTTATTGTCCTCGTTTTATTCCTCTGTCTCCTTTTTATCTCTTTTTATTGGTTGTTCTTCTACTTTTGTTTCTGTTTTTTGTCAAAGTTCATTTTAAACATCAGCTGTTAAAGGGATACGCCAACATTTTTTTTTTTCCATGTCTTGCCTCACTCCAGAGTCCATGACCAGCAGACAGACACCATCCTTTCGACTGTGCGTGCAGTAACAAGGGAGATAGAGCCGTATCGCCGTAATTAGCTTAGCTCAAACACTGGAAGTGTATAGGTAGTGTTAGCCTGCCTCCACCTAAAGTCGCTAATTAGCTTAGCTCAAACGCTGGAAGTGTATAGGTAGTGTTAGCCTGCCTCCACCTAAAGTCGCTAATTAGCTTAGCTCAAACGCTGGAAGTGTATAGGTAGTGTTAGCCTGCCTCCACCTAAAGTCGCTAATTAGCTTAGCTCAAACACTGGAAGTGTATAGGTAGTGTTAGCCTGCCTCCACCTAAAGTCGCTAATTAGCTTAGCTCAAACACTGGAAGTGTATGGGTAGTGTTAGCCTGCCTCCACCTAAAGTAGCTAATTAGCTTAGCTCAAACACTGGAAGTGTATGGGTAGTGTTAGCCTGCCTCCACCTAAAGTAGCTAATTAGCTTAGCTCAAACACTGGAAGTGTATGGGTAGTGTTAGCCTGCCTCCACCTAAAGTAGCTAATTAGCTTAGCTCAAACACTGGAAGTGTATGGGTAGTGTTAGCCTGCCTCCACCTAAAGTAGCTAATTAGCTTAGCTCAAACACTGGAAGTGTATGGGTAGTGTTAGCCTGCCTCCACCTAAAGTAGCTAATTAGCTTAGCTCAAACACTGGAAGTGTATGGGTAGTGTTAGCCTGCCTCCACTTTAAGTCATCAGAGAAACTCTTCAGCAACTCTAAACGGAAACCGGCGGGCCGATCTTCGTCTCAGAGCTGACAAAACTCTCCGGTAAGGCATCTTGAGCGGTCAAATGCCGCTAACGGGACGAGATCGGTCAAAACGGAGGGTTCAAGCAAAGACGCTTTATTTTGGTTCAAGCTAGCTACATCGAGGGTAGGTTAGCTTCCTGTTTCAAAGTAAAAGCACAAATTCTATCGTCATGGTTTTCTGTATGTAAAGGGCAACGGGTGTTTTATTTTGTGAAAGTAACCGGAAGTGCGTTGGTCACAACGGCTAGCTTGAGCTTGAGTATTATTTAACACTACCTATACACTTCCAGCGTTTGTGCTAAGCTAATTAGCGACTTTAGGTGGAGGCAGGCTAACATCACCTATACACTTCCAGTGTTTGAGCTAAGCTAATTAGCAACTTTAGGTGGAGGCAGGCTAACACTACCCATACACTTCCAGTGTTTGAGCTAAGCTAATTAGCGACTTTAGGTAGGAGGCAGGCTAACACTACCTATACACTTCCAGTGTTTGAGCTAAGCTAATTAGCAACTTTAGGTAGGAGGCAGGCTAACACTACCTATACACTTCCAGTGTTTGAGCTAAGCTAATTAGCGACTTTAGGTGGAGGCAGGCTAACACTACCCATACACTTCCAGCGTTTGAGCTAAGCTAATTACGGCGATACGGCTCCATCTCCCTTGTTACTGCACGCACAGTCGAAAGGATGGTGTCTATCTGCTGGTCATGGACTCGGGAGTGAGGCAAGACATGAAAAAAAATGTTGGCGTATCCCTTTAAATAAATGATCAATAAGTGAATTGATTATTGATTGATCCTGTGGATGTGTTTCAGATCCAGACCCGGCCCGGTCCAGAGACACAGACTGGAAACAGGTGTGTGTGTGAGCTAGCTAGCTAGAGAGATAGATAGATAGATAGATGTTCTGACCTTCTGCGTTTTATCGTCTCTTTTTTTTTCTGCAGCTTTATAAAAAACATCACAAACTTCGCTCGGAGCGCCTCGCGGCTCGCCACCGCTCCCTGCCGCTCCTACCCAGAAGCCCCTGGGACGTGGGGCCGATCCCGCGCCCGTTCCCGCCGCTCCACCCGCCGCTGCCGGGGATCATCGGCGGCGAGTACGACCAGCGGCCCAACCTCCTCTTCCCCGGCTTGCCCCGCCCCTTACTGCCCCATCGGCCCCGCTACGACCCCATCGGCCCGCTGCCGCTCGGCGAGCTGCGCCGACCGCGACCGCCGCTGCCGCCGGGGGGACGACGACCGGCCGCCGACGTCCGCAGAGGATTCATCTGAACATCTGAACATCTGATCGAGGAGATTAGAGACTAATAATAAAAAGAAACAAAGACCTGAGTGAAACAAAAGTCTAACTCGTGGTGCGTTCAGGGTCTGTGGGGACAAACGGCCCCGTTGAGTCGACGCTGCAGGTTCAAGTTTGTGATCACTGCTCGCCACCGCCGTTTTGTGTGTATAAGAGGGAACATTTCAGAATAATTAGGTTTAATAATTATCGATCATTGATGATGATCGTGTGTGTCATCGCCACATTAAGTTAAAGGGATAGTTAGTTGTTCAACATTTTGTCAAATTGGCCCCATTGCTATAATCCCTATAGTCATAGCAGTACGTTTGTTACCTTTAATTGTCGGTGCAAGCTGTTTTTAGAACGGCGGAGCAGAGCCGTGAGCTGCTCAGAGCTACGCTACCAATGGAGGCTCATTATGGGATTTCTTGGTTTCAAACTCATCAAACTCATCAAATACACAATCCAACAACTCCACAACGCTCTGGTGGACAAGTTGTGAGCTGCACATTCACCACGCTATGAGATAATAACACAACGTTACCACACAGAGTTGTTTTAGAGGGAAATTCATGTAAAACCACTGATGCACGTTGCCTTCAGGGACAGTTTTTCATCAACAGTCTCTGTATTTCCCTCTAAAACAACTCTGTGTAGTAACGTTGTGTTATTATCTCATAGCGTGGTGAATGTGCAGCTCACAACTTGTCCACCAGAGCGTTGTGGAGTTGTTGGATTGTGTATTTGATGAGTTTGATGAGGGAAACCAAGAAATCCCATAATGAGCCTCCGTAGCGTAGCTCTGAGCAGCTCATGGCTCTGCTCCGCCGTTCTAAAAGTAGCTTGCACCGACAATTAAAGGTAACGAACCTACTGCTATGACTATAGGGATTATGGTGATGGGCTGATTTGACAAAATGTTGAACTATCCCTTTAAGTTAAACAGATTTTTGTTCTGACGGGTGTTGAAGTGAGTTTAACTCTGAGGATCAATAGAGTGGCAAATAACACAAACATTATGGTTTATTGATTATGTTTTGTTTTACTAATCTGAAAAATGACTCGAGTGATCAAATAAAAAACAAAAACTAAAGCACCAGATTCTTTCAGATGAGTCGTCTTTGTTTTTTTCTTAGTGTGAGAAAAAGAAAATAAATTATATGAAAATCAAATGTATCAGATTAAAATATATAAATAAATATATTATAATTTCATAAAATAAATTTAATTTCAAACTTTTGTCTGATAAATAATCTAAATATCTTTTACTGGGATTAATATTAGTCTCGTGACGATAATAAAACACAAGAAGCTTCAGTAATAATGAATAAAACTCATATCAATAATCTATAATTATCTTTATTATGAAGTTAAGGTGTTTGATTGTTTCATATTAGTCACATAGTTTAATATAGTTACCAATATAATTTTTCCATTTTCATAGAATAAAAAAGGGAAAAAAAGGGTTTGATTATTGATCTTTTATCAGAAACATCTCTTTTCTTGGTGTCAGAAAAAGAAAAGAGGTTCAATTATAGTAATTCATGAAAATAAACCATTGTGGTGGATATCAAAATGATCAGATTAAAATTGTATAATAATGTAATAAAATAAATCTCATAAATAATCTGAATATGTTTTAGTGAGATTAATATCAGTCTCATGTGACACAAGAAGCTTCAGTCATGATGAATAAAACTTTTATTGCACTAATATAATTTATCTATAATCATCTTTATCAGGATGTGAAGTTGTTTGATCGGTTTATTGGTTTATTGATCTTTTATCAGAAACAGCTCCTAGTTGTTAATTTTTACTGTTTTACTGTCACATAAAGTTTTACTGTAAAAAGAAAAAAAAGCAGTTCCAGAGAAAATGACGTCATCTTTTGTCTTAAAACAAAGGGAGCGCTCGTTTGATGATCCGGGTCTCACCGGCTCAGTGTGTGTGGGGGGGCGGAGTTAGTGACCGTGTTGCTGATGTTTGTTTTTCTCACCGTTTAAATCTGAACTTTGACTTAATTTAAACTCCATTTAAACAACATTAATGTTTAGTTTAAACATCATTAAATATGATATTAAACATGTTAAACTGTGTTGTATTTACTCGGTGGTTCCTCCAGCCGGGCGGGGACTCTCCTGCTCGCTCTCCCCGCTCGGCAGCGACGGCAACCCGGGGTGCGTTTGATTTGAGAGCCGCTGCGCCCCGGAGGTGTCAGCCAGACTGAAGTAAAAACATTAGGCTATATTTGACTAAACCTCTCATTTATAAATGAATACAACAACAACAAAACGACTAAAACATATTTATTCAGTTTGAACTGACCAGACAACAGAGTTTAATTCAATGAATCAAACATTTCATTTCATTTAGATTGATTTATTCACATATCTATTTAAAACAACAAGTGTGAAAACATTAAATTTTGCATTTAGCTAGCCTACATAATGTGAAATGGGACGCTTGAGTCCTAAATATGAGATAAAGTTTAATTCTGTTCTCATGATAATATCAGCACCAGTGTTTAAAATGTGTCCTACAGTTATAATGATGTCATAAAGTCATGAAAAAACATATTAATTAGTCTGAATGTTGGAAATATGAGACTATTAGAGTTATTTTTCAAAGTTATTGGATTTTAAATGATGAGATTTAAGACATTAAAGCAGAAATGTGAAAGTTTTGAGGTGATTATGAAACATTTTGAGTTTAAAAACATTGCTTTCATTGTTTTTTTATTGATATATTATTGTTTTAATTAAAATAAAATGAAAATATCTCGGCTATAATTTATTTTAGACTGACCTTAATCGTCTGTGACACCTGCTGCTGTGAATATCCAGGATCAGTGTGTGTGTCTCTTTAAAAGCCTCGTGTTGTTACAGGAAGTGTGAGGGGTGTTTCCAGCTGATCCCCTCCTCCCCTCCACCTCCTCCTCCACCACCTCCTTTCTGCACCTCCTCCTCCCCCCCGCTCCGCCGCTGCTCCTCCAGCCTCCTAGTCCGACCTGCAGCTCCCTTTCCCCGGCTTCACTCAGCAGCAGCAGCAGCAGCACCAAGCCGCCGGACTGAGCCTTTACTTTGGGGATTATTATATTAGCAGCGTCAGACCTGGGGAGGGGAATCCTCTTCTCCTCTCCTCCTTCTCTCCTTCTCCTCCTTCTCTCCTTTGCTGCTGCCATTCGGTCGGTGGGTCGGTAGCCGCTGTTAGCCCCGGACTGTCATGGTCCCAGCGGCGCGGAGGAGATGGCGTCCTTCCCCCCCGCGCTGTGCAACAACAACCAGGAGGTGCAGGAGGAGGACGGAGGAGCAGCAGAGGACGGCGGGGACGCAGAGGACGGGTCTCTGCAGCAGATGCTGAAGGCGATCGCCGACGAGAGGAACCGACTGAACATCCGACAGGAGATCAGCGGACTGGGTGAGCACTGAGCAGAGCAAAGCAGCTGCAGCAAGGGCCCCGGGATCGAGCCCTGGGAGGAAGGGAGGGAGGGGGTGAGGAAGGAGGGAAGGAAGCTGCAGGTTTATGTCCAGTTCAGTCTTTATTATTATTATTGTAGCATGACATCAGTGTGGTTTACATGCAACAGTGTGTGAGTGTTATAGGATCAGAGCAGATTACAGGGCCGGAGCAGCAGCCTGCAGGGACCAGGGGCATCGGGGGCCACTGGGGCCACCGGGGGGCCACGGGGTCAGGTCACATCCACTGGTTTATGAACTGGAAAACAGTGACAGTCATCACCGACAGCTGTGGCCGTTCGCTCTCACACACAGGAGCCTTATTGAAATGTAAAGTTTAGTTAAAGCAGAAGTGATTGATATATTTGTGTTAATATAAGTCTTAAATAGTTATATCTTCCGACAGCAATCACTTACATAGAGTGTTTGGTCTGAAACACGGGTCTGTCAGTCACTCTGCTCTGCTCTGAGCCGAAGAGAAAACATTTATCGTATCCTACAGTTTTTATCCAATGAGGAGAGAGAACGGCATGCAGGGCTGTGTGTGCAGCCAAGGAACGCCGTGAATGTGGTGACGTAGCGACGAGGACTGTTATGGTGCGTTCAAGGAAACTCGTATTTTTCCGACCGTGAAGTGGTACCAGTTCGATCTGGTACGAGTTCACCGGTCGGAAGTTACGAGTGGCCGTTATAGTGACTTTCACAGGTAAAACAGGTCGGAAAAACACAAGTGGGTTGCCTGGAACGCTACAAAGTCGTAAGTTGTGACTTGAAGCTGTAATTTACGATTTCAAAAGCCTGCCTGGAACGCAGTATTAGCGAAAACGACCGGACCACTTACTTCTGCTTTAAAGGGGAACTGTGCAAGTCCTCTCGCTTTTCCGCTGTTTTGGTAACGATCCTCTCGCCCATGTGCATTTGTTTACAACGAAGCCGGTGAAAAATCAATAAACGCAGCGGTGGATAATGTTACATACGATGTTACGGCGTGTGTGTTTGTGTCGTCTTAAGCCAGGGACACACCGGCCCGACCGTCGGGCGTTGGGAGCTCGTCGGTTTGGTGTGTTCCTCTCCGTCGGGTCTTGTCGGGTCTTGTCGGGTCTCGGATGCTCAATCGGGACTCATCGGCCGTCGGGAGAGTAGACTCGTCGGGTACTCTGATTGGCTGTGTGCTAGCTATGGCGATTCTGATTGGCGGTGCCCTAAGCGAATCAGCGCGGTGTGTGGGAGGGACGGAAGTGACCACAGGAAACAAACGGTGTCCTAGCCTGTGCTACAGTAAAAATGGTCTACAAAATAAAAAGAGGAGTAAAGCAATATATTAAGCGGCAATATATATATATTTAAACATCAAAGATGTTCAATCAAACCCACATAGTTTGAAACAACGTTCAAAACACACACAGCTCACAACTAAGCATATAAGCCCGCTAGCTTAATGCTAACGTGTAATGTAAAACACCATAGACGGGCTAACAGAAATTAGCATCAGCTATCGCGGCAACCGAGCCACAGCAGGAAGCTGCTAAAAACTGTTTTAATTTCGGCTTTACGCTGTTAAAACGTGGCTGGTTAAATAGTTTTTGGGAGATTAATGCTGGTCTCATTGATGAAATTAACTGTGGCAGTGGCATTAGTTTGTTTGAATGTAAAGTGAGCAGGACTGCCTCTGGGCTACGGACTGAAATCACCACATTTACGTAAATAAATAAATGTTTTACAATGAACCGATCAGTCTAATACATTTTATTTTGTTAAGTCAACATGGTTACTGTACATGGCAAAGATTATTACTACCACTTGATGACTTAGAATGGGTCTGTATTTCTATGGGGGAGTCCTCGCCACTCAATCGCTCTGGTCGGCAGTCGGGGCAGTGTGTTTCACTTTTTCCTTTCTCCCGACGAGAGGCGACAGACTCGTCGGCCAAAGCCGTCGGCGTCGGGACGCGTCGGGGCGCGTCGTGGTGGTGTGTTCCTGGCTTTAACCGCCATGAACAAAAGATTACGTGTTACGGAGCGCGTTTGTGTCGCGGTGCAGCAGAGACGAGAACTGGGACACCGGGTTGGTTGGTTTTCAGCCGTGAGACGCCAGGTGAAGACAGAGAGCCTCGTTCTCACTGTAACTAGTCACAAGTCATATGATGTAGTTAACGATCACAATGACTCCAGAGCTTTTTAATGAAGGTAAAAATGTAGCAGAGCCACGGGAGAAATCCTGCTTTGTTCCTCTTTAATCACCGACAACTGTGGCCGTTCTCTCTGAAATGTAAAGTAAAGTTATGTAAAGTTTCCACTGCAGGAGCTTCAGGGTCTCTATGTGATCATACGGGGCCGTTGGTGCGTCACATGTCTTCGCTGCAGAAACCGTCACTAAAGGGCCGTCTCCTCCGGGAAGTTTTACAGTGTGTGAATGTGTGTGTGAATGGGTGAAAGCAATGTACTGTAAAGCACTTTACTTTACTTTACTTTATTTGTTTATTTGGATGGGACAGTGCACATCAATGTACATATAAAAACATGTAAATGTGCCGGATTATAGCAACAATGCTAATTTCCATCAACAACACTTCCATGGGTAGTGGAACCTAAAGAATTTCTGAGAGATAAAGTGCAAGGTGCAAAAGTGCTTTGGGTATCGTTCAGGTATAGTAAAGCGCTAGGCTATATAAATACAGACCATTTACCATTTAAACGAGTACTCAGAGCCCCAAATAAGCGGCATTTTTAAAACCCAGCGTTACTATAAAAAAGCGTCTTCACAGCCGGGAAAAAGAGAATAAGTCAGTAAAAGACACATGATAGTTGTAGTAGTAAAAGATTAATGATAAGTGAACACAACTAGGCGATTATGCAATGATCGAAACAACATTTTTACAACCCAGCGTTGTTAGAGAGCGTCTGTACTGGCGTGTAAATGCAGCTAGAAATGATATTAGCTATGTTATGAATCAATAACGGATCAATAACCAGGATGAACAGGTTGTTTTGTGTCCTGGGAACAATGGAGTGGTTTTATTCTGAAGTTGGGATGAAGGTGATGATGAGGAGGAGGAGGATGAGGATGATTCTCCTCATGACTCGGCCCTCGGGGCTAAAATCCAGTCGTTTGGCCCCCGACTGCTCACGGGGGGTTAATTATTCACCCAGAGGCCAAACAGGAGCTGAACTGATCAGTTTAATAATCAATTAGCAACAGTTTGATTGGTTTTAAAGCCAGTTTTAAAGGAGCTAGCCTATAGCCTAGCCTAGCCTAGCCTAGCCTTTATCAAAGGTTGGCTAGTGCTACATGGCTAACATTAGCATTAGCAGCTTAAAGAAACTTTATTATTTATTTCTCAGCAACATCTGTCTCCAGAGGTGGAAACAAACCTTTCTTCTTTTTATCTTTTCTTTAATTTTTTACTGAAGTTAGCATGCTAACAGCTAGCTCCAGCCTGGCTCATCATTTTCCGATACCGAGTCAGTGCAGCGTCCGACCCAAAGAAGAAGTTGTAACGTCTGGTTTTTCTAAACAAATCGACAGCATAACAAAACATATGAGTAGTTAGTTTTAGAGTAAAAATGTAAATAAATCAGAGGAACTAGTTCCTCAGTTCTCTTTTTTTGTTTTTTTGTTTTGACATTTCTCATGACAAAATGAGGAAATGAAAACGTGGGAAACTTCCTGGGAATAATAATGAAGAACAGTGTCAGTTTGTGATCGACTGGTTCAACCTCACTCAGGTTTTATGACTCTTTATTATTGACTCAGATTGACAAAAATGGGAACTAGATCAGTTCAGGATTTATGCTGCGTTCAAAACAACTCGGAATTTCCCACTCGAAAACTCTGAATTTCCGTCTTCAAAGCAGACCAGGACAAACTTTTAAATTTTTTTTATTACAATTATAAATATTCAGAATAAGAAATTCTTCATTGACCAAACAAGGCAAGGCACATTCAGCAACAAGGCGTTTAAACTGCTTCATGTGAGGCATTAAAACTTGGTAAAAAAGCACAAAAGCAATAAAAAAGAAGCGTTTTATAATTAAAAATCGATAAGAAATAACATCATGAATCAGAACGTAAGTAAATATTGTATATTTCATAAAGTTTTAACTTAATTTTTTTACTCCAATGCACTTTTTCAAGTAGGACATTGGAAAATCCTGAGTTCTGAGTTGTCATGAACGCAGCACCAGAACCAGAACCAGAACGACAGGGCGGTGACATCATTGGTATTGATCAGTTAATGTGGATTTAACCTGAGGCTGTAAATTACCCATGATGCCTCTGTGTCCAGCTGGAGGTCAGAGGCCGTCACCTGCGTGTAAACGGCTTCTCATTAACTCATTAAAGGGATAGTTCAACCAAAATTCAAATTTCTTTACTCACTATCTCCTCCCCCTCATGTGGACTAAGGGCTGGGAGAAGTTTCAGAGTCCTCCGTGGCTTCTCTGAGTTACAGGGGGTCTCGGCGTAGCAGTGCATGTCCATATGACGGTTGCAAATGGATACCAACTGTCTTCGTAACAAAAAGACACACCAAAAAACATCCCAATACCTCCATGCTGCTCGTCTATAATGTCCGTCTTGTATTGAAGCCCCGACATGAGAAATTGTCCCGCAAAAAATTAAATAAGTCTATATTTTAAGCTTGTTTGTAGCGGAAGCTCCCAGTGTCTCAGTTCACTGCTCTTTCTGTGTCAGTGCAAATCACCGGCGGAACAATTTCTCATGTCAGGGCTTCAATACAAGACGGACATTACATACGAGCACTATGGAGGTATCTGGATGTTTTTTGGTGTGTCTTTTTGTTACGAAGACAGTTGGTATCCATTTGCAACCGTCATATGGACATGCACTGCTACGCCGAGACCCCCTGTAACTCAGAGAAGCCACGGAGGACTCTGAAACTTCTCCCAGCCCTTAGTCCACATGAGGGGAAGAAGGAGATAATGAGTGAAATTTGAATTTTGGGTGAACTATCCCTTTAAGTCGTCAGGTTGTGACGGGATCAGGTGACAGAGTTACTGATCAGATCAAACAGGCTGATAGATACAGCTAGTGTGTGTGTGTGTGTGTGTGTGTGTGTGTGTGTGTGTGTGTGTGTGTGTGTGTGTGTGTGTGTGTGTGTGTGTGTGTGTGTGTGTGTGTGTGTGTGTGTGTGTGTGTGTGTGTGTGTGTGTGTGTGTGTGTCCTGCTGCTTGTTTTTTGTGGCTCGTTTGTTCTGATGGAGAAATCAATAGACGTCTGTTCACAGCCATGACTTCATCACCGTTGTGTTGTGTTGTGTTGACGTCAGATGTGTGCGCATGAAGGATCTTCTCTGTTTTATGAACACAAAACAGAACAAAAGGGATAGTTCAACATTTTTGTCAAATTGGCCCATACATTGCCATAATCCCTATAGTCATAGCAGTAGGTTCGTTACCTTTAATTGTCGGTGCAAGCTGTTTTTAGAACGGCGGAGCAGAGCCGTGAGCTGCTCAGAGCTACGCTACGGAGGCTCATTATGGGATTTCTTGGTTTCCCTCATCAAACTCATCAAATACACAATCCAACAACTCCACAAACAACGCTCTGGTGGACAAGTTGTGAGCTGCACATTCACCACGCTATGAGATAATAACACAACGTTACACAGAGTTGTTTTAGAGGGAAATACAGAGACTGATGATGAAAAATTGTCCCTGAAGGCAACGTGCATCAGCGGTTTTGCATGAATTTACCCAAAATGTTGAACTATCCCTTTAAGTCGGAGGCAGAGCTATAATGTTAGAGCTAAAACCTGCAGGTGTGAATATAAACTATTAGAAATGTTATCCCTGAATATTAAGTTAAATAATCACAAATATTGATAATAAACTGAATGTAAATGTCCAGTTAAAATAATCAAACTGTTTTTATGAATTAATTAAATCAAGTTGTTGCTAATTGAATCATTCAGAAGTTAAAGGACAATTCCGGGCAAATTCAACTCTTGGCTGTATGTTCCTAACATTTCAGGTCTAAAAGTAGGAATCTGAAGGTGTTCAGTTTAATGTCTCCTGTTTTACGGTAGTTGTGTCTGTCCCCGCGTCGCCACGGCAACGATGAATGGGAGCGGATTGAAGTTCTGCTGCTGCTTAGGCTGTTTCCATCCCTCAAAGCCACAGACAGCGTCAGATGGAGACTCAAACATGCAGCCAGAAGTTGATTTACTCACACAACTACCGCAAAACAAAAAAAATGGCACATAAAATAAAAAAGCAATATATTAAGCGGCAATATATATTTAAGCAACAAACATGTTCAATCAAACCCACATAGCCTAGTTTGAAACAACGTTCAAAACCAGTGTCACAACTAAGCATATAAAGTCTGCTAGCTTAATGCTAACGTATTATGTAAAACACCATAGATGGGCTAACAGAAATTAGCATTGCTATCGCCATTTTGCAGCAACCCACAGCCATAGCAGTAAAGCTGCTAAAAACTGTTTTAATTCTGGCTTTTAGCGCTGTTGATTGAAAGTTGAAAGTTGAAAGTTGATTGATCAAAAATAATGATTAGTTTAAGTCCTAAACTGAATGTAAGTAGCTATCAAACTGTTCTTATGAATGAATGAAATCAAGTTGTTGCTAATTGAATCATTCAGAAGTTGAACTGATCAGGAATCAGATTCACATCATTCAGTTCTTTAATTGACAGGTTTATTGATAGAAGTTTGTTTTTAATGAAAAGACATTGAGTTTATAAAACGACCTCTGTGGTCACATGACCAAACAACAACGTCAGGACGTCTTCAGTCAGCACGTGTGTGTGTGAAGTGTTCATTTCGTGTGTGTGTGTGTGTGTGTGTGTCCTTGGACAGTCCTCTGCAGCCTCACAGTGAGTCAGGTCTGAGTCTGGAGGCGTCGCCAGCAGTGACTCAGGTCTTTACTCCACTGGACTCTCAATGTGGAACACGTTTTATTTATTTTTTTTAAATCATTGTTGAATTAAAGGGATACTTCACCCAAAATCGATAATTCACCAATCATCTCATCCCAGTAGCTACTGCTACAACAAGGAACTCCTAAAGAGTTTTGAAGACTCTGAAAGTTCTCCCTTGGCATGATGGTGAGGAGATGATTGTTGCATTATCGATTTTGGGTGAAGTATCCCTTTAACATCAGTGAAGCTCAGAACTTCCTGTTATGTCAAATTACAACTAAAACCGTCGTCTTCTTTTTTTTTACCACAATAAATAGTAACACAAACGTCTACCTTTATTTTGAAGGAGCTTTAACACAAACATTTACCTTTATTTTGAAGGAGCTTTAACACAAACATCTACCTTTATTTTGAAGGAGCTTTAACACAAACGGCTACCTTTATACTGTATGGAGCTTTAATAATCTATATAAAAACTAATAAATCTGTCTTTTATGAAACTTTAATCCACCTTAACAGAATGCGTTGCAGTTTTATGGAGCTGAATCGTTTTCATTGAACTGTGTTTGAGCGGTAGATTTAACAGTGATCAATAAAACAAAAACAGTCGGGTAGAAGAAGTCGAAGTAGAAGTGAGTTGAAGTTCACATGGTGAGGCGTTCAGGTTCCTCCTCTGTTTCTAGTTTAGTTCAGTGCTGTTGCTGCTGTAAGTCGGCGGCGGCGTCGAGTCGACCTCTTTATGGAGCAGCAGACGAGACAAACATCAATGATTCAGGTTTAATTACCTCCAGATTCACCAGAGAAACGCTGCTGCTCTGCTATAAATACCCCAATACCCCCCCCCCCCCCCACACACACACACACACACACCCCAGCAGCAGCAGCAGCAGCAGCAGCAGCTTTCATCTCATCTCACCACTCGGATGTTGCAGATGGATCGATAGAAGCTGCAGGTAGAGACGACTACGTGACGTGACCCGGCTCTGCTGCTCCGCTCTACTGTAAAAATAGCTGCTGTGTGTGTGTGTGTGTGTGTGTGTGTGTGACTCACTCTGTTATTACAAAAACCTCTGAATGTTTCATGGAGGCCGAGCTCAGAAGAGGAAACTACAGAGTCGCACCTGAACTCACCTCAAAGCAGCAGCAGGTTTATGATCCTGTTAGAATTATATTACAGATAATTATAAATATGTTAATGAACAGAAACAGCATCAACTCACCTCTAACACTCACATATGATCCATAAAAGCAGCCATACCACAATAATAACGATAATATGCTGACTACAACAAACTAACACTGTTGTGTGTGTGTGTGTGTGACAGAAGGAGGTCACAGCAGGAAGCCTCCCATCTGTTTACATTGAACCGTCTCTTTGTGTAACAGAAACATTGAAGCTGTGATGATGAAACAGTTTGGAGCTTCGTCAGTTAAAGACTCGTCATACGTAACACGATAATATGATATAATATAATATAATATAGTATAATATAATATAATATAATGAAGTGTAGTATAATATAATACAATACAATATAATATAATGCAGTGTAATGAAATGTTATGAATGAAGTGTAGTGTAGTATAATATAATATAACATTCTTCTTTTTGATTGCTTTTGTAGCACTTTGAGATTTTTTGCGTAAAGTGCGTTACAAATAAAATGTATTATTAATATAATATAATTGTATAACAGTATACCAATATTATAATATAGCAATATGTAAGAATATGTAGGTAATATGATATAATATGATGATGTATTGATATGATAATATAATAATATATCATATAATATAATAAGAAACAGACATGCGCATATATATAGTCACAAAGTGCTTCACAAAACATTTTAAAACGGAGCAAACAAATAGAGAATGGAGAAAGAGACAAAATAAAACAGTGACATATTATAATATAATATAATATAATATAATATACAGTATATATAATAATAATATTAGGTCAGATGTAGGTGAATCAGAACCAGAATAAAATCCAGTGAGTCAGTGAATCTGGATTAAAGTGAATCATCATCACTGAGACACTGGTCACATGATCAGTCACATGACCAGTCCCCTGGAACTTCCTGTCTCCAGTTAAAGGGATAGTTCACCCAAAATTGAAGTTTCAGAGTCCTCCGTGTCTTCTCTGAGTTACAGCGGGGCTCCGTGCAGCACTGCATGTCCATATGACGGTTGAGAACGGAGCTCACTTTTCTTCATCCAAAAAGACATAAAAGAGGGACATTACAGACGAGCAGCATGGAGGTATTTGGATGTTTTTTGGTGTGTCTTTTTGGACCAAGAAAAGTGAGCTCCGTTCTCAACCGTCATATGGACATGCAGTGCTGCACGGAAATTTGAATTTTGGGTGAACTATCCCTTTTGGTAGTTTTATTGATCAGAAGTCGTGTTGTTGTTGAATCATTTTAATGTCTGATAAATGAGAGAGAGAGAGAGACATTTAATCTCTCTTTCTCTCTCTCTCTGTTCATCCTTTCTTCCGGGTCGCTGGTCCTGCGGTTCTCTGGCTCTTACGTAACCGTGACAACCGTCATAAAGAACAGAACCAGGCGCCGCCGGCACAGATGCATTCTGGGAGATTCTCTGTGATGTGATGTGATCTCTCTCCATCATCACACAGTCGATGTATTTTTAAAAAATGATACGAAGCTAAAAATAGATCAGAGTCTGTGTGAAGCTCGGTCCGGTTTCCACGGCAGCAGGAAGTTCAACACGATGGATTCACCAAAATAAAAGTCCTCAGTGCTGCTGGTCGTCACGGAGGAGGATCTAGTGATCAATAATCAGGTTCTAATTAATTTCTAATTTAAATTGATCAAACAATAATCGATTATTAAATGAATCGTCAACTATTCTGATAATCTAATAATCAGTTTGAGTAGTTTTTTTAATAAAAAAAGTCAAAATTCTCTGATTCCAGCTTCTTCAATGTGAATATTTCTGGTTTCTTTGTTCCTTTATGACAATAAACTGAGTCTCTCATTGGTTTGTGGACAAAACGAGACATTTGAGGACGTGGTCTGGTGGTTTTAAACATTTTATTGACCAAACAACTAATCAATTTATAGTTTAAATAATCAACAGATTAATCGATAATGAAAGTAATGGTTAGTTGCAGCCCTAAATGTGAATTAGTTCTGTAGAACAAACGAGGTGAAAGTCACAGGAAGTCAAACTGACTCAGTTTATATATCATATAAATATTTTACTCTAGTGTTTATGTCTCGTTCTGTTCGTTGTGTCGGTGGTGAAGGTTTCTGTGGTTTTGACCTCAGACTTTCAAAATAAATGATGAATTATTTATAAATGAATGTTTCCCCTGGTGGTCGAACCACTTCCTGTTTTACTGTGAAGGAATGAATGAGTGAAGTCAACATGGCCGCTGGGCTCTGTCTCTGATTGGTTCATCTCTGTTCAACATGTAGCTGCTTTTTAAATGTCACATGGTGAAGGTCGATGAGAAAACACTGAACTGTGTGTGTGTGTGTGTGTGTGTGTGTGTGTGTCTGTGTGTGTGCTCCGTCATTCTTCACCTCTCTCATTTCACGCGCTCTTATTTTGAAAACTGCTCAGGCACTGATTCTACTGTTTTAATGATCTGATGTCTCAATGTGTTTTAACATTGATACGACTCGAGTGTCACCTGGGGGAGCTCCGTTAGCTTTTTACTGGTCCAGACACCTGACAGCCGCCTGGCAACAGTTGCCAGGCAACCGGGCAGAGGATGACACAGCATTAAAGTGATACGCCAACTTTTTTTTTTCGTGTCTTGCCTCACTCCCGAGTCCATGACCAGCAGATAGACACCATCCTTTCAACTGTGCGTGCAGTAACAAGGGAGATAGAGCCGTATCGCCGTAATTAGCTTAGCTCAAACACTGGAAGTGTATGGGTAGTGTTATCCTGCCTCCACCTAAAGTCGCTAATTAGCTTAGCTCAAACACTGGAAGTGTATAGGTAGTGTTAGCCCGCCTCCACCTAAAGTCGTTAATTAGCTTAGCTCAAACACTGGAAGTGTATAGGTAGTGTTAGCCTGCCTCCACCTAAAGTCGCTAATTAGCTTAGCTCAAACACTGGAAGTATAGGTAGTGTTAGCCTGCCTCCACCTAAAGTCGCTAATTAGCTTAGCTCAAACACTGGAAGTGTATGGGTAGTGTTAGCCTGCCTCCACCTAAAGTCGCTAATTAGCTTAGCTCAAACACTGGAAGTGTATGGGTAGTGTTAGCCTGCCTCCACCTAAAGTCGCTAATTAGCTCAGCTCAAACACTGGAAGTGTATAGGTAGTGTTAGCCTGCCTCCACCTAAAGTCGCTAATTAGCTTAGCTCAAACACTGTAAGTGTATAGGTAGTGTTAGCCTGCCTCCACCTAAAGTCGCTAATTAGCTCAGCTCAAACACTGGAAGTGTATAGGTAGTGTTAGCCTGCCTCCACCTAAAGTCGCTAATTAGCTTAGCTCAAACACTGTAAGTGTATAGGTAGTGTTAGCCTGCCTCCACCTAAAGTCGCTAATTAGCTTAGCTCAAACACTGGAAGTGTATAGGTAGTGTTAGCCTGCCTCCTACCCGAGCTGAAATCAGCAGTCAGAAGCTGATTTCATTTTAGCTCTAAACTCTGCAAATATATCACTTTATCCACATTTCAGACATGTTTAGGTGAGAAAGTAGCCGTTAAGATCAGCAGTGTGTCGTTAATTTGTCTAAATACCAGCTGTTTACTATTTTGTTCAGACGAATTTGGCGCTAGCTAGCCGTTGTGACCAGGCTAGCTTGGTATTTAGTTGTCAATACTTGTCTCCTCAGGTTGTTTTAAAGACGACCGCATCGTCTTCTGGACCTGGATGTTTTCCACCTACTTCATGGAGAAACTGGCTCCTCGTCAGGACGACATGTTGTTCTACGTCCGACGGAAACTCTCCTACGTCAGCGCCGACAACACGGACGGGAAGAAGGTGAAGACTCTTCCTCTTTTTCCTTCTCTTCCTCTTCTTTCTTCTCTTCTTCTTCCTTTTTTTCTTCTTTCTCCTCCTATTCTTCCTCCTCTTCTTATTCTTCCTCCTTCTCCTCTTCCTCCTCTTTCTCCTCCTCCTCTTCCTTTTCTTCCTCTTCCTCTTTTTCCTCTTCCTTCTCCTCTTCTTCTTCTTCTTCTTCCTCCTCTTCCTCTTTTTCCTCCTTCTTCCTCCTCCTCTTCCTTTTCTTCCTCTTCCTCTTCTTCCTCTTCCTCCTCCTCTTCTACTTCTTTCTCCTTCTCTTTCTCCCCCTCCTTCTCTTCCTCCTGCTCCTCCTCCTCCTCCTCTTCTTTCTTCTTCCTCCTCCTCCTCTTCCTTTTCTTCCTCTTCTTCTTCCTCCTCCTCCTCTTCCTTTTCTTCCTCTTCTTCTTCCTCCTCCTCCTCTTCTTCCTCCTCTTCCTCTTCTTCTTCTTCCTCTTCCTTTTCTTCTTCTTCCTCCTCTTCCTCTTCCTTCTCTTCCTCCTGCTTCTCCTCTTCCTCTTCCACTTCCCTCCTCCTCCTCTTCCTCCTCTCTCCTTTCTTCTTCTTCTTCTTCTTCTTCCTCCTCTTCTTCCTCCTCCTCCTCTTCCTCTCTGTATGACCTCATCCTCTCTCTTCTCTAGTTTGTCCTTCCTCCCCCTCTGTCTCTGGTCGCCATGGTGACACATTATTATTATTATCATGTGTCCGTGTTGAGTTACCGTCACAGTGATGATACAATCCTGTGACATCACTGGGTTCCCGGTCCGTATCGACCAATCACGGCCGAGCGTGTGTTTGTGTGTGTGTGTCATAATGTCAAGAAATAGCCTAGAAATAATAATAATGATAGATTGTAATTGATAAATTGCAAAGACTTGATGGAGACAAATTCTGGCCTTATCTCTTATCCAAAAAAATTCAAAGCATAAAAACCACGTGTAATCTATTACCTTTATGAAAAACAAGACATTACAAAAACAAATTGACCATTTTTGACCTTTTTCTTTAGACATTATGACGCAATTAATTGTTATTTCTAGACGATTTCTTGACATTATCGCACAATTAACAACCTGTAAATCAAAGCGTTAAGGTTTTATCTTCATCACTGGGACCATGACAACAGATAAAGATAAAGAATCGTTTCCTCAAACTAAACCGGTGAAAAATGTGTTTATTCCAGTCGTTGGATTGGAGAAGAGCAGGATGAAGAGAACTTATAAAACCTGCTTCTTTCTTAAAACAACAAATGCTTACATCGGATGAAATGCTGTAATGATGAATCAGTTTACAGCACAAATCAAAATCCATCTGTTCTTTTTTATGACATGTTTTTACATAATTCCCTGCTTTTTGTTTATACATCCTCTTACATTGAAAAATATTTGTGCAGCTTTTTCCCTCGACTGTTAATTAAGGAATTCCATATTTTAACACCCAGCACAGAAATACACGTTTGTTTTAACGTAGTCTTTGCAATTGGGTGTTTGGAAGTTAAATTTGTCGTCCTGTGTGACTGATACAAATAACTTGCAGGTAAAAGTCCACTTTTTAAAATTCAAACAACACAAGATAAGAAATCCCTAAACTTTATAGAAGTAGAGAAAAAACGTAAAAGAAAAGATGGTAACTCTTTAATTTACAGACTGTTAATTACGTCATATTGTCAAGAAATGTCCTAGAAATAACAATTGATTACGTAGAAATAGCCCTGAAATAATTGATTGTAATAGATTGTAACTGTAAGGAGAAAAGTTCTGGCCTTTCCCAAAAAATTCAAAGCGTAAAAACCATGTGTAATCTATTACTTTTATGAAAAACATGACATTACTATGAAACTGACCGTTATTTCTAGATGATTTCTCGACATTGTCACGTAATTAACAACCTGTAAATCAAAGCGTTACCAAATAGACTGTTGTGTTGTGTCCAGGTGCATGATGGGTATTTACTGTGTGTGTGTGTGTGTGTGTGTGTGTGTGTGTGTGTGTGTGTGTGTGTGTGTGTGTGTGTGTGTGTGTGTGTGTGTGTGTGTGTGTGTGTGTGTGTGTGTTGTGCAGGTGGAGGTGGAGGTTTACAGACGAGACTCTAAGAAGCTCCCGGGTCTCGGAGACCCCGACATCGACTGGGAGGAGAGCGTCTACCTCAACCTCATCCTGCAGAAGGTAACTATCACCATGACGATGATGTAATGATGTCATGATGATGTCATGATGATGTAATAATGAGCGGTGAGGTCATCGTTGTGATGTCATCCTCTGTCCTGCAGCTGGACTACATGGTGACGTGCGCCGTGTGCACACGCTCCGACGCCGGAGACATCCACATCCACAAGAAGAAGTGTCAGGTGACGACGCACACACACGCCGTGATGTCACTGTGACATCACTGTGACATCACAGCGTTCTCTGATGGTTTTTTAAATTCTTTATTAGTGATACAAATCTTACAAGCAGAAAATATTTCATTACAAATTTTAATCTACACTTTGAAACTGAGCAGAACATGTCAGTGTTTGAGTTAAATATAACACAATAACGAATAGAAGCCATAAAATGAAAACATATCAAATTAAAGAAGTACAAGAATACTGACTGATATTTACAAAGATCTAGTCAAGTAGAAAAAAAAGAAAGAAAAGAACTTCAAGCAAGTACAATATAAAGTTTGTGTTTATGTCAAATAAAAAATAAGTTCAAAAAATTAAAAAAGTAAAAATAAAATACATAAAAATGAATAAATACTAAATACAAAGAAGGTAAATGAATAAATACAAACATGACAAGTTAGAATCACATTAATCAATCTCAAGTTTATGTTATTTGTCACATAATTATAAGGTAATAACAGTGAAATTCTTATGAGACTTGTGGTCATTTGCATAGAAATATAAAAGTACAAGAATATAAAATGAAAATATTTAAAACAATAGAAGAGTAGAAGTAGATTTAAAATATAATACAATAATAAGTGCAGATGACCAGAGGAGAAAATCAGTATTAGTATTAATGGCAGCCAGTGTAATAAATAAATTATCATTGATGCAATGTAACAATATGTGTATAGATGATTAAAACCAAAGTGCGTTAATGCATAGAGGTGAATGTGAATGTGTGTGTAGTAGTTTTCTGGGTTGTGATGAAGTAAAGACATAGAGTCGTTGTCTGATGATGAGTGTCGTCCCGGTAACAGGAAGTGTTTGCGTCGCCCAGTAAACACGCCATGGACAGTAAAGGGGAGGAGTCCAAGATGAGCTACCCCAACATCTTCTTCATGATCGACAACTTCGAGGAGGTAACGCCGCTCCTGAATCCTCACTTCAAACTTTATTAACAACGAACTCTTTAACACTGAATAAATGACCAGTCAGGTGTTGATGAGGTCGTGTGTGTTCCTCAGGTGTTCAGCGACATGACGGTGGGCGAGGGAGAGATGGTCTGTGTGGAGCTGGTGGCCAGCGACAAGAGCAACACCTTCCAGGGCGTCATCTTCCAGGGATCCATCCGCTACGAGGCGCTGAAGAAGGTCTACGACAACCGGGTCAGACACCACAGACCAGAGACTAGTTGTAAATGTTGGCGTATCCCTTTAACTGTAAACGTCTTAAAGGGATAGTTCAACATTTTGTCAAACTGGCCCATTGCCATAATCCCTATAGTCATAGCAGTAGGTTTGTTACCTTTAATTGTCGGTGCAAGCTGTTTTTAGAACGGCGGAGCAGAGCCGTGAGCTGCTCAGAGCTACGCTACGGAGGCTCATTATGGGATTTCTTGGTTTCCCTCATCAAACTCATCAAATACACAATCCAACAACTCCACAACGCTCTGGTGGACAAGTTGTGAGCTGCACATTCACCACGCTATGAGATAATAACACAACGTTACCACACAGAGTTGTTTTAGAGGGAAATTCATGCAAAACCACTGATGCACGTTGCCTTCAGGGACAGTTTTTCATCATCAGTCTCTGTATTTCCCTCTAAAACAACTCTGTGTGGTAACGTTGTGTTATTATCTCATAGCGTGGTGAATGTGCAGCTCACAACTTGTCCACCAGAGCATTGTGGAGTCCTGATTTAATCATGTCAACGTGCTACAATACCACGTCAACAAAGTATAAACCCTCTGTTTATCCTGCTAACATGTTAAATATTAGCATGCATTAACATGACTGAGGGAAATATGGTTGTTACAGTTGTATTTGTAACATACAAGGTAAAAAAAATAGAAAAATATGCAAATATAGAGAAATAAAAACGATATAAGACAAACATATAGTTATGTACCAGAATATTTCAAGAATATAGCAGCTATTTATAAGAATAGAATAAAGTTGACATGCTGTGGTGCTGTCCAGAGCGATGTTATATCTATCGCTGTGGTGCTGACTGGTCCCGTGTTAACGCCCGTGTCCTCTGGCTGCAGGTCAGCGTTGCAGCTAAAATGGCTCAGCGGATGTCGTTCGGCTTCTACAAGTACAACAACATGGAGTTTGTGAGGATGAAGGGACCGCAGGGCAAAGGTCACGCAGAGATGGCCGTCAGCAGAGTCCCCACCGGAGACACGTCGCCCTGCGGCACCGAGGAGGACCAGGTGTCCCCCATGCACGAGAGGGTGAGGACCATGTCATCCATGTTCACAGATCAGACTTATTTATTGTCGATTCACTTTTATTTTAAGGATAATTTCCGTTTTTTACAATCTGCACCTTATTTCTATCATAAAATCCGATCATTTCCTCCCCCAGATAACTTTGGTGTCATTACAAGTGGTTGTGATGAAATGAGCTCCAGCCGAGAGGCGCGTATATCCGTATAATGGAGTCTACAGGGCAGCAGAATGCAGCCTCTAAATAACACATTATCTGCAGAGAAACTCCTTCATTTCACCAATATTTAGTTCTGATAGGCTAGTGCTATTCCCCTCTGAGTCCGGGGTTAGCTGTTATCAACATCCGGGGTCTGTAGGTTGACCTACTGACCTCTGACCTGGATGATGTCATCTCTGAGCGCCGCGCGGCTCATTCTGATAATAATCATTCTGCTTCGGCATTCGGGTCCATTTTTATCTCAACTAGCCGGAGCTTTAGTGAGTCCAGGTTGAGGAGAGGAAGCCTGTGGAAGCTGAACTTCATCCAGCTGCTCATTTTGTTCTGACAAGTCAGAAACACGCAGAAACCAACCGTAGCATTAGCGGTAGCAACAAGCTCAATCTCTGCATCTCTGCATATGATAGAAATTAGGTCCAGATTGTAAAAAAACGGTAATTATCCTTTAAGTCACGACCACGTAGAGTAGAGTACACGGTCTGGAGCTCAAACACACACCAGAAAAAACTAAAACATCACTTAAACAGAGGAAGGATGCTCTTCTAAAAGACTTCTAAATAACTATTATAGTTCATCAGCTTGTAGTGATACAAGTAGTTTAAACATAGATGAGCCATTTACATTTTACCTTTCTCTCTTACACTTAAACAAAATGTGGAACTCAAGACAAAACAGTTATCAATCAGAATCAGAAATGTTTTTATTGCCCAGAACAGTAAAGGAACTCGTCGTGGTGTCAAGTGCAGACATAAAGGAACCAAAAATAGTTAAAGTTAGGGATGAAAATAGAAATAGAATAAATTAAAATATTCTAGTGCAAAAAATATGCACATACTATGACAAAAGAAAAAAAAATTTTGCACTTAGGGCTGTAAACGTATGGAACGAGCTTCCTGAGGATGTAGTGCAGCTCCGTCAGTGAACTCTTTTAAAAATAGACTTAATTTTCTGGTCAAATAAGGATTTTTTATATAATTATAAAGTAGAGTATTCTGATATCCAGTATGTAAGTGATTTTAAGTGATATTACTGTGTATGTATGGGTTATTGAAGTTTCTAATGGTATATTTGTGTTTATTTTCTGTATGTTGTCATTATTTTGAGTCTGATGTAGAGGATCTATATCCTGGATCAGATGTATTTTCATTACATTTCATTAAATTAAATTAAATTAAATTTAGGATTTATACAAAAAGAATAAGAATAGAATAACTACAGAGAAAGTTATTGTGCAAACACAAAGATTAGATCTCAGCCTTTATTTACACCTTCCAGTGACTGAGTTATTTGCTCTAAAATCCAACTTCATGTCCAGCAGGAAGTGAAACGAAATGTTGTTTTGTGCTTTTAAAAGGATTTAAAAATAATTACAACAACAAGAATATAAAAAACTGATGTGATGTGAACTGAAAATGATGATGATGATGATGATGATGACGATGAAGGAGTTTGTAACTGAACTCCAAACGTCTGGTTTCACTTCTTCTGTCTGTGGCGTCGGTGCAGAAACTGAAAATCCCAGAGTGTCAGTGAACAGCCCACAGCCACACACACACACACACACACACACACACACACACACACACACACACACACACACACACACACACACACACACACACACACACACACAGATGAAACCAGGTCAGGATCAATAATAAATGCAGCTGGAACCGGTTCTGAATCATTCATCAGTTTTTTCCTCCAGATGTTTCTCAGGACAGGAAGTCACTCAGACTCTGGTTGTTTAGAGAGGCAGCTGTCGATCAATCAATCGATCAACCAGTCAATCAATCAACCAATCAATCAATCAATCAATCAATCAATCAATCAATCAATCAATCAATCAATCAATCAATCAATCAATCAATCAATCAATCAATCTATCAATCTATCAATCAATCTATCTGTTATTATTCTGTATGCACTATTGTACCTATAACTACAATCTCCAGGAAATGATTTGGTTACAGCATACACATTCAGAATAATGAAAACAAATGATAAATTGCATGTTTTTTTTTTATCATGGATGCAGACAGCGCGCCGAAAAGCGAAACTCGCTTTTTTCATGACCAATTAGGTGACTTGTGTGAATCGTTCAGATCCGAAGAGTTTTTGTTTTTGAGAGGGGGGGGGGGGGGGTCTCAGCGTCTCAGCTGGGGTCAGTAAAATGTTTTTCTAACAGGCTGACAGTGACAATCACGTGAAACTGAGGCGAACTCATTCATGGTTGTCTCTGATTATACTGATAACAGCCGACCTCCAATGTTGACGCGCGGGATGCGCTCATTAAAGCGGCGCGTATCCGCGTGCAGTCGGTGCGACGGCGACGCCGTTTTTTCCCCCCGTGCACCGTGGAGCTGTGATGTCCGTGGAGCTGTGGCCGCGGACATGCACGGTTCCCTACGTTGCTGTGTCAGGCAGATGTTTCCACGGAGCTCTGCCCCGTTTCAGAGGTGAAGGAAGCCCTACGTGGAAAGACGTCACCTCCGCGATGTAGAATGTGTTAAAAAGTGAAACTAACACATTATATAGGCCTATATGTCCATTACACACTGAATGAAACATCCCATGTCTTTATTTATTCAGTTTATTTTAATAGTAATAATTATGACTGACATTCAGTGAAGACCTAAAAATCAGTATCTCCAAAATGGAAATATTGCAAAGGAATTTTTTTTTTTTAAGCATTTTTAATAGAAATGTTGGCCTTCTGAAAACTATGTCTATCTATATGCACTCAATACTTGGTTGGGGTTGAACTACTGGAAATTGACTTTTCCGTGATATTGTAATGTACTTATTTGTTAATGGTGAACCCCCCCCCCCGGGAAATTCCTCTCTTTTTTGGTCCTGACCCGTTTGCATCCCTGTTTTATATTATGCACATCTATTTACTCAAATGTCACAAATAATTTGAATTTTTTTTACCGAGAAGTCTGGAAATTTGGGTCTGGATTGGAAAAAGTCTGGAATTTGGACATTTCAAATGTAGGAACCCTGTGATCAGCTGTGTCAGGGTATCCGCGGGGTCTTGAAAAGTATTAAAAGGTGATAAATCAATCTTAGGAAAATTAAGACCCTTAAAAAGTATTAAAAAGTACTTTCACAACTTTATAAAGTCTTAAATATTGAAGGTATTTTTTCTGAATTAGCTGTCCAAGAGTTTGAGTCCTAAAAAACATTGCGGAAGTGTGTGAATTTATTCATTTTATTAAAAAACAAAGATGAACCGGTTCATGAAAAAGAAAAGAAGATTGCTCCACTCTCAATAAAACAAAAACAACTATGTTTTTTTTGATAAACTTTGCCTTTGATTTATTATCCCAGCCTTTTTTAAATTCTGTTGTATCATAGTGGTCTATAGTCTTTATTACAAAAACTAAAACTGTTCAGTTAAAAGTGTCACTGATGTAAATGGTTACAGCTTGAAGCGGCGGTGAGGTGTTAAAAAATGTTGAGAAGGTCTTGAAAAAGTCTTAAAAAGGTTTTGAAATTAACTTCAAGATTATTGTATAAACCCTGTGTGTGTTTAACTTCCTGTTTGCTGTCAGGTGACGTCGTTCAGCACGCCGCCGACCCCCGAGAGGAACCGGCCGTCCTTCTTCTCTCCGTCTCTTCGGAGGAAGGTGCCGAGGAACCGGATCGCCGAGATGAAGAAGTCGCACTCGGCCAACGACAGCGAGGAGTTCTTCAGGGAGGAGGAGGACGAAGGTCAGAGAGAAACGGACCGACCGGACCGACTGGTTCGACTGGTTTAACGCTGTCGTTAGGTTTTATCTTCCTCACTGGAACCATGACAACAGATAAAGATAAAGAATCATTTCCTCAAACTAAACCGGTGAAAAATGTGTTTATTCCAGTCGTTGGATTAGAGAAGAGCAGGATGAAGAGAACTCATAAAAACCTACTTCTTTCTCAAAGGAATAGTTCACCAAAACATGAAATTCACACTCAATAATGACTGAATTTCATTTTTTGGTGAACTATTCCTTTAAAACAGATAAAGAATTGTTTCCTGAAATTAAACCGGTGAAAAGTTTTCATTTTATCTGTTTATTCCAGTCCTTGGATTGGAGAGAAGCAGGATGAGGAGAACTTATAAAACCTGCTTCTTTCTTTAAACAAAACAAAAAAATTACGAAATTAGATGAAATGCTGTAATAATGAATCAGTCAACTAAAATCCATAACTATTGTTTTTTATGACATGTTTTTATATAATTTCCCTGCTTTTCGTTTATACATCCTCTTAAATTGAAAAATATTTGTGCAGCTTTTTCCCTCGACTGTTAATTAAGGAATTCTATATTTTAACACCCACCACAGAAATACACGTTTTAACGTAGTCTTTGCAATTTGGTGTTTGAAAGTTAAATTTGTCGTCCTGTGTGACTGATACAAAGAACTTGCAGGTCAAAGTCCACTTTTTAAAATTCAAACAACACAAGATCAGAAATCCCTAAACTTTATAGAAGTAGAGAAAAAACCTAAAAGAAAAGATGGTAACTCTTTAATTTACAGGACGTTAATTACATCATAATGTCTAGAAATAACTGTCAATTTCATTGCAATGTTGAGAAATATCGCCAAGAAATAACGATTGATTGCGTAGAAACAGCCCAGAAATAATTGATTGTAATTGACAATGGATGATTTGATTGGCCTTTCCAAAAATTAAAAGCATAAAAACCATGTATAATCTTTTCCCCTTATGTAGAACATGATATTACTAAAAAAATTGACAATTTTTGACCTTTTTTCTAGACATTATGGTGCAATTAATTGTTATTTCTTGGCTATTTCTTGATATTATGACGTAAATAACAACCTGTAAATCAAAGCGTTACCAAAAAGACTGTTGTGTTCTTTCCAGGTACATGATGGGTATTTACCAGTGTGTGTGTGTGTGTGTGTGTTGCAGACCTTCACGCCACCACCAACCTGCGCTCTCGCTCTCTCTCCGGCACCGGGCGATCGCTGGTGGGATCGTGGCTGAAGCTGAACCGGACGGAGGAATACTTCCTGCTCTACTCACACCTGACCTACGTCACGCTGCCACTGCACCGCATCACCGCAGGTCAGACACACACACACACACACACACACGCGCACGACTCTGGGTTTACAACAGTGATGTCAAACTTTATTTATAAAGAACAAAAAAGACACTGAGCTTAAATACATACAAACAGACAGCAAGATGTTTTGACCACGACTCAGAGTTCAAACATCTACTGCTCAGGCATACTTTCACCTAGAGACTCCATTTAAACTGTAAAATGTAGACACAAGTCTTGTTTATTGGTGTATTGATCCACGTTTCGATAGGTATTATAGTTTTTGATCAATCCCTGTCCAATGACCATGATCGTTTCGGGAGATATGTTGAGATTTTAATGGGTGTGTATTGCGCGGAATGTTCGTGCTAGAGTGGGTGACATCATCAGCTAGAGTGGGAGAAGTTGTCTGAAATTGCCTGAAACTTTTCTCCTCCCACGCTGCTCACGGACACAATTTACACTCTACACACATGATTTTTTCCACAGTTGTAGACAAACTTGTCCCCTCTCTAACAATGTGCTCAACAAAGCAGAGAGACTTACAGAATTTAAACAGTGAGCCTCTGAGTGCGGCCACGTCTGTCTCTGCTCCTCATTGACTCTAATACAAAGATTTTCTGAGAGAAGCAGAACGGACCCCTGTTTATAACTCGCAAGTGTCTCCAAAATATTTACTGTAGAAACACCAAAATCATATCAAAGCGTTCAGGAAGTCCTTACGACGACCACGGTCTGTTTCTTGTTCTGATAGGAGCTACCATTCTGTCAGAATCGGCCCAAATGTGAGACCAGCACCGAGGCAGAAAATCACCGTCTTTCCCTCCATTCCTGTCTGCCTCAGTGCTTGTATTAGTTTTGTCAAATTGTATGTTTAAATATGTAAATGAGGCAATATCTAATGAAATATGCGCTAATTTGCATATATTTCCAGAACAGAAATCTGAAAAATGGATAAAGCCCCTTTCAAAATTCTTGTTTTAATTTGTTGACACATTAGAGTCAGAAGTTTTTACAGATGAGGATTTTGGATATCTCTTTTTATCACTCTGTAAATGAGAAAATGCTGTCACCAGCCCTAAAAAAACATCTAATGTCGCCATGTTTTTTATGTTTTTAGGAATAAAATGTTATATAAATGAGGCTGTGAATGATATATCAACAATCCCCTCTGTAAAAACCTTCAGAATATAGAAAGGGATCAAAGTGGAAGGTTTGGTGTCTGTAAGTGCTGCTGAAGTTTTTTTTTTCCTTCCCTGTGTGTGTCTGTGTTGTGGTGCGTTTGTGTGTCCTGTGTGTGTGTCAGACATCCTGGAGGTGAGGCAGAAGCCCATCCTGATGACATAGCAGGGCTGGAGCCCCCCCCCCCCCCCCCCCCCCCTCAGAGCATCACTACCAAGTGCCTCCTGCATCAGGCCACTGAGACGAACAGCAGCGCCCCCCGGTGTCCAGGAGGAGACGACGACACACCAACACGTCGGAGGGACATCGACACACACTGACACACACACACGAACACACAAAAACACACACACACAAACCAGCCATTCAGGAAGTGCCTCCTCTTCTTCTTCTTTTCAGCTCCTGCTGTGTCTCTCTGAAGTCGTCTCCAGGGAAACGGGCCTTTAAAAAGCGTGACGAGGCATTGGATTGGCTGAACTCTGAACCAGAAACGTGAAAACGAATCGAATGTCGGTTGTTTAGTTTTAGTTTTTCTCCTGTAAATATCCTGCTGCTTTAACTCACTGAGACGCCTTCGACCTGAGCTTCAGCTTCTCAACACGTCGTCGCTTCACCTCCTCTCGTTTACCGGCGGCGGTGGGCGGGGCCTGCGCGCGTGTGTGTCGATGAGGTCACGTCCGTCCGATCTGATCTGATCAATAACTCCAGATACGATCAGTTTGTGATTGATAAACACGTGAACGAAGCCGAACCAGCAGCGGACCTGAGGTTTTAACTTCATTCATTAAATATTAAACAGTTTTTATCCGATTTATCCTTCTTCTGTGATGTGTTTGAGGACCAGGAATTAAATCTGACACATAAAATGACACAAAATGATGAAAAAACACATTAAAGGGATACGGCAACATTTTTTTTTTTTTCGTGTCTTGCCTCACTCCCGAGTCCATGACCAGCAGATAGACACCATCCTTTCGACTGTGCGTGCAGTAACAAGGGAGATAGAGCCGTATCGCCGTAATTAGCTTAGCTCAAACACTGGAAGTGTATGGGTAGTGTTAGCCTGCCTCCTACCTAAAGTCGCTAATTAGCTTAGCTCAAACACTGGAAGTGTATGGGTAGTGTTAGCCTGCCTCCACCTAAAGTCATCAGAGAAACTCTTCAGCAACTCTAAACGGAAACCGGCGGGCCGATCTTCGTCTCAGAGCTGACAAAACTCTCCGGTAAGGCATCTTGAGCGGTCAAATGCCGCTAACGGGACGAGATCGGTCAAAACGGAGGGTTCAAGCAAAGACGCTTTATTTTGGTTCAAGCTAGCTACATCGAGGGTAGGTTAGCTTCCTGTTTCAAAGTAAAAGCACAAATTCTATCGTCATGGTTTTCTGTATGTAAAGGGCAACGGGTGTTTTATTTTGTGAAAGTAACCGGAAGTGCGTTGGTCACAACGGCTAGCTTGAGTAGCGTCCAAAATTGTAAACAGCTGGTATTTAGACAAATTAACGACACACTGCTGATCTAAACGGCTACTTTCTCACCTAAACATGTTTGAAATGTTGATAAAGTGATATATTTACAGAGTTTAGAGCTAAAATGAAATCAGCTTCTGACTGCTGATTTCAGCTCAGGTAGGAGGCAGGCTAACACTACCCATACACTTCCAGTGTTTGAGCTAAGCTAATTAGCAACTTTAGGTGGAAGCAGGCTAACACTACCTATACACTTCCAGTGTTTGAGCTAAGCTAATTACGGCGATACGGCTCTATCTCCCTTGTTGCTGCACGCACAGTCGAAAGGATGGTGTCTATCTGCTGGTCATGGACTCGGGAGTGATGTAAGACACGGAAAAAAAAAATGTTGGCGTATCACTTTAGAGTAAATGTAACCAGCAGCTTTTTTTGTGTATTTTAACTTTATTTAATAACATAAAACAAAAACTTCTGATCCTCAGCTTCACTTCACTTCACTTCATGAACTTTCAAATTTTCTGATTTTTCTTTGGATTCGACAGAATTCTTCAAATAAAAAGCAACAAAAAACTTGAAATGTGACGTTTTACTTTGAAAAACGGACGTGAAGTGATGACATCACACTGAGGAAGATGAAACGATAACAATAACCAGTGATTCTGAGGAGCTCAGGTTCAAACATAACATAAGAAAACATAAATTCTTTTAGTTTTTTTTATTTTCTGCTTCAGACTTGAATCAAAGCGACGGACGAGACCTCGACCGACAACATCTGCTTCTCACAGCGAGTCCAGATGTGACGTTTCACCTGCAGACACACAAACCAACAAACCAACAGACCAACAGACTCCGCCCCCTCCTCATGTTTTTATTTCTCCTGCGACTCAAACTGGACGAGACTTGAACAACGGCGGTGAAGTTAAAGGGAAACGGGCGGCGGCCATCTTGGATCCAGATGTGTTTGATGATGTGTAACGTGTTTCTGTGACGCCTTAAACCGACTGTGTGACGTCATCGTGTCTTCACCTCGTTAACCAACGAACGTTTCATCATCCGTCGCCGTGACGACGCCGTCTTCACGTCAAACACTGTTTACTAATTAACAACAAAGAAGCTGCCGTTAATTAATCAATTAATTAATTATTATTATTCATGTGGATTAATCAATATTAAGAAGCATTTTATAACATGATTGATTATGATTATGGATTATGTGGTTAATTATTTGTTTCTTATTAAAATAAAAATATCACTTTTGTAATTTTATTTTTTCTCACAGATTCAAAACTTTATCAAAAAATGTGAACTTTTTCCCTCACAATTTTTTTTTTTTCCCTCATTCATTCAGTCGATCAATAATCAATAAAGTCCAGATTTGAGTGTCTAATCAGTGACTTCAGTTAAAAATCGAACTATTTGATATTTTAATTAGTGAACAGAAAAAGTTAAATTATTGATTATTGTTCAAATTCTAGTCAAATGTCACTGTAACATCTCAAAGTACAAACATTGATTATTGGATTGATTGACTGATTGATTGGTGATCAGTGATCAGCTGTGAAGACTGTGGCGTCTCCTGTTTTTACAACATTAAAGGGATAGTTCAACATTTTGGCAAATTAACCCATTGCCATAATCCCTATAGTCATAGCAGTAGGTTCGTTACCTTTAATTGTCGGTGCAAGCTGTTTTTAGAACGGCGGAGCAGAGCCGTGAGCTGCTCAGAGCTACGCTACGGAGGCTCATTATGGGATTTCTTGGTTTCCCTCATCAAACTCATCAAATACACAATCCAACAACTCCACAACGCTCTGGTGGACAAGTTGTGAGCTGCACATTCACCACGCTATGAGATAATAACACAACGTTACCAGACAGAGTTGTTTTAGAGGGAAATACAGAGACTGTTGATGAAAAACTGTCCCTGAAGGCAACGTGCATCAGTGGTTTTGCATGAATTTCCCTCTAAAACAACTCTGTGTGGTAACGTTGTGTTATTATCTCATAGCGTGGTGAATGTGCAGCTCACAACTTGTCCACCAGAGCGTTGTGGAGTTGTTGGATTGTGTATTTGATGAGTTTGATGAGGGAAACAAACCAAGAAATCCCATAATGAGCCTCCGTAGCGTAGCTCTGAGCAGCTCACGGCTCTGCTCCGCCGTCCTAAAAATAGCTTGCACCGACAATTAAAGGTAACGAACCTACTGCTATGACTATAGTGATTATGGCAATGGGCCATATTGACAAAATGTTCAAAACTATCCCTTTAATGTAAAAGCTGGACGTTGGATGAGAGTCATTGATCTGAGACGATTGATTGATTGATTGATTGATTGATTGATTGATTTGCACTCAGAGACGAAGCCATTATCGATCAATAATCCGTCCAGTGTTTTTCTGTCTGTGTCGTCGTCCCTCAGTGTTATTATTGATGAAGATGAAGATAAAGATGATGATGATGATGTAGTTTATAGATCCTCCAGCTGAATGTATCCGCGCCGATCGATCGATAGCAGAGACGCTTTAACGACGAACATTTGATAAGAGTGAAACGACGTTTGCACTGTAAAAAAAAAAAAGAAGATAAAAAAAACAAAAAAAAACGCTTTTAGAACCTTTTTCAGAGTGTTTGTTAAACTTCCTGTTGCTTTTCGTCACGGTAACGCGCTCACGCTTTTCTACACACATGCACACACACATACACTACACACACACACGTTCACGGTTCACGTGCATGTTTTCAGTCCGACTCCTTTTGTTTCTGACTCTCTGACATTTTCCTGTATTTATTTATTAAAATACACATTATCAGAAAAAAAAACTCTCTGTGTGTGTGTTGATCTGAGTCCTTTCAAAATAAAACGACCATGATGTCGTCATGCATGGTGACGGTGGCGCCACCTCCAGGACAAACTGAACTCCACATCTTCTCTCGTTTACTGTGTGAGAATCTAATTAACAGGAGTTCATTAAGAGGCTGATTTATAAACTGACTCTGGATCAGTTAAAGCAGATATCAGCTTCACGGCCGTTTCGGCTAATGCTGCGTTCAAGGCAGGCTTTTGAAACCGTAAGTTACAGCTTTAAGTCACAACTACGACTTGGTAGCGTTCCAGGTAACCCGTAGCTCGTGTTTTTACCATCCTGTTGTCTGTGAAAGTTCCCTATAACGGCCACTCGTAACTTCCGACCCGTGAACTCGTACCAGATCGAACTGGTATGACTTCACAGGAAGGAAAAACACAAAGTACGAGTTTCTTTGAACGCACCATGAGTTAGCAGCCCCCGCCCTTGTCAGGCATCAATTGGTCCTCGTGCTACGTCACCACATTCACGCGCATCCCTTGGCTGCACACACAGCCCTTCATGCCGTTCTCTCTCCTCATTGGATAACACTTGTATCCCACAAGGAAAATTTTCTCCTCGGGTTACAGCAGAGCAGAGTGACGGAGAGACTCGTGTTTAGGCTGAAACACTTCATGTAAGTGATTGCTGACGGAAAATAGGACTATTTAGGACTTATATTAACAAAAACATTCCACTGATATCTGCTTTAACGGCTCTGCCACTAATTACTGTTTTAATCGTCTCCACTCCCTCACTGTACGACATGAATTAACCTGTTTTATAAATATTATTATAAATTAGAGCTGCAATTAAATTAATTGTCAACTATTTTGATAATCTAATAATCCGTTTGAGTCGTTTTTATAAGAAAAAAAGTCCAGATTCTCTGATTTCAGCTTCTTCAATGTGAATATTTCTGGTTTCTTTGTTCCTTTATGACAATAAACTGAGTCTCTCTTTGGTTTGTGGACAAAACAAGACATTTGAGGACGTCGTCTGGTGGTTTGAGAAACACTGATTGATATTTTTCAACATTTTATTGACCAAACAACTAATTGATTAAAGGAATAGTTCACCAAAAAATGAAATTCAGTCATTAGTGCCTCACCCTCATGCTGATGAATACTCCAGAGTAGTTTTTTATTCCTCAAAGGTCATCTGGAGACCCGGGAGGCCGGTTCATAGTCCAACCAAAACTTTATATGAGAGTAGTAATAGGGCCTGACACAAAAACTTCCATAAAACTACACAACAACCATTTAATATTCCTCTACACTGCTCGTCCACTGCAATCCAAGTGTCCTGAAGGGAGATAGTCCAGAGTTTGGACTGTTGAGGCTGTAAAAATGTCCTGAATGAGGTCGTTTCCAGTAAACTCTGGACTATCTCCCTTCAGGACACTTGGATTGCAGTGGACGAGCAGTGTGGAGGAATATTAAATGGTTGTTGTGTAGTTTTATGGACGTTTTTGTGTCGGGCCCTATTATTACTCTCATATAAAGTTTTGGTTGGACTACGAACCGACCTCTTGCACTTTGAGGAATAATGAATTTCATTTTTTGGTGAACTATTCCTTTAACACTCATTATCTGGATTTGTTAATCTAGAAAAGTTTGTATCTGGATCAGACTGATCCAATCCAACTGAGATAAAAGTAAAAATGGATTATTGATGATTGATCCTGGATGGAAAAACAAGAGATTTCATAATCCAGTTTAAACCTGTTGAACAAACTGGGTTCGTTTTGTGTTTGTGTTTCTCCTTCAAAGTAAAAGCACCAGAAATCAAATCAAACAGCACAGCAGCAGAGTTTGGGTTTGTTTCCTTTTTATTCCCCAATAAAATGTCTTTACAAATGTTGTCAGACGATGACGCTCTCCTCGGCTTCGCCCGCCGAGGCCACACACACAAAGGACACTTGGAAAAAAAACAACAGAGTTCATGTCGACAGAAATAAAAACTCCCTCCTCCTCTTCTCCTCCTCTCCTCTCCTCACTCTCTCCACATCCGCTCCACCAGGACCAGGACACAATAAATAGTTTCCAGAGCAACAAAAACCAAAAAAAAAGAACAAAAAAACTGAAAAAGAGGAGAGAGAAGTGCTCCACATCCTCCATCGTTCATCAACACACTCACCGTTACTGCAGCTTTTAATTTGTAAAACCAAATCGACCGAACGACGACTCTTTGGAGCTTTTTTTTTTCTCCCCCAAAAAACAACGACAACATCCACAACATCCACGACAACAGCAACAACCACAACTCGTCTGACTCACAGCAGCAGGAGGAGGAAGAGGAGGAGGAGGAGGAGGAGGAGGAAGATGTCAAACTAAAAGTATATTTCACAGTATGACTGACGACCAAATTGATAGTGAAGGAAGGAAACAGCTGATTTTACCGGGAGGAGGAGATACGTACAGGTGTAGGTGTGTGTGTGTGTGTGTGTGTGTGATGGAGGGAGGGGGAGTTGAGGGGGAGGGTGATGAGTCTGGAGGTCTGACACTGCAAAAATTCAAAATCTTTCCAAGAATATTTGTCTTATTTCTTGTCAAAATGTCTCATTTCTAGTCTAAACTAATCTCTTTCCATTTAGAATAAGACTCAAAACCTAAAAATTAACTTGTTTTTAGTCTATTTTCACTTTTTTTAAATTGAAATAAGTAGAAAAATCTGCCAGTGAAAGCACGTTTAAAGGGATAGTTCAACATTGGCCCATTGCCACAATCCCTATAGTCATAGCAGTAGGTTTGTTACCTTTAATTGTCGGTGCAAGCTATTTTTAGAACGGTGGAGCAGAGCCGTGAGCTGCTCAGAGCTACGCTACGGAGGCTCATTATGGGATTTGGATTTGGTTTCCCTCATCAAACTCATCAAATACACAATCCAACAACTCCAAACAAAACGCTCTGGTGGACAAGTTGTGAGCTGCACATTCACCACGCTATGAGATAATAACACAACGTTACCACACAGAGTTGTTTTAGAGGGAAATACAGAGACTGTTGATGAAAAACTGTCCCTGAAGGCAACGTGCATCAGCGGTTTTGCATGAATTTCCCTCTAAAACAACTCTGTGTGGTAACGTTGTGTTATTATCTCATAGCGTGGTGAATGTGCAGGTCACAACTTGTCCACCAGAGCGTTTTGTTTGGAGTTGTTGGATTGTGTATTTGATGAGCTCTGAGCAGCTCTGCCATTCTAAAAATAGTTTGCACCGACAACTAAAGATAACAAACCTACTCCTATAAAACCGGCAATGAGCCAGTTTGCCAAAAATGTTGAACTATCCCTTTAAGTGCTTGTGATAAGAAAGAAAAACTTGCTCCACTATCAGATTTTTCTACTTATTTCAAGTGAAAATCAGCTTGAAAGAAGTAAAAAGTGTCTAAAAACAAGCTGCTTTTTAATAGAATTAGTTTAGTTTTGACTAGAAACGACATTTTGACTAGAAAAAAGACGAATATTCTTGGATAGATTTAGAGTTTTTGCAGTGGAGGATGACCAGGTGAAGTCTGCTAAAAGCTCAGGGAGCGAGTGGGAGTGGGGGGTGTGGGGGGGGGTTCAGCCTTTCTTCTCCTCCAGGACCTTGTGCAGCTCGTCGGCGTCCTCGGCCGTCTTCACCCGGATCAGCAGCGGGACGGGTTTGTTGGGGTTCTTGTCGTCGGTGGACGGGTTGGGGACGCACACGACCATCACGTTGCTCTTCCCCACGCGGGAGCACGGCATCGACGGCTGCACCATGATGTTCAGCAGGATGTTTCCTAGAGGAGACGAGGGGACGAGGACAGAGGAGACAAGGAGATGAAAACAGAGAGAGACGTTAACACCATAGATATATATAAGAAGACTAGATGACTCATCCACCGCTGCTGCCCAATGACACGGCGTAGCCTCATGGCGGCCATCTTGGTAAGGGCAACTCTCTCCCTCAGAGCATTAAGCCTCTGCTGCATGTTCTGCTATAATGACCACAACTTGCTCAGTTTTTGTTCGATTTCAAAACGGTTTGATTTTTATGAACGTCTATGCAGTTATGATGCAGCATACTTAAAATCACGGATCATTTTAATCATGTACATTCTTTTGTAAAAGTAACATTATAGTGACATTATGCAAATAGTTAAAGTAATAGCTACATACTGATTTATTTTTCACAGAGTTATGAATCGTTTTTTTTAGTGAAGATGACTGGACAGGGTTTATACAGAAATTCTTAAGTTGAATTTAATACCTTTTAATACCTTTTTTAATACCATCACAATATTTTTTAATACCAACACGACTTCGAGCTGCAACTGTAGTGGCAACTTTTCGAACTTCAGTGTTGGGGGTAACTAATTATAAAGTAACAGATTAATGTCATTTTCTAACTTTGAGTGACTAAGTGTAGTAGGCAAATGCTTACAATTCAAATCAAGTAGGCCTACCTGTTACCTGTTAGGGGGGTGTGCTTAGGGCGGTGACACTCACCATTAACAAATTATACAGGTGCATCTCAATACATTATAATATCATGGAAAAGTCAATTTCCAGAAGTAAAGCCAACATTTCTGTAGCTTTTTTTTTTTATTGGTCCTTTGTAATATTTAGATTTTTGGGGATACTGAATTATAGGTCTTCATTTAAAGTTAGTCATAATTAGTACAATTAAAATAAATTGAATAAATAAAGACATGAAATGTTTCATTCTTTGTGTTAGTTTCACTTTTTGAATTGAAATACTGACATATGCCTTGATAAACTTAACCATGATATTATAATGCACCTGTGAATTGGAAATAATAGGAGTGATAGGTACATATGAAATAATTAATTACTGCATACATCTTGACAGCTCGCCTTTACTTCATTTTTAGCCTTCTGTGATTACGTTTGGAAACCTTTGCGTTTATTTAAATTGGGCAGAGCTCTGTGGGAAACTCCTGCCTGACACAGCAACATAGGGAACCGTGCATGTCTGCAGCGCACAGCTGATACTCGTGCACGAAAAAACAACCGCGTCGCCGTCGCACCGAATGCGCGCAGCTACGGTGCTGCTTTCGGTTGTGAGCGTGCATGTCGCGTGTCTACATTGGATATTGTATAATCAGAGCGAACTATGAATGAGGTTGCTTCACTTTCACGTGATTATCAGCCTGTTCAACATTTTACTGACCTGACGTCTTTTCACATGGGCTTCCTTCACCTTTCAAACGGGGCAGAGCTCCGTGGGAAACAGTAGGAGAGACACCGAGGGAGAATCTTGGTCTGACACATTGTGATCGCGCATGATGCGCATCTATATTGAAAGTAATGACGATACATCTGAACGGTCCCCATGCACACACGTTTTAACCAAGGCAGCAGCCAAAATCACCCAGGCGGCACGGTTTTAGACTGAAGCGCAAATAGTTTTACCGCGAACGCACACTGACTGACGTCGCATCATTGATATCGCTCTGGTCCTACTTGCACATATAATTTATATAATATAGGCTAAATAAATTCACGGGATTTTTAGGCCTGCACTTAACATAAATGGGAACAAACTCATACTGTAGTTGGATAGTGCTTCGAAAATTTAATACCTCGTCAGATGACATTTATTACTTTTTAATACTTTTTAATGGCCTTAATTTTTGCTAATTTCATTTACTACCTTTTTATACCTTTTACAACCCCGCGGAAACCCTGCTGGATCACCATCTACTGCACTGTAACTGCAGCCAGAGTCAGAGCAAGTTGCCCGTTCCAATATGGCCGACTGTGAGCTACGCCTGCGTGTAGTCCGATCCACCCCCTTGGTCAACACTGGCTCACAGGAGGAGACAGGACGACTACGGCTACGGAGGCCCTGAAGGTTCAACTCACTGCAGCCGACGACAGAAACACAGTAAACTAAACCTGCTACAAACTCACAAAACTTTAGGCCGTGTCTCCGGAAACACTTCCTGTTGTGTTGCTTTCTGTCTTTCTTTCTTTCTGTGTGTCTTTCTTCCCTTCCTAACTGTCTTTCTTTCTTTCTTTCTGTCTTCCCTTCTTTCTGTCTTTATTTCCTTCTTCCCTTTCTTCTGTCTTTCTTTCCTTCTTTCTGTCTGTCTTTCCTTCTTCCCTTCCTTCCTTCTGTCTTTCTTTCTTTATTTCTTCCCTTCCTTCCAGCTTTCTTTCCTTCCTTCTTTCTTTATCCTTCTTTCTGTCTTCCTTTCCTTCTTTTGGTCTTTCTTTCCTACTTTCCTTCCATCTTTCTTTCCTTCCTTCTTTCCGTCTTTCGTTCCTTCCTTCTGTATTTCTTTCCTTCCTTCTTTTCGTCTTTCCTTTCTTATTTCCGTCTTTGTTTCTTTCCTTCTTTCTGTCTTTCCTTCCTTCTGTCTTTCTTTCCTTCTTTCCGTCTTTATTTCTTTCTTTCTTTCCTTCAGTCTTTCTTTCCTTCACAATAAAGCGAGGGACCAGTCTGGGGCCTTTAGTTCTTCTTCTTGACTTAGTGGGTTTGACAATAAGTTGAGTTTGTTTGGTTTATTAGAACGTTGATATCACATGATTTACACGGTATTAATCACATAGACTGTTAGTTTGTATCATGTTTAGTGTCTGTGTGTTTTTCTTCAGCTGCAGTGAGTTGAGCCTTCAGGGCCACCGTACTGACTTCAACAACACAACAGGAATAAAAAATCTTCCAGACTTCCCATGAAGACAGATTTCTCCAGACTACGATGCCAAATTAAACTTTGTTTTATGTGGAACTTAAAAATCTTTTTACAACTCTGTCTGAAAAACATGTAAAAACAACAAAACTTTCCAGACATCCGGTCTTATGGAAAATATTATGGTCCATATTAATAGATAAAATGTTTCTACTCATTTTTTTCCTCTTTTCTCCATTTTAGCGTATATGTTTAATTATTTTTTGCTTCTTTATTGATCAAATTTATCTTTATGCGCCTGGATACATTGTATTTCTTTATTTTATTTATGTCAAGCTCTGCATTTTGTGTTATATTTTTATTTTTCTGTACTTCACTGTTGTTTCATGTTTGTATAATGTCTCTAATATTATAATAAAGTTTGTTTAAAGCTGTTTTATGTTTCTACAGAGGGGAACATGTGAGCTGCAGTTCCTCTGGTCGTCCAGCAGGTGGCGCCGTTGCCTCAACAAACAGGAAGCAGCTGCTGTTTCACCTCCAACTCAACTTTAATTACTCTTCATCTTCATCAGACTAATTAAACAAATGTCACAGCTGGACGAAGAGGAGAAACAACTTTTCTTCTTTTTTTTTGTGTTTTTTTTGTTTTATTTTGTTTGTACATCTGTCTGCCCTGTGTCAGCTGACTCAGGCCGTTGCCATGGAAACTGTGCCGAGATGTTGAGTGTTTCTCTCCCATTTCCTCCTCCTGACATTCAGACAGTCAGCGATCAAACCAAGACGGATGTTTACTACCATAATAATAATAATAATAATGATAATAATAATAATAGAAGTGTATATGAAAGCCTCAGATGCTGTTGTTGCTATGGAAACGGCAGCCGTCAGTCATCTTACCCAGGTTGGTGTCGGCGCGGATGATCATCTGGGTTTTTCCGCCGGCCGTTTCTTTGAGGTGCAGAGTTCCCACGCCCTTCTCCTTGAACTCAGAGTCCTTCTTATAGAACATCTTACACCTGGAGGAAACACACACACACACACACACAGACGGAGGTCAGCTGTTATATCAGTTTGAGTCTTAAAGGGATAGTTCAACATTTCATTTCAAACTGGCCCATTGCCATAATCTCTATAGTCATAGCAGTAGGTTTGTTACCTTTAATTGTCTAAGGTTTCCCTCATCAAACTCATCAAATACACAATCCAACAACTCCACAACGCTCTGGTGGACAAGTTGTGAGCTGCACATTCACCACGCTATGAGATAATAACACAACGTTAACACACAGAGTTGTTTTAGAGGGAAATACAGAGACTGCTTGATGAAAAACTGTCCCTGAAGGCAACGTGCATCAGCGGTTTTGCATGAATTTCCCTCTAAAACAACTCTGTGTGGTAACGTTGTGTTATTATCTCATAGCGTGGTGAATGTGCAGCTCACAACTTGTCCACCAGAGCGTTGTGGAGTTGTTGGATTGTGTATTTGATGAGTTTGATGATGAGGGAAACCAAGAAATCCCATAATGAGCCTCCGTAGCGTAGCTCTGAGCAGCTCACGGCTCTGCTCCGCCGTTCTAAAAACAGCTTGCACCGACAATTAAAGGTAACGAACCTACTGCTATGACTATAGGGATTATGGTGATGGGCCAATTAGACTAAATGTTGAACTATCTCTTTAAATCAGATTAAACTGATCGACTGCATTGATTATTATCTGATCAGGTGTATTGATAACAGGTCGGGGTCGGTGTCGTACTTCTTGGAGTAGAAGGCGTCGTCCTCTTTCACCTCCTTGACGTCCGGTTTGGGCGGCTCCTCTGACTCCTCCTCTCCGTTCTCGGCTGAAAAACAAACGACACAAAGAGTCACATGACTGTTACAGCCTTTAACAGCCTTATCAATAACTACGATCGACAGGAGACTGATCAACTATCCTGACCATTTATATTATATACATTATAACTAGTTTTTCTCTGCAGGTGGTAGAAGAGTTTTTTTTTTTATAAACTAAAGAGTTGATCAATAGTGAAAATAATCAATATCTGCAAAGTGTCAAATTCCTAACATTAATTAATGCAATTAATTAATTAACAGTTGGAAGAACAGAGTTGTAAATGAGGCAATATCTAATTAAATATGCACTACTTTGCATACATTTCCAGAACAGAAATCTGAACAATAGATAAAGCTACTTTCAAGTCAGAAGTTTTTACAGAGGAGGATTTTGGATATCTCTTATTATCACTCTGTAGATGAGAAAATACTGTCACCAGCCCTAAAACATCTAATGTCTCCATGTTTTTAGTAATAAAATGTTGTATAAATGAGGCTGTGAATGATATATCAACAATCCCCTCTGTAAAAACCTTCAGGATATAGAAAGGGATCAAAGTGGAAGGTTTGGTGTCTGGAAGTGCTGCTGAAGTGGAGATTTCTAGCTCAGAGTCTGAGTCTGAAAAACTCTTTCTGAGAAAACGGCCTTTAGAGACTTGGACTGTAAAACTACAGAGATTGTTAATGTCAATCATACTTTTAGGATTTGTTGATGATATAAAGGAAATGACATCATTGTTGGCAGGAAGTCACACAAAGAAACACGAGAGAATCTGGTCAATTTTCTAAATAAAACACCGCGAATGACAAATATGTGAGGCCAATGTGTGTACATTTGTATCCTATTTGTGTTTATTAATCGAAACAGAGCGAGAGAGATGAACACACACACACACACAGCTGAGGGGCGAAGCGCTTGTCCCCCGGCCGCCACAGAGTCGTTAATTAATGGTAAATGCTGGATGTGCTGGTTAATAAGTTTAGTTTTTAATGAGGAGGAACTATGAAGAACTCTGTGATTGAAAAGCACCTAAACCAAGTCGAAAGTTGTAACTGTGTAGTGGAAAGGGGTGCAAAGTACCTAATGGTAACTGGTTGTGGAAACCCTGATTTAAATTGTTTTAACATTTAAAAAAAAAAATCATCATTCTGAAGGTGTGGTGGCTTTTATTTTGCCGTGGCGGTGCGCCACGATCAATTACATGTAGAGGAAACCCTGACCTGTCATGACATGGCTCAGACTAACTCCTGGTGAGTTTAGGAGAAATCTACTGACGAAAAGAAGTAAAATAAAAACCTTAATGTGGATTTTCTACCATTTCTTTACACTATCTTGAAAGAAAACACGTTAAAGAAGAGAAATGACCCAAAATCTCAAAATTAAATGCATAGTGCGAATTACAGGGGGGTTTGGGGGGGTTTGACCCCCCTAATTACGACTTTGACCCCCCTAAAAGAGGTACAAATAACAGATAGGGGGGGTTGAAACATTTATCTTTCTTATTAGTAATCATAAATACTACAATATAGGCTACAGTATTTCCATAGTCATGCCAGGAAGATGCTTGCAGTAACATTTCAGACACCCCTAGTGGACTAAACCATTTCATTACCTGAATCTGTGCATGTCACTGACTGGTTCACATCCAAGTCGGCGCGTACATTTAAAACTGACTTCACACCGTGTCATGGACTGCTGTAAATGAATGTAAGTAGCTACCAAGCTATTTAATATACTTACTTACTCTAGAGTATTTTGTTGGTGACTACAAAAGTTGTTTGTGTGGTACATTATGTGCCGCATGAACTGTAAAATTGTGTAAAATTTGGTTTATCATCATCAACAGACTGGAGACATTTCATTGTACAAGCAAGATACTGTAAGACTTCTGTTAACTCAAGCACGCGCCTGCGCTGTGTAAAATGTTGACCCCCCCAATTGTCATTGTATAATTCGCACTCTGATAAATGCACAAATAATCAAAGTTATTGCCTACAGCGTTTCAGCCTTCAACTCTTTCTAGGTGAGCGTGTGTTTACCTGCAGGCGGAGCGTTGTCGCTCTTGGCGCCGCTGAAGGACAGAGGAGCCGAACCAGGAGCTCCGAACAGGGAGGAGGGCTGACCGGAGGAGGAGGAGGAGGAGGAGGAGGAGAAGGAGAAGCTGGGGATGGAGGTCTTGGAGCCTAAGGAGCCGAGGACGGAGCTGTCGACCTTCTGACCGAAGTTAAACGTGACGCCGGCCGGGACGGGAGCGGCCGAGCTCGACTCGTCTGTGGGTTTTTTACCGAAGGAGAACGGAGAAGAGGAGGAGGAGGAGGAGGAGGAGGAGGAGGAGGGAGGAGCAGCAGGAGGAGGAGTAGCTGTCTTCTTCTTCTCCTCAGAGGAGCCGCCGTCAGCCGGAGCGGCGGTCGTTGCCGTAGCGGCGCTGGCGGTCCCGTACTGGCGCTCGATGCTGGACAGGTGGCGCTCGTAGTCCCTGAAGATGGGGTTGAGGTCGCACAGCGGGTTGTCGTTGACGTGTTTGGTGATCCAGTCGCGGACGGAGCAGTTGAGCGCGGTGAGCTGCCGGCTGTACTCCTTGTTGCTGCTGGAGGAGGAGGAGGAGGAGGAGGAGGAGGAGCCAGAGATCTGCTTCATCGCCGCCGCCGCGATGGGGGCCGAGCCGTTGGTCTGCTTGGTGATGAGGTCAGAGGAGGAGGAGGAGGGGCCGTTGAACGTCAGACCTGAAGAGATGGAGGGAGAAACGTTACAGGATCTTCTTTTAGGGTGAAACAGAAACTGGTGGAGTCAACCTTTCTTCCGATTGACCTCTGGCTAAGCCACGCCCCCAAACACGATGAGCCAATCACAGTGCGCATAGCTAGCCTAATACACTCGGACATTCTCTGCTTCCACGTCCATTGAAATGCATTGCAGTTAGTCAGTTTTCATTCGTTTTTTCTTGACATTGTAAGTTTAAAATGGTCAAACGGTGTTCATGGGGTACATGCAACTCCTACACTAGGTATCCTGAGAGGCCACGGGTGGATTTTTTTAACCTTTTCCTAAGCCACATCTCAACCGAGAGAAGTGTCTGCTCTGGATAAAGTTATGCAGTAGACCACAACACCAACTAAACGTGGATAAAATTAACAAGGATGTCTACATCTGTTCTAAGTTAAGTCAACAACGTGTTTGAGGCAACATATTGTCAGAGATGTTTAGATGTTAGCCAGTATCACAACTAAGCATAAAGTCAGCTCCGAGTACATGGAACAGTTTGCAGTCAGAGCTCAAACTCCAAAGTCTGGTTGGTATCTCTGAATGTATTTAAGTCCATGATAAATTCCATCACAACCAGGCTTCAGGAGTGCAAATGTTTTACTAATCTTGTAAATTATTTTAAGTAATTTTAAAAATTAAATTTTTTTTTTTTTTGTTTGTTTATCTGTTCGTTTATTTTGTGTCTTTAATTAATGTGACTATGTGCTGTCATTCTTAGCCAGGTCTCTCTTGCAAAAGAGATCTTGGATCTCAATGGAACAAACCTGGTTAAATAAAGGTTAGAATAATAAAAAAGAGGAGGAGGAGGAGCCCCTCCCCCCTCTGATGCTGCTGCAGACGACCCCCCCCCTCCCTTCCTCTTCCCATCATGCCCTGCAGCGACACGGCGACATGAAATGAACGAGCGAGACACAAACGACGCTGATTCAGCTCAGAGAGACGGAGCAGCTTCACATCGGAGACAGGAAGGGGGAGAAGAGGAGGAAGAGGAAAAGAGGAGAAGAAGAGGAAGAGGAAAAGAGGAGGAGAAGAGGAGGGAGGAGAAAGATTAACATCATCTCCATCACTTTAAAGCTCCACCACAGAGAAACTAAAATATTCATTTATATTTTTATATTTCCTCTGATTCTGTTCGTCACTGAGATGAAGGAGTTTTATATAAAATTTTCACTGTTTCAGCTGAAGTTTATTATTATTGAATGGATAAAGAATGAAAACATATAAAACTCTCTGAGCTCCGTTGTTTAAAGAAGCAGCAGGTTCCTCTTTTCCTCTTCTAAACTCACAGAGTTTCAAATTAAAAGCCTCTCTTTGGTTTTCCACCTCAAGCTTTTATAGTGAAACGCCTGAACAGAGGAAGTTCAAACAGCAGCAGGTTCAAGGAGTTATATTTTGTAATATGACCGTACCATGACCTTTTTTAAAGGTTACATAACATTGTAGTTTCTCACAGTGGCTTCCTCTGGCTTTATACATCGCTGTTCTTGTCTTTTGGAGCTGCATCAAAACACGTTTTACATCTGGGAGGCGACGTCTTTCCACGTAACGCACTTCCTTCTCCTTTCAAACGGGGGTTTATGCAAGATGCTACATGTGAAATGAGCTAAAATAACCTTACATAGGCAGGAGGAGCTTGTGTTAAAGTCGGGCGGACGTGTGCGTTTGCTTCACCTGTAAAGATGGTGCTGCTAAAAAATAAAAAAGCTCTGCTGTTCCTCTCTTTGGCTGCACTTTATATTAAAAAATAGTTAAACATTGGAAGATCTAACCTCCATCTGAGCACAGAACAGCTGAGCCAGAGAGAAACAGATGTGGCGCTGTGCAGCTGTTGAAGCGTCTGTGTTTTATAACATCTAACTTCATTCAGTCGGCTGTAGGTAAACTTTACAAACAAAGACGTGTGTGTCATTTAATTCAGACGCAGCGCTCCTGCAGCGTGCACTAACGTTGGCTGGTTTGAAATGAATTTTCCCTATTATGAGTGTTAGATTTATGGGAATCTGTTAAATCAGAACTGTTTTATATTGCCAAGAGCAGTAAAGGTCAGTTTACATCACGAGGAACTTGTCTTGGTGTCAGGTGCAAACATAAAATAGTTTAAAAGGAGGGATAAAAATAGAATTAAGAATTTAAATAAAATAAAATAGAATGAATTAAAATATTGTAGTGCGCAAGATACGCATATACTATAAATATGCATATACTATATAAAAAATAGAATAAGAATAAAATTATGTGCGATACCAGTAACATCTGCACCGACTCTCAGGCCCTTAAAACACCAATAAAGTGGCTGCATGTTGGTTATCTGCACTAAAAAGTTGTGAAACCATGAAAGTTGTAGAAGTAAAATGTAGAGTTCAAATTAACTTTGTACAAACCAAGTTGTGGCGCCCCCCCACAATGTTTACACCGACACAAACATCTGTAAACATGTGTGTGACTGTGAGTGTGAGTGTCTGACCTGGAGCTCCGGACGCGGCCGGGGAGGAGAAGCCTCCGAACGACGGCGTGATGCTGTTTCCGTTGGTCAGACCCCCCAGGCCTTTAAAACCTCCTCCGTTCCCGAACCCAGAGAACAAGGTGGGAGTTGAACTCCCGCTGCCCGTCGATGACGCTGCCGCTGTCGCAGTCGCTGCTGCTGACGCCGCCGCGGTCAGAGAGAAACCTTTAAAGCCTTTAAACGCTCCTGGATTCTCACCCTGAAACACAGAACACAGGACAATTCAACACACACACACACACACACACAGGACAGACTGTAGAGAAGAATCTAGACTAGTGACGTCGTGAAGACTTGGTTTTTACAATTAATCGCAGCATTCAATGCCACAATTAATTACTCATAACGATTCCTAAATACCTTCACTTTCCAAAAAAGATTATGTCAGAATCATATCAGCAGATGACGACAACGTATGAACAGATATAATAAATGTATAAATTACATTAATAACGAAACGCTGAATTAGTAAGAATTTAAATGTTAGTTTGTCATTTGTAATTAAAAAAACAAAACAAAGCAGGTTTTTACCTCGGCTCCAACGTTTCTGCGTTTGGCCTTTTTAATGGCTCGATTCTTCAACACATCTACACTGGCGACTGAGAAGGTTCCTGCCTGGAGAAGGAAACACACACACACACACACAGTCAGACATCTGCACAAAACAACCATAAGGTTTACATTTTCATTAGCTTTTCAGTTTGTTTTCATTTTTATTTCAGTTAATTCAACAAGTGATGAAGCAGTTTTAGTTCATTTATTTGGTTGTTTAGTTTGGTTCTCTCAAAAGCTTCTATGAATCAAGGTTTTTCCTCCTGACGCCTGAAAAACTCAAAGATAAACTTTCAACTTTATGGGATTTTACTCTTTAGTTGATGTTCCCATCAGCCCTCATCACCATCACATTTACTTTTATCTACTGAAATAGTCCCATATTGAGCTGCTGTGGCGTTTTCTCCCTCAACTTTAGTTGTTTCTACAAAAATGAAAACAAAGCTGATTTTATATTCAGTTCAATTTTAGTTAGTTTTGTATTGTTCATTGTAGTTTTTATTTAAAAACAAGTCATCTGTATTTTTATTTCAGTGAACTGGTCAGTTATCTAGTTATTCATTACTAGTTAGTTATAGTTATATTAATGCTTTTATACTTGTAGTTATTATATGTCTATGTGTGCTCATAAATTGCCCCTCAGGGATAAATAAAGTTATTTGAAATGATGCAGTTTTAGTGGTTTTAGTTTTGTGTGTCAGGTGTTGGTTTGTGGGTTATTACAGTGATCTAACACTGAGTCGACTTGTTAGAGGAGGAAAACTCTCCTCTGGTCTGGACCGTGATGTTAATCCTCCGTCAGCGACTCCAACATCAAACTATGACGGATTAAACTCTCAGTCAGACAAAGAACGTGACCTGGTTGCTATTGGTTACTGCTTCCTGTCTCCACGCAGAGTTTGTTGTTGTTAAAGTGTGTTGACGTTGGACTCACCTCCTCCCCCTCCTCCTCCTGATCCCAGTTCCTGTCCGTTAGCTCTTTGTCAGCGATCCTCTTCGCCATCCCACCTGCTCTGTAACACACAACCAACACAAACTGTTGGTGAACTATATTCATATTTGACATTTTATTACAGTCGTCGTAGATTAAAGTCTCGTCAGTCTCGTCCTGTTGGTTCAGACGTCAGTCACCGACACTGATCACACTCCTCCTCGGGTCACAGACGGCATCTTCACATCATCTACTGCTGGTATTATTATCTCCCATAATGCACTCTGTCCAGACTGATGACAGGGTTTAAACTGAAGCATCAAAAACATTCAGAGCGACAGCCGCCTTCAAACTGTGATGAGTTCATGGACCAGAGCTGAAACCACCTATCAACTTAATTCACTTTATGCACAGCTACACTACTTCCTGAAATAAGCCAGCTCGTTTAATTCCTGTCTTACATTATTGGACCAACTGATTAATCCAGGTGTGTCTGACCACTGTAACTACTCAGACACACCTGGATTAATCAATTGGTCCAATAATGTAACACAGGAATTAAACGAGCTGGCTTATTTCAGGAAGTAGTGTAGCTGTGCATAAAGTGAATTATCAATCAAATTAAATATTAACTGAAAACAAATGATGATAATCAGCTACTTTAATGTCAAATAATTTAGCTGCACATCTGTAAAGATCTGACAGTTTCTTTGGCAGCAAAAGTTAAGTGAAGATTTTTGTGTTTTCTAATGGTTCAAAATATTATTTTACAATAATGTGTCGCCCTGGACTCTGTGAACAGACATGTTCACTATCTATCTATCTATCTATCTATCTATCTATCTATCTATCTATCTATCTATCTATCTATTGTGTTGAATAATAGGGTGTTATATTAGTATATTCCGTTTCTAATATTTACATTTGAGGAAGGGAAGTACTGTAAAATAACAATACCAAAGGATGTCTGGAGTTATATTAAAGCATCATTAGTACTGCCTTGACATTAATTCAGGCTAAAAAGGAATTTAATGTAACATGCAGAACAAAAACACAAGCAAACACACCATAAGTTATGATCCTATGACCTGGCACTTTAATACTTTTTAATACTGTCTTCAGAAGTTGGTTATGTCTCTCTTGTGCTGTCCTTTCATTTTATATTTACCTTATTTAAGCTATTTCACTTTCTTTTGTAAATGGCTGTCTTCTGCTCTGCCTCTTCTCTTTCTTTAACTGTTGCTGAATCACCTGAATCTCCCTACAGCGATCAATACAGGCTTCAATCTAATACAATCTAATGTAGTTTTCATTGTGTAATAAAATAAATCAAACGTAAGAAGCTATTACAGTCTGTAAACAGCCTCTGAACTTCAGACGTAAATACTGTAACAGTGATAAAGCTCAGTCCCTGACAGACTGAACATTATCACTGTAAATAATTTAAACCACTGTAAATTATAATAATAACAACCATCGTGTCTCAGTATTTCCATTCTGAGTGTGTCTGATCTTTAAACCACCTCCACCTGCCGCTCTGGGCCGGTTCAGTCTCCATGGTGACACATTAAAAACCAACTTAAATATCCGTTAATTAGCTTTACTCCGTTAGCTCCGGCGCTACGCTAGGCAATGCTAGGCTAGGCTAGCGGGATAAAAACACAGCAAACCGAGTCGGATAAAGGGTGAAACCGGTAAAAACAGTTAGATTAACAGTGCAGAGATTGAACCCAGGTGTTAATAGTTACACCTGGTGTGTAACGTTCACGTCCAGGCTGTTAGCCGGTGAGCTAACGAGCTAACAGCCGTTACAACTGACCGGGCCCAATGTTAGCACGTTAGCAGCTAACGGCTAACGTCTTAATTAAAACCAAACGCACCTTTTCTTTTTTACTGCCTGTGAAAGAAAATCCCGACTGGTTTCCGGTGTGGCAGCTCCAGGGGACGCAGAATGCCGCTTCAGAAACGTGACTTCAACACCTTCACAGGTATAAAACAAAATGATAATTAAAAAAAGTCAATAAACCGCTGAGATTTGAACGAGCCTCTCTCACGCCGCCATTTCACACAGCGGCACATCCGCATGGACTCACGCGTCCAACAGACCGTCCTCTTTGCGCATGCGCAGCAGAGCGGCGCAGCGACCATGGGAGTTGTAGTCCATAACAACAACTAGCTTGAGGCAGAGTTAGCTGAAAAATAACACCACAAAGGATTTAGAAACGTTATTTAATGTAGTTTATTTCAGTTTTTATTGATTAACTTTTTATTTTATTTTATTTTTTATTGTTTTTTACTTTTATTTGTTTTAATAGGAACTGTTTTTTAGTAGCCAAGGTCTTTTGTAGGCTACAAACAATCATGTATTGGCTTCTAATAAGACATAAGACTGTTTATTTATCCCAATTTGGTTGTAAAAAGAAAAAAAGTAGAAAAATATGCAAATATGGAAATTTAAAACGATTTAAAACAAACATAAAAAAAATACAAAAAACTAAGAAAGAGATTTAATTTTCTTTTCATTCATTTAGGCTATTTGGTATATTTTATTTTGGGGCTTTTTACTTGTATTAGATTCTTAAGTTTTGTTATTTCTGTTAACTTTAGTCACCACAAATATTTAAATAAAAAGTATATCTTCTACATGAAAATTCAAATTTATATATAGGCTATGGCAGGCAGGTTAAATATGAGGTGTTATTTAGACATTATAAACCATATTTTCTTTTCTAATGCACTGAATATGTGTGTCTCAGTATTCTGTTACTTCACCTAAACATCAACACTTTAAAAAGAGTTAAATAAAAAGTGTCAAAGTGCTGGAATCGACCTTGATCGTGTTTATTTGTGTGTGTTTATTGGGCTGCAGCTGCAGAAGCGACTAATCCTGAAGCTCAGAGTGAAAAACCATCAGAGGTGGAGACGTGTGTGAGATCTTCTCCTGGTTAATACAGGATTTAAAGGCACAATAACAGTTTTTTTTCTTCTCCTTCCCAGCTTTAAAGTGTCTAAATTCACAAACGTCTCTCATCCTCACAGACTGGAAAACATCTTTTTTCTTTTTTTTTGGCGTGAGGCATTAAAAAAAAATACCCCGTTGCTGCTGCGTGAAGGTCAGAGCAGCTTTGAGCGCTGCAGATGAGAAGTGACAGTTATCAGTCACTGCACCTGCACGGGGTAAATGAACTCGGCTACACATGTCCAGCTTTGATTTAAAGGGATAGTTCACCCAAAATTGAAATTTCACTCATTATCACCCTTATGCCGACCATAAGGGCTGAGAGAAGTTTCAGAGTCCTCCGTGGCTTCTCTGAGTTACAGGGGGTCTCGGCGTAGCAGTGCATGTCCATATATACGGTTGCAAATGGATACCAACTGTCTTCGTAACAAAAAGACACACCAAAAAACATCCAAATACCTCCATGCTGCTCGTATGTAATGTCTGTCTTGTATTGAAGCCCAGAAATGCGAAATTGTCCCGAAAAAAATTAAATAAGTCTATATTTCAAGCTTGTTTTGTCCTCTTCCCGGTTCGTCAAATTTGGACGAACTGGGAAGAGGAGCTTACGCTACAAACAAGCTTGAAATATGGACTTATTTAATTTTTTCGGGACAATTTCTCATGTCGGGGCTTCAATACAAGAGACGGACATTACATACGAGCAGCATGGAGGTATTTGGATGTTTTTTTGGTGTGTCTTTTTGTTACGAAGACAGTTGGTATCCATTTGCAACCGTTATATGGACATGCACTGCTACGCCGAGACCCCCTGTAACTCAGAGAAGCCACGGAGGACTCTGAAACTTCTCCCAGAAATTTCAATTTTGGGTGAACTATCCCTTTAACCTGCCTTCTCACAGCTTTTCCCCTTCAGTTAAATGGAGATTCTGGGATTTAGCAGCAGCAGCAGCAGCAGCAGCCAGTCCATTTCAACTCCGTCCTCCTCCTTCTTCTTTCCTCCTCTGTGTTTCGGAGGATGCATGCATGCAGAGGGGGGGGGGGGCTCATGGGAGATCGGGGGGGTAAAATGGTGCAGAGTTGGGCAGCAGATGGCTCGTCTCCAAGCTTTCAGCATCCCGGTCGGCCTTGCCAAATAGGAACAGGTGCTGGAGAAAGTAGGAAGTGAGCTGTGGGCCCGTGGCGGCAGCAGGAGACCCTTGACCAGCTGGCGAGGAGAAAATGGAACGAGTTGGCAGCGGAAAAAAGAGACAACCTGTATAATGTGCAGAGGAAAACAGGCTGAGGGAGGCAGGGCTGCTCTAAAGCCTCTAAACACAACACATGCACCAGCACAATGCATCATGGGAAATCATTCTGAAGGGGCCAGGGCTTTATTTAAATCATATTTGACCATTTATATATCTGGGAAGGCTATATATATATGACTACATATTATATAATGAATCAACATGTTGGAAGAGTGAGTGCCTTATACAAGTGGAAAGTTAATCTTGTAAAGGTTAGAATATCATCCAATCCACTTTATTTAGCCTATATATAGCACATTTACAAAACTCTCATGCTGAGTTATTTTGGAAAAGTTCATTTATTTCAGAAGTTCAATTCAAATAGTTAAACTCGTGCATCATATAGATTCATTACACACAGACTGAAATATTTCGTGCTTTTATTTCTTTTAATTGTAATGATTATGGTTTATACATTTAATGGAAACCCACAATTAGTTTCATGTTTTAGTGGTTCCCAACCTTTTTTGGCTCGTGACCAAATTATGACATTGATATGAAATTTCTGGCGACCCCATGATCACTCAATGGTCAATCAAGATGCGCAAGTTCACATGCATTTTATTTGAACTCGATTAATATTCAAAAAATGAAAGTATAGAATACAGTTGTTTAAGATTGTGTGTGGTGTTTTTAATCATGATTTAGAACAATAATTAGTTAAAAAATGATATTTTTATCAGTCATTTAAAAAAAAATAATCACTAGACATTTCAGGTGACCCCAAGTTAGAAAAACACCAGTCTAGACCTTGTCTAGCTGCTGTATTTATGTTGAGCTGCAATTTCTATTGTACAACGAGGTGCCATGTCAAGACCAAACTAAACTAAACTGAACCACTGAAATAAATGAACTTTTCAATTATATTCTAATTTATTGAGATGTTCCTGTAGCCTACAGGATATTAAAGATGAACAGAAAAGAGGCTGATGTGTCCAGTTGTGCAGGTCATTGTAACAGACACCAACTTGTTCCTCTCAGTGAAACAGACTGATCATTATTGGAGCTTTAACGCTCCTGAGTTTTACTTCCTGTAGCTTTAAAGCTGTTTTAATGTGGCTGTCATCATTTATTCTGTGAGGTCTGAGACTCGTCGTGTCACTGGACTTAAAGCTGGACGATGTAGTAATAAACCTCTGAGATGAGATGTGGCGAGTGAAACGTTTAGAGACGATATAAAGAATCTGTTTTAACAGTTTCACATCGTCACTCTGACCTCTGACCTCAGTGAGTTGGAGTTTTACATCAGAGACGTTCAATAGGAAATAGGGAATAAATTACGCACCTATTGCCTATTTAAGGGTACATTTGAGACAGAGCATTATGTAAAGAATATACTTTCAAGACAACATAGAAGTTCCCTTGCTAAATTTAGATGTGGAGTCGCTCCTTTGGCGATAGAAACTGGTAGATACACTGTACAAACACCCCAGTGGAGAGACGTTACTATGTTTTATGTGATTCTGGCTCCATTGAATCAGAAGCCCATGTTCTTTTGCACTGTGTTACTTATACGGACATTCACGCTGATCTATTTAGTACAATTTCTAAGTTCTATTTTAATTTTAAAGATCTTGATGATATGAATAAATTGTGTGTAATTTTAGCTGGCAAACACTGCATTAACAAATGTGCCAAAGTCTGCCACCTCATCCTCAATAGAAGACTGTCTCTCATGAGTTCTAGTTCATAAAACAATTGTTTTGTTTTGTTTTTGTTTGTATGGTACTATAATGTGCGTTTTTTATTCATGATTTTATTAGTTGGTGTCTCACAACTCTCTTTTTGAGTGGTCCCCAACACTTTCAATTTTGTCAAGGGGGAACAGGTAATTCTGTAATTAATATTGTATTTTTATATTGTCTCTGGATTTGTATTGTGTGTTGTGGAGTGACACCGAAATAAAGCTTATCTATCTATCTTCATCAGCTCTGAGTCTGAACACTGTGATTGACACCTATACAAAACCTGTGTGTGTGTGTGTGTGTGTGTGTGTGTGTAAACGCTGCAGCAGCTCCGTCCTTCCTGCTGCTCTGATAAGACGGAGGCCCTCAGCCTCGGGGCCGCTGCTCTCAGCGGGGGGTCATTCATTCACAGACCTCTGAAGCCTCTCAGGCCTGTGGAGGGGTGGAGGGGTGGAGGGGGGTGGGGGGGCTGCAGGAGGAGGAGTGGGGGGGGTTCGTACGATCTTCAAGAGCTGTGATGAGGACAGAATCAAAGGCGTCCGTTTCCCCCGGAGACGACTGATAAACTATTGATCAGCGGCCGTGAAGGATGTTGAACATCAGCGATTATTACAAATGAGGAGACACAGAGTTCTTTAACATGGTGCAACTCCATCTATACATTCATTCATTCATTCATCCATTCATTCATTCATTCATTCATCCAGCTGCAGGTTCATCTCAGTAAATTATAATATAAATAACCCTAAACCTATGGACAGTCACTCTGCACTACAACATTTTGCACAATAACTTATCTTTATTCTATTCTTTTATATAGTATATGTGTAGGCTATTTATCGTATACGGTATGCATATTTCCTTTTTGTATATAATATATGCATATCTGTTGCACTAGAATATTTTAATTCATTTTATTTTATTTAAATTCTTATTCTATTCTATTTGTACTTCTATGTTTGCACCTGACACCAAGTCAAGTTCCTCGTGCTGTAAACTGACCTTTACTGCTCTTGGCAATAAAACACAGTTCTGAATCTGAAGGAAAAGTTTATTTATGTCAGTGATTTAATTCAAAAAGTGAAACTAACACATTATATAGATCCATAATTACCCCCTTTGTCGCCATTTGTATCAAATTTGATATGAAACACATGAGTTTTTCAGACCTCTACATCCTCACTGTGAAAAACCTCATGTATACAACCAGATACATGCAATGATCAGACAATCCACCAGGGTGCAGTTAGTTATTTCTGCACCAGCAGCCTTCACTCTTCACTTGGGACATCCAATATGGCCGCCGTCAGTCAGGGACCCAAATGTGTTTCTTCATGGATATTTTTTTGCCAATTTTGAAAAAGTTGAGGTAAGAAAAACTTTTTTTTTTTAATGTTAGGCTACTGAATCTTCAATAGGAGTAGTTCCTGCATTAATGCAAAGTAAAACTAGGCTATAATATTTCATAACTTATTTTATAGTAGAACCATGTTGAAAATGTGTCAAAATACATACAGCAGGTAGGCTATGCACTGCAAAAACTCAAAATCTTTCCAAGAATATTTGTCTTACTTCTTGTTAAAATGTCTCATTTCTAGTGAAACTAAACTCTTTCCACTTAAAATAAGACTCATCACCTAAAAATGAACTTGTTTTTAGATCATTTTCACTTGAAATAAGTAGAAAAATCTGCCAGTGAAAGCAAGTTTTTTGTGTTTGTAATAAGAAAGAAAAACTTGCTCCACTGTCAGATTTTTCTACTTATTTCAAGTGAAAATCAGCTTGGAAGAAGTAAAAAGTGTCTAAAAACAAGCTGCTTTTAATGTGATGAGTCTTGTTTTACTTATAATTAGATTTGTTTAGACTAGAAATGACATTTTGACGAGAAATAAGACAAATATTCTTGGTAAGATTTTGAGTTTTTGCAGTGGTCCAATCCAATAAAGGGTCCAATTTTTTTTTTTTAAATGAATTTTCTGACAATTATTTCATGGTTCAGGCTTTACAGAATGAAACAGTTCATGTATTTATTTATTTAATTTCTTTTAATTGTAATGATTATGGCTTCACATTAAATGAAGAACTAGAATTCAGTATCTTAAAACATTTGAATATTAAAAAAGCTTTTTTACTATGTAAACAATGTCCTGCTGAAAAGTCTGTCCATCTATATGAACTCAATATTAGTTATATTTGACTTGAACTACTGTAAATGGACTTTTCCATGATATTCTAGTTATTAGTGTTGAACAAGCTGATGAATACTAAACGATGAATCAAACCAAACAAATCTCCAACACGTTTCCTTAATGATGATCTCAGCCTGTCGTTTCCTCCCTGTGATTCATTATTAGAGCTGATTAAAACCATTAAGACCTCTCCGTCGTTTCAGATGTTTTCATGCCTCTCCTCTCTAATTGGCCCTCCAGCCGACACATCTACGTGTCAATTAGGCCTCAGCAAATGGAGCTATAATTAAGTTGAAAATTAATTGAGCTTGGACTGTGTGGACGGACGGTGATTAGAGCAGAGACAAATGAACAGGAAGCAGAGCCGAGGATTCACAATAATAAGAATGATTCTAAACGCTCTGAAGTCTGTTTTTAAGAAAAGGTTTTAAGACATGTGGATTTAATTAATGAATCCTCTGGTTTTGACTTCCTGTTGTCTGAGTGTGAGGCTGCACACACACACACACACACACACACACACACACACACACACACACACACACACACACACACACACACACACACACACACACACACACACACACACACACACACACACACACACACTGACAGGACAACGACCTCTGCCTCCTAGTGGCTGAGGACGGTATAAAACTTAATCTGTATAAAGAGTGTTGAGTTGTTATCTGTCTATAATAAGATTATTATAGGACAGTAAAGTCTATTTAATGATCTGTTTTATATCTTTATTTCTAAGTCTTGTTCCTTATTTCATCTCTTCACATGTTGTCTTTTCTTTTATTGTTTCCTTTTTTTAAGCATCAAGGGAGTTGCACCTCTAATTTTGTTGTATCTATGACAATAAAAGGATTTCTTCTGGATGTTTTCTCTCCAGACCGTTCAAGACCACCAATGTCTTTGTGTCACTTCTCACTTTGCTTTCTGTTATGTAATTCAATAAGTTCCAGATAATTCAAGTTGTACTAAAGTATCTATCTTAAATATGGTTTAGATTTTACATCAAATCATCTTTTCTTTGTAGCTGAGGAGGAATAATGTAAATATCAAGACACATGATTATTATCAAATCAAATCAAATCAAATGAACTTTATTTGTCCCGCAAGGGGAAATTTGTCTTGGGCAAGTGGCGTCATAACAGCTGCCTTGTCCATGCAATACATACATACACCATACATACACTATAACAGTAACAAAGGCCAACATATCCAAGAAGAAAAGAGAAAGAAAGAAAGTGCGGGGTGCAATAAATAGTTTTAAATACTTAGTTCAAATAAAAACATACTAAAAACTAAAAAAGAAAAAGCAAGGGATGTTGGTTTAAACCAGCAGGTGGACAGACAAACTGGATGTAATTGATATGATTGACTGATTGATGGGTTGATGGACTGGGACTGAATGCATGATGGACTTGGACTTGGTCTCGGGTTAGGGGGTCTTCACTACAACACTATGTTTATTTCCTGTTTACATGTGGTGAATAAATGTTATTTCTGCATCTCTGAGGGTTAATAAAGTGAATGTTGTATTAAAAAGTGAAAAATATAAGTTTCTTTGTAAAAGTGAAACAGTAAAAGCAGCTTTTATTTCTGTCAGCTGAAGATAATAAAGTGTTTATGATGTAAAACACCTCACGTCGCCCTGCTGACCTGCTGTTCAAGGCCGGGAATCGAACCTGTGACACTGCTGGAAATGAAAAAAACAAAACAAAAAACAGAATCTATTGGTTTCTGTTTCATTTAGTGTTGTGACGTTCACGAACGAACCGATTCTATTGAACGGCTCGTTAACATGAACGATGGGAACCGAGTCACAGCTGGGAACCGTTCTTTTTTTTTTTTTTTTTTTTTTTAACATCTCTGTGTGTTCATAACAGTCAATTGAAGCTGCTCCATTGTCTACGTAAGTGACGTGCAAACTCAGATATTAGTGGGATATCCAATTTTGTATTATTTTGTTCCAAATCTCACCCCATTATTTCCAAGATAAAATGAGTTACCACCAGGCTGGCTTCTTAAAACTTAATAAATATTTTAAAAATCAGTCAAATGAGCCAGTTTTTTGAACGGCTCTTTGAAAGGAACGGCTCACCAAGATCCGGCTCCCCTCAAAGAGCCATAAATCCCATCTCTAGTTTCATTTTCTATTTTCCAGAATCACATCGGTTTAACATCAGAGGCCTTTAAATGACCTGAGACACCATGTGACCTGAGTGGTGCAGGTGAACAGGAAGTGAGGTGTGTGTGTGTGTGTGTGTGTGTGTGTGTATTCAGCCTGTGTGATCCGTCTTAGCAGCTCATATACGTATATATCATATATATATATATATAAATATATGCATACATAGACATGAGTTGTGTGTTTGATGTGTCGCTGCAGGATGCGGCACCAACATGGCGTCTGATGTGTGATGATGTGTGATGTGTTCAGGGGGCGTCGGTCGTCCCGCTGCTGTGGGATCAGAGCTGCGATCAGCCAGAGAGAGGGAGGGTGTGTGTGTGTGTGTGTGTGAGTGTGAGGGTGTGTGTGTGTGTGTGTGTCTGTGTGTGATGCTCCACCTGGGGAATCTCCATCTGATGAATGAATTCTCCCGTCAGACTCTTCAAAGACGCCTGATCACAAACTGTCTGTTCGGTTTAATGTGAAGTGGCTGAGCAAACAGAGGGGGGGGGGCAACAACCACACAGAGAGGAGGGGGGGGGGGCAACAACCACACAGAGAGGAGGGAATTATCCTCATTAATTATTCATTTTTATTTAACTTGTGTGAGTGAGAAGAGAGCAGCGACACACTGCTGACATCTACACAACTTTATATTCTCATATTTATGTCACACTCTTGTTTAAGATTTGTGTTTATGTTTTTCTCTATATTTTTATAGTTTTGTCACTGTTCTCTGATTTATTCTAAACTCTTTTTCTACCTTGTTGTAAATTTCTCCATTAAATCTGAACTCTCCTCCTCTGTGTCTCTAACCCTCCTCTCCTCCATGTGCATTTGTCAATCCATGGAGCAGTGGATAACGTTATTTATCACATATACGACAAACTTTTTTTTTACATCAAGGACCCCTAAACTGACCTCCATTGGACAAAATTTTGACGCAAACACCAGAAATACACAAATATAGCCTATATGTTCTGAGACTGAACTTTTTTAGTCGATGCGTTCAAATTAGGGCCAATGATGTGAATGTTTGGGAATATTGTAGAGAAAAAAGTGGTACAATTTCACCCAAAACATTTAAACATTTTAAGAAAAATGTGGTGAAAATTTTCCCCCCAAAAAAAGGAAAAAATAAATAATAATAATAAATTCTAGAAAAAAGTGGTAAAGATTTCTCCCCCCCAAAAAGTTTTTAAAAAATCCTAGAAAAAATGGTAAAATCTCTCTCTCAAATTTTTTTTTAAAAAAATAATAAAAAGTGGTAAAAAATTTCTCCAAAAAATAAAAAAAGAAGGTTAAAATTTCAAGAAAAAGTTGGGGACCCACTTGAACCCTCTCAAGGACCCCTGTGGGACCCCGGACCTCACTTTGAGAACCACTGATATACGAGGTGTATATTTGCCTAGTCTTATCTGTCATCTGTCACATGATGTAAATAAAAGTCCTGTAGTGAAACTTCTCAATTTTATATATAGACCGTAACTGTCCATAATAAAAACTCTCATCGTTCAAACCGTCCCAGTTTTATGTTAAATGATGAAACAGCCGAGGTCCTGAGAGTTGTTTTCATTCTTATTGTTCACCTCAGTTCAATTCTGATCCATCAGTTGCTGAAATGATAGCAAAGTTTAAAGGGATTATTAAAGGGATAGTTCACTCAAAATTGAAATTCCTCCGAGGGTCCTCCGTGGCTTCTCTGAGTTACAGTGGGGCTCCGTGCAGCACTGCATGTCCATATGACGGTTGAGAACGGAGCTCACTTTACTTCGTCCAAAAAGACACACCAAAAAACATCCAAATACCTCCATGCTGCTCGTCTGTAATGTCCCTCTTGTATTGAAGCCCCGACATGAGAAATTGTTTGTAAAAAAATTAAATAAGTCTATATTTTAAGCCTGTTTTGTAGCGGAAGCTCCCAGTGTCTCAGTGCACTGCTCTTCCTGGTCCGTCCAAATCTCGTGTGATTTGCATTGACACCTAGTTCACGGCTCCGCAAATCGCGAGATTCCGGCAGAGCAACACTGGGAGCTTCCGCTATAGAAACAAGCTTAAAATATAGATTTATTTAATTTTTTTTCAGAATTTCTCATGTTGGGGCTTCAATACAAGAGGGACATTACAGACAAGCAGCATGGAGGTATTTTGATGTTTTTTGGTGTGTCTTTTTGTAACTCAGAGAAGCCACGGAGGACTCTGAAACTTCTCCCAGCCCTTAGTCCACATGAGGGGGAGGAGATAATGAGATGAAATTTAAATTTTGAGTGAACTATCCCTTTAATGACTCATTAAATGACAGTAAATGCTGATTAATGATCTGCTGCCAGACCAGTGGATGAATCTCTGATACAAACCATGAAGCTGCTGTTTATTGGTTGTTGGTTGTGTGTAGTGTTTTCTGTCATGTTGATAATAACACACACTCTCTCTCCAACATAATAGTAAAACACCGGCCTGTGGAGCTGCTTAACGATATGTTAATTATTGTTTTGCCGGATGCACGAGTCCCATCAGCAGCAGCTTGAAGTCCGTTGGTTTTACATCAGACTCAGACACTTTTTCCCTTTTTCTCTTTTTAGAATAAAGCGGTTTCCTCCGGCCCGGTTTCCTCCTCCCGCGCCGCTGCTCGTCACTGACACACACTGAATCATTATTATGTCAGCGTATTATCTCCACATGACAATTTACAGCTGAACAATGTGAGTGTGTGTGTGTGTGTGTGTGTGTGAGTGTGTGACGCCTTATTTCCCTCCCGCTCCGACACAAGTGGAGCTGAGTGAACAGAGGAGGCTGGAGCGACGCCCGGGAAGAAAACCGCTGCCGTTGATTTACTGTAGGAGAGAGAAGAGAAGGAACTGGGTCACAGCAACAATTAGCTCCCACTAGTTTGGACCGAGCAGCAGCTGACTTGTGTTGTTTTACTGCTTTTACAACAGGAAGAAAAACAAAATCCATGTGTTTTTGGACTATAGGGACGTCACTATAACTCATTTTCACTATTAATCGCTAGGGGTGGGAGAAAAAATCAATTCACATAAATATCGCAATATCTTTTTTGACGATTTTTAAATCGATTTTCTTTTTCAAAAATCGATTTTTATTTTTATTTTTTGTGTGTGATTTTTTTTAAATATTGTACAATATGCATTTGTTCGCCTTTTTTACATACAGAGAGTCCAGGTCTTGAAAAGGGTTTAAGTTCACTTTATAATGGAGTATGTTAATTTATAGGCTCCTACAGTATTTGTGTGCAGATAAATGTTAAAAATGCTAAAGACTAAAAATCGAAAGAATCTGCAATATCGCAGAATCGCAATTCAAATTGAATCGCCATCCAAAAAATCGTAGAAGAATCGACTCGGGAGAAAAGCATATCGTCCCAGCCCTATTAATCGCGGTATTAAACGCCACAATTAATTAACCGTAAAGATTCCTGAATACCGTCACTTTCCAAAATAAGTTTATGTCAGAACCACAGAGGCAGATGAGCGTTAAAGTACAAACAGATACTGGGTTAAATTACACTATTGTCAAACAAAACATTGAATTAGCAATTTAAATGTTAGTGTGTGTCATTTATAATAAAAAAAACTATTAAAATAAACTTAAACTGTAATTTCCCACCTTGGGATCAATAAAGTCTATCTATCTAAAGTCTGTCTGTCTGTCTGTCTATCTATCTATCTCTGGAACAACCGTACAAGAATTCCTATGTGTGTATGCACAAATGGCAAATAAAGATTTTGATTTTATCTATCTATCTATCTATCTATCTATCTATCTATCTATCTATCTATCTATCTATCTATCTATCTATCTATCTATCTATCTATCTATCTATCTATCTATCTATCCATCCATCCATCCATCCATCCATCCATCCATCCATCCATCCATCCATCCATCCATCCATCCATCCATCCATCCATCCATCCATTAATAATTGGTCCTATATTAAAGGGATAGTTCAACATTTTGGCAAACTGGCCCATTGCCATAATCCCTATAGTCATAGCAGTAGGTTCGTTACCTTAACTGTAATTGTCGGTGCAATTTATTTTTAGAACGGTGGAGCAGAGCTGTGAGCTGCTCAGAGCTACGCTACGGAGGATCATTATGGGATTTCTTGGTTTCCCTCATCAAACTCATCAAATACACAATCCAACAACTCCACAACGCTCTGGTGGACAAGTTGTGAGCTGCACATTCACCACGCTATGAGATAATAACACAACGTTACCACACAGAGTTGTTTTAGAGGGAAATACAGAGACTGCTTGATGAAAAACTGTCCCTGAAGGCATCAGCGGTTTTGCATGTATTTACCTCTAAAACAACTCTGTCTGGTAACGTTGTGTTATTATCTCATAGCGTGGTGGTGACAGACTTTCTTTCTTTCTTTCTGTCTCTTTCTTGTTCGCTGCTTTCAGCATTCAAACGCATTTCCTGCTGGGAATGCTTTCTTTTTCTAGTTGTTTTTTATTGGTTTTATATAATTACATCTTTCATGTTGTGATAAATAATTACCTGCAGTAGCGTCACAGACCACCAGGGGGCTCCGCTCCGGCTCACAGGTCCAAACAATCCAGTTTTAGGTTTTGGGTTTGTTGTTATAATGTGTTATACAACTGTACAGACAGAGCATCAACACAAACATGACGTGTCCTCTTTTTTTACAGACTGAAATGTCTCAACATCCAAACTAATCCTATTCACTGGTTATTAGCTAACACACACACACACACACACACACACACACACACACACACACACACACACACACACACACACACACACACACACACACACACACACACACACACACACACACACACACACACATATAAAGACAGGGCCGGCCCCTGGCATCAACACTCTATGTGGTTGTTTAGGGCCACAGCCGTTAGGTGGGGGGCCACATGATCAGAAAGGTACCGGGGTTCATCAAGTCATTTAAACATCCTGAGGTCTGCACGTGCAGCTATGAGCTTTATATGTAATGTGAAGTCAATATTCAGCTTCTTTTATCTCACATTTGAGACATTTGGTGAAAATAGAACGGCAGAATGACAACATTTGTGCTCAAAAAACAATCTTACAAAATGTCATTTTAGACTTGTTTTCTACACTTATCTATTACTGTATTCATATCCTATTTCAAGCACCAAAACAGTTCATTCTCATGACTGAAGGAGTGTTTTCACAAGGGATTTTGACATTTTTCCAGCATTTGGCCTAAATTATTTCTTTCTACAGTGTTGTAGGACAAACTGGCCTCAGTGGGGCCTCAGGTTCTAATATTTAGACAGAAAACACTTGAGTTTTGTTACATCTGCAAGTATCTCAAAAAGATACATTTAAGAAAATATGTAAAAGTCGAGAAAATGGCCTCAAACCTCAGAGGGATAAACACGTCTGTATTCAGTTTTAACCAGTGATTTGGTGTTTGCGCTTAGAGTGCAGGGCCACAAACAAAAATCTTGTTTAGGGGGCCACCAACATCCTAGGGCCGGCCCAGTATAAAGACTGGTTATTAGCTAACACATAATGTTGTGTCAGTGTGTCGTAGTTTCTTGGTAGCACTCAGGTGGTGTTTCTCTGGTCGGTGCAGGAGGAGGCAGCTCTTCCTTCCTCAGCTCTCAGCTCTCAGCTCTCAGCTCCTCTCGGCTGCTGCCAGCTCTCTGACTGCACTTGGCTGACATTTATGTCAACCTCTCATAAGCCCAAAGACACAATCCTTACAAAATGTCAGTGTATCTTTTCATCAGCGGTGAAGGATCTGTTCTTGGCCGCTGCTCCGTCTGCATGGTGCAGCGATGCAGTTTGCCAATCATCCATTTGGAAGAGGCCAAATAAAAATGTCAGAGCACCACTCCAGTGATGGAGTGTCTGAGCTGAACCCGGCTGCTGCTGCTGTTTGAACATGTCACACTCAGAAACGCTCATATTAACGCAGCTGCACCTGAACGCAGCAGACGTAGTATCAATAAAGTCTATCTATCTATCTATCTATCTATCTATCTATCTATCTATCTATCTATCTATCTATCTATCTATCTATCTATCTATCTATCTATCTATCTATCTATCTATCTATCTATCTATCTATTAGGGGTGGGAGAAAAAATCGATTCACATAAATATCGCGATATCTTTTTTGACGATTTTTAAATCGATTTTTTAAATTTAATTTATTTAAATATTGCGGAATGTGCATTTGTTAGCCTTTTTTTTTTTTTTTTTTTTTTTACATACAGAGAGTACAGGTTTTGAAAAGGGTTTAAGTTCACTTTATAATGGAGTATGTTAATTTATAGGCTCCTACAGTATTTGTGTGCAGATAAATGTTAAAAATGCTAAGGACTAAAAATTGAGAGAATCTGCAATATCGTAGAATCGCAATTTTAATCGAATCGCCATCCAAAACATCATAGATGAATTAACACGTGTCAGAGCACCACTCCAGTGATGGAGTGTCTGAGCTGGTTTTTAGGCCTTGTGTAACTGAACGCTGCTGCTGCTGTTTGTAGGCTACATGTCACACTCAGAAGAAACGCTCATATTAACGCAGCTGCACCTGAACGCAGCAGACGGAGCAGGAGGTGTTTTCCACCGGCAGGTAAACCAAAGTGCTGCGGTGAAATAATGAGAAGGTTAATGGTTGAATTTAGAAATTAGCATACTGACTTCTTTCTCTCTGCCTGGTATTAATTTATCTGTTAGGCTATGTGCTTTTCTATCCACTCTTAATTATGCTGCAGCGTGGAGCCGACGATATTCAGGACAAATAATGAAAAAGCTTCTAATCTCTCACCCTGCGGCTTATCATCCTCACTAAGAGCCGCTCGTCAATAGAGACAATCTACGGCGCCACGGAGACGTGATTCTTCTTCCTCAAACTTCTCCAACCACCTTCAACACAAACATAAACATTTCAGGAAGCTATTTCATTTTTTATTTGAACCTTTAAAGGTTCATTCTGAGTCATAGCAGCTGGTTTGTTGCTTGAGGTCGGTTTAGTATCGTCTCTGTTTTACCTTTTATGCTCATATCTTATGTTTTTATGTGAGACAAATGAAACCAAACCAATCTCAGAGTTAACAACAAACCTTCTGATTATTATAGCTTCTAGCCTATAGTTTTGGTTTCGTGACATATTTCCTGTCTGGTTCAGTCCAAGACACTTTGGAGGAGCCAAGATGAACCAGGTCCAGCACCGGAGGTTATAGGTCAAACCAAACTGAATTCACTGTTACACCTCATTGGAAAAGATCCATCTGGAAACCGTGGCGTCTACAAGATGGGATCGAACTGACGGGTCATGTTACATTAAATCCTGAGAACATTGTATTTATTTACCAAATTGACACAGGGTTGTCGTGTTATAGGACTTGAGTCGACATCTCCAAAGTCTTGGTCTTGTCGGTCGAGCTGGACCCTGGATTTTTTCTCCAGACCAGTCAAGACCACAAATGTCTCTGTGTCACTGTCTCACTTTGGTTTGTGTGATGTAATTCAATAAATTACAGATAATTCAAATAGTTGTACTAAAGTATCTTAAATATGGTTTAGATTTTAGATCAAATCATCTTTTCTTTGTAGCTGAGGAGGAATAATGTAAATATCAAGACACATGGTTATTATGAAGACTGGGACTGGATACAGTGATGGACTTGGAAATGGTCTCACATTGGTTTGGTCTCAGTCTTGGACTTAGACTTGGTCTTGGTTTGGTTTGGGGTCTTGACTACAACACTAGCCCACTGGGATTCAGCAGTAGGTGGCGACAGTAATCCAAAACAAATATAATTTTTGTTGTTGTATCATATATATATGTCTGACGTTTATAATAAACCAAACGGCTTGAAATTTGGTTGAATATTTAGTGAGTTATGGCGATTTTAATGGTTGATAGACCTCTGCCTCTGTTGACTAATGCAGTTAGTAGACACGGCTTCCCCCGGACCAAGATGGCGGCCGCGTTGACGTATCGTTCCAATGTACAGCAGCGTATGAAACTTTAACAGCAGAAATAAACATGTTTACAGCGTCTGATACAGAAACAGAGAATCTCATCCTTCATAACAACTGTAATGGAGATAAAATGTTCATTCAACTCACCCGGTTCCACATTAATAAAGGTCTAGTTCTCCTCACTTGGCTGAGCACCAGGGGGTCTGGTCGGTCACCGCGGCCTCAGTCCGAGCTGCTGTCCTCTCTGCCCGGCTACTAGTGAACCTGACCTCGGCCTCAGTCTCTGGAGGATCCATCACGGATAAACCGGAATAAGTTAATAATCCATGTAAACGGACCAACAGACCGGGAGGAGTCTGGGGTGAGTCTCTTTCTCATTTAAAATATGAATTTATTTACATATTGGCGCTAATTAGCATGTATCAGTCTACCTGGGTTGTTAGCTTAGCTTGTAATTAGCCTCCGCAGATGCTAACGGTGCATTGGCTAACGGTGCTAACGGGAGCTAGCTAGGATACACGAACGAACCGAAGTCTCTGTTGCTCCACAAACGTCTCTCCTTTAGGCTATAATACACGTATATTATTTTAGGTTATGTATAAGCTGCTGGACAATTTGAATTTCCCTCTTTTTCTTCTGTAAATCCGTCATTAAACGTTTCACGGCATTTTTATTAGCTTGGTGCTTTTATTTTGACGGTCTCTCACCCTGGTTCCGGTTGCTTACCGTTACCAGAACAGTCACTAAACCAAAGATACTCTATTTATATATTATATTATTATTTATAAACCGTCTTTGACTAAACGGCCCCAGACCAAAAATACTTGATTCACAATTACATACAGGTTGTAAAACATTCGATAATAAGTTTTTAAAACCATCTAAGGAAATAAGATGATCCAGTTTCAGACAGTTTTGTAGGTTATTCCACTTTTGGGGGGCATAAAAGTGAAAGGCAGTCTTCCCCAATTCTATGTCCAGACTAGACTATGTCCAGACTAGGTACTACAAAAATAATCGTAAATGTTGGATAGGACCAATGTAAAAAAAGAAAAGAAAAAAAGAATGATGTTCAATGGACAGAAAATAATTATTTTTCTGATCCCCCAGTCGTTAATTTATGCCTTGGATTACACAAAAGTTGTTTATAGGCTTAAATTATATGTTTTCAAAATTTCATGTGAAGAGTTTGACCGTTTATTGAGCCGTTGTTCAGTTAAATGCTGTTGAGAAAACACGAGAAAGACGACATGCTATTATGTGGCCAATGTGACATCCTGCAGAGCTTTTATTCACTGCACCAAGTGAACCAGTGTTTCATCCACTGTAGTGTAAACCAGACAGAGTCTCTGTAGAAATGACTGTCTTAACTTAAGACATTTTTATCTGTCCAAACTGCCTGCTATTATTGATCTGTTTTCTATTGTTTAGTAGTGACAGGTTATATTCTTTATATTTTGAACATGGGGTTATATTACTTTATATTTGTGCACTGTTTCATAAATTTCTTGCAAGAAACTTCTGATTCTGATGAACATTAAACAACGACTCTAATAACTTATTCATTATATGACTTTATTGGCATTTTTATCATCAGTTCCCAGCTGTACAGTACATTATAATGATAATTCCTGGTAATAAAACAGATCAATTAATGAGACCTGCATGGACTCAGTATGGGGGGTTATTGAACAGGCCTAGAGGGCGCCGGCCGGCCCGTGGCCCTCGGGGGTCACAGGGCGCCGAGCCACAGCATCTGTTTAAGGGTCTGTTGATGTTTGTTGTCTGAGAGTCACAGAGGTCAGTGGATGAAAAGACACAGAGAGAATGAACATAATGGTGAGAAGTGGCTCTTTGTCCGTGATGAGTTTCTAAAGGGAACTGGACTCGGCTCTTTTCAACAGTGTGAGTGAATATAAAATAATAAAGATAAGCTGTTCATCTTATTTCAGTAACAGTCAGAAAAAGACACGCAGGAGCTCAGACAGATTTGATATCAGCTGGACGTTAGTTTTTATCTTATAGTCAACCCCGGGCCAGGCCTGGACCGGCCATCTGTCAGTACTGGCAGAAAGCGCCGCAGCCTGGCTGGTCCTGGACCAGCCGGGGTCGACTCGCCACGCACAGGAAATGTTTAACAAGGAGTATTTGGAAAACAAATACCGCAGAGCCGGCTGCTCGGCTGCTCGGCTGCACACTGAAGCTCAAGCTCAGAACTTTTTATTTATTCAAGTTAAAGGGATAGTATAATTTTTTTTAAAGTGGGGTTGTATGATCTACAAATAGCCCCTAAGTACTGAAATTGCAGTAGAAGACTCTCTGCATTCCTCCCGTTAGCAACGCCAGCCCATAATAGCCCTGCCCAGAGATTTACAACATACAGTGTTGTGAACAGACCCAAAGAAACGGCCTATTTTCACGGCCTAAAAGAGGTTTTACCTGAAAAAAAATACACAGTTCCATTGTTCACTATAATATAATTTTTTCCAGCCCCTCAAAGTGCAGGAAAAACACAGTTTTTATTTGGACCTAACCAACTGCTGATCGGCGACGCTAACCCTGGGCGGAGGGATACGTGAGTTGGTTAGGTCCAAATAAAAACTGTGTTTTTCCTGCACTTTGAAGGGCTGGAAAAAATTATATTATAGTGAACAATGGAACTGTGTATTTTTTTTCAGGTAAAACCTCTTTTAGGCCGTGAAAATAGGCCGTTTCTTTGGGTCTGTTCACAACACTGTATGTTGTTAATCTCTGGGCAGGGCTATTATGGGCTGGCGTTGCTAACGGGAGGAGTGCAGAGAGTCTTCTACTGCAATTAAAGTACTTAGGGGCTATTTGGAGATCATACAACCACACTTTAAAAAAAATGCTACTATCCCAGAAACCAAATGAAAACTGAAGTGTCAGAATTACCAGTGTCCCTGAATGCAGCTAAGATCTAACAGGCCAATTATAGTGAATAGTTTCCAGTCTAATATCAGCGTGTGACCTGGGTTTGACTGCGATCAGACGGCCGACGTCCTGAAGCAGAGGTGAGTTCATTATTCCAGCTGCTGGTGAAATTAGTGCAAGATGAAAGCAAAACAAAGCAAACACAGTCTCTCCACTCTCTCTCTCTCTGCTTTAATAACAGGAGCATGTAACAGCAGAGCAACAGCCCGGCGCTCTGAGGCAGAGCCATGAATACTGATGAAGACCTCATGTCAGTGGCGTGAGGTGAGAGCATGTCGGCCCTGAGATCAGAGCGGTGATTAATATGAATTTATGCACTTGTTAAAGGTTGTTTTAATGTATTTGCATTGTGATAACTGCATAAGGATGTAAAGGCTGCGGCTGCTGCACGCTGGCGGTATGAATTTAACTTTTCATTAGCAGGAGGTGGAGTTAGTTATTCATTACTACTACTATATGGCTGTAAGGCGCTTTGTGCTTTATTAACTGTATTCTGTATGTTCTGTTTGCTCAGATGGAGGAGGAGAAGGAGGAGTGGGGGCTGGGGGCTGGGGGCCGGGCCTCCAAGCTGCAAAGATGGATTATGAACTGGGAAACACGGGTGGGGGCTCAAGGCCACGATGTTATGTAGCGGCCTTTATTATGGTGTTTATTCTAGTAGCACAGGACTGAATGTGAACTTAGAGGTGGCAGAAACACCCTGCATTTGCCCATGCCTGGATTAACCTCCTTGGGGGGCTCTGGGGTAAAAAGAAAACTTTGCTTGGGCCCCGACTGACCCTCACTGGACCTGACAGTTTCATTATTGGGGCTCAGAGAAACCACAGCACGCAGCATAGCAGCAGTGCTCCGGAGCTGAAACGATTAGGATGATTAATCCTTTAGTCTGTTGACGGAAAGTTAATTATTTTTGATAAGTTGTTTAATTGTTTGTCTCTATTTTTTTTCTCTGATGGTAAAGTCAACATGTCACACGATCTCTTCACTCTGGGTCAAACAAACATTTTATACACAGAACAATCAGTCAATTATAGAAATTGTGTCGTGCAGAAGTTTGTCCCAAATAACAGTTCATCAAGTGGAAGATGAAATGATCTCCAAAAGACATAAAGTTAAACATGAAACACTCTTTTTTTTTCAATATTTTAATCAATCTCAGTGTATTATTTTAGTTTCAGAGTGAAAAGGGGAAACAAAGCAGCAGCAGCAGCAGCAAAAGAATGGGAAACCCAGGAGACTTTGACCAAGGTATCAGACAAGATAGTTTCCATATTCCACTAAACTATTGCATTAAACTGTATACGACTAAATATTATCATCAACATGTCAGAAAGAGTTTCTAATAACAAGTGGGGAGTTCATTTTGTACATGATATATAAAGGAAAGAGGCTGATTTCAGGTCATTGTCAGAAGTGTCAATGAAACAGATTGATCATTAGCCTCATGCTTTAAAAACACTCCTCAGACTTGACTTTTAGCTTTAAATCTGTTTTAATGGTCACTTGCCCAAACGTTTGCATGCTACTGTATAAAGCTTGGGTTATATATAATTAGCTGCAGAGCCGGCCCAATAAGGCATAAGCAAACTAAACACCTGCTCAGGGCCCCATGACCACTGGGGGCCCCAAAGAGCAATGAACTTTTTTTTTTTTTTTTAACTCTATAGTGCGTAACTTCTGTTGATCCCTAGAGAAACCCTGCATAATTACAAAACCTGTTAATTGTTGTTGTTGCACTTCAAGTTGTTGTTTCACATTGCTGTTGCAGTTCATTTAAAACCAAATATAGAAAAGCAGATGACGTGTTTTATTGGTTTATTTTGTTACTTTTAGTAGGCCCATATGACATTCATTATTCCACTAAGTATTAATTTTAAGTGTAAACCTAACTACCAACACTGTATATAGAATTTTATTCTATTCTTGTAAATAACTGTTTGTATGTATGTAGCCTATATATATATAAACATATTATATTTATTCTTCTACTTTTTTACATTGTATGTTACAAATGCTACTGTAAAAAGCAAATTCCCCACATGTGAGTGAGATTAATAAACAGTCTTATGTCTTAAATCAACTTTTAGCTGAATTTGGTTCCATAATATTTCAGATTAAAAACCATATGGGTAAAAACATGCCAGGCTGTCGTAATGACAGATTAGAAAATGTGTGTAGATGATCAATAATCAGTATTATTGGCAGTAATAGAAGGCCCCAATATGAAATGATTAGCTGTGACAAACAAAATGAATGGAAACAGGTTGACCTGAATAAAACAGCTCAGGTTTTTGGAGGTTGGAGCTATTCAGAATAATTCTTATGATTTATGACTGCCTGTACCGGAAAATATGTATTTTATAAGTCGGTAAAAAAACAAACAGTGGAAGTGCTACAGTAGGCTATATATCTGAAGTACTATGTGTCCATTCAGGCCGGTGGGTGGTGTTGGTGGTCGTGATTGGGGAAGAAGGGGAAGGGGAGGAGGGGTTGAAGCTTAAAGACTTGTACTTTTTTACCTTGTATGTAACAAATGCTACTGTAAAAAGCAAATTCCCCATGTGTGAGTGAGATTAATAAACAGTCTTATGTCTTAAATCAACTTTTAGCTGCATTTGGTTTCATTTCAGATTAAAAACCATATGGGTAAAAACATCTATTGCTATCATAATGACAGATTAGAAAAATGTAATAAGTTTGTAGGTGTGTAAATGATCAATAATCAGTATTATTGGCAGTAATAGAGGGCTCCAATATGAAATGATTAGCTGTGACAAACAAAATGAATGGAAACAGTTTGACCTGAATAAAACAGCTCAGGTTTTAAAGCTAGATTTTGGATATAAATAATAATTCTTATGATTTATGGATTTTATAAGTCGGTAAAAAAGATCCAAACACAGCACAAACAGTGGAAGTACTACAGTAAATATGTGAAGTAGCCTACTACATGTCCATTCAGGCCGGTGGGTGGTGTTGGTGGTGATTGGGGAAGAAGGGGAGGAGGTAAGGGGAGAGAGGGGGGGTTGAAGCTTAAAGACTCGCAGCAGCAGCTTGGAATCGAAAGCCACCACAGAGAAGACTTGAAGAGTTTCACCGCTGAGCCGTGAAATGAACAGTAGCAGCTGATGTAGCAGCAGAAACTGGCCGGGGTGGGGGAGGGGTTCAGCGGGCAGAGCAGAGCAGAGCGGAGGGAGAGGGAGGGGAGCAGCGGAGGGACTACTTTCTGCCAGCTGCCTATAAACTACAACTTTACTGTGTGTGTTTGGTTTCTGAATGCACAATAATCTTTTGCGAGGAGTCTGCTGCTTCTAAATATATATTTTAGGGGGGGGGTTAAAGTGTTAATAAGTGTTGATAAAAACACAGCGGAGTGTGGCTCAAGGCACCGATGTGAAAAAAAAACAAAAATCTCAAATCTCTACTACAGCAACGTCGAAAGAATTGTAATGTCCGTTGTGAGTCCCTAGAGCTGCTGCTGCTTCTGCTGCCTCTGTCTCTGTCCATGGTGCTAGTTTCTGTTTCACCGTCGTGAATACACTAGGAGCTTATTAGTATTCCGCCTTCAAACAAACACACACGGCCGCCATTTTGTGTCCACACACAATATAATGTGAGAATTCGTGCTTTGAAACTGTGTTGAAGTTGTTCGCTGTCGAGTTAACAGTAATTTCAAACACAAACTGCCATCTCTGTTCTTCATCATCAACTCTCCGATCACATACTTCGGCCCCGCCCCCCTCCGATTCCCCCTCGAACGCTGATTGGCTCTCGCACCGGTCGCTCCGCGTTCCAAACTCCTGATTGGCTGGCCCTTCCCGCCTCCCCGCGCGCCGAAGCAGCAGCGTTGGCCAATCGCGGCGCGGCTTGTGTCCAGTGGGCGGGAAAAGGAGCGGAGAGAGGAGGAGGGGGTCAGGCTGACCGACATGGGGGAGAAAGAGGCAGGATTTCTGAGAACAAACTGCCACATTTGGCCTCTTTGTGTTTGAAGAGGTAAAAAAAAAAAGAGAAAAGAGGAGAAAAACTAACAGTGAGCAGAATGGGCTGGTGGAGCTTTTCATTTCTTTCGCCATGTTTCCTGGTTTCTTAATCTTCCCCCAATCCCCTTGTTTTGTTTGTGTCTCTGAGTTGTGATTGTAGCTGTAGCTGTGTGGATGTTACTGCTGCCATTTTTCATCCTGATGCTGCTGGAAATCCACACACAGCAGATGATTCATGAAATATCCAACCACATAAGGCCTAGCTAGTTTATTTAGAGCAACACTATGTCTGAATCCAGCTCAAGAACGATCTAAACTTAGGTTTAAGTTAGTTAATGCGATGAAAATGAACAATTTGGGTTATTAATATGGTCATGATACAGTTTAAATATCCATACTGTTGCACTGTTCCTTTAGCAAATAACACCAGTTAAACATTAGTTCAATCTATAGGTATTTATTTTAAGTTATAGTGGAGATCCAAAAGTTTTCAAAGGTATTTAAATGTCAGTCAACATAGTACACAAAACAAGGACTTATTCACATCTCTAGGTTTGAATATGTCAGGCTCAGTTCCCGACTAATGAACAGGAAATGGTGTAAATGACTAAACATTTGTAGAGAGTGATTGCATTTCAGATAGTGTTTGTCCACTCAGTGATATGCTCATATACAGAAATGCAGACATTCATCAGCCACAAAGTATGATTTATAGTATAGATACTGTGTATATCTATATGCTTCTTTAAGGTGTAAAGTTTTGGTCAACATGAAATCAAGGCTTTGAACACTAGGTTAGGTGAAGATAATAGGTTTAGTTTATTTTGACTCTAAGGAAGTGGTGTGGCACTAACACAAATACACACATTGATGCATTTAGTTTGGAGGTTTAAGTTTAAACAGTTTGGTGCTTGGTGCAAAACGTAATGTTATACTCTTTTAATCTGCACACTACATTATTACACTGGCAGTGTAATGTGAACAGTCTGTATAATGGGCAATTGGTAAAGAGGTTTTCTGGACTTGTTTCCAAGGCGTCGAACATAGATTAATGGACACTGCTGCTTTATGAGATTTAAGAAGTTTAAATGGGTTCGTTGCTGTGGTATCACAGTAAAAGTAGGATGCATGAGTGCGGCACTTGTTCTGAATGAACCGATCTCTTCCACAGAATCCACACTTGTGGTTTTAATGTCATTTTGCGTTAAGTAAAAGGAATATTCATGAATCTAAACTCGGACATGATATGTCAGCATTCTTGGTGTGCGATGATGAAACCATCTTCTTTTTTTAAATATGTCTAAACTTTTTTTGACTTGTGCAGAATTTGTTTTATTTCCTGTTGTAGGCTAGTGTTGTGATTAAATATAATAATATAAGTTTTTATTGATCTTGAAAACAGAAAGTGACATGTTACAGCTGAAAAGAAACAGTGTGAAGTCAAAGAAACCTACAGTATTTACATGAATACAGTATTTCAAAAGTTATATTATATTACATATTACTGATAAAGTTATATTTTCTGACTGCAGCTGCTCTGTTTCTGTACAGAAGCTCTTCACTGTTTTTAATGTGTTTTCATGACTTTATTTGCACTGGTATGTGGTGTTTTTTACTTCCACAGCTCAATATCACAGATTAGCCTCAGTGGGGCTTTTGTCTCTGCTCTCATTTAATCTCAACTAGATATTAGTTTCACATGGATATTGTGTTTATTGTTGTGATGTGTCTCTGTCTGTTTTTGTATTTGTCGTGACAGTGAACGTGTCTCTCTTCAAAAAAAAAAAAAAAAAATAGCTAGACTTTACCTCTCTTATTTATCCCACACATAGAGTTTGGTTGTTACAGAAGCATAATGATGCAAGCTAAAAACAAAACGTAGAAAAAAATGCAACTATAGAAATGTAAAACGATATAAAACAAACATATAGAGAGACATTCTGTACAGCAAATTATTTCTAGAGTATTTACAGTTATACAAGACTAGAATAAAAATGAGAGATGAGATGAATCTGAGTGCTTACAGTTGTTTTGTGTAAAAACTAAATATAACAGAATCAAAAGATTTCTATGTAATGTTCCCTGTTGCACTGACATCCATCCTGTTGACGTTTTCATTAGAAATGTTCTGAACTGTAGTGTGTGTAGCTACTAGTAAAGTTGCGGCGCATGTTTCATAACAAAAGTATTTTTATTTATAAAAGAAGCCCTAGCCTTTGTTTCTTTATTTTATACACTTTGTACACATAGTATGTGTAGCCTATTGTATGTTTGTGTATAGGCTATATGTTTTTTTTCACTGTTTTCATATATGCAGCCTTTATTGAGTTGCTGCCATCAATGTACATAACTATTCAATTCAGAAAACTTTATTGTCTATCACAAGGACAGAAAACCACCATACAAACACCAACGTAAAAAACTCACATTAAAAAATCTCATATAAAAGCTGCAACAGCAGGTAGATCTTGTCCTAAAAACAGGTAAAATGCACTGCAGTGGTGATAAAAGAGTTCTTGTGAGTATTTCTGCAAAAAACAATCAAACTAGTAGTTGTGGCACATGTTTAATGACTCATTTCTTCATTTCATAAAAGCCCTCAATATTATGAAGAAGAAAAATACCATTAAACTGTTGATAAATGATTTACAAAAGAAGCACAAGCCTTTATTTTATACATTTAATAACCTACACATGTGTTTTTCCCCTTTTCTTTCCCTCCCTCCATCTGCACCTGTTCTTTTATTCAGTCGTTGCCATGAATGTTTGTACATACTGTAACTATTTGTGTAATAAAAAAACAACTAGTTGTGGCCCCTCCGCCTCACTGCGCATGCGCAGTCCAGAGGGGGGGTTGGGGGGTTGGAGAGAGAAGTGAGTGAGGGGGGGTTTCTCTCTGCTCTCTCTGCTCTGCTCCATCCGGGAACTTCAGAATTACCATTGACAGCCGAAGCGCAACTTTTCCCCAGGCAAAGTGAAATCAAGCCGCGGACTCGGACAAAATATAGTTCCAGTCTTTCAACTTAAAATTACGGGCAGAAAAGCCCCCCCGCTGCCCGGGAGGAGCCGTCGACGTCCGGCCGTCCTCCGGAGAAGCCCCCCCCCGGGTCCACTGCCGCTTCCGCCCGGTTTGGAGCACTTTTGGAGACGGGCGGAAAGTGTGTGATGAGTCCTAGGCTGTAAAAAGAAGCGAGAACTTGCTCCCGCAGCCGGAGTAGTTCTTCTTTCAATTGTTATTGTCGCTTTAAAAAATCTTTAATTCACTTAAACTTCGTCTCGGCCGCAGCGAAAGTGGGAGAAAAGTGCTTTTCTACTCGGAACATGGAAGTACGAGGCCTGCAAGAGGCGCTGAAAGTAGAAATCCAATGTCATCAGGTAAAAAAACGAAACATCGTGTTTTTATTCTAAGATCATTCTAAGCCGAGCTGAGTGAGTGTGTGAGTGTGTGTCGCTGTGTGTGATGATGGGATGGAGCAAGTGAAAATGTGCAGGGATGAGAGAGAGGTTAACACTCCGGGGAGGAGGAAGGAAGGATGGATGGATGGATGGATGGATGGAGAGGAGGAGGGGGGGGGGGCAGCATGTCGCTTTGTAATAATAACAGTAATGATAATAACAGTGTTAATATGTGGAGCTGCTGCAGCGGCGGCGGCAGCGACACTTTCACGGGACTTTTTTGGGGCGAATTGTCGGTGTCGGTGTCTTTTTTCTTTTCTTTTCTTTTTTTTTTCATCTCCTCTTCCTCCTCCTCCTCCTCCGAAGAATTTGGAGTGGTAGGTAGGTAATGCAGTGGAGGAGGAGGAGGAGGAGGAGGAGGAAGAGGAGGTGGTGGTGGTGGTGGTGCTGTGTGGCGATCAGGACGCGACCTGAATATTTATGAGACTGTGCCGGTGGAGTCGAGTCGCTGTGGCTATCATCATCATCATCATCATCATCATCCTCATCATCTTCATCCTCATCATCTTCATCATCCTCATCCTCACCCCCGCTTTGTTCCTCCCTCCACATCACTGACTTTTTTTTACTTGAGACACTTTTTCTTTTTTTTTTCTTTTTTAAACCATCTCGCTGCTCCATCGGCCTCTAAACTAGTTGCACAGATGAAGCAGGACCCACAGGTAACTAACTACAACTATAACTAGCCTATAACTAACTATAACTAGCTATAACCGAGTGCTGTGGGTTTATTTTTATTTCTCTGAACCGGAGGAAACTGCTTCACAGCCGGAGGGATGGATGGATCGGTGTGTGTGTGTGTGTGTGAGAGAGAAACTTTATCAGCATTAATCTCCTCTTGTGCTTTTTAGTCTTTATGCTGCTGCATCGTGACTCTGCTATAATAATAATAATAGTCTAATCATCATAATATTATAGCCTATAGCCTATGGATAGCTATATAGAGAGAGCTGTTAGGATGTGGTTGTGTGAAGTTTGGTCTCATTGTGTGTGTGTGACAATTATGGGATGTTTTGTTGTTGGCTTGTATAGGATGGAGAGCTTAAGAGACAGCTGCACGACAGAATAACAGCCCTGAGCGACAAACAAGTAAGAGCCATGTTTATTCTTCTGTGTCGAGCTGGATGGCTTTTATTTTTTATTTAATTTTATTTATTTGAACCTCCTCCCCCCTCGTCCTTCTTTCCCTTCCTCCTTCTCTTCTCTTTTCTTTTCTCTTCTCCTTCTCTCTTACACTCTCATAGTGTTTAGTTAGTGTCTGTCCTGCCGGCTTCACCCCCCCTCCCTCCTCCTCCTCCTCCTTCTTCTCCTTCTTCTTGTCTCGACACTCAAAGTTGTGTAATGTTGGAAAATGTTAGCGTCCATTTTGAGCAGGTCGACATGTTTCTGGAGAGTGAGCTATAAGCTAAGCTAACTGTGGCTAACTGTGCCCTTCCACTTTTTTTATTATGATTATTTATTATTATTAGCCTATTATTATGGTCTATCATCATGAACAGCAGCTCAGTGTGTAGTTTGTGTGTGTAACGTGAAGCTGCTGTCGCTGTTTCTGTGTCGGTTTGTTACTTTGTACTTTATTCTGCTGCTGTTATTTCCTCTCCGTCACGTGACCACAGCGGCGCATCTGATTGGCTCACGGCTACGCTTTCACTTTTTTCTTTTCTTTTTATATCCTCCACATATATATATATTTATATATATTTACTATCTGCTCTGCTGCAGTCGTTGTGTTGTATAGTTGCATGAAGTTGTGCAGCAGCAGCAGCAGCAGCAGCAGCAGCAGGTGCTCTGCCCCGGACATAGAGGCTGGTTGTCGGCTGCAGCAGCGTTCAGCACCGCGGTCAGCTCCTCCATGCTGCTACTGCTCCTCTAGCTCCTCCATGCAGCTCCTCTATGCTGCTGCTCCTCATCCTCCTGCTCCTCCAGGCTGCAGCACACAACTTCCCCCACCATGAACATTAGCAGAAGACCAGGAGGAATTCATTTATTAAGGAAATATGTGGATATTATAGTCGTTATAGGCATTATAGTTGTGTTTGTAGTTGAGTAGAGTTCAGGGCCTGTTGGACTTTACAGTTTAAAGCATTAAAACAACAACAATGAGACACATTAACAACAGAAAAGGAGGACGAGGAGGAATTTATTTAAGGAAATAGCTGGATATTTAGTTTATTTATTGTCTAGTTGTGTTTGTAGGTGAATAGTTCAGGGCCTGTTGGACTTAAGAGTTACAAACACAGTTAAAACAACAACAGTGAGACACGACAGCAACAGAGGAGGAATTTATTTAAGGATATATGTTGATATTTATTGAATAGTTGTGTTTGTAGGTGAGTAGTTCAGGGCCTGTTGGACTTTACAGTTGAAATAAGTAGAACACAACAATGTGACACATTAACAACAGAAAAGGAGGACGAGGAGGAATTTATTTAAGGAAACAGCTGGATATTTAGTTTATTTATTAAAGTAGTCCTAGTCTAGTTGTGCCTAGTTCAGGGCCTGTTGGACTTTACAGTTTAAAGCATTAAAACAACAACAATGAGACACATTAGCAACAGAAAAGGAGGACGACGAGGAATTTATTTAAGGAAATAGCTGGATATTCAGTTTATTTATTGTCTAGTTGTGTTTGTAGGGCCCAACAGGCCCTAGTTCAGGGCCTGTTGGACTTTATAGTTACAAACACAGTTTAAACCATTAAAACAACAACAATGACACACATTAACAACAGCAGCAGAGAAAGAGGAGGGGTTTATTAAAGGAAATATGTGGATATTTATTGAAGTAGTCGTCTAGTTGTGTTTGTAGGTGAGTAGTTCAGGGCCTGTTGGACTTTTCAGTTAAACACAGATAAAACAACAGTTGATTTCACAGTAAAAACTATTAAAACAACAGCAGAGGAGGAATTTATTTAAGGAAATATGTGGATATTTATTAAAGTAGTGGTTGTCTGGTTTTTTTGTAGGTGAGTAGTTCAGGGCCTGTTGGACTTTAAAGTTACAAACACAGTTAAAAGCATTAAAACAACAACAATGAGACACATTAACAACAGTAAAGGAGGAGCAGGAGGGATTTATTAAAGGAAATAGCTGGATATTTAGTTTATTTAGGTAATAAGCAGTGGTTGTCTAGTTGTGTTTTGTTGTGTTTGTAGGTGAGAAGTTCAGGGCCTGTTGGACTTTACAGTTGAAATAAGTAGACAACAACAATGAGACACATTAGCAACAGCAGCAGAGAAAGAGGAGGGGTTTATTAAAGGTAGGCTATATGTGTCGTTGTCTAGTTGTGTTTGTAGGTGAGTAGTTCAGGGCCTGTTGGACTTTAAAGTTAAAACCATTAAAACAACAGTGAGACACATTAACAACAGTAGCAGATAGGAGAGGGAATTAAATTAAGGAAATTATGTGGATATTTATTGAAGTAGTCGTTGTCTAGTTGTGTTTGTAGGTGAATAGTTCAGGGCCTGTTGGACTTTACAGTTACAAACACAGTTAAAAGCATTAAAACAACAACAATGAGATTAACAGCAGAAAAGGAGGAGCAGGATGGATTTATTTAAGGAAATATGTGGATATTTAGTTTATTTATCAAAGTAGTGGTTGTCTAGTTGTGTTTGTAGGTGAGTAGTTCAGGGCCTGTTGGACTTTACAGTTACAAACACAGTTAAAGCAACAATGAGACACTTTAACAACAGTGGCACAGAAGGAGGGGGATTAATTTAAGGAAAATATGTGGATATTTATTGAAGTAGTGGTTGTCTAGTTGTGTAGGTGAGTAGTTCAGGGCCTGTTGGACTTTACAGATAAAAGCATTAAAACAAGACAAAGCAGCAGCAGCAGCAGCAGCAGCAGCAGCAGCAGTTCGGTCTGTGTGTTGTGTTTAATCCATTTGTTTTCCATGAATGTATCCTCCTCTTCTTCTTCCTCTTGTTCTTCTCGTCTCAGTTTAGTGTTATAGTGGAAGCTTCCATTTTGAAAAAGCAGAGGGGGGGAGGAGAAGGTTGGCCGGTCGGTCGGTCGGTCGGGAAAAAGTCTGCAGAGTTTCTACAGGAGGAGGAGGAGGAGGAGGAGGGGGAGGAGGAGGGGGATGGGCCCCATTCATGCCTAACATTACCATTTTGATTGCTTTGATGCTGTTTTTGGTTTGGAGGGGGGGAGGGGAGGCAGGAGAGAGAGGCAGAAAGCCCAGTCAGCAGCATGAGACCTGTTTAATCACTGATTTCCTTCTACTTCTTCTTTTATAGAACCAATCGTCTTGTTGTTTACAACCACTTCCTGGTAGAAAAGCAGCATGAGAAGAACAATAGTGACAGATGAGAGTTTACTCCACCCCATAGCTACTTGAGAAAGAGTACAAATAGCCTACTGCTGGTCAAATGTTTACTCTGTTACAAGTAAAAGTAGCTCAGTCGACATGTTACTCGAGTAAGAGTAAAAAAAGTACCTACATGCTTTTAAATTTACTATAAGTAAAGTAAGAGTAAGAGTAAATTTCTTATTTTTCACATCAATGAACTATAGTTTTTTCTAAATTAATTTAAGGAGCTTTTAACTCTTGTTTCTGAGAATTAAAGCAGAAGTAAGGTGAATATTTGTGTTAATATAAGTCTTAAATAGTTGTATCTTCCGACAGCAATCACTTCTATAGAGTGTTTGGTCTGAAACACGGGTCTGTCAGTCACTCTGCTCTGCTCTGAGCCCAGGAGAAAACTTTCCTTGTATCCTACAACCTTTATCCAATGTGGAGAGAGAACGGCATAAAGGGGCGGTCCTCTCTGTGTGTGCAGCCAAGGGATGCGCGTGAATGTGGTGACGTAGGGACGAGGACCAATAGATCCATGACGAGGGCGGGGGCTGCTAACTCCATCGGCTCACAGGAAGTTAGACAAAACCACTGGATCACTTACTTCTGCTTTAAGTAGCCCTAAGTAAAGTAAGAATAAGAGTAAATGTCTTATTCTTCACATCAATGAATGACTCTAATTGTTTGTAAATGAATGTAAGGAGCTTTTAACTCTTGTTAGTGAGAATGAACTCTTTGAAAGCAGCTGCAGTGATGTGCTGCTTTTAGGGGTTAGGGTTTCCTTCTTTGACAAACACAGCTTGTGTCCAATAGGATTTTAGAAAAAGACCTGAAAGTAACCAGTACTTTTCAGCCTTCCTACTAATGACCTCCAGTAAAAGTACAAATATTTGTCTTGGAAATGTATCCTAAGAGTCATAAGTACGCCTACCAAAGAAATCTAATAGGCTACTCAAGTAAATTTACTCCGTTACTGTCCATATCTCAATTTTCACATCACTATATCACAGTTTAGACTAATCTGATGTTTGTAAAGTTTATAAAACCAGTGATTGGACAAACATTACTATTTCTGTGTGCACATTTTTGTAATTAGTCATGGTTATCATAGATTAGCCGGGCTAACGGTTAGCTACCTGTTTAACTTTAATAACTCAGTGACTCAATAAACGCTCCATGAAAAAATATTTTCTCCAGCGGATATCTGAGTTCCAACATGACTGAGCTAACTGGAGTAGTTTCATGTCGTGTCCCACAACGGGAGGGTTTTAACAGCTGACGTCCTGCTGTTAGCTTAGCTACTGCTGTTAGCTTAGCTACCGTTAGCTTAGCTACCGTTAGCTTAGCTACCGTTAGCTGTCCCTGTCAGCTGAGCCACTGATGCTTTCTAGACACTGTGATTCCCCCAAACTGAATAAATACAACACATAGCAACACAAAACACACACACAGAAATAGTAATGTTTCTTCAATCATTTCAGATTTGTCTAAACTGTGATAGTTGTGTGAAAAACATGCTAGGCTATAGCTAAACTCTCGTTCTTTACCACTGTTCTCATTCAAATTACAGCTGGTTTTCTACCACAGGGTTCTTACGGATCCTTAAAAAGTCTTAAAAGGCATTGAATTCATTAATCTAAAAACAAGGCCTTAATTGGCATTAAAATGATCAATTTTTCAAAGGTCTTAAAAATGTTAACACTTGGTAAGTGGTATTTTATGGTTGTAATTAGTCTCAAATCTCAAAATAATTGGTAACATTTCGACATAGAGAAGTTAGTGGCGGCCGTCAACGCTAAATTTCTCACCGCCAGTCAGTGTTTTTTTTTTTTCCAGACTTGTTATGCATTTATTTTGAAAGGACAGCTGGAAAGAGACACAATCCAATGTTCATGTAGCAGTCACTTTACCTTGGATCACATAGGAAAGTGGGTTAAATTGTCCCTAACTCTATGTAATTGATGTGGTGTTTTTCTTTTTTTTTCTGCATTTGTGTTTATTATGAAGTCAGTCTTAAATTTAATTTCAAGTGGCTTTAAAAAAGTCTTAAAAAGTCTTAAATTTAACTTGGCTTAAGCTGTAGGAACCCTGCCTGTACCAGGAAGTAGAATGTAAACAACAAGGACCGTTTAACTTTTCCTCTCCCTCCTCCTCCCTTCGCTTCGCTCTCAGGCTGAATTAGTCGTCACTTTACTTTACATCCACATCCACAACATTTTTATTTCATTTCATTTCATTTAATGACGATGATCCACCCAGGACGGAGCTACACACACACACACACACAGTCACACACACTTCTGAGGTCTCTCTCTGTCAACATTCGCTTCGCTTCCAAAATAAACTCTCCTTGAACTTTGAGGCTCTGAGAGAGAGAGAGAGGGTTTATCGGTTAGAGGCAGAAATAATAATATAATAACATAATAATAATAATAACTACACAGCTGCACTAATGTTAAATAGAAGATGGTAAAAGTGCACGAATCTGTTCAGAGTGGTTGTTTCTCCTTGGTGCTGGGTTTATATATATTTTTTAACCTTTATTTGACCAGGCAGAATCATTAAGAACTAATTCTTATTAACAATGAGGCTGTGTGTTTCCATAGTGAACCACTTTAGGTTTCACTCTTCACTAACCTGCAGAATAGTTAAAAATAATCAAAAATAGTTCAATAATAGTTAAAAATCAATGTAAAAAGAGGGTTATATGATGTTTTTCCCACATTATCCACCTACTTCTACTTCAGACTTCAACTCTATATCAGTTTATTTGTCATATATAATTAAGTGAGATGTTTATGTAGCTTTCAGTGGTTGGATAAGAAAATAAGAATCTGTAATTAAATCATTTAAAAACAAGAGAAATAGAGGTGAGAGAGAGAGTGGGTGGGATGAAGCCTGGAGGTCGTCTCATGGTCACAGTTTTTATTTCCCCCCCGAGGCCTCGCTGTCCATGTTGTTGTGTTTTATTAATAGAAATAATAATAATAATATATTAGAGCTGCAACAATTCATAGATTTTGATAATCTAATAATCAGTTTGAATAGTTTTTAAGAGAAAAAAAGTCCAGATTCTCTGATTGCAGCTTCTTCAATGTGAATATTTCTGGTTTCTTTGTTCCTTTATGACAATAAACTGAGTTTCTCTTTGGTTTGTGGACAAAACAAGACATTTGAGGACGATGTCGTTGTTTTATTGACCAAACTACTGATCGATTAATGGTTTAAATGATCGACAGGTTAATCTATAATGATAATAATGGTTAGTTGCAGCTCTAGTTATAATAATAATATGTGAATAAAACAGCTGTTGTAGCTCCAGTGTGTCAGAGAGGAGCAGCTGATGGATGTAAATACAAGTGAACTGTGATCAGAGAATCAGAATAAGTAGAAGTGGAGCAGCGTGTGTGTGTGTGTGTGTGTGTGTGTGTGTTGTCAGCCTCTTCAACAAGACAGAACAGATTCATTGATTCTTTTTCTCTCCTCTACTTGCTCTGTGTTGCGTCATGGCAGCGACTCGTCAGGTGGAGAGAAGTTGCTTTTATTTTTTCATCTTCATCCTCTTTCTGCTCCACTTTATTTATTCTGAGCCTTTTCACAGCAGCTCGTTGTCAGCGTCAGTGTGTGTCTGTGTGTGTGTGTGTCGGTGTCGGGACGTTTCAGCTTCTGGAGGAAAAAACTAAAACCAAAACAGAAACTCAGGAGGAGAGGATGGGTTCATCCTCTGTGGTTTTCTACTCTGTGATTCTGTGTTGAGACAAAGAGCTCAGTCACTCTGGAGCTGAAAGATTTCCAATGGCCGCCGTCGTCGTCGTCGTAGTGAAGGAAGGCAGCAGCATCTGTAACCATGGATACCTGCCTCTGCCTCTTAACCCGTCCTCAGTGTGTTAACCTCATTAAGACTCAAAGTTTCACTCCTGTACATGGAGTTAAGTACTAAATACATATACAGTATATATCATAGGTAGGGTTGAAAAGGGCCGGAACATTTCCAGAAACTTTCCATGGAAAGTTAAGCTGGGGAATTTTTGAAATAGTCCAAATTGGAAACTTTCCATGGGAATTATTGGGAATTTATGAGAATTAACTGGAAATTGGGGGTAGTTTAAACAAACTGTATCACATCCAAACATAAATGTAAACATTTAGTTTTGTCATAAGCAGACATCCATGCAAAATAATACAATTAAAAACAGATTTACTTTTGAATAGAACTTTATCAAGTTTTAATTCTTGTATGAACAATCAATTCTTTTACTGAACAACAAAAACATGAATGTTGAGTAAAATATTACTAGTTGCCTGTTAAGGGCCAACCTTTAATTTTGTAAATTTTGGATTTATTCCCGTTAATTCCCATGGAAAGTTTCCAACTTTGAAAATTCCCGGAATTTTGCAACCCTAATCATAGGATGTGTAAAATAGTACAAAAACAAGATAAAAGCAGTTTTAAAGGAGTGTGTGTGTGTGTGTGTGAGAGAGAGTTCACTGCAGAGGAAGTGACTGTTGTGTTTGTTTTGGATTCTGTTCTGGCGTCTGATTGGTGCTCATTACCTGTGCCGGCCGCTGTGATTGGACGAGACGGAGCAGGAGAACAGAGGAAGTGAAGAAGTGAAGAAGTGATTGGTTTAAAGGACCATATGATGCAAAATCCACTTTCTACTGGTTTTGTAGCGGTTTCTATGTGTTCCTGTGGCCTTTCTAAAAGTCTGTTCACTCTCTTAATTGATCGCTACCGGAGAATATTGGAACGATATCGCTTCTCATCAGCGCAGCGGCCCTCATCACGGAATTAGAGACATCTGAACCAGGAAGTCTCCTCTCCCGGTGCAAAACCACGTCAATATTCTCTGGTAGCTTCTCATCAGTCTCACCGTGCAGTTTTTTTTTTTTATTTGACAGTTTCACGCAGAACTTTCTGAGGCTGTAGGAGTCTCTCCATGTTTCTCCTTCTTCTGCCACAGTAAAAAAGGAGCATTTACATTTTTTCAGACAAGATGAGAGTCTCAGAAACTTTTTTTTTTGGAAATCAATGCTATTCCCTATTCCCAATGTCAACGGTTGCTGAGAGTTACAGCTGCAGAGTGATTTGGGGACAATACACTATGAATACAATGTGGTTGGACAGCATCATATGGGACCTTTAATGAGGGATGAGTGTGTGTGTGTGTGTTTAAAGGTCATGACTCACATCGTCCTGATTCATCAAGACGCTGTGACACACGAAGCCTCACTAACTGTAAATAACGATACTATTTATATATATATAACAGTATATATTTAACTGTCACAGTCACAGTCACAGTGTGTTGTTGTTGTTGTTGTTTGATGGTCAGTGGATCGAACATAAAGAAAAGCAGGAAACTTCCTCTGCTCTTCTCTGTTCTTTCCTCAGGTTTCTGTTTCTCCTTCAGTCTGGTTGTTACAGTGTGTTTGTGTCGTAGCTGGATGATTTATTTCTTTATTTCGCCTGAATGAACTAAACTGAGTGTGTGAATCTGCAGCTCAGGCTGATTTTACATCTTTACCGTTGACGCGGCGACTCGTCCAATCAGAGTCGAGTATACGGAGCTGTGAGGAGTTGAACCAGTCTGAACCTGAGCTCAGTGTTTTCTATTAACTATATAAACTATATATATATAACTATATTCTTTTTGTATCATTAGATTATGTTTTTGCAGATGCATTTTAATTAGTTTTATTGGAGTTAATCTTCATTTCCTGATATTTTTGCCACTTTGCCTCAGTTCAGTTCAGTTCAAGTTTATTTGTCATAAGTCATTAGGCTACAGTGAAAGTTTTATTCTACCGTTCGGTCGTTGGATAAGAAAATAAAAATATGTGAATAAAAAGATTTAAAAACAATAGAAATAGAGACAGTAGAACATTTAAATATGAAGCAGCTCCTTCGGTTCAGACTCGACTCTGAGAAGCTGAGAATCACTTGATTTTAGTCTGCTGGTCGTCGTGGTGACGCTGAATATTCAGTTTATTTATCACGCTCATGTGACGGCGGTGGCGGCGGCCATGTTTGAGTTTTACAGCTGGAGTCTGAGACTTTTATTTCTGTTGGAGCAGACGTTGTGTGTGTGTGTGTTGTGTGTGTGTTTCAGTGTGTGTGTGAGTGTGTGTTCATGTCTCTGTATCTTTGTTTCTTGTGTTTTCTTGCAGCTTTGGAACTAAAGTTTATTGAACGATGTGTTTGCTGCTGCTCCAGCTGTGAGCAGATGTTTCCTCTGTTTATCTGGAGCTCAGTCACCTGATGCTTCACCACATTAAAGGGATAGTTCACTCTGTTTCTATGCTTTTATTCTGTAGAAAGTCAGATTTCTGATCATTTATAACTGCCAGTCACTCTCTGATATTTAGTTGGAGCTCCTTCAGCTCTGATGACGTCACGCATTGGACAGTTCTTAACCCAGTTTCAGTAGTTTCAGCAATCTGATTATTACTTATTATTTGCTTGATGCCAATAATTTGACCCTTTGAAACAGATGAACATCTTCTGCACAACTACAGGATGTGTCTTTATGAGAAGCTACTGACTGCATCAGTTAATGTTAAAGAAGATGTTGTCAGCTGAAACATCATCATCCAGCAGTAATTATCCAATGAGAGGCTCTGAACTATTACTGTAGCTTAGTTCAATCCAAGTGGTGACTTTTTTTCTTGGTCAGGTAGTTTGTCGTCATTTAATTATTGACTCAGTCATGTGGTTGTTCTGTCCCGACTCTGACTCTGAGTCAAACTCCTGTTGTCAAGGTCACAAACCTGCAGAGTCAGTTTAACAGGGAGAGACAGAGGAGGAGGAGGAGGAGCAGGTCTGTGTGTTTGACTGGAACTAAAACTGTTTAAAGAAACACCAGCGTCTGTTTTCGAGGAGGAGGAGGAAAAGGACAAGTCTCGGTCCCGTCTCTGTCGTGTGACGGAGCAGGTTGAACTTTCCCAGAAACTGAGAGTGAATCTGGACGAATCCCAGGACGACTCATTAAGAGGAGGAGGAGGAGGAGGAGGAGGAGGAGGAGGAGGAGGTCTGGGGGTCTCTGCTGGACTAACTGGTGCTTTCCAGAGCAGAGGAGCTGGACTCCCTCCAGACTCCTCTCTGCTCCTCTGAGGTGATGAAGGAGCTTCATCTGATCCTGAAGCTGCAACACGTCACACATCTGTTACTAACAGAGCTGCAACTTTGATTATTTTCATTATTTATTAATCTGTCAATCATTTAAACGATTAATCGATCAGTAGTTTGGTCAATAAAGTTTTAAAAAATGTTAAAAACATCAACCAGTGTTTCTCAAACCACCAGACGACATCGTCCTCAAATGTCTTGTTTTGTCCACAAACCAAAGAGAGACTCAGTTTATTGTCATAAAGGAACAAAGAAACCAGAAATATTCACATTGAAGAAGCTGGAATCAGAGAATCTGGAGCTTTTTTTCTTTAAAAAACTACTCAAACTGATTATTAGATTATCAGAATAGTTGACGATTGAATTAATAATCGATTATTGTTGCAGCTCTACAGTTATTATTATTATATGATGATACACAGCAGGTCAGTCTGTTTTCACCTCCATAACAATAATACAATAATATTTTATTCTTGTTGTGTGTCTTTAGTTTGTTAAAAGTCTAAATCAGAGTCGGTTCCTCTTAGAGTTTATAATTTGTTTTAATTTCTACTGAGACTTTTATTTCATCCTCAGGTGTCCACCTCATCCTGTCAAAATAAAACGCTGCGATGTCTCAGTTACTATGAGAACGACCGTGTCGGTTCACACCAAAAGATTTAAAATTAACAAGAGAAAAACATTCAAAATAAAGTGCCAAATAGAAATAACACATCCATCCATCCATCCATTTTCATCCGCTTGATCCGGAGTCGGGTCGCGGGGGCAGCAGTCGGAGCAGGGATCCCCAAAGTTCAGTTTATGAAATAGAAAAAACTCCAGTAACTAAAGGTTAAAAGTTAAATTTAGTTAAATTTAGTTGTTTTTATTCCCCCACACGTCTGAAAAACACTTTATCATGTTTTTAATGAATATTTTAACTAGTCGCTACAACATCGCCTCATCCTTTTTTTTTTTTTTTTTTTTTTTTTTTTTCAAAGGAGGTTAAATCGAAAGCAACTGGACTTAGTTATTTGTATAATATCAAATAACTAAGTCCAGTTGCTTTCGATTTAACCTCCTTTGAAATACTATGACCTGGACAAATGAGAATATGCACCGGCTTATCGCCTCATCCTGTCAAAATAAAACGCTCGGTTACCATGGGAACGGGTGTGGCGGTTCAACAGGAAGTGACTCTGGGCTGTTTCCTGTTTGTTCCGTTCAGTTTAGTTGTTGCTGTTCATGTTGATCAAGTTGTGTTGAAGAATCAGATTTTATTTTGTTGTCAACTTCCTGTGGCTCTGTGATTGGACGTTTCCAGACAGACAGTTGGATGTTTGCCCCCCCCCCCCCCCCCCCCCCCGTCCCAGAGGACCATAAATCTGTCTCTCCTTTGTCCCTCTGCTCTCCGCTGTGGAGACTCGTCCTCTGTCTCTTTTTTTTTGTTTGCCGACTCTGTTTAATCGTCACTGGAGGCGACGCAGCTTTAATTAAGAGAAACACGACAGACATAGAGACACAGACACACTGACTGACTGTCTGTAGCTACTGACCTAGGACTAGAGCAGGACTGAAGCACCTGCACAGGTAGAATATGTCTGTATTAAAGCTCCTTCAGAATAAAGGTAGATATTTGTATTAAAGTCAGGACTTCCTGTCACTTTGTGATCTTCTCATGGATCAGCCCTTCAAAATAAAAGACAGAAGAAACTTATCTTTTCTTCTTCTTTACCAGTCCTGACCGTATTCACAGTATTATATATCACATTAGAGCTGCAACTAACAATTATTTTCATTATCGATTAATCTGTTGATCATTTAAAGCAGAAGTAAGTGATATTTTTGTGTTAATATAAGTCTTAAATAGTTGTATCTTCCGACAGCAATCACTTCTATAGAGTGTTTGGTCTGAAACACGGGTCTGTCAGTCACTCTGCTCTGCTCTGAGCCCAGGAGAAAACTTTCCTTGTATCCTACAACCTTTATCCAATGAGGAGAGAGAACGGCATAAAGGGGCGGTCCTCTCTGTGTGTGCAGCCAAGGGATGCGCCTGAATGTGGTGACGTAGGGACGAGGACCAATAGATCCATGACGAGGGCGGGGGCTGCTAACTCCATCTGCTGACAAGACGTTATGGTGCGTTCAAGGAAACTCGTAACTCGTGTTTTTCCGATCTGTGAAGTGGTACCAGTTCGATCTGGTACGAGTTCACGGGTCAGAAGTTACGAGTGGCCGTTATAGTGACTTTCACAGGTAAAACAGGTCGGAGAAACACGAGTGGGTTGCCTGGAACGCTACAAAGTCGTAAGTTGTGACTTGAAGCTGTAATTTACAGTTTCAAAAGCCTGCCTGGAACGCAGCATTAACCAAAACGACCGGATCGCTTACTTCTGATTTAATAATCAATTATATTGTTCGATTAATAGATTAATTGTTGCAGCTCTAATACTTTAACAGTATTAATATATTATATAGGTATATGTAGTGTATATATAGTATTCAGTATTCAATATGAACATCTTCCTTTCTACTGAAGGAGCTTGAATAGAAACATGTGATCGACTCAGAGTTGTGATTCTTTGTAACATAGAGTGTGTAGTGTGTATATATAGCTACGTATGTGTGTATATGTGTGTGTGTTGCAGGCTGCTGGTGAACAGGTCTCAGATCAGCAGAGGTTGTGTCTCCTCCAGCAGCAGCAGTGTGTGTGTGTGTGTGTGTGTGTGTGTGTGTGTGTGTGTGTGTGTGTGTGACAGCTCCTTATTACCCAACAGCAAACACTCGTTTCCACAGACTCACAGGGAAAGTGCTGATGCAGCGAGAGGAGGAGGAGGAGGAGGAGGAGGAGGAGGGGGGGTGAATTAACCCGTGTTGACGCCACGCTGCTGCTGTTAAAGGGATAGTTCACCCAAAATTGAAATCTAAGGGCTGGGAGAAGTTTCAGAGTCCTCCGTGGCTTCTCTGAGTTACAGGGGGTCTCGGCGTAGCAGTGCATGTCCATATAACGGTTGCAAATGGATACCAACTGTCTTCGTAACAAAAAGACACACCAAAAAACATCCAGATACCTCCATGCTGCTCGTATGTAATGTCCCTCTTGTATTGAAGCCCAGAAATGCAAAATTGTCCCGAAAAAAATTAAATAAGTCTATATTTCAAGCTTGTTTGTAGCAGAAGCTTCTCGAAGACTAGACTTCTAGACTTATTTAATTTTTTTCGGGACAATTTCTCATGTTGGGGCTTCAATTCAAGAGGGACATTACATACGAGCAGCATGGAGGTATTTGGATGTTTTTTGGTGTGTCTTTTTGTTACGAAGACAGTTGGTATCCATTTGCAACCGTTATATGGACATGCACTGCTACGCCGAGACCCCCTGTAACTCAGAGAAGCCACGGAGGAAATTTCAATTTTGGGTGAACTGTTCCTTTAATGCTGCTGCTCTGTCATCCTCCTGCTACAGAGAAGAAGAAGAATCTGAATCCTGTTGTGTGTTTTTAAAGTCGTAACTCGTCGTCGACACAAACAGATAAACACCACATCCATCACGCGGTGCCGTCGCTGTCGCTGTGACGACCGCATCGCTGAGCCACGTTTACATGTAATTTATATATTTATGTGTTGTAGCTCTAGTGTTGGTGTCTGGCTGTAATCTATTACTGTAATCTGTTACACTTCATCATCCATCAGCGTCATTAGAGCGTTAAATGAAGATTGATTCATTATTAGTCACTGAGTTTTGTGCAGTAACAGAAGTTATATGAAGCTTTTTAGATTTATTTTCTCTTCTGATGAATCTACAGATTATTTTCTTGGTGCATTGATTAGCCTGCTGACAATCAATCAATCAATCAATCAATCAGTGACTTATGAACCCTGGTTGGTCGGTTTGTGTTGATCTGACACTTTATTCAACACTGAAGTGAACCAGATGATCAATAATCAACCACCATATTAATATGAATATGTTAATTTTTTGCATAAATTATCAATATGACCTCATGTGATCAGAGTTTGTCTTGTATAATAATAATAATAATTATGTCTTATCTCTCATTTTAATGATAAACGAGTTTTTCTGACATGATTATGAATTTATTTAGATAAATTAGACTCATTAAACAGAAACTGTGACGTCACAGTGTTGATACAGATGAGAATGACTCAAAAAAAAAAGGGAAATACATGCAAAACCGCTGATGCACGTTGCCTTCAGGGACAGTTTTTCATCAACAGTCTCTGTATTTCCCTCTAAAACAACTCTGTGTGGTAACGTTGTGTTATTATCTCATAGCGTGGTGAATGTGCAGGTCACAACTTGTCCACCAGAGCGTTGTGGAGTTGTTGGATTGTGTATTTGATGAGTTTGATGAGGGAAACCAAGAAATCCCACAATGAGCCTCCGTAGCGTAGCTCTGAGCAGCTCACGGCTCTGCTCCGCCGTTCTAAAAACAGCTTGCACCGACAATTAAAGGTAAAAACGAACCTACTGCTGTGACTATAGGGATTATGGCAATGGGAACAATTTGACTAAATGTTGAACTATCCCTTTAAGTCCTGCTCTCAGCTCAGTGTTTGTGTCTCGTCTGTTCTCGGCCTCCGGGGGAGTGACAGAGTGCAGCGCTGCAGCCGGATTATCCTCCTCAAAAAGACCTGAAAACCGCTGTAATAACGCATCATCATCATCATCACACACACACACACACACACACACACACACACACACACACACACACACACACACACACACACACACACACACACACACAAACTTTTTATTTTTAGCTCCGTCGCTGCCAAAACGCTCTGAGAAGAGAGAGATCATCAAATCAAATCAATCTTTATTTATAGAGCACCTTTCATACATGGGAATGCAACACAAAGTGCTTTACACACAGAAAAATAGAAACAGAAAAACAAATTACAAGTAAAAACCCCTCCCTCCCACACCCCATACTGCACACACACACACACACACACACACACACACACACACACACACACACACACACACACACACACACACACACACACACACGCACACACATACACACACACACACACACACACACACACACACACACTCTCTCTCACTACTGACACTAGGGAGACATGGCATGACACTGAGGATTGAGGAAGCGCTATCTTTGGGGCCGTCCACACTGGGAGGAGTGGCAGGCCGTGCCACAGGGGGCACCAGCGCCCAGGCCCCCCGACCCCGACAGACCACAGCCAGCCGAGCCGAAGGGACCCAGGGACAGCGCCCCCAGCAGCAGCCCAGACACAGCTCCCAGCGTGGAAGACCCCCCTGAGGAAACACTGGAGTTAAAGCTAAAAACTAAAAACATAAGATAGGATAAAAACATTGAAAAAATTAGTTAATAGAATAAACAGTTTAAAAAGATAAAAATATGTAAGATAATAAATAAAATAAGTAAAACAAGTAAAATTATTTAAGGTTAATAACATCTTTAAAAGCAAGATAGAAGCAGAAAAATAAGATAGAACCATAAGAAGAATTTAAGATCTAGTTAAAAGCCTGACTAAAAAGGTGTGTTTTTAACCTTCCCTTAAAAATATCAACTGTCTCTGCGGTCCTGAGGCTCTCCGGCAGGCTGTTCCACAGGTGGGGGCCATAATAGCTAAATGCCGCCTCACCATGGGTTTTGGTTCTGGGTTTTGGTATGGATAAAAGGCCGGTGCCGGAGGACCTCAGGCTCCGCGAGGGTTGATATGGTAAAAGCAGGTCAGATAAATAAGAGGGCGCAAGGCCGTTAAGACATTTAAAAACTATTAAAAGAACCTTAAAATCGATCCTGAAGCGTACGGGGAGCCAATGCAGCGACTCTAAAACTGGCGTAATATGCTCCCGCCCTCTGGTCCTCGTCAGCACTCGTGCGGCTGAGTTTTGTAATAATTGGAGATTAAAAATACTCTTTTTGGGAAGACCAGAGAGCAGGGCATTGCAATAATCTAATCGACAGGTGATAAAAGCATGCATCAGCACCTCCGTACTGGCCTGAGAGAGAAACGGGCGGACTCTGGCTATGTTTTTAAGATGATAAAAACCTATTTTTGTCATATTTTTGATATGTGGAAGAAAATTCAGCTCAGAGTCAAAAATCACGCCCAGATTTTTTACTGACTGTGTTGGTTTAAGATCCTGTAGTTTTGGTAAAAGTTTCTCTCTCTGGCCTTCAGGACCAATGACTAAAACCTCAGTTTTGTCCTGGTTGAGCTGTAGGAAATTCACTGCCATCCATGACTTGATGTCTAAAATGCAGTTAAAAAGGGCATCAATTGGCCCTGTGTCATCAGGAGACACGGCGATGTACAGTTGCGTATCGTCAGCATAACTATGGAAGCTGATGCCGTGCCTCCTGATGACGTCCCCAAGGGGCAGCATGTACAGATTAAAAAGAAGAGGACCTAAAATTGACCCTTGGGGAACCCCACATCCAATTTCATGGATTTCCGAGGAACATGTATCCATACTTACATAAAAGCATCGGTCTGTGAGATAAGAACAAAACCAGTTAAAAACAGTACCAGAGAGGCCCACCAGGTGTCTAAGCCTATTTAATAAAATGTGATGGTCTACTGTATCAAAAGCGGCGCTTAGATCCAGTAGAACCAACACTGTGAGCTTTTTGTTATCCAAATTCCACCTGATGTCGTTTAAAATCTTTAAAAGTGCTGTCTCGGTACTGTGGTATTTCCTAAAACCAGACTGATGCTTTTCTGAAATGTTCTTTCTGTTTAAAAAGTCATTAACTTGGTTAAAAACCAGTTTTTCTAAAACTTTACTTAAAAATGGTAAGTTGGATACAGGTCGGTAGTTATTAAGAACACTTGGATCTAAATTGCTCTTCTTCAGAAGGGGCTTCACCACCGCTGTTTTAAAGGCGGTGGGGAAGACACCCGTCTGAAGAGAGCAATTCATGATGTTTAAAAACTGTTCCTCGAAGAATCCATAAAACGATTTTAAGAGTGATGTGGGAATGGGATCTAAAAGGCAGGTTGTTGGGTTTACTTGGGAGAAAACTCGACCAAGTGTCCTTGCATCAACCAGGGCAAAACTCTCCAGTGTTTCCTCAGGCAAGGACAACAGTTCAGTGTCAACAGATAAAACTTGATGGGATAAAAGGCAGGATCTGATGTCCTTGATTTTGGTTCTGAAGTGGTCTGCAAAGTTCTCACAAAGATCGTCTGTTGGTGTCTTAAAAACGTTATTAGAATTAGCACCTGTTAAAACATTAAAAGTGGAGAAGAGGAACCGGGGGTTGTTTTTATTAATGGTGATGAGTTGTGAGAAATGGGAAATTCGTGCCTTTTTGACTGCATTATTGTAAGTTTTGAGTTGTTGACATAAAATCTCGTAATGAATTGTCAGTTTACTTTTCCTCCATCTTCTCTCGGCACTCCTGCATTTTCTTTTCAGTTCATTGATTTCATTGTTTTTTCTCCACGGGGGTGTTGGTTTTCTTTTTACTGTTTTAGTTAAAAGTGGAGCTACTGAGTCCAGAGTTGACTTCAGTCTACTGTTAAAATTATCAACAATAAAATCACAAGGTGCAGGTAAAATTTCAGCAGGAGTGCTCTGTAAAATCTCCATAAAATTTGCAGCCACTTCAGAAGTAAGATAGCGCCTCCTCACTGTTCTCACTGGGGCCTCCTCTCGGTTAAAACTGGTGATGCTAAAAAACACACAGTAATGGTCAGACACAGCCAGGTCGACAACAGAGGACACACCGATGGACAGGCCATGGGTTATGACCAGGTCCAGGGTGTGTCCTCTGTTGTGAGTCGGCTGTGCGACGTGCTGCTTAAAATCAAGACAACTTAAAAGATTTAAAAACTCTCTGGATATTGGATCCGAGGTGTCGTCAACGTGTAAATTAAAATCACCAGTTATTAAAATCCTGCTAAAAGAGGTGTGAGTAATAGATAAAAGCTCTGAAAATTCACTGATAAAAGAGCTCGAGTAATGGGGTGGTCTGTATACAGTAACACCAAGAATTTGAGGACTGCTAAAAGTAAAGGCATGGTATTCAAATGATGCATAACTGTTAAAAAACACTCCATTTGAGTTCAGTGAATCCTCTATAATTGATGCTGTACCTCCTCCTCTTCTACCCTCTCTAGTAGAGAATAAAAAATTATAATTTGCTGGGGAAGCCTCAGTGAGAACAGTAGGTGCGTCAGTGCCAAGCCATGTCTCAGTTAAAAGAAGACAGTCTAACTTGTTGTCTAAAATCACATCATTCATTAAAAAGGTTCTGTTTAAAAGAGAGCGAACATTAAAAAGTGCCATGTTGATGGTGACAGGTGGCTTGTTGATGGGAGAGGTGGATTGTTGTGTGAGTGATCTGAGATTGTGAAAGTTCACAGAGTGGGTGTGGTAGTGTCTGATGTGGTGATGGTATGTAATGATAACGGGAATGGGTGAAGTGTTGATGTGCAGAGGTCCAAGTCCGGTATTGAGTGTATGGTGGAAGGTGGAACTGAGTGCGTAGGAGCATGGACCAGGGGGACATCAATCGGAGGGGGACAGAGCAGCTGGTGCGGGTTTGGGGTGATTGGCATGCTGTGTGCCGTATGCCAGGTTGGCAGTCAGCATGCGGGCACCTGCCCTGTTCAGGTGGAGCCCGTCCGACCCAAAAAGATGTCGCCGCTGCCAGAAAATGTCAAAGGCTCTGAGAAGAGAGAGATCATGTTCCTCTCCTCCTCCCTCATCACTGTGAAAACATCAATATGAACCTCATCTACCTTTATTCTGAAGGAGCTTTAACACAAACATCTACCTTTATTCTGAAGGAGCTTTAATATAAACATCTACCTTTATTCTGAAGGAGCCTTAACACAAACATCTACCTTTATTCTGAAGGAGCTTTAACGCAAACATCTACCTTTATTCTGAAGGAGCTTTAATATAAACATTACCTTTATTCTGAAGGAGCCTTCACTCAAACATCTACCTTTATTCTGAAGGAGCTTTAATATAAACATCTACCTTTATTTTGAAGGAGCTTTAATATAAACATCTACCTTTATTCTGAAGGAACTTTAATATAAACATCTACCTTTATTTTGAAGGAGCTTTAACACAAACATCTACCTTTATTCTGAAGTAGCTTTAACACAAACATCTACCTTTATTCTGAAGGAGCTTTAATACAAACATCTACCTTTATTCTGAAGGAGCTTTAATATAAACATCTACCTTTATTCTGAAGGAGCTTTAATACAAACATCTACCTTTATTCTGAAGGAGCTTTAATATAAACATCTACCTTTATTCTGAAGGAGCTTTAATATAAACATCTACCTTTATTCTGAAGGAGCTTTAATATAAACATCTACCTTTATTCTGAAGGAGCTTTAACGCAAACATCTACCTTTATTCTGAAGGAGCTTTAACGCAAACATCTACCTTTATTTTGAAGGAGCCTTAACGCAAACATCTACCTTTATTCTGAAGGAGTCTTAACGCAAACATATACCTTTATTCTGAAGGAGCTTTAATATAAACATCTACCTTTATTCTGAAGGAGCTTAACGCAAACATCTACCTTTATTCTGAAGGAGCTTTAACGCAAACATCTACCTTTATTCTGAAGGAGCTTTAATAGAAACATCTACCTTTATTCTGAAGGAGCTTTAATAGAAACATCTACCTTTATTCTGAAGGAGCTTTAATAGAAACATCTACTTTTATTCTGAAGGAGCTTTAATAGAAACATCTACCTTTATTCTGAAGGAGCTTTAATATAAACATCTACCTTTATTCTGAAGGAGCTTTAACACAAACATCTACCTTTATTCTGAAGGAGCTTTAATAGAAACATCTACCTTTATTCTGAAGGAGCTTTAATATAAACATCTACCTTTATTCTGAAGGAGCTTTAATAGAAACATCTACCTTTATTCTGAAGGAGCTTTAATATAAACATCTACCTTTATTCTGAAGGAGCTTTAATATAAACATCTACCTTTATTCTGAAGGAGCTTTAACAGAAACATCTACCTTTATTCTGAAGGAGCTTTAATATAAACATCTACCTTTATTCTGAAGGAGCTTTAACGCAAACATCTACCTTTATTCTGAAGGAGCCTTAACACAAACATCTACCTTTATTCTGAAGGAGCTTTAATATAAACATCTACCTTTATTCTGAAGGAGCTTTAACACAAACATCTACCTTTATTCTGAAGGAGCTTTAATATAAACATCTACCTTTATTCTGAAGGAGCTTTAATACAAACATCTACCTTTATTCTGAAGGAGCTTTAACACAAACATCGACCTTTATTCTGAAGGGGCTTTAATAGAAACATCTACCTTTATTCTGAAGGATCTTTAATAGAAACATCTACCTTTATTCTGAAGGATCTTTAATAGAAACATCTACCTTTATTCTGAAGGAGCTTTAACACAAACATCTACCTTTATTCTGAAGGAGCTTTAATATAAACATCTACCTTTATTCTGAAGGAGCTTTAATACAAACATCTACCTTTATTCTGAAGGAGCTTTAACACAAACATCGACCTTTATTCTGAAGGAGCTTTAACACAAACATCGACCTTTATTCTGAAGGGGCTTTAATAGAAACATCTACCTTTATTCTGAAGGAGCTTTAATAGAAACATCTACCTTTAGGTGTAAACTGGTCTGAGGTCAGTGTTGAGCAGCAGAAACCAGAAGCTGTTTCTTTTTGTCTCATTCACAAACCTCTCCTCCCATAATGAACTTCCTCACATTTTCTCACCCTCTCTCGGCGTCATGGCAACGCGTTTTATCACCGGCCGGTCACCTGGGCCTCGGCTTTGTCTCTGTGTGTGTGTGTATGAGTGTGTGAGTCTGAGTGTGTGAGACTGTTCTTCTATTCTTGTACCCAGTCACAGTCTGGTCTATATACCCAGACCTTCAGAATAAAAGCCTTTCAGCCTGCAGGTTGAGAGAAGCTGAAGCTGAAAGGTTTTTCTTTCTTTTTATAAACACATAATACAAACACATACATTATATGTGAGGCCGGTTGTTTCCATTCACACAGTCTGACCTCTGTCCTCTGATCTGAGGTCAGCTCAGCTCCACTCTTCTGTCTCATAGTAAATAATAACTGGATATAAATAACTTTATTTTATTTAGTCAGTCATCTTCTCTGCTGTAGTTAGAGACGGTTGTAACATTTTAAACACTTGTTTCTGTATCTTGGAGCTCTTTTTAAGCCGGAGCGTTGAAGAGGTTTTATGCATAAACGTGATATTGGAAGCTTTTTATTCAACACTTACATTACTTTAAAAAAAAAAACATAATTGGTGTGTCAGTGTGCGTTTGAAGGTGTGTAGGTGTGTTATATGTGCCATAGTCTGATCCTAACCATTTGTCTTTCAAGACCGATGCAAACTGAAATTCAAAGAAAACATAAATGCAATTAAAATGAGTTTTGGAGTAGAGTTGTTGGAGGTTAACATACTAAACTGCTATTACAGCTAACAACTAAAACACATTAGCACTAACAACTTGCATGAAAGAAATCTACATAGACTCAGAATAACCGTGGTTTAAGTGTGATGAGTTTAACTATAAAGCAGACAGAGCTGTCACAAAATAAAAAACCTACTTTCAAGTCTCAAAATTATATATTTTTTCCTTCTAAAACTTCCTCCCATATGGAAACAGGACTAAACTAAACTGAGCTCAGACAGAGTGAATCTTGTTCATGTTGTAGAAACTGTTGTTAACTCTGTTTATTTAGGTTTAAAACCAGTTTTTACTCATTAATCCTGATTTTAGATATTTAAAGTTAAACTCAGATTGTAAACGGAGCTTTAGTACTGCTAAAAGTTTAGTTTTGGTCCAGCTGGGCCACCGTACTGTTTCTGAACTCTCTCTTTCCCTCTCTCTCCTTCTTCCTCTTCCCTTCCTCTCTCTCTCTCTCTCTCCTTCTTCCTCTTATCTTCCTCTTTCCCTCTCTCTTCCTCTTCCCTCCCTCCCTCTGTCTCTCTGAGCTGCAGCATCTCTGCTCTGCTTTATGGCAGCAGGTTCCTGTGACAGTTGCCGTGACAACAGGATGTGAGAGGAGGTGACAGACTGGATGTCTGATGTGTTTCTATGACGACACAGATTCAGACTCATCACCTTTTGATCGTCACTATTGATCACTGATCACAACAAACTCTCTCTTTGTTTTTATTTTTTATTTCTCATAAAGTTCAGAGCGACAGAAACAGGAAGTGAACGTTTAGGTGCAGGTTTCACATTAAAAGCCTAAAAGCCACTTCCTCTCAGACTTTTACTTTGAAATATTCAGATGATGAAGATGATGATGTGTGAGGTTGTGTGGTTCATGTAGCTCTTGGCTCTTGACAGAGACGTGTATGGACATGACTGGGGTGTGTGTGTGTGTGTGTGTGTGTGTGTGTGTGTGTGTGTGTGGGGTCAGAGTGTGATGCTCTAACACACACACCTCCATCTGTCACAGGTGTGAGTGTGAGTGTGTGAGTGAGTGTGTAACAAAGTTTGATTGGATTTTCACCACATCCACGTTGATGCAGCTTCTTTCTCTTCTTCCTCATCCTCTTCTTTTTCCTCCTCCTTTCTTCTTTCTTTCTTTCTTTCTTTCTTTCTTTCTTTCTTTCTTTCTTTCTCCTCCTCCTCTTATTCTTTCTTTCTTTCTTTTTCCTCCTCCTCATTCTTTCTTTCTTTCTTTTTCCTCCTCCTCTTATTCTTTCTTTCTTTCTTTCTTTCTTTCTTTCTTTCTTTCTTTCTTTCTTTCTCCATCCTCTTCCTCTTCTTCTTTCTCCTCCTCCTCCCGTCTCCTCCTATTCTTCCTCTTCTTCTTTCTCTTCCTCTTCTCTCCTCCTCTTCTTCCTCGTCCTCTTCTTCTTTTTCTTCTTTTTCCTCCTCCTCCTTTTCTTCCTCCTCCATCATGTGACTCTCTGTTTTCTCACCTCATCAGCTGTTTTTCATAATAAAACAACAACATGGAGGAGACCTTCAAAATAAAAGCCCCAGCAGCAGCAGCAGCATCATCATCATCATGACGGTGATTAAACCTCAGAGCAGCAACAGAAACACAACAGAGACAGGAAACACAACAACACAACACAACACACTCCACATGTTGTCACAGCTTCTATTTTATTTTATTTTCCACCAGTGACTCGTTTCATCTCTAACGTAAAGAAACAGAGAGCAGGAAACTTGTCGTCAGGTCTTCTCTTCATCTCCGTCGCTCCATCTGTGCAGCGTGTCCTCGGTGTGTGTGTGTCTGTGTGTGTGTGTGTGTGAGTGTGTGTGTCAGCTGACCTCTGATTGGCCGAGGCGGCGGCGTCGTTAACGGGGTAATTACAGGAAGTTCAGAGGTGAAGCTCGGTGAACGATGTTGGAGGAGCGGCGGCACATTATTAATTGTTTTTTCTTGATCTGTTGAACTGAAGCTTCAGACGATTAATTACACTGATGGTCACCGAGTGTGTGTGTGTGTGTCTGTGTGTGTGTGTGTGTGTGACTGACACAAACAGGAAGTGACTCTGTGTGTGTGTGTGTGTGTCAGGCAGCAGTGCAGTATTAATAATTGATCGGGTATCGATGTGAAATGAGACGTTTTACAGAACAGACAGGTGAGTGAGTGTTAAACACACTGAAGCATTCTGGGTAATAGAGTTCATTAATACAACCAGAACTACATGATTTTTTTTTTTTTTTAATAAATAAAATTACAAATTACACACACAAACAAACAAACAAAGCAAAAAACAAACAAACCCAAGAAAAAAAACAAAATAAACAAACAATAATAAAATAAAATAAAAAACCCTGTATGCTGTTTCATATGGTACAACAGAAATAAGCTACTAATTCATCTTTAGACGCAAAAACCACAACAACAACAACAGCAAAAACACTCCACCCTAAACAAAGTATATGCAATTAAATAAAGGTCCCCCAAACAAATGCCAGTAAAGAGAAAAACATAATTCTGCACATAATAGGCTACACCTCCAAGCCGTAATTTAAATAAAGCATAAATTAAAATAGCCCAGGAATATAGGCAATAGCATTAGACCAAACAGCTAATGTCTCAATTTTTGCACCATTAACTTTGGCTGTAGAGTTTTCCAACAGACATAAAACATTGCAACCCAGACTTTATTCATTACAATACTTGGTTCAAACCAACTTTTAAGAATAGTCTTTTTTGCAGCTGTTGAGGCAGCAAGAATGATTCGTTTCTGTGTGTATGGTAGTATCACGTTTGGGTTGTAACCAAAAAGCCAAAGGGCCGGGCAAAATGGGAGATGTTTATAGAACTACATGATGATAATTCACCTCAGGTCTCTTGGACGAGTTTCAGTGAATCTGATCTTTTTTTAATAATTTCTGTGTTTCGTCCAGACAGAAACTACCTTTACTTTAAAGGGATAGTTCATTTTTTCCATTTCATTTCATTTTTGATTTATTCCATTCATGGTTTACATTCTTCACATGCTTGCACATATTTACATAATGTAGCTACACATAGTCACCATGAATGAAAAGGAGCAGGATGAAGAAAACTTATATTACCTGCCTCTCTCTGTTGTTATAATTACATTGGCTTACTTCAACACCAAGATTATTCTCTGTTTCAAAATATTAAAGATGATGAAACATGGTAGTGACAAGAAAACAAACAAAACAGCAGCGGACACCACTCGTCTATCTATCTTTTCTTTTTTTCCCTTCTTTTTCTCTCTCTCTTTCTCCTTCTTCTTTGTAGATGCTTATCTGTTCTTTTTTAAACATTTTCTTACACTGAGAAGTAGTTAAATAGTTCAACATTTTGGCAAATTGGCCAAATTAAGACTATTTATTTATGTTATTTATTGATGATTTCTTTATTTTTTACCTTGACTTACTCCTTTAAAGGGATAGTTCAACATTTTGGCACACTGGCCCATTGTCATAATCCCTATAGTCATAGCAGTAGGTTTGTTACCTTTAATTGTCGGTGCAAGATGTTTTTAGAACGGCGGAGCAGAGCCGTGAGCTGCTCAGAGCTACGCTACGGAGGCTCATTATGGGATTTCTTGGTTTCCCTCATCATCAAACTCATCAAATACACAATCCAACAACTCCACAACGCTCTGGTGGACAAGTTGTGACCTGCACATTCACCACGCTATGAGATAATAACACAACGTTACCACACAGAGTTGTTTTAGAGGAAAATTCATGCAAAGAGTCGCAGATATTTGTCGTTTTTACTAAAAAACTTTTCCCAAACGAGCAAGAAATAGATTTTTTTTTGGTAAAACTCTGTTGGTTTGTGTCTGCAGGTCTTTGTGTGAACAGGTTTTGTCTCAGCAGCTGGTTCCTCCTCCGTCCGGGCCTCATTCACTGCTGCTGATTAGGGTTTTGTTACCTCTCTCTGTGTGTGAGTGTGTGTGTGTGCATGTGTGTGTGTGTGTGTGTCGGTGGTTTGTGTAGGAGCTTTTTTTAAGGAACAAACAATGGAGTCGCTCAGCCAGCTAAACAGACAGCACCAGAAAGAGGTCAATTATAGAAACGCAGCGACAAAGAGAGAGTGTGTGTGTGTGTGTGTGTGTGTGTGTGTGTATGTGTGTGTGTGTGTGTGTGTTGGTCTCTGATTGCTCTTTGTCATGGAAACACTCTCTTCTCTTCTCGCCGTCGACATCACATCACGTCTGACACGTCTGTATGAACATGTGAAAAACGCCGCAGCTTCACCGTGACGACGGGAAACCTCCAGCTGGGTCATACACACACACACGCACACACATTAAACATACATCCATTAACACACATGTATACAAACTTCAGCACTGCAAAAATTCAAAATCTTACCAAGAATATTTGTCTTATTTCTAGTTAAAACTAATCTCATTCTACTTAAAATAAGACTCATCACATTAAAAAGCAGCTTGTTTTTAGACACTTTTTACTTCTTTCAAGCAGATTTTCACTTGAAATAAGTAGAAAAATCTGATAGTGGAGCAAGTTTTTCTTTCTTATTACAATCACAAAAAACCTGCTTTCACTGGCAGATTTTTCTACTTATTTCAAATGAAAATGTATTTGGAACAAGTGAAAATGATCTAAAAACAAGTTAATTTTTAGGTGATGAGTCTTATTTTAAGTGGAAAGAGATTAGTTTTGACTAGAAATGAGACATTTTGACAAGAAATAAGATAAATATTCTTAGAAAGATTGTGAGTTTTTGCAGTGTGAAAGCAGAACAACGTGTGGGAGTGGCCCTGAGTGACTGAGTGAGTGTTTGTGGCCTTCATCTTCATCCCGTTTCCCAGCATGCCTTGCTGCTGCTGCTGATGCATTATTGAGTCTCGGGTGGCGACGGCGTCCTTAAAGAGGGGAAGAGGCCGCGCCCATAAAAGGAAGTAGGTCTCCGACGCTCGACGACGAGGGCGACTACTTCAAAAGACCCTTTGAAAAATTGATCAGGTGGAGCTGGAAGCTAAAGTAGAGACACACAACCAGGAGGAGGAGGAGGAGGAGGGGGGGGGGGGGGGGGGGGAGGAGGAGGAAGAGGAAGAAGGAGGAGGAGAAAGAAGGAGAAGAATAGGAAGAAGAAAGAAGGAGAAAGGACAAGAAAGAAAGAAGCAGAAGGAGAAGGAGAAAGTAGGAGGAGAATAGGAAGAAGAAAGAAGGAGGAGAAGGAGAAAGAAGAAGGAAGAGAATAGGAAGAAGAAAGAAGGAGAAGGAGGAGAAAGGAGAAGAAAGAAGTAGAAAAAAAGAAGGAGAAGGAGAAAGAAGGAGGAGAATATGAAGAAGAAAAAAGAGAAGGAGGGGACAGGAGAAGGAGGAAGAAGGAGGAGAATAGGAAGAAGAAAGAAGGAGGAGAAAGGAGAAGAAAGAATGAGAAGGAAAAAGAAGGAGGAGAACAGGAAGAGGGAAGGAGAAAGAAAGAAGGAGAAGGAGAAAGAAGATGAAGGAGGAGAATAGGAAGAAGAAAGAAGGAGGAGAAAGGAGGAGAAAGAAGAAAGAAAGGAGAAGGAGAAAGAAGGAGGAGAATAGGAAGAAGAAAGAAGGAGAAGAAAGGAGAAAGAAATAAGGAGAAGAAAGAAGGAGAAAGAAAGAAGGAGGAGAATATGAAGAAGAAAGAAGGAGAATGAAGATGAAGGAGGAGAATAGGAAGAAGAAAGAAGGAGAAAGAAAGGAGAAGAAAGAAGAAGGAGAATAGGAAGAGAAGAAGGAAGAAAAAGGAGAAGAGGAAAAGGAAGAAGAAAGGGGAGAAGAAGGAGATAAAATATTAAACATACTTTTGACATTTTACTTAAAATTTCTTAAACAATTTAAACTGAATATTTATTTAGAAAATCTAGAAAATGAGACGTCCATATAAATTAAACACCTAAAGTTACAGCTCAACATATACAATGACTTAAGTTCTGTTTACTGTCTTAATGAGAAGTTAAAGTGAAAATCAGTCTGTCGATAAAACAAAAGTCGATGAAATTTTATTCACATAGAAACTTTATAAAAACAAACATTAAAACAGAGAAAAGAAAAGAAAACAGAACACAGAGAACAAGACGATGAGTGAAAACCATTTTAGAGATTTTAACAGCAGTGAAGAGTTTTGTTTCTATTACAATTCATCAAGTTTATACGAAGGAATATGAGGGCCAAAAAAACATTATTTTAAAGGATCATTTTTGTGCGTTTATCTGTGCAGTATGGATTTTTTTTCATAGACTTCGAGAAAAAAGTCATAATTTTATAAGAAAAGCCAAAATATTATGAGAATAAAGTCACAATGTTACCAGAATAAAGTCATAATACTTTAACCTGTTGTTTTAGAGGAGGAAAGTTGTTAAAATGAGGCTGTGGAGCGTTTTGGTGAAGTTGTACTTGAGTATAGGTTTCACTAAAAAGGAGATGCTTCATCTTATATGAATGAAAATGCACCGTATGGTAGGCTACAATTAACACTTTTTTCTTGTATATTTACGACTTTATTCTGATAAAATTGGCCCTTTATTCTTGTAATATTAATGACTTTAATCTCGTAAAACTATGACCTTGTTCTCAAAGTCAGTGAAAAAAAGAAAGAAATCCATACTGCACAGATAAACGCACAAAAATAACCCTTTAAAGTAATGTTTTTCTCCATGTGGCCTTAATACTCCGTCGTATCGCAGAGAAGAACTGACGATAAAAATACAAACTGAGAGAGAAAAATCTTCTTGTTTGTTTGCACATGAGTCACAGTCTCTGTTAATAACTGTCTCAGCAGCAAATTGAACATTTGGCTCATTTTCTGCATGAAATTTATTGTTTTCATTTTTTTTTTCTCCTTCTGATGCCATAAAAAGCTCATAAACATGATCACCTGCAGAAAGAGCTCGTTAGCATCTAATTAAAGCCTAATGACGAGGCCGTTGTTAAACAGTCACGAGACGCCTTCAGGCAAACACTGATATGTATATACGTAATAAATCAATACAACACAGACAGGTGAGGAGGAGGAAGAGGAGGAAGATGATGAATGTGTCACATGATCAAGAGCCTCGTTCATTATGAAACAACAGAAAAAGAGTTCATGGCAAAAAAAAAAAAGAATCATGCAGGAGAAGGAACAGTGTATTTGTAGTGGAGCAGCAGAGAGTGAGATGGTCCCAAATAAACACCATAACATCACCTAAAGCAGTGGTTCCCAACCTGGGGGGCGGGACCCCCCAAGGGGGTCGCCAAAGATCCAGGGGGGGTCGCGAAGCCCTCTTGATTTTAAGGGGTTTAATAATTTTAATGTAATTAAAATGTTAAATAAATGAGTAGGCTAAGCATTTAATTCATATATGTGACAAAATCAACTAAATTCAAGGGCCACATTAAACATTTATTCGTGTATTTAAATAGATAAACAAATAAATTATAGGCCTATATCAATAGATGACTGAATATCAACAGTTTTAAAACATTAAATACATAATATACAGCAGGGCAATATCAGTCACAACAAATACTACTGATAATAGTATTTTTGGTTACAGAAGTTAATACATTTATAATTGATCAAAAAGCTAAGCTAACAGCAAAAAATAAATATGTTGTAATCATAACAGTAATCATACACAGGTTCTCCTGATTGTTTGTTCCATGCTGTTATTAAATGACTGAAATATAATAAAGTACTTCATGTAAAAGAAGTTATGATGTTCCTTATTTTATTTTATTTTTCATCGGGGGGGGGGGGGGGGGGGGGGGGGGGTCACCAAAGTTTTCAGTGGTAAAAATATGGGTCCCTTAAGAAAAAGGTTGGGAACCACTGACCTAAAGGACAATCCGGGCAAATTCACCTCGGGGCCGTATGTTTCTAACATGTTAGGTCTAACAGAAGGAATCTGAAGGTTTTCAGTTTAATGTCTCCTGTTTTGCGGTAGTTGTGTCTGTCCCCGCGTCGCCACGGCAGCGATGAATGGGAGCGGATTGAAGTTCTGCTGCTTAGGCTGTTTCCATCCCTCAAAGCCACAGACAGCGTCAGATGGAGACTCAAACATGCACCCAGAAGTTTATTTACTTCAACAAGTCGACATGTTTGTAAAACTAGATCTAATTCAAAGTCTGGCGGAGTCGAGACCCAAGTTGACGCTCGGTGTGTTCAGGTGCAGTGGGAAGCTCCCGTTTCTGTCATAAACACAGGAATATCAACTCTTGACTTGCTTCAAGTGAATAAACTTCTCGGTGCATGTTTGAGTAGCCACCTGACGCTGTCTGTGGAAAAAAATGTACACTTGAAGCAAGTCCAGAGTTGATATTCCTGTGTTTAGGACACAAACGGGAACTTCCCACTGCACCTGAACACACCGAGCGTCAACTTGGGTCTCGACTCCGTCAGACTTTGAATTAGATCTAGTTTTACAAACATGTGGGCTGGCTTGAAGTAAATAAACTTCTTCAGATTCCTTCTTTTAGACCTAAAATGTTCGGAAAATACAGCCCCGAGTTGAATTTGCCCGGAATTGTCCTTTAAATATTACCATAACATCACATCTAACCCTGTGGTTCAGAGGTCAAACAATGGACTTAAATTACTGCAATAATGTGAAACATAAATCATGTTTTCTGGGCTTTTTATCTATAATTAAAAGAAATTAATCAACGTCAGCAGCTAAAACTGATCCAACACTCGACCTCAACGTTGTTAATCGCTGCTCTGTAGATCTGTAGATCTGTCCTGGTCTGAACAGAGGTTTTTATTTCACTGAATCTGCTTCACTTCAGTTTTATTGATTCTTTGGTAAAAGAGGAAATTTCCTGTTGTTGTTGTCAGAGTGAAGGTCAGAGGTCAGAGGTCACTCAAACTACAGTCTGGTTGGTGTCAGCTGTTCACATGAACCTAGATCCAGATGTTCTCTCTGTAGTGACTAAAGGAGGTTGTGTGTGTTTTAAAGGGATAGTTCACCCAAAATTGAAATTTCATCTCTCACTCATTATCTCCTCCCCCTCATGTGGACTAAGGGCTGGGAGAAGTTTCAGAGTCCTCCGTGGCTTCTCTGAGTTACAGGGGGTCTCGGCGTAGCAGTGCATGTCCATATGACGGTTGCAAATGGATACCAACTGTCTTCGTAACAAAAAGACACACCAAAAAACATCCAAATACCTCCATGCTCCTCTTAACGGGAGACCCTGGTTCGTCCAAATTTGATGAACCGGGAAGAGGAGCTTCGAGAAGCTTCTGCTACAAACAAGCTTGAAATATAGACTTAATTAATTTTCTTCGGGACAATTTCGCATTTCGGGGCTTCAATACAAGACGGACATTACATACGGGCAGCATGGAGGTATTTGGATGTTTTTTGGTGTGTCTTTTTGTTATGAAGACAGTTGGTATCCATTTGCAACCGTCATATGGACATGCACTGCTACGCCGAGACCCCCTGTAACTCAGAGAAGCCACGGAGGACTCTGAAACTTCTCCCAGCCCTTAGTCCACATGAGGGGGAGGAGATGATGAGTGCAATTTGAATTTGGGGTGAACTGTCCCTATAATGGTGTGTTCAAGGATCAATCAAGCCAAAACCTGGTCCTGGTCCTGGTCCTGGTTTTGGCGTTGCGGCCTCAGGATCACGGCGCCTCCGTTAATCCACGCTGAGCTGTCGCCGGGTCGACGCCTCGGAGCGTCTAATCCCATCCTCTTCTCTGCATCTGATCCATCTGATCGGCTGATTGGCTGATCTGAGTTCAGCTGGAGGCGGCGCTGCTCCGGCGCTGATAAAGCTCCTGGAGTCGGTGGGAGAAATAATCTGTGGAAATCCCCTTTAATCGAAGCTGGGAAACGGCCCGGTGATGTTGATCTGATGATGGCTCGGGCTGAATGTTGCTACGACAACAACAATAGAGTCGGTTTCTACTGACGAGACGGTGTTAATATTTATGATGTAACATGAATATTGATGAACAGTTGTAAAGTGATGACAGTCAGTGAGTTCTCAGCTCAGAGACTCTGATGTGTCCATAATATAAAGGATTATTGTCACATTTATTATTTCTACAGGTGCATCTCAGTAAATTTGAAGGTCATGGAAACAAAACCAAGTAATGAGTTCATATAGATGGATAGGGATATAGAAGGCCAACATTCCCATATTTAAAGGGACAACGAGGAGTTTCTCCATCGGCAGAACGAAAAATTCCGCGACAATAAAAAAGTCTGATATTAATGTGGATGAATCTCCGTTACCACTTGTTAATGGCCCATTCTAGATAAATCTATGGTTTTGTCTCTATGGTTATTTTGTTATTATTAGTGGTGGTGGAAATGCTGGGCGAGCCGACCAGCGTTTCTTTACTTTCGGTTTCGTGGCGAGTCATGAGAATAACGCCGCCGAATCACCGTTTATGGTGGGAACTACGACGGTATGTGATCGTCTTCCAACCTCTGACTTTAATTCTTGATGAATGAAAACATGAGTCTGTCTTGCGCCGGTCAAAGAATTTCACGGTGCGGAGGCTCATAAATGTAGTGTGAAAACACTTTGCTTTTCCAAAACTCCTCGTTGTCCCTTTAAAGACTTGTAGACTTGGAGACCTAAAGACCTGAAGACTTGGAGACCTGGAGACTTGACCTGTCCTCAACCTCACTCTGGACTTTGTTTTAATGAGGTCCAGGTCCAGGTGAAGCCTGGTTCCACCGACCACAGGACTGTTTGTCATTAGTTGCTTGTGAGAAGCTGAATTCAGATCCATAAACATATTAAATTCAGCTCTGCTCTGATTGGTCAGCTCAGTAACTGATCCGTTTAGATATGAAACGATCAGTTAATTAGTTTGTTTTATTTACAATAGACAAGTGTTTCTATCTGGTTGTTTAGAGTCCGTGACCTCTGACCTCAGTCCACATCTGGATCAGGTTCAGTTGTTGAAAAGTGAAAGTGTGTGTGAGGTTCTCTGCTGCTGCTGCTTTACTATATTCTATTTTTACAAACATGTTCACAGACGTGTCAGGATGTGACGCCGCTGCTGCTGCCGCCGCCTCCGCTGTGCACGACGTTCGATTCCCTGATTACCGATCAGGCTGAGAGACGGAAACATAATCCGACATCTCAGACGCCTCATTGATCTTAATAAGGTTCCTGCCTGAACAGCTGGGCCACCTACAGGTGTGGATTAACGTCTAATTCTGGCTGTTGGCATTTCACCGGAGTAATCTGCCGTCGTTACACCAGAAAGTGAAAGTTCACTGTGTGTCTGGGCTCTGAAAGAGGATGAGGAGAAGAAACACCTCGCTCTGCTCTGCTCTGCTCTGCTCGCTGTCAGACACTGCCATGACGATGAGGCGTTTGAGGACAGTTAGGTTTTGATCTGAGCACCTGAGTTTGTGATCCAAGAGTATAGTTACTTTAGAATAATGTTACTCAAGTAAAAGTTAAAAGTAGCCTGAGTAACTCCTGAGTAACCTCTGATTTTCGCCAAAGAACAACATTTAACAACTAAGACAGTAAATGAATTCTTTACAAAGAGGTGGATTGGCCGTAAAAATTGTAGGTAGACGAAAGTGAGATATTTATATTTTCTTATGATAATATTAAATATTTCCACAGCTAACAGTCATATTTAACATGACCAAAATTATTAAAATAATTAGCGCGGGCGATGTTGCCTAGGAGATCTGTACCAAATCTTGCTTGAGTGTGAAAATATTCAAAAGAGATGTGGCTTGTGAGAAAATGAGTCCAATATTTACTAAAGGGGGCGGAGTCACGGTCTGTTGGTCTCCGAAAGGGGGCGGAGTCATTGTCTGATGGTCTCCTAAAGGGGGCGGAGTCACGGTCTGCTGGTCTCCTAAAGGGGGTGGAGTCACAGTCTGCTGGTCTCCTAAAGGGGGCGGAGTCACGATCTGCCGGTCTCCTAAAGGGGGCGGAGTCACGGTCTGCTGGTCTCCTAAAGGGGGCGGAGTCACGGTCTGCCGGTCTCCTAAAGGGGGCGGAGTCACGGTCTGCCGGTCTCCTAAAGGGGGCGGAGTCACGGTTTGCTGCTCTCCTAAAGGGGGCGGAGTCAAGTTCTGCTGCTCTCCTAAAGGGGGCGGAGTCAAGGTCCGCTGGTCTCCTAAAGGGGGCGGAGTCACGGTCTGCCGGTCTCCTAAAGGGGGCGGAGTCACGGTCTGCTGGTCTCCTAAAAGGGGCGGAGTCACGGTCTGCCAGTCTCCTAAAGGTGGCGGAGTCACGGTCTGCTGGTCTCCTAACGGGGGCGGAGTCACGGCCTGCCGGTCTCCTAAAGGGGGCGGAGTCACGGCCTGCCGGTCTCCTAAAGGGGGCGGAGTCACGGTCTGCTGGTCTCCTAAAGGGGGCGGAGTCACGGTGTGTCGGTCTCCTAAAGGGGGCGGAGTCACCGTCTTGGTTTCTAAACCGTTTTTGGTCAAAACAAAACAAACAGATTGCACATTGGATCGATAAAAAGAAGTAGCGAGTAGCGAGCGGTACGTAGCTCAATGTAACAGAGTAAAAGTACCGCTTCTAATTCTCAAATATATTCAAGTAAAAGTAAAAAGTGCAACATTGAAACTACTCTTACAGGTGCAGTTAATCCAAAAAGTTACTGTAGTAAATGGAGTAACGGAGCAAATGTAGCGCGTTACTACCCACCTCTCTCTGCCTGTGTTCAGTCGGTTGTGCTCCGGCTCTGAAGACAGGAAGTCAAGAAGGAAACAGAAACAGAGAAACAGAGAGAAAGAGAGAGATGTGTCTGAGTCACTCACCTATAAATATCATCAGCCATATTCCTCCTGTTCCGCGCCGGGTTACACCGACCCGTGAGTCACAGCTCCAGCTGGGAACGGTTTGGAAGCAGCCGCCGTTCAGGATGAGGGAGGGGGGGAGGGATGATGTGACCGGGAGAAGAAGATGATGATGTTTGTGGAGGGAGGGGCAGGACCGGGGGGCAGATGACTGTTCCAGCAACTTCCACAGGGCAGAAACAAAATGGCTGCCGTGTGTTACGAAGCTAAAGGCGCTAACGTCAGATAAACAGATGAACTCACTCTGTTTCTGTTTCTCCTCCAACTTTTTTTCTTGTTTTCACATGCGGCAGAAACTTTGTCAACATGATTGACGTCTGATATCGTTCATGCATATTAATCATTAATCTTATTAAAGGGATAGTTCACCCAAAATTGAAATTTCACTCATTATCTCCTCCCCCTCATGTGGACTAAGGGCTGGGAGAAGTTTCAGAGTCCTCCGTGGCTTCTCTGAGTTACAGGGGGTCTCGGCGTAGCAGTGCATGTCCATATGACGGTTGCAAATGGATACCAACTGTCTTCGTAACAAAAAGACACACCAAAAAACATCCAAATACCTCCATGCTGCTCGTATGTAATGTCTGTCTTGTATTGAAGCCCCGAAATGCAAAATTGTCCCGAAAAAAAATTAAATAAGTCTATATTTCGAGCTTGTTTTGTAGCGGAAGCTTCTCGAAGCTCCTCTTTGGACGAACTGGGAAGAGGACAGACCCTGAGTGAAATTTCAATTTTGGGTGAACTATCCCTTTAATGTGGTTTCGTGTAAGCAAGATGAAACCGTGTGAACAAGATGTGGATTAATATCATGGAGAGAATTTAATATCTGACAACAACTTGGTGCAAACATAATCTTTTGATAAATATTATTATTATTATTCGTCGGCTTCATAAGACTGAGACGAGATAATGAAAGTCACCTGGTGAACCTGAACACAACACTTGATTAATTAGTTTATTTAGTCGCAGCCTCAAACAAGTTGACAAATCTCTGACGAGCAACAAAAAAAGATTTTAGATTTAATGAGAACACACAGAATTAATTACAGCTCCTTTTTCTTTGTGCAGATTTCAGAATAAAACACTCAGAGAAACTGAAAAATCCTGCAAGTTGTTTTGGTGGATGGTGGGTCTAGGTGGTGGTAAGGGGGCGGGGCTTAGTTGTGACATCACAAAGTGACAGGAAGTCCTGACGGCTGGTTTTAAGGCTCAGTTTCTGAATACAGGCTGTGTGCATTTCTCTGTGGACTGAGGCTTTGATACTTTCACAGTATTAATATAGAACCTAGAGCTGCTTTATAATCACACTACACATGGACATCTACCTTTATACTGTATGGAGCTTTAACACAAACATCTACCTTTATACTGTATGGAGCTTTAACACAAACATCTACCTTTATACTGTATGGAGCTTTAATACAAACATCTACCTTTATACTGTATGGAGCTTTAATACAAACATCTACCTTTATACTGTATGGAGCTTTAACACAAACATCTACCTTTATACTGTATGGAGCTTTAACACAAACGTCTTCTGGGCCTGGTTGTGTTTGTGCAGACTGAGGTGACAGTAACAGACTTCACCTGTGTGTTGGAGGATGATGATGAAGATGATGAAGCTGTGGAGTAAAGAACGATGTGCTCTGCTCTGTGACTGTGTGAGTATTTTCTCTGTGTTGCGTAAGGAGCTTGTAGAGCAGAGTGAGCTCAGCACCTGCAGCGCTCTGACACAGTTTGTGCGTCTGCTGCTGCTGCTGCTGCTTCCTTATCGTTGTCGAGCAGCAGCTCCACGTCCAACAACCGGCTGGACGTCCACAACCATTTGTTCTCCCCCTCTCTGTCTCTCTGAGCCTCTTGTCTCTCTGCTGCAGCCAGGAGGAGGAGGAGATGCTCCGTGGTTCCTACGCCGCTGTCTGCTCTCCAAACTGGCTAATAATAGCCCTGCCCAGCTTTTAAATGTGTGTGAGTCTGTAAATAAACCGTCGCCGCCGCTGCTGCTGCTGCTCGGAGCGAGGGATGAGGGAGGGATGAAGGAGGGAGAGAGGGAGGGCGTCACTCTGGAAAAACAGCTCACACATGCAAACGTGCACATAAACATAAAGCAAGGCAAGGCATCACTCAATGTGCTTTACATAAAGACAAAACATTAAAAAAAGAAGCATAAGACAGAATAAAAACAAACAAAACACTAAAAACAGAGTTAAAAGCAAGAGCAAATAAAAGTAAAAGAAAAGAAAATAGATAGAGTTTTAAGGTCTCAGCTATAAGCACGTGAAAAGAGAAATGTTTTTAACCTGGATTTAAAAGTGCTGACAGTTGGGGCTGATTTCAGTTCAAAGCAACACGACTAGGGATGTCACAATTACTTGTTTTCACAATTAATCGCGGTATTAAACGGCACAATTAATTGATCGCAAAGATTCCTAAATACCGTCACTTTCCAAAAAAAGATTATGTATGAACCGTATCGGCAGATCATAGTTGCTCCAAAGTAAAGGTAGATGCACAGATACTGGTCCATTTATCTAACGTAGCATTGAATTAGTAGGAATTTAAATGTTAGAGTGTCATTTGTAATAAAAAAAAAAAGATTGAAATTAACTTAAACATTTGGTATCGATGGCAATTGGCAATAACTTTAATATTTCAAACACTTCCCCTGGCGGATTAATAATTGGTCATTTTTTAGTAGATATTTAAAATATTTTATAATTAGTAATGTATATTTTAACTATATTTGATTTTACACATTAATAGTGTTGTGAAATTAATTAATGCATAATAATCATGATAATTGTAACACCGTGATTATTTCTCTGACAATAATTGTACCAAAAAAATCTAGGTAACATTTTACTTGAATAGGTATTCATCAGATTGACATAACAGCTGTCATAAACATCAATGAATACTTATGACAGCTGTGGTTAAGTGTCATTCGGTAAGTTATGTCACTTTTGATGCAAAGTTGACATTGTTTGAGATGTCCTTGTTATGAGAACTTGACATAAAGACAATTTAAACTGTCATAGCAGACCTAATGGACAAACTTAAAAAATGATGTCAAGTTCTCATAACAAGGACATCTCAAACAATGTCAACTTTGCATCAAAAGTGACATAACTTACCGAATGACACTTAACGACAGCTGTCATAAGTATTCATTGATGTTTATGACAGCTGTTATGTCATGGTTATGACAGTGTTATGTCAATCTGATGAACACCTATTCAAGTAAAGTGTTACCATCTATTATAGTGACATCCCTAAACACGACAGTTCCTGTCTGTGTGACTGTGATGGGAGGATTTTCCTGCTCTGAGCTGAGATGTAAAAGCTGCAACGCTTCACCTTTCCCCCCCGACCAGACAGACACATCTCCTCGCTCCTCGCCACCGACCTGAAGGCCTCGGAGTGAAACCGTGCTCATGGGCCTCGGTGTGTTTTCTAAATCCGGTCTGGAGTTAAGAAGCAGCAGCAGCAGCAGCAGAGTTGCCTGGTAACTGAAGTGGAGCGGAAACAGTCGACACAAGAATCATGATTTAACAAAGCAGCAGCAGCAGCAGCAGCAGCAGCAGAGGAACGTCTTTGTTTGAATAACCACATTCAAGGCCTCAAAAAAAGAAAGAAAAAGAAAAAAGTCCTTGAATGCAGCACGATGCAGCTTTTAGCAACATGATGATGATGATGATGCCTTCAGGTTCACATCCTGCTCTTAAAGTCTAAAGAGTCGATCAATCAGCTGCATTCAGAGGTTCAGACTCATTCACATGTTTAGTTTAGTTTATTGAGCTCAGTTTAGAAATATACACAAATATAACAAAAATGACAAGTTATATGCAGAGCCTGTAGCGCCATGTAATACATTTTCACCTCATAACGCATTTTGTAATACAATTTTTGAATTCTTGTAATAAACTTTGCTGCATTTTGTAATAAGTTGTTGCATAATGCACCAAATTATCACAAAATGCAGGTGTTGCATTTGTTTTTATGAAGGAAATGTGATAATTTGGTGCATTATGTAACAACTTATTAGAAAATGCGGCAAAGTTTATTACAAGTTGCGTTCAAGAACTTTATTACAAAATGCGGTAGATTATTACATCATGCGGCGTTGTTACATCATGAGGTGAAACTTTATTACATTATTAGATAATGCAGCGTTATTACAAAACCTCATCTAATAAATATTCAAACAATACTGTCAAAACAAAATATGGATGTGAAGTCAGACTTTTATAAACGATGGATTCATTTAAACGTTTAAAAGAAGATGCGATTATCCAAACCTCTGTTCTGGTGATCAGATAATTGATTAATAATGGAGAGATCGTTGTGTAGTTGTTGGTCAGTAACACAAACTGAGTGTGTGTGTGTGTGTGTGTGTGTGTGTGTGACAGGAGGTGAAGTAAAGTGTGACGACGGCGATGAGGACGCTCAGATGTTCAGAATGAACTTGAACGTCTCACCTGGTCGGTCGGTCGGTGTTTGTTTAAACGCTCAGCTTCACCTTGAGATGAAGGGCAGCGCCGCGGAAAACACGTCGCCTGTGAAGGCACCACCGAATGAAAAATGACCGTTTTGATTTATTCATTTTCTCTCTCTCCCTCTCTGTGTGTGCGTGCGTGTGTGTGTGTGTGAGTGTGTGTGTGTGTGTGTGTGTGAGTGAGAGAGAGAGAGGGTTGTGTTAGTTTGAACAGATACAAACACAAACAAACAGTTGATGAAAACCAGTTAAATAAAAACCGGAATAATTTGTACAGTTGTTGTTTAGGGATTCAGAGTGTGTGTGTGTCTGTGTGTGTGTCTGTGTGTGTGTGTGTGTGTGTGTGTGTGTGTGTAGGTCTGAGGGTTGTGTTACCACTCCAATACTAACAAAGAGCTGCAATAATAGATGGGACTTTAATTTGTTTTTCCTCCACAAGGTCGCTGTGGAGCGGCGGCCGGGTGTGTGTGTGCGTGAGTGTGTGTTTCTCTCTGTGTGTGTGTCTGTGTGTATGTGTGAGTGTGTGTGTGTGTGTGAGTGTGTATGTGTGTGTCTCAAATGGACTAAAAACAGCAGCAGCAGCAGCATTTACAAGTCAGTGAGCTGTCCCTTTTCCCTCTTTTTCCTTTTCTCCTATTTTTTGTGACAGCATTTGAATGCATCACCAGACAGAAAGAAAGAAAAAGGTTTGATTGAAAGGAGGAGGAGGAGGAGGAGGAGGAGGAGGAGGAGGAGGTGGAGATGTTGTCTCTGTTTCCATGGCAACAGCAGCCAGCAAGCTGACAGTGCTTCTTCTGGGATGTCGTAGCGTTCAGAGTGAGAAGCAGCAGCAGACAGTGGTTGAAGGAGAGTTGAGGCGTTTTGCAGCAGTGACAGACGTTTTACAGCAGCAGGAGGTTTCTGTCGTTTCCATGGAGACGGTTCAGAATCAGAAGCTGTGAAGTTAAGTAGCTGATCCAGGACCAGCAGCTGTTTCCAGGTGTTTGTTGTCATGACGACCGTCTCCGTGACCTTTGACCTCTGACTCTGTGTTTACACCAGTCTGACGGGAAACTGAACTAAAGACACGGTTACCTCCTCTTTCTTCTTCCTCTTCTTCCTCCTCTTCCTCTTCAATACTCTTTCTTTCTTTCTTTCTTTCTTTCTTTCTTTCTTTCTTTCTTTCTTTCTTTCTTTCTTTCTCCTCTTTCTTCATCCTCTTGCTTCCTCCTCCTCTCTCCTCCTCTTCCTCTTCACCTTTCTTCCTCCTCCTATTACTCCTTTCTCCTCCTCCTCTCTCTTCCTCTTCTCCTCTCTCCTCCTCCTCTTCTTCCTCCTCTCTCCTCCTCTTCCTCCTTCTCTTGCTTCCTCCTACTCCTCTTCCTCTCCCTCCTCTCTCTTTCTCTCTCCTCTTCCTCCTCCTCTTCTTTCTTTCTTTCTTTCTTTCTTTCTTTCTTTCTTTCTTTCTTTCTTTCTTTCTTTCTTTCTTTCTTTCTTTCTTTCTTTCTTTCTTTCTCCTCTTCCTCTTCACTACTCCTCCTGCTTCCTCCTCCTCCTCTCTCCTCCTCCTCTTCTTTCTTTCTCTCTCCTCCTCTCCTCCTCCTCTTCTTCCTCTTCCTCCTCCTCCTCTTCTTCCTCCTCCTCCTCTTCCTCCTTCTCCTCTCTCTTCCTCCTCCTCACTCCTCCCTCCTGCTTCCTCCTATTCCTCTTCCTCTCTCTTCGTCTTCTCCTCTCTCCTCCTCTTCGTCCTCCCTCCTGTCTCCTCCTCCTCTTCTTCCTCCTCTTCGTCCTCCTCTTCCTCCTCCCTCCTGTCTCCTCCTCCTCTTCTTCCTCCTCACTCCCCCTCCTCTTCTTTCTCTCTCTTCCCCCTCCTCCTCCTCTCCTCTCTCTCCTCCTCCTCCTCCTCCTCCTCCTCTCTCGTATTCACATTAATTTCCCATCACTGCTCCTGCTATCAGAAGCTGCAGAGACGTAAACAAAGATGTGGACAAACGCTGCAAAGCAATTAAACATAAATGGAGTTTGGACACGAGGAGAAGGAGGAGGAGAGAGGAGGATAGAGGAGGAGGAGAGAGGGAGAAAGGAGAAGGAGGAAGAGAGGAGGAGGAAGGAGGAAGAGGAGGAGAGAGGGAGAGGAGGAGGAGAGAGGGAGAGAGGAGGAAGAAGAGAGAGGAAGAGGAGGAGGAGGAAGGAGGAGGAAGAGGAGGAAGAGAGAGGAAGAAGAGGAGTAGAGGAGGGAGGAGGAGGAGGAGAGAGGGAGAAAGGAGGAAGAGAGGAGGAGGAGGAGGAGAGAGGAGGAAGAAGAGGAGGAGGAGAGAGGGAGAAAGGAGGAAGAGAGGAGGAGGAGGAGGAGAGAGGAGGAAGAAGAGGGGGAGGAGAGAGGGAGAAAGGAGGAAGAGAGGAGGAGGAGAGAGGGAGAGGAAGAAGAGGAGTAGGAGGAGAGGAGGAAGAAGAAGAGGAGGAGAGAGAAGGAGGAGGAGAGAGGAGGAAGAAGAGGAGAGAGAAGGAGGAAGAGAGAGGAAGAAGAGGAGGAAGAAAAGGAGGAGGAGGAAGAGAGAGAGGAAGAAGAGAAGGAGGAGAGAGAAGGAGAAGAGGAGGAGGAGGAGAGAGGGAGAAAGGAGAAGGAGAGAGAAGGAGGAAGAGAGGAGGAGGAGGAAGAGTGTTTCCTCCTGTCACCACGGCGACGTCCAGCTCGGTGTCCTGAGGCGTCGTCACTAAACGGACGATTAACCCAGTTCTGCTGCCTGCAGGCCACCGTACATCACTGTGTGTGTGTGTGTGTGTGTGTGTGTGTGTGTGTGTGTGTGTGTGTGTGTGTGTGTGTGTGTGCGACAACAACAACCGTTTTCTTAAATGAAGGCCAGTTTCCGTAGCAACATGCCAAATATAACGGCGGGGCCGGCCGGCGCTCCTCTCTCTCTCTCTGACGGTATTCACTCTGTTCCAACATGAAGTCAAACGATGCTAATGGTGCTGAGGCTGCACACACACACACACACACACACACACACACACACACACACACACACACACACACACACACACACACACACACACACACACACACACACACACACACACACACACACACACACACACACACACACACACACACACTTACAGTCTTTCACCAGCGAACATGATGCAGGTTTATTTTCATCTGAGAGCAGTGAACGCATCAGGAAGACGAGCAGAGAGAGGCTGCTGTCTCATACTACTACTACTAATAACTAATAATAATAACTGATAATAAATAGGCTAATTATAATAATTTATTTATTTATTACCTGTTTTCAGTTCAAACTTTATTGTATTGTTTTCTTTTAAGTTTCTTAAATGCTCGGAGAAGCACGCACAATAATTCCTCCTGTTGTGCCTGTACTGAGATTTACTTGTGCAATTGGCTGATCTATTCTATTCTATTCTATTCTATTCTATTCTATTCTATTCCAGTGGTTCCCAAACTTTTTTTTACATCAAGGAAGCCTAAACTGACACAAATTAGACCACGGACCCCCATTGGACAACATTTTTGATGCAAACACCAGAAATAGCTACACAAATGTTTGTTCAAATTAGGGCCACTGGCGCGAAATGTTGTAGAGAAATTTCTGGAAATTGGAAACTGGTACAATTTCTCCAAAAATGTTTTAACATTTCTAGAAAAAAGTGGTTAAAATTCTCAAAAAAGAAAAAATCTAGAAAAAATAAGTAAGTAAGATTTCTAAAAAAAAAAAAAAAAAGTTGAAATTTTTTCAAAAAAAAGTGGTACAATTTCGCTTAAACAACTCTAGAAAATAATTTATCAAAAAAAGTTTTAAAACAAATCTAGAAAAAGTGGTAAAAATTAGAAAAAAGTGGTAAGATTTCTATAAGAAAAACACAAGTTAAACATTTTCTAGTAAAAAAAGTGGTAACATTTCTCTAAAACAATTCTACTGTTGAATGTGTGTTGCCTTGTATCTCCACTTCCTGTGCCCGTCATTTCAAATTAAAAGCCCTCAGTCTGGACAGTTTAATGTGTAACTGTGACTTGATGCAGCGGCGACAAAAAGAAAACAACAACACACAGCATTTTATTATTGAGTTGAGTTGAGTTGAGTTTAATTTAGATGAGTTCAGTTCACGTTAGTTCAAGTTAGTTTAGTTTAGTTATTAGACATTTCTACTGTTTCAGAGTTTCCTTTTAAACTGACGGTTTCTTGGTGTAGTGACAGTAACGTGTGTGTGTGTGTGTGTGTGTGTGTGTGTGTGTGTGTGTGTGTGTGTGTGTGTGTGTGTGTGGATCTGATGGGATGTTTTCCTGCCGACTGTCGACTCTCAGTCTTTGTGGTTATTAGTCGTTCCTAGGGTTGCAAAGGGGTGGAAAATTTCCAGTAAATTTCCGATAAATTTCCAGAAACTTTCCATGGGAAGTTACCAAATTGGAAACTTTCCATGGGAATTATTGGGAATTTATGGGAATTAACTGGAAATTGGGGGTAATTTAAACAAACTGTATCATATCCAAACATGAATGTAAATATTTTGTTTTGTCATAAGCAGACATCCATGAAAATAATACAATTAAAAAACATGACATTTCAATAGATTTATTTGTGAGTAAAACTTTATCAAGTTTTAATTTTTGTATGAACAATCAATTTTTTTAACTGAACAACAAAACATGAATGTTGAGTAAAATGTTACCTTTAATTTCGTAAATTTCGGATTTATTCCCGTTAATTCCCATATATTCCCGTTAATTCCCATATATTCCCATTAATTCCCATATATTCCCGTTAATTCCCATGGAAAGCTTCCAACTTGCAACCCTAGTCGTTCAGCGCTGTGCTCTGATTGGTCGGCTGCTGCGTGGCGTCTTCACTAACAGAAGATTTGACCTTTTCCTCACGTTGTCGTCGTCTTCTTCTTGGTGTCAGTTTAATGTCGGTGAAGCAGCGAGCGGTTAAAACTGCTTCTGTCTCTGTTTCTGTTTCTGTTTCTGTTGAGTTAAAGAAATTCTCTGTCAGACGAGTAAAAAAAGAAGCGAAGCAGCGGAGTCAGACTGAGACTGAGTCAGACGGTTTGTGTGGAACAAGATGTACTGGAACATCACAGGAAACCATCAAAGCCTCGAGGAATTACTCTGATTAGAAGAAAAACCCAACGACGTGGAGCACAAAGGCCTGAATGGAGCAGGAAGAAGAGAGTTTATGTAGAAGACAGTCACAGGTTCGATTCCAGCAGCTCCAAGTTTCAGTCCTGCAAAAAAAAGAAAAAGAAACAGTTACATAAAAGTCTCTAATCCAGCTCATTGGTCGAAGCTGAATCTGATTTTATTTAAAGGGATAGTTCAACATTTAGTCAGATTGGCCCATTGCCATAATCCCTATAGTCATAGCAGTAGGTTCGTTACCTTTAATTGTCGGTGCAAACTATTTTTAGAACGGCGGAGCAGAGCCGTGAGCTGCTCAGAGCTACGCTACGGAGGCTCATTATGGGATTTCTTGGTTTCCCTCATCAAACTCATCAAATACACAATCCAACAACTCCACAACGCTCTGGTGGACAAGTTGTGAGCTGCACATTCACCACGCTATGAGATAATAACACAACGTTACCACACAGAGTTGTTTTAGAGGGAAATTCATGCAAAACCACTGATGCGTGTTGCCTTCAGGGACAGTTTTTCATCAAGCAGTCTCTGTATTTACCTCTAAAACGGTTTATGGTGGGTTTTTTTTATAAATAGATAAGTCTGTAGTTGGGTAGAAGGAACAGCTGTCCTCCTCTTCCTCTCCTCCTCCTCTTCTTCTTCCTCTCTCCTCCTCTTTTTCTTCTTCCTATCTCCTCCTCCTCCTCTACAGGAATTCATTTGTTCCATAAACATCAGTTTTCTTAACGTCTTTACATCAGTTTTGTCTGAAGACGATAAAACACAACAATATTTAAGAAACGGACATAATTATATCTAATCTATCATATATATCTGTGTGTGTGTGTCTTTGTGTGTGTGTGTGTGTTCTGAACAGATGCTCTGGCTGTAAATATGGTGTGTGTGTGTGTGTGTGTGTGTGTATTTGTTTTCATTTAGTTGCATTCAGGGGAAATGGGAGAAAGCACAAACCAATCACCTGCTTCGATCTCCTGTATCTTCACTTTCACTGCTTCTACGTCTGACTCAGTTTTTACTTTAGTTGTTTTATTATAAAGAGTTTTAAACTTCACTAAATGATAATAATAATAGTTTAACTGCTCCACGTGGTTAAATGTGTGTGAGTGTGTAACAGTGAGTGTGTAACGGTGAGTGTGTAACATCAGTGGTTCATTCATGAATTATTCTCCAGTTGTAATGAGACGATTAATTCACATGAAGTGGAGACTGAGCTGCTGCTGTGAGACAGGAAGTCACTTAAAACACCAGCGCAGATCTACAAAATAAAAGCTTTTCTACCTGCTCATGTGGGATAAATCTGAACACAACGATTCCTCTGTCGCATGAGCTTTTATTTTGATAGTCAGACATTTCAGCGTGGACGGCGAGGACACGGTGAACTGTCCAACACGGCGTCGAGGCTGTAAAACGTTTGGAGTCGGTCGTGATGTGGAAACGATCGGAGCTGAGCTGCTGCTAAATTTCCCCAGTGTGAAAAGCAATGAATACAGAATGAATCCACCGCTATTTATCTATCTGCCTTACACACACACACGCACGCACGCACGCACGCACGCACGCGCACGCACGCACACACACACACACACACACACACACTGCTCTGATCTGGGTTCAGTTTTTCCTTCAAACAGCAGCAGATCTTCCTCCATCAGCTGCTACGGCGCCGCGGCAACTGGCCTCCTGAGGCCTCGAGGCCTCGACGCCGCGTGTTGGAGTGTAGGGAGAGGAGGAGGAAGAGGAGGAGGAGGAGGAGGAGGGGGATAGGGAGGAAGAGGGTGACGTGTAGAGCAGTGGTTCCCAAACTTTTTTTTTACATCAAGGACCCTAAAATTGACACAAATTAGACCACGAACCCCCATTGGACCAAACTTTGAAGCAAACACCAGAAATACACCAATTTTTGTTCAAATTAGGGCCAATGATGTGAAATATTGGAAATTATAAATGTTGTAGAATAAAGATTCTAGATAAAGTGGTAAAATTTCTATATAAAAAAGTAAAAAAATATTGATAATAAAAAGTGGTAAAAAATCTAAAAAAAACAAAACATTTCTAATCTAAAAAAAAGAGGTTAAAAAATTTTGAGAAAAAAGTGATAAAATTTCTCAAACAATTCTCGAAAGAAAAATCTCAAAAAAGTTTGAAAGAAAATTCTAGAAAAAGTTGTCAAATTTCTATATAAAAAATTTAAAAAAAAAAAAAAAAAAAAAAGAATAATAAAAAAGTGGTAAAAATTCTCAAATTTTTTTTTAGAGAAAAGTAAGATTTAAAAAAAAAAAAAAAAAAAATTAAGAATTTTCCAGAAAAAATGGTAAAATTTCCCTAAAACAATTCTAGAAACTTTTTTTTTTTTCCAAAAAAGTTTGAAAAAAAGTTCCACTCCTTCCTGCAGGCTCTTATTTTGAAATTCTTCCACCTGAGCTTTTATTTTTGCCTGGTAACAGAACAGAGTTTAACACCTGGGTCAGTCGTGCTTTTATTTTGAAGCTTTTGAAGCGTCGTTGTTGGTGTGTACGAACGAACTGATAAAACACAAACGTGTCCAGAAGTTTAACCTTTATGTCTCTTTGTGTGTTTGTCTCTTCAGAACCAGACGCTGTGTAAAGGACTCAATGAGCTGCAGAACGGACAGGTGAGTCCATCACAACGTTACCCACAATCCTCTGCTTCTTTCTGTTTGCTCTTTAATTTATCTGCTTTTTGGGGCTTTGATGGAATCGAACCTGTTTGGATCAGAGCTGTAGCTGATGGAGTTTTACCCAGAATCCTTTGTGTTGACGCAGCAGTTTGTTTGTCAGAGACGACGTCTGTTTGTCCTGTTGAGGTTTAAAAGAGACAGAGGCACTGAGTCCTTCATCTTCCTTCCTTCCTTCTTCCTCCTTCCTTATTCCTCCTTCCTCCCTCCTCCATCTTTCCTCCTTCCTCCTTCCTCCCTCGTCCTCCCTCCTTCCTTTTTCCTCCTCCCTCTTTCTTCCTTCCTCCTACTTCCTTCCTCTTTCCTCCTCCCTCCTCCCTCTTTCTTCCTTCCTCCTTCTTCCTTCCCCCTCCTTCCTCTTTCCTTTTTCCTCCTCCCTCTTCCTTCTTCCTTCCTCCCTCATCCTTCCTATTTCCTCCATAATCCTTCCTTTTTCCTCCTTCCTCTTTCCTCACCCCTCACCCTTCCTTCCTCCCTCTTTCCTCCCTCCTCCCTCCTCCCTCCTCCCTCCTCCTCCTCTCTCTCAGACAGAAACAGGAAGTGTGTGTGTGTGTGTGTGTGTGTGTGCAGGAATGTAAACGGTGTTTGATGTGAATGAGGAGGAACCAGCTGGAGATTCATCACATGTCAGTTTCATTTCTGAGTAGCGATTCATTACCACTGGACTCTTCCTCCCCTCCCCCCCCCCCCCCCCCCCCCCCCCTCCTCCTCCCCCCTCCTCACCCCCCTCTCCCCCCCCCCCCCCTCTCTCTCTGGTAAAACCTAATTAAAGTGAACTTTGCTCTGCGATGGCGACGGCGGCTTGCTGATCGCTGCAGCGGAGCACCGATCTGTGTAATTGAGGCTCAGTTTGTTTTACAGGTTTACTGAAGGAAACGGGAACATTTGCATTTTGGGGGTTTATTTTATTTTTTTCCCCTCAGCTGAGTTTTGCAGAACTCTCCTCTTCCTCGTTGTCATCGGCAACCGGTGTGATGACGTGTGTTTGTTCCTGCTGCTGTTGAACCAACGACCGTCACACACACGTACAGTGTAGGCTACAGTAGGGGTGTGAATCTTTAACTATCTCTTAGATTCTGATTCTGGGGGCTACGATTCGATTCCAAATGGATTTTCGATTCAAAACGATTTGATTCCTAATGATTTCTGCTTCAGTCTGTCGGTGTTGAAGGATCCTCATGATCTACTCCAGTCTGCTTTACAAGACAGAACGACTAAAGTGTCTTTTTTAAACATTTATTGAGTTTTAAACATGTATCCATGCTTAGATGGAATCGTTGAAACTGTTGCATAAAAGCAGTATCACATATTCTCGACTCAAACATGCACCCAGAAGTTTATTCACTTGAAGCAAGTCCAGAGTTGATATTCCTGTGTTTATGACACAAACGGGAGCTTCCCACTGCACCTGAACACACCGAGCATCAACTTGGGTCTCGACTCCGCCAGACTTTGAATCAGATCTAGTTTTACAAACATGTCGGCTTGTTGCTTGAAGTAAATAAACTTCTGGCTGCATGTTTGAGTCTCCATCTGACGCTGTCTGTGGCTTTGAGGGATGGAAACAGTCTAAGCAGCAGAACTTCAATCCGCTCCCATTCATCGCTGCCGTGGCGACGCGGGGACAGACACAACTACCGCAAAACAGGAGACATTAAACTGAAAACCTTCAGATTCCTTCTGTTAGACCTAAAATGTTAGGAACATACAGCCCCGAGTTAGCCTGACAAGCCAATTAAAATGTATGTCGTCATGGCGTTAAGCCGCCCAACGACTCTCTAAACAGATAGAGCGCTGTGATTGGTCAACACAAACGGTGTTGGAGACTCAAAAAGTTCCTATGGCTCGTTTCCAGACCCACCTACGGAGCAAAGAGATTTGCTGCCGCTAGGGTGCAGCTAGATTTCTATAGGCTATCAGATTCCTTCTTTTAGACCTAAAATGTTAGGAAAATACAGCCCCGAGGTGAATTTGCCCGGAATTGTCCTTTAATATTTCTATAAAGAAGAAGTTTTGAAGTTTTAGGTCAAAGCTGCAGAAACGAGTTCATCATCTGTTGATCAAACTGATCAGCTGATCAGTATCAACCCCCCCCCCCCCTCCCCCCCACGGCTTCATGATGAAATATTGACTCCTGGTATCGACTCCTCGGTCTCATTTAAAGTGATTCTGGACGAGATGTAACGATGGAGAAAAATGAGTGTGTGTGTGTGTGTGTGTGTGTGTGTGTGTGTGTGTGTTGAGCTGTCACAGACTCGTTAACAGCTCAGTAATTGGTCGAACGGTCGAGTCGTTGAGTTGAAGAGAGAAACTGGTTCAGTCCAACAAACAAACAAACAGAAGAACAAGGAGAAGAAGGAGGAGGAGGAGGAAGTGGGTCGAGCTGCCGCCGCCCACTAGAGATTACCCACAATCCCTCAGTGCAGCTCGCCGCCATGCACTCCCTCCTCCTCCTCCTCCTCCTCCTCTTCCTCCTCCTCCTCTTCCTCCTCAGCTCCTCTCATTCAGATTCACTCCGTCAATATTTGTTCACTGGCCTCAAACCAAACACACTGAGATTGAAAAGTCTCAGAGAGGAAGGAGAAGGAGAAAAAGAAAAAGAAAATGAAGAATAAAAAGAGAAATGAAGTAGAAGAAAAGAAGACTTCCTCATGATTAATGGAAAAAATAACTAAATAATTAATCAACTGTCCCAGGAAGTGACTTTTCCAACATAAATAATCAGATTCTTTGGCTCGTCAAAATAAAAGTCCTTCTTTTAGTTTCTGATTTGATTTCTCTGGTATTTTTATTTTATTTTATTCTACTTCATTAGTTTCTGTTTGTGTAAACTGTTGAGTTCGCTGCCTGAACTCGCATGTTTGTTTGATGAAGTACGCAGGACAAAATGTTCCAATTTTAGTCTATTTATTAAAACTAGTATAAAAAGAAGCAAACAAGAATAAAAAGGATGGTTTTAACAGATACGCTCCAACCTGCTCTTCTCTCTCTCTATCTCTGCACACTGTGTTACAGCACTTAGCACTAAAACATCACATCACACATGATTACTACTTCTATTCATTCTTTTAATCACCCAAGCATTCATTATCTAATTATCTATTAATAATACATTGTTCCTACAAAACTCAGACTGACCTCAGGACTCAGACAAACTGCAGACGGAGGAAGTTTCTTTGACTGTTTGAGTTTATAGAAAAAAGCTGTACCGTTCACCTCCATTGTGTTCACTGAGCAGCTCACACAACATTACTATTTCTGTGTGTGTGTTTTGTGTTGCTATGTGTTGTATTTATTCAGTTTGGGGGAATCACAGTGTCTAGAAAGCATCAGTGGCTCAGCTGACAGGGACAGCTAACGGTAGCTAAGCTAACGGTAGCTAAGCTAACAGCGGTAGCTAAGCTAACAGCAGCAGCTAAGTTAACGGCGGTAGCTAAGCTAACGGCGGTAGCTAAGCTAACGGCAGCAGCTAAGTTAACGGCGGTAGCTAAGCTAACAGCGGTAGCTAAGCTAACGGCGGTAGCTAAGCTAACGGCAGCAGCTAAGCTAACAGCAGGACGTCAGCTGTTAAAACCCTCCCGTTGTGGGACACGACATGAAACTACTCCAGTTAGCTCAGTCATGTTGGAACTCAGATATCCGCTGGAGAAAATATTTTTTCATGGAGCGTTTATTGAGTCACTGAGTTATTAAAGTTAAACAGGTAGCTAACCGTTAGCCCAGCTAATCTATGATAACCATGACTAATTACAAAAATGTGCTCACGTAAATAGTAATGTTTGTCCAATCATTGGTTTTATAAACTTTACAAACATCAGATTAGTCTAAACGGTGAAATAGTGACATGAAAAAGTAGAGATATAGCGAAACTCTCGTCCATCGCTATTGTTCTCATGCTGGTTTTCTACCAGGAAGTAGTTGTAAACAACAAGGAGATTCGTCCTATAGGGGTTATGGTGAGAGGAGGCTCTGACTAAATGTTGAACTGTCCCTTTAAGTTAATTATGTAAAACTAAAACACACTGTGATGAACAACAGAGAAACTTCCTGTTTAATGAGACGTCGGTGTCTCTCAGACCAGTGGACCCCCCCCCCCCCTGCAGCAGCAGCTCCTCCAGTGTGGGGATGTTTCCTCCGCCTCCAGCTCCGTCGCTGTCGACCCTTCACATCGTGATGAGGTGGGGGTTGGGCCGGGACAACAGCACACACAAAAAAAGAGAAAGAGCCCCTGCCTTTGTTAGTAGCCCCTCATATACCCCCCCCCCCCCCCCCCCCCCCTCCCCCTCCTCCCCCCGTCCCCCTGGGTGGCTGCAGGAAGTTCTCAAATGTCTGAGGAGAAGCAGCAGATGCTCCGTCACCATCAGACACGACTCTGCTTCATCAGCACAGACACGGTAGAATAAAACTCTGATTGTTATAGTTTTATTTATACACAAAGAATATCTCAAGGTGCTTTAAACAAAGCATCAAACAATTAGAAACAATATTTATAAAAGAAAAACCATCAAAAGGTGATAAGACACAGTGATAAACAATGAAACAAAAGCAGAGCTGAGTCAGTGCAAGGACATTTTTCATCCACTTGTGCATTATTATGCAACCAGTAAATTATCTCAAGGAAATTTAAATCGAATGCAACTGGACTTCTTGGTTATTTGGTTTCCTAGACAAATAACCAAGTTCAGTTGCATTTGATTTATTTTCATTTCCTTGAGATAATTATATTCACAGGCTTAAAAACCAGTAAATTTGCTTCTTTTTTTCTTATTAAACACTGATGAAATGAGGAAACGACGACTCAAAGAATCTGGACTCAGTCGTCACAGGTGTCAGGTCGATGTGTGTGAGGATCATGAATGAAAAGGAAACGTGAATATTTGCTCTGTGAGTCGATTTACAGCGTTCGCTCCCTAAACTTTCAGCTTGAGCTCCTGATATTTTAAATTAGTGGCTGGAAAACGGTTGAAAATGAGAAAGAGTAAAGTAAAGTAAAGTAACATGTCCTGGAAAAGCTGCAGTTGTCCTAGAAAATTATAGCTACCAGAGCTCTATTTGCTGTTTTCAGACCTGACTAAGGATTTATTTTCTAAAAAAAGTTCCTACTGAGAAAACTAGAGACTTTGTTTGTGTTGTTCTGTGATAAATTCGTAGGAATTTCTAAGTATGTAACTGTAAGAGATTATTGCATAACTCAGAGCCACAGACTGCATCTTTAAACCAGACTCCTGGGGCTGAGAGAGGAATTGAATTGAATTGAATCAATTTTTATTTTCGAACATGTAGTATATAAAAAAAAAAAGTAACTATTTGTACATACAAAAGAAAGAAAAAAAGAAAAGAAAAATAAAGCCAAGACAGAACAAAACACCACACACTGTTCGAAAAAGGAGTGGGAAGAAGTACAAAACTTTTTTATTATTTCCCACCCCTTTTTAACTATTCTTCAGTTCGTAACTACACAGATATCCTTATAACTACATAATACACCTATATAATTATATACCATATATACACTTCGTAAATATCTATATAAATATATGATTACAAAATAGAAATATACTACATATCCTTAAAAATATAAACTATCCCCATATATTAGTTACAATATAACAATCAACACTATTCTATTTATAGATTTATAGATTTCTCCCTCATCATCCTCCGTTAACATACTTCCTCTTCCATATACTTGTTTAAAAAATATGTTTTTGTACCTTTTTTAAACAGATTTACAGTATATTTGCACTTTGTTTTATTTCTGTCTCCAGACTGTTCCACATTGTCATCCCGCAGCTCGATACGCACAACAAGCTTTTCATACAGGAAGAAACATAGAAACAAAAATGTACAAAATAAGGTACAACTGTCCAAAAGAAAAGAAAAGAAGACTTCACTTCTCTAAAGCCTGAACGGGACAGAGGATGTAGAATAATAACATGAGAAAGTCCTGTAAAATGTAAAATGATTTCCTGGTGTCTGGTTGTTGAACTGCACCCCCTGCCCCCCCTCCATTTGGATATTTGTGCATCCGAGAGCCGGTTCTTTGTGGCTGCATCTGTCTGCCTCTATTGTTTGCAGAGGTCCATCTGCTGTCCTTCATCCCCCCTCCTCCTCCTCCTCCTCCTCCTCCTCCTCCTCTCCTCTCCTCTAGGCAGCTATAACACCCCCCCCCCCCCCCACAGCTCTTTAGCTCCTCCCCCCTCTGGGTGAGAGCCAGCTGCCCCCCCTCCTCCCCTCTGCTCAGGCCTTCATTCATTTTCATTCATTCAGTCCAGCTCAGCTCAGACCTTTAACTGGACCGGGACGTCGTCGTCGTGCTGCAGCGGTGAGTTCAACACAAGGTTCAGATCATTAAATATGTAAATATGTAAATGAGAAGCAGGAAGTTAAATCACAGCGGATACTTTTTTTCTTTTATAAATAATGATGATAATAATATGAATAATAATTCTTGCTCTTTTTTAGTTCCTAAACTGAGAGGATTCTGTTTTTACTTGGTTTTTCATTTGGTTGGAAATGAAAAGATTTAATTTTTGGACTAAAAACAGAACAAAACTAAACAAACTCTTCACAGAAACAGTTTCTGTTCTGAGTTTTTTTTTTTTTTTTTTGGCGTTTTAAAAACCAAAACAACTCAGACAAAGTAACTCACAGATGAAACGGTGAATATTAGTTGGCTGCTTTGTGTTGAACCCCCCGTCCCCTCCCCTCCTCTCCCCTCCCCCTCCCCCTCTGTAGTCATTATTATAAACAGCACATGATGCTGCTGCTGCTGCTGCTGCTGTTTGAGTTTACAGCTTCAGGTTTTTATTTCCTCCTGTCGACTCGTCGTCTTGATGAAATCTGATGAAGCTGGAACACGTGCAAACAGCCGCGGCTTAGATTTACTCCTCTGATCAATAATTCAAAATGACAACACAGAGTATTGATCAGAGAGCAGCAGCAGCAGCAGAGGAACATCTTCACTTCACTTCACTTCACTTCACTTCACATCAGGTTGTGTTGGACATTTTTACATGTGAGACGTCTCACCTTTCTGAGCAGCTTTGACTCTTATGATGCAACGTTGCACCACGGGAAGTTATAAACACAACTGGACTTTTATTTTGAAGTTGTGTGATTATTGATCTTTTCCACCAGTCAGAGATGATTAAAGTAAATGAAACCACAGCAAGTTAACACATCAAAATATAAATAAGTAACGATTAATAAATAACGGAGGTAGAATCTGAGCTGCATCGTTTATAAAAATCACTTTGTCGTCACAGTTCAAACATTAAAATGACATTTAATATATTTAATCTTTATTTATAATAAACTTTGAAATAAATGTTCATTAAAGCTCTGATCTGAACAAACAGTAGAGTGAGAACACAATTATATATAATTATTAATTAAAACATTTTCCACTTTCCCACTAATAATACTCATTATTATTATTAATTAACATGTTCCTGTTCCTGGACAAAATGTTACAGGGGAAGTTTTCAAACAGAACAGAAAAACCAGAAAACAGTTAATTAGCAGTTTTAATAGTTTCAGCTCTGTTCAGTAGAGACAGTGTGTCAGACAGACGTTGTGCTGAAGTTTAAAGTTGTTGTTGTTGCTGAATCAGTTTGTGTCCGTTTGCTGCGGCAGTGTGTGTTTGTTTATTTTATTTTATTTTATCAACGATGTTTTAGAAACCAAGACGCTCCACTACGAGTCAGTTTCCTGTCTCTGTGTCCCGTGGGTTTCTCCATGGCTCCGCCCCCTTTAGGATACCGACAGACTTTGACTCCGCCCCTTTTAGGAGACTAGCAGACCGTGACTCCGCCCCCTTTAGGAGACCAGCAGAGTGAATATCTAATATATTGAATATCTTGACAGTCAGATCCAAATATCCGTGGTTCCTGTTGTTGTTTCCTTTCTGCGAGGGGAAAACTGCCGGGGGGCTCGTTCCAGCCAATGAGAGGCTGATCGCAGCAGTGAACTTCCCTCAGCTCAGACTATATTACATATGACTGTTAGCTGTGAACATATTTAAAGGTATAGTCTGTAGGAATTCCCCCCCATCTAGCGGTGCGGTTGCATATCTGAACGTATTCTTGATGTTGCATTCACGTGAAATGGGGCAGACGTCAGACAGACAACAGACGCTGCATGTACCAGGATAAACAAGCGTCTATGTAAACGAGCCCACAGCTCCGCTAAGTTTCTATGGTTACCTACGGTCACGCTGCCACTCAACGTAAAAAAAGGCGATGCAACATGGCCGCCTCGGTTCGGTGCGTCGCCCACTTATGTATTTGTAACGACTTGTAACAACTCATTCTAAGGAACCAGAAAGCTTTACTTTGTAGCAGCTGTGATTCACCTTCAGTCAAATACGTATTATGAAAGACAGGTTTGATTTTTGCTAAAAAAAGCCAAATAAGTTACACACTGGAGCTTTAATGTTATGATAATAAACTATAAGTAGCTCACTTTCCTTTACCGAAGAGGAAGAGCGGTAACTCTCCCTGGTCTCTCAGCAGATGTCTGTAATCCGGACTAATCCAACATGTTGAATAGTTGTTGTCTCTGCAGTGAGTGCAGGGCGCCGACCCCCGACACCGTAGCTGGGACCCCCCCCACAGCCCCCCCAGGACCTGGTCTAGTGCTCTTAGCTCCCGTCGCTGCCAAGTGGAGGCTGAATTAATAACGTGTCTGAATCTGTGGCCATATGTGAGGCTATTTATGATGGAGGAGGAGTAGAGGGGGGGTTGAGGGGGGGTCAAACATCCCATCATCACCTTCATCTGAAGAGACGCTTTCAGTATAAAGGTCTCACACTGATTCACGAGCGTCTACTCTGCACAGTCCCGTCTCCTCTGACTCTCCTCTGATTGGACTTTTTAACGTTCAACAACGCCCTTAATTAATCTTCCCGTTGTCATGACGACCACATGGATATAATAAACTTCTTTTCTTCTTTTTTTTATAGCTGTTGTAGCATTTATGACCTTCAGTATAAAAATCACAGTTTTAGCTGATAAATCACTCTGGTAAATGACTCGTTTGTCTCCTCAAAGTCCAAATCAGCCTCTTAAATAACTTTAACTCTCTCAATATATCAATATAGAGAAGAACTCATCTAATACACAATCCAACAACTCCACAACACTCTGGTGGACAAGTTGTGAGCTGCACATTCACCACGCTATGAGATAATAACACAACGTTACCACACAGAGTTGTTTGAGAGGGAAATTCATGCAAAACCGCTGATGCGTGTTGCCTTCAGGGACAGTTTTTCATCAACAGTCTCTGTATTTCCCTCTAAAACAACTCTGTGTGGTAACGTTGTGTTATTATCTCATAGCGTGGTGAATGTGCAGCTCACAACTTGTCCACCAGAGCGTTGTGGAGTTGTTGGATTGTGTATTTGATGAGTTTGATGAGTTTGAAACCAAGAAATCCCATAATGAGCCTCCGTAGTGTAGCTCTGAGCAGCTCACGGCTCTGCTCTGCCGTTCTAAAAATAGCTTGCACCGACAATTAAAGGTAACAAACCTACTGCTATGACTATAGGGATTATGGTGATGGGCCAATTTGACAAAAATGTTGAACTATCCCTTTTAGATACACATGGAGCAGAGTTTCTTTGAACTCGTGCCGGGTCGTGATCGATGATTGGTCGGGGTCGTACTTAGACACGACAAGAATTGCGATCGTTTAAACAGACATGGAGACACTGTGCTTTTATTTTGAAGGACTGAATGATAATGAGACGTGTTATCAGATGTTTAAAGCTGCAGTAGTTTGAGGAAACTGAAGAGTTCTGGTTCTGGTTCTGGATCGGTCGTAGCTGGTGGATGTTTGATAAGTAAACAGTCTTCTGTTACTAAACTCTTTTTAGCTTTTTATTTATTTATTTTTGTAAAAACTTTTCGGGCCTTTTCAGCACAAACGTCTGAACGCATCATCACCAGGACTGTGAAGCTGCTGCTGTTTGTTTCCCCGGTGACTCGGTCTTCTTGTCTCGGTCTCTGTGGGTCCGCGGGGTCGCCTGGTGGATTCACTCAGTCTGTCACCGGCTGACAGAACCGGTTTGGTGCAGACTGAAGATGGCGGCGGTGGCGGTGACGTCTCCATGGTGACGTCAGCCAGCCTCCATTTGCAGAAAACTGAGCAGATTCCATCATCACACTAACACATTTATAAGTATTTCTAGAAACATCTGTGTTGTTGTGTTGTGACAGATCTCCGGTTGTCTGACGGTCAGTGAATGCACCCTTTATAGTGTTTGATTATCTATAAATCGTTTATGTATAACTCTGTAGTGATCGATTGAAGTCCAAAAGCATTTATGGAAACTGTTTCATCTAATGAACAGGTCTCAAAGTCTTTTATTTTGAAGGGCTGATCCATGAGAAGCTCTAAAACAGAGCAGATTTCAGAATAAAACACTCAGAGAAACCAAATCCTGCAAGTTGTTGGTGGATTGATGGTGGGTCCAGGTGGTGGTGAGGGGGCGGGGCTTAGTTGTGACATCACAAAGTGACAGGAAGTCCTGACGGCTGGTTTTAAGGCTCAGTTTCTGAATACAGGCTGTGTGCATTTCTCTGTGGACTGAGGCTTTGATACTTTCACAGTATTAATATAGAACCTAGAGCTGCTTTATAATCACACTACACATGGACATCTACCTTTATACTGTATGGAGCTTTAACACAAACATCTACCTTTATACTGTATGGAGCTTTAACACAAACATCTACCTTTATACTGTATGGAGCTTTAACACAAACATCTACCTTTATACTGTATGGAGCTTTAACACAAACATCTACCTTTATACTGTATGGAGCTTTAACACAAACATCTACCTTTATACTGTATGGAGCTTTAACACAAACATCTACCTTTATACTGTATGGAGCTTTAATACAAACATCTACCTTTATACTGTATGGAGCTTTAACACAAACATCTACCTTTATACCTTATGGAGCTTTAATACAAACTCTAACAGCGTGTTAATGAGGATTATGTGTCATAATGTGACATCATCAGTCTCTAATCTTTAGTGTTTCTCTGCGACTCGGAGCAGCAGACGTTTAATCAGCAGCTTCAGCGTCGTCTTCTCTCTCCTATTATGTGCGATTAGCAGCTGAGTGGAGATTTCTCTTCGCCTCTTCACTTCTAATATAGAGCTTGACCTTTTCTCCGCTCTGTGATTGTAGCCGCCGCCGCTGCTGGTCGCTGGTCGCCGGTCAGTATTCAGCTCCGTGGCCGTCGGCTCGGTAAATAAACGTCTTCATTACAGCGACGCTCTGTGATGTTTCACTGCAGAGGAGAGTCACAGACGTCACAGGTCAGAGGTCGACTGAACTAAACTTCAGTGACTGAGTCGACCTGCTGCAGGTTAGCAGACCGTTAACCGCTAATATACTCCTGTATGGAAGCTTTATACTGCCTCGAACAGAGAAAAATACAGAATGAAACAGAGGGAGGATGGAAATAAGATTTTAGAATAATAAATCTAATGTATTAGGGCCACACTGAGAATTTCTTTTCACAGACTTTGAGAGTAAAGTCATAGTTTTACGAGAATAAAGTCGTAAATTGATGAAAAAAAACTGGTAATGGTACCAGTAAGTGGATATGGTGCTGTTCTGGTTCTTTCTGTGGATCAGATGCATTTCCTTTCATATTCTTGTCGAAGTCCTGTGGTGCTGATGAGCCAAAAGATGAAAAATCTCCTTGTTTTTGAAACCTTCACTGAAGAACAACTTCACAAAACGCTCCACAGCCTCATTTTTACAACTTTCCTCCTCTAAAACAACAGGTTAAAAATATTATTACTTTATTCTCGTGACATTATGACTTTATTCATGTAAAACTCATGACTTTTTTTCTTGTAAAACTATTCCCCGAAGTCCGTCTCAATGTGGCCCTAATACTCTGTCGTATAACATAATGCTCATTTTGAGTTTAAAAATGAATTGAAAGTCTTAATTTTGACCAGTTTTTTCTGTCAGTTTGGTGGACTACATTACCCATGAGCCATTGCTGCTGTTGCCATGATAGATTATAATTGTTTTTCCTCACTGACGGATGAGGAGTTGATTCTGATGTGATGCCTTCAGGTGTTTTGAGAAAAGAAAAACTCAAACTTGACTCTGTTTTGTGCGTTTTATTGGTTGAAAAGTGATGATATTATGAAATTATCTGTTCAAACCCAGAAAACTTTATTGATCTCTGCAGGGAAACAGTTTTGTTACAGTTTGTCAAAGAAACAAGAGAAACGGGTGAAAAAGGGAAGTGACCAGTAGATCTGATGAGGGAAGAAGCTTGTGTTGTGTTCAGGGTCAGAGCGCTGTGTAGGAAAAGTGAACGCTACAACTTTTTTTCATTTCCAGACCGATTTTTCCAAAAAAAGTCAGACAGGAAATGTAAATTCCCCTTCAGTATAAAAGCGTAGGCTGATGGGAAGTGATAGGAAGCCGTGGTGATGAAGTGAGGTTTTCTGAGGAGGATCTTCGTGTTGTTTTCATTTACATCGTTGCTCTCCCGCTGTGATCGAGTGACAAGTCTCTATAGCAACATGTCAGAGCAGAGCTGTGAGGATGATGATGATGATGATGAAGATGCTGTAAACTCTCAGCGGGCTTCAGCTCAGACACGCTTCTGTTTCTGTTTCTGTTTGTGTTTTGGTGCTCGTTGTGTGAAACGTCTTCTGGGCTGAAAAATTAATTGCGCTGATAAAACAAAGAGAAGAAGTTTGAAGCCGGAGGAGCGCTGTGATTTCCTGCGTTTCCTCAGAACAGGAATCAAAGCACCTGAAGGCAGCATGAGGCCCGAGGAGCAGAGTGATTAGAGCCGGAGCTATCGATCCACTGGAGAAGCATCCTCACTAATTCTGTGTGTAATTAAAGTTTCTGTGTCTGTGGGTTTATTTACCGAGTCTTTATCTCAGCGGACGTGAAGCTGCTGTCGACTCCTCTGATTGGTTCAGAACCCGGTGACTCACACAGGAAGTCTGTTGTCGTTACTGGAGAGTTGGAGAGCTACTTACACTGAAACGTGACACGATTTTCACAATAAAAGCCTCCCCGGTGGCGGTGATATGGCAAAATAAAGATATGACTTTCAAAATAATGGCGAAGTAAAGAAAGTTTCATTTTCATTTTCTCAAATGAAACTCATCTTATATTATATATAATATTTCAGTTCAACTTCCTCTGACAAAACACTTCCTTTAAACTTCAAATGAACAAATTAACCCTCCTGTCGTCCTTCTGTTTCCTTCCTTCTTCCCGTCCTTTCTCCCTTCCTTCTTTCCACAATCCTTCCTTCCTTCCTTCCTTCCTTCCTTCCTTCCTTCCTTCCTTCCTTCCTTCCTTCCTTCCTTCCTTCCTTCCTTCCTTCCTTCCTTCCTTCCTTCCTTCCTTCCTTCCTTCCTTCCTTCCCTTTGTCCTTACCTCTTCTCCCTTCCTCTTTTGATCCATTTGACCTGATCTGTTCCCTATCCATCCATCTTTCTTTCCTTTTCTTCCCTCTTCCCTTCCTTCTTTCCCTTCTTCCTTCCTTGAACAAATCTGTTCCCTCCCTCCATCTTTCTTTCCTTCCCTTTTCCCTTCCTTCTTTCCACAATCCTTTTTCCCTTCCTTCCTTCCTTCCTTCCTTGAACAAATCTGTTCCCTCCCTCCATCTTTCTTTCCTTCCTTCCCCTCATTACTTCTTCCTTCTTTTTTGACCCAATCTGTTCCCTCCCTCCATCTATCTTTCCTTCCCTTTTCCCTTCCTTCTTTCCTCCCATCGTTCCCTTCGTCCTTCCTTCCTTCCTTCTATCCCTTAATCCTTCCTTCCTTGACCCGAAGTGAAACCACATTGATCTTAAACATATAAAATGTTTTCTGTTTTATTTAAACGCTCCATCCAGTAATAACCAGAGTGAAGAGTGAAACACACACAGAGTTTTTCAGAGAATCAGTTTGTAGTTAAACATCTGTAAAAATGCTTAATTACTCGTCGTCAGCGTCCTCATCGATCCACCGACCGATCAATACATTGACTGATAGTTTGAGTGCACGTTTCCTGCTGCTGCTGCTGCTTCGATTCACATTCCACTGAACATGGAGGAGGAGGAGGAGGAGGAGGAGGAGGAGGAGGAGGAGGAGGAGGAGGAGGAGGAGGAGGAGGAGGCGGCCTGAGGCGTGTTTGATTTGCATTTAAATGGATTTACTGTGGGCCGTCGGTGTGACGGGTGGAGACTGACTGACTGACCGAGCGACAGCGTCATGTGATGATGAGAGCGAGGGAGGAAACGAGCAGCGGTCACAGTTGTTGTTTGGCTGCGTAATGAAGGTTTTAATGGGATTGTTATCGGCTCAGTTTAATATGGAGACCGACGCTCCGGAGAGGCCGAGGCCTAGGCCGAGCTGAGCCGAGCAGCCAATCACAGCGCTGACGTGACGTCTGTGAGCAAATTAAACACAGGTGGAATAATAATAATAAAGTGTTGATTCATGTTAATACGAACGATCAGAGGAGAGAAAGTGACATAACGACGGACGGACGGAGAGTTGTTTGAACTTACAGAGTCAGTCAACCCTGAACTCCCTCATGGCTTTCATCACTTTGGGATTTTGGTAAAATACCTCAGATCAGGTCTGTGATTAAAGGAATAGTTCAACAAAAAAATGAAATTCAGTCATTAGTGACTCCCCCTCATGCTGATGAATACTCCGGAGTAGTTTTTTATTCCTCAAAGTGCATCTGGTTTCTAGTCCAACCAAAACTTTATATGAGAGTAATAGGACCTGACACAAAAACGTCCATAAAACTACACAACAACCATTTAATATTCCTCCACACTGCTCGTCCACTGCAATCCAAGTGTCCTGAAGGGAGATAGTCCAGAGTTTACTGGAAACTACCTCATTTAGGACATTTTTACAGCCTCAACAGTCCAAACTCTGGACTATCTCCCTTCAGGACACTTGGATTGCAGTGGACGAGCAGTGTGGAGGAATATTAAATGGTTGTTGTGTAGTTTTATAGATGTTTTTGTGTCGGGCCCTATTATTACTCTCATATAAAGTTTTGGTTGGACTAGGAACCGGCCTCCCGGGTCTCCAGATGAACTTTGAGGAATAAAAAACTACTCCAGAGTATTCATCATCATGAGGGGGAGTCACTGATGACTGATGAATTTCATTTTTTGGTGAACTATTCCTTTAACAAGAGCTTCAGAGAGTTCCAGGTTTAGTTGTAGGGCATAAACCAGGTCAGTAAATACCCTGCTGGTGGATGTTGAAGCTTTGGGGTGGGGGGGCCCCGAGCCAAACCATGGGCCCGGGGCCAGACTCAGTCCTGTGTGGCCCTGCTGATAAGCTGCATCACTGCCAGGGGAGGGGGGGAGGAGGAGGAGGAGGAGGAGGAGGAGGAGAGGGGAGGAGGAGAGGAGGAGGAGGAGGAGGAAGAGGAGGGGGGAAGAGGGGGGGGGGGGGGTTCTGGGCTCAGATCTTGGTCCAGGTCCAGTTCAGTGGTTCTGGTTTAAACTCAGGAAGAGACGGAACGAAGAACGACTTCCTGATCCGACACAAGACGACAAAGTCACATGATGCAGAGAGGAGGAGGAGGAGGAGGAGGAGGAGGAGGAAGAAAAAAATGGAAGAAGAGGAGGAGGAAGAGGGAGAAGAAGAAAAAGAGGAGGAGGGAATAGGGGGAGGAGAGGAAGAAGAAGAAAAAATGGAAGAAGAGGAGCAGGAAAAGTAGGAGGAAGAGGGAGAAGAAGAGGAGGGAAGATGGGGAGGAGAGGAAGAGGAGGAGGAAAAAAGTTGGAATAAGAGGAGAGGAACAGGGGGAAGAACAAAAGATGGAAGAAGAGGAGGAGGAGGGACGAGGAAGAGGAGGATGAAGATAAGGAAGAGGAGGAGGAGGAGCAGGAAGAAGAATAAAAGATGGAAGAAGAGGAGGAGAGTTCTCCTTCTTGACCTTGAGTGAATGAGTGTTTACTGTTCTGGAGCTTTCAGTCGGCTGCCACAGTCTTCTTCTTCTTCTTCTTCTTCTTCTTCTTCTTCTTCTTCTTCTTCAACAGATGGACTTGAATCATAAATGTTCAAATCTCCTCAAACAAGAAGAAACGACCTTGAAGTGTTTCCACGGTGATGAAGACACTGTAGGACGAGAGAAAGCTCCTTCGCTCTGCTGCTAAATGGAGCTTCTGTTTGGTTTGAGTTGATGTTCACCTGTGTTAATGGAGGAGGAGGAGGAGGAGGAAGAGCAGGAGGAGGAGGAAGAGCTGTGCATTGTTTCACTAACAGAGTGGAGGCAGTGAGTTGGTGTTCTTCTTCTGTGGTGGAGCTCCTCGCCACCGCTCCGGAGTGAAGGGCCCGGCTGGTGAATGGAGTGTAAACAACAATGGGAACGTCTGGCAGCTGCTGTGATGAGAATCTCAACAGCTCCTAACGGCGTCCAGCCGCCTCCTTATCTCCAAGCAGCACTATCAAAACACATCCCATAATGAGCACCGATAATCCTCTCGCAGCTCGCCGCCGTAAACAGTCAAACAGTCGGCTGAGTGACCTTAACCGACTCCATTAAACCTGCCGGTGGAGTGGAGCGAGATGGTGAGTTCACTGACACCGGGAGAGTTTAACAACATCTGGACAGATGTTACACTGAAGCACTGGAGGACTTTTATTGTGAAAGGAGCTGACGTTAAAAACAGAAACGTACAGAAAACAACAGAATTTGTTTTAAAGTTTCTGTAAAATGTCAAATATGGAAAAAATTCTGAAAGTAAAATTAAAGGAAGCGAAGCATCAGAAGTGGAATCAAACTGAAGCACTGGAGGACTTTTATTGTGAAAGGAGCTGACGTTAAGAACAGCAGCAGTGGAAATGTTCAATCCAATCCATTTTATTTATAAAGCACGATTTTAAATGAACCCAAAGGTTTCCAAAGTGCTGTACAGTAAAATAAAACACAATAAAAAGATAAAATACTAAAGATAAAAAAACATAATCAATAAATAGACTGTCCAATGTTGTGAGTTATGGATACGAAACAACAGAATCTGTTTTAAAGTTTCTATAAAACGTCAAATATGGAAAAAGATGTGTTTTATTCTGAAAGTAAAACGGAAAGAACAGGAAGTGGAATCAAAACGAAGCACTGGAGGACTTTTATTGTGAAAGGAGCTGACGTTAAAAACAGAAATGTACAGAAAACAACAGAATCTGTTTTTAAGTTTCTACAAAACATGAAATGTGGAAATAGATGTATTTTATTCTGAAAGTAAAACTAAAGGAAGTGAAGCCAGGTGAGCGACTTGAAACAGGAAGTGGAATCAAACTGAAGCACTGGAGGACTTTTATTATGAAAGGAGCTGATGTTAAAAACAGAAACGTACAGAAAACAACAGAATCTGTTTTAAAGTTTCTACAAAACATGAAATATAGAAAAATATGTGTTTTATTCTGAAAGGAAGTGAGGCGCCGAAGCACTGGAGGACTTTTATTGTGAAAGGAGCCGAAGTGATCTGAAATTAAATGTTGTTGTGGACAGAAAACAACACAATCTGTTCAAATCCTATGAAGGCAAAGTTTTTGTTTTCACTTTTTAAAGGTGAAATATGGAAAAAGACGTTGTTTATTCTCCAAGTAAAACTAAAGGAAGTGAAGGAAACAGGAAGTGACATTTAAACACATTTTATTCAGCTGTAAAAACTTTTTATCGGGCAGTTTTTCATTTTTCATCCACATCCGTTCATCTCGTCTCAGCTGGAGTCGTAGCACCGGACGTTTTAATGTTAGATGAGGACGCTGCAGTGTGTGTGTGTGTGTGTGTGTGTGTGTGTGTTAACCTCTGGAAAGCAGCCTGGACCCTCGTCCTCGTCCAATCAGCTGCTCGTTCTCATGGGAACGGCCTCAAACTTTCAGTCAGTGAACACAGCAGTGACCTGTGTGTGTGTGTGTGTGTGTGTGTGTGTGTGTGTGTGTGTGTGTGTGTGTGTGTGTGTCCCTCCCTCTGCTCTGCTCTGAGCCGAAGAGAAAACATTTATCGTATCCTACAGTTTTTATCCAATGAGGAGAGAGAACGGCATGCAGGGCTGTGTGTGCAGCCAAGGAACGCCGTGAATGTGGTAACGTAGCGACGAGGACTGTTATGGTGCGTTCAAGGAAACTCGTATTTTTCCGACCGTGAAGTGGTACCAGTTCGATCTGGTACGAGTTCACCGGTCGGAAGTTACGAGTGGCCGTTATAGTGACTTTCACCGGTAAAACAGGTCGGAAAAACACGAGTGGGTTGCCTGAAACGCTACAAAGTCGTAAGTTGTGACTTGAAGCTGTAATTTACGATTTCAAAAGCCTGCCTGGAACGCAGCATTAGCGAAAACGACCGGACCACTCACTTCTGCTTTAAATATTGTGCAATGTGCATTTGTTCGCCTTTTTTTACATACAGAGAGTCCAGGTTTTGAAAAGGGTTTAAGTTCACTTTATAATGGAGTATGTTAATTTATAGGCTCCTACAGTATTTGTGTGCAGATAAATGTTAAAAATGCTAAAGACTAAAAATCCAGAGAATCGATCACAATTTAAATCGAATCGCCATCCAAATCAAATCAAAATCGTAGAAGAATCGAATCGGGAGGAAAGCATATCGTCCCAGCCCTGTTCATTTCCCTCTGAGGTTTCTGAGGGTCGTGTGGCGTTCAGGGACAGTTTGTTCACCACAGCGCTCTCAGTATTCAGCCCCAGTCCAGCGCTCTGAGTCTCTGAGTCCCTCAGCTGGGTGGACGGACGCTTCAGGTTGGATATCGGTTCATCTGAGGGAGCGTTTGATTTATTCACCTCACAGAGACGCTGAGGGATCAGACCCACTGGTTCTCAGGATCCCAGAAGGTCATTGAACACAACTTAATCCCGGACGTTTCCTTCTGTATTTCTCTCTCGGCCTCTTTGTGTATTAATCCTCCTGTTAAAGGGATAGTTCAACATGTTGGCAAACTGGCCCATTGCCATAATCCCTATAGTCATAGCAGTAGGTTCGTTACCTTTAATTGTCGGTGCAAGCTATTTTTAGAACGGTGGAGCAGAGCCGTGAGCTGCTCAGAGCTACGCTACGGAGGCTCATTATGGGATTTCTTGGTTTCCCCTCATCAAACTCATCAAATACACAATCCAACAACTCCACAACGCTCTGGTGGACAAGTTGTGAGCTGCACATTCACCACGCTATGAGATAATAACACAACGTTACCACACAGAGTTGTTTTAGAGGGAAATTCATGCAAAACCGCTGATGCACGTTGCCTTCAGGGACAGTTTTTCATCAAGCAGTCTCTGCATTGCCCAAGAAATCCCATAATGAGGCTCCGTAGCGTAGCTCTGAGCAGCTCACGGCTCTGCTCCGCCGTTCTAAAAACAGCTTGCACCGACAATTAAAGGTAACGAACCTACTGCTATGACTGTAGGGGTTATGGCAATGGGCCAATTTGCCAAAAATGTTGAACTATCCCTTTAAAAGGCTTAAATGTCCTATTTTTGATCAGATCGTACCGAGAAGCTCCATCTCTCTTCTACCTGCTGATGTTTCTCCTCTTCATTCACTTTCTCCGCCTCCTCCTCTCCAGGGGGGAGAGAGGGAGGGAGGGAGGGGGCCGGCGCTCTCCTCAGCCTGTAAATGAGTGACCTTTGAGACAATCATATGGGCCCCCCCTCTCCCCTCTCCCCCTTCTCTGGCTTTGACACCGGCTGAATGGCGAGCAGCAGCAGCAGCGGCGGCGGCCCCCAGCCTGTGGATTACATTGATCCTCTGAAACAATGAGGCCCTCCACTCTCATTGTTGAAGAGGGGGGGGGGATTAATAATAACATTAGAATAAATGCAGAGGTGGCGGGGGGGGGAGGTTAACCTCTGCTGTGACATCATCACACCGCTTCACACTTTTAACATTACTAAATTCATCATTTATAACAAATGAATACTCACATACTAATACAATTAGTATGTAGGCTAGTTTATAAACACAGTTAAAATGTTTTACTCATCATTAATAAGCACTAACTGTATAAACTACATACTAATGAGTATGCATGTGTTAAAAATGAAGAATTCGGTATTTATTCATGCCCCTGTGTGTAACTTATTTGGCTTTTTATTAGCAAAAATCAAATATTGCTTTCATGAATACGTATTTCACCGTGGAAGGACGGAGGCACTGGTGTTGCATTCAGGTGCAGTCAGGCAGACGGCCGTCTAGTCGGCAAACCAACCGGACGTCATTTTACTCCACCAGAGAAAGACGGTAAAACAATACCACATCACCATGACAACATGTTGTCAGACCACTTGTTTACATAGACGCTTGTTTATCCTGTTACATGCAGCGTCTGTTGTCTGTCTGACGTCTGCCCCATTTCACCTGAATGCAACATGAAGAATACGTTCAGATATGCAACCGCACCGCTAGATGGGGGGAATTCCTTCATATTATAAGCTTAACTAATGCGTAATAGTGTCTATTTATTATAAAGTGTTAAAGAAACAGTTAAAAACAGAGTGTAATGTCTCTATTTCAGTGATGTGTCTTTATTCTGAGAGAGAGAAGCAGAAACTCCTCCTTTCTAAAAACTTCAGGTCCACCTTAAGCCTCCTGCTTGTGTTTTAAGGTGGACCAGCTGATTAGTGAAGCAGCTTTATTAGAGAATCCAGCTCATCTGAACCGAAGTCTCTTTAGTGGAAAGTTTCAGAGTGAGATGGTGAAAGATAACAACACACACACACACACACACACACACACACACACACACACACACACACACACACACACACACACACACACACACACACACACACACACACACACACACACACACACACACACACACACACACACACACACACACACTCTCTCTCTCTCGTTGGCGTCTGATGTTGTTTATCAAAGCGTTTCGTTGCCGTGGTGATGTGTTTACAGTGTCATTACTACGGCGACGACTCTGAAAACGCTTCAGACTGAAGAAGAAGGAGAAGGAGAAGGAGAAGCAGCCATGTTGGTTTTCTCTCTCTGCTCCTCTGCTTCTGTCAGAGAGAGAGACACTTACCTCTGTGTGTGTGTGTGTGTGTGTGTGTGTGTGTGTGTGTGTGTGTGTGTGTGTGTGTGCTGGAGCTGTATTAGTGTTACAACAGGCTCAGTCAGTAGTATTAATAGTATTAGTCGTATTAGTAGTATTAGTAGTAGTGTCAGTAGTTTAGTATTATTTATATTTTGCAGTTTGTAAGTTAATTCAAACTAAACTTTATTAGTCACCGTCTGGTTGACAGTCAGCAGCTCTGGGGCTGATGGGAAATGTAGTTTCACTGTTTCTGTGTCGAAACTTGAGAATTCACCTGTTTCTCTCTGTGTGTCTGTTTCTTTCTCTCAATTCAAATTCAAATGATCTTTATTGTCATGGATGTTATAACAACGATTTCGCCACAGCATCAAGACTCAGTGAAACAAAACAAACACAACTCACAGAATCAAATAAGTCAAATAAAATAATAAACTCTCTTTGTCTCTCCGTGTGTCCTTTAGAAGCTGGCTGTCAGGACTTGTCCCGTGGGGACGACGAAGCCTCTGTCCCTCATCAAGCCGCCCAGCCAGGGCATCTCCATCGCCGTGGTGCCGGCCAACAAGGCCCCCGTTTCCATGGTGACAGCACACATCAACGGGCAGAAGGCGGCGGCGGCGGCGGCGGTGGAGAGCTCGGAGCCTCTGCAGACGTCTCCCATCAACCTGCAGACGGCCGGCAGGGCGGCGGCGGCGGCGGCCGGCGTCCACGCCGCCTTCAGCAGCCGGAGAGCAGGGGACACGCCCACTCAGGTAAACACACCGGGAACATCTGGAACATCTGGAGGAGGGGGCGGGGCCACAGCTGGAGGAGGGGGCGGAGCCACAGCTGCCCCGCCGCCTCCTCTGTAGCTGCGTTTAGTACCAGACATGCACACGTTGTATCTGGTGCATTATGGGAAATGGAAAATGAACCGTTTTTCGTTTTTTTCTCTGATAATACAAAACGAAAAACGGTTATTCATTATCCATTATCCGTTATCCGATTTATCCGTGTTTGTAAAAGGAAGTTGGGAATTAAAAAACCTCAGTGGAAAACTTCCTTTCTCTATTTCCTGTTAGTTTCTCTCTTCTGTGACATGGAAGTTTTACCACGAGCGAGCCACCGACCACGGAAGAAGCGCGTTATTCGAGTTGTGCTTTTATTTTGAAAGGGGTCTGGCTGCAGACTCCGGGTCACAGAGAAGAAAATAACAGGAAAACAGAGAAAGGAAGTTTTTTGATTCCAATTTTCCATTTCAGATCATGTAAAGTGGGTAACGATTCATTTTCCGTTTTTTGTTTTGTTTTATCAAAGAAAAAACGGAAACGTAGTGTGTCTCACTGTTTCTTTTTTATTTTAATTATAAGACAGTATATAAGACACGTGTGGTGATGGCGAAAAGACAAACAAAACAAAACTAAACAAAACAGACAATCCAGAGTAACAGGTGTGACTCACATATTGAACTTAAAGACAATACCAGGCTGTGATGAGTAATAGTAGTAATAGAGGTAAATGCAGAGACTGTTGATGAAAAACTGTCCCTGAAGGCAACGCGCATCAGTGGTTTTGCATGAATTTCCCTCTAAAACAACTCTGTGTGGTAACGTTGTGTTATTATCTCATAGCGTGGTGAATGTGCAGGTCACAACTTGTCCACCAGAGCGTTGTGGAGTTGTTGGATTGTGTATTTGATGAGTTTGATGTGGGAAACCAAGAAATCCCATAATGAGCCTCCGTAGCGTAGCTCTGAGCAGCTCACGGCTCTGCTCCGCCGTTCTAAAAACAGCTTGCACCGACAATTAAAGGTAACGAACCTACTACTATGACTATAGGGATTATGGCAATGGGCCAATTTGACAAAATGTTGAACTGTCCCTTTAAAACGTGTTGAATCGTTTGGTCCGAGTCTCTCTGTCAGGATTCAGGCCACCTCGTCTCGTCTCGTCCTCTCTCTGTATTCTCCTCCATCTCCTCTCAGCTTCACGCTCTTTCACACTATTAGCTACTGTAATTGCACGGCCCCATAGAGGGAGAGCGGGGGCCGGGGCCCGCGGCCCTGTGGGGGGGGGGTTCCCGCCTTTATGACTCGTCCGTCCGTCCGTCGGCTCGTCTCCTCTGGCAGCGGAGACATAAAACAGCGTTGGGAACCGTGAACTTCTTCTTCACGGCTGCGTATTGTGGCGGTGATGGATGAGGTCTGAAGCTGAGACGCTGAGACGTCGTTAGTCACGGCGAGAAGCCGCAGGAAGCACCACTCACATCTCACACAAGAAGAAGAAGAAGGATGAAACTCTGGAGCTTTTTAACGTCGGCAACTCGGCATCACATTCCTGCAGGAAAAAACAATCATTTATAATAATAATTAGCCTAAGTGAATCATCCCTCTCTCTCTCTCTCCTGTCATTTCAAATTAAAAGCCCTCTGCAGCTCCGCTTTAATCTAATCACAGTTTACTGGAAACAGCTGTGTTGTTTGTTCCCTTCAAAATAAAACTGCGTAATGTCACATTATCTGTTAAAACTCTGCAGAAGTGATGAAGCTTTTATTTTCTTAAAACGTGGCAAATTATGCATGGTTTTTAATGCGGATGAAGAAAAATTTAATAAAAAAACCTGCAGCTTTAACCGATCACATGACTTTTAATTTGAAATCAAAAACTCTTTTGTGGCATTCGACTCATTTACCCATCATGCATCTGTAACTGTTGCACATCAGACACAAACACCAGCTTCGATAATTGATCTACGTATATCAGATCCATAATTGATTGGTGATGACTGGGAGAAAACAGCTGTGTTGTTTCCTTCAAAATAAAACTGCGTAACGTCACTTTATCTGTTAAAAGTCTGCAGAAGAAGCTTTTATTTTCTTAAAACGTGGCACATTTATGTTTTTAAGGCGGATGAAGAAAAATTAAAAAACAAAACAAAGCTGAAACTTCAACTAAGCGTGTGAATTTTCCTCTCAGACTTTTAATTTGAAATCCAAAACATCAGACACAAGCACAGGAAGTCTCAGTGTCAGGAATTAGTCATAAAAAAAGGCCTGAATAAGACCTGGAAAAAGACATGGAGTAGGCCTGGAAAAGGCTTGGAAAACCCGGAAAACAGGACAGAATAAGACCCGGAAAAGTCTTGGAAAAAACCTGGAAAATACTTTAAAGAAAGGATGGGAAAATACCTGGAGACAGCCTGGAAAATGACTGGAAAAAACTTGGAAAAGTCTTGAAAAATACCTGGAAAAAGACCTGGAAAATACTTCGAAATCACCTGGAAAACACATGGAAAAGATCTGGAAGAAGACCTGGAAAACACTTGAAAAAAGGCCAGAATAAGACCTGGAAAAAGACCTGGAGTAGGCCGGGAAAAGGCCTGGAAAACCCGGAAAACAGGACAGAATAACACCCGGAAAAGTACTGGATATAACCTGGAAAATACTTTAAAGAAAGGATGGAGACAGCCTGGAAAATGACTGGAAAAGACTTGGAAAAGTCTTGAAAAATACCTCAAAATCACCTGGAAAACACATGGAAAAGATCTGGAAGAAGACCCGGAAAAAAAGGGCAGAATAAGACCTGGAAAAAGACATGGAGTAGGCTTGGAAAAGGCCTGGAAAACACCTAGAAAACATATGGACTGACTTTTAATTTGAAAACCAAAGCGATGATGATGTAACGGCTCGGTGCTCTGTGATTGGCCGCTCTGTGGTGATGTCACCGTGTCTTTGTGGAGGTGGAGGTCATGGGGGCGGAGCTACTGCATTGTTGCTCCTCTCACAGCTGCTTCGTCTCAGCGCCGTCAATCCATCCACCGTCGTAAAGAGGAGGGGAGAGGGCTCGGCCAATCAGAGGCCTCCGATTCAACCATGGTTGCCGTGTCAACAGGAGAGGGAGGGGGGAGGAGGGGGGGCTGGACCCTCGGACCACCTGGCTGATCAATAATGAGGTGTAATGGGATCGCTGCTCTGCATGAGAGCACACGTTACCGCTGCATTGTTTCATACACACTGAGACACACACACACACACACACACACACACACACACACACACACACACACACACACACACACACACACACACACACACACACACACACACACACACACACACACACACACGAGGTTAGTGAACCGGTTTCACATGTTTAGACGACACAGGTGTCTGATCATGTGGATTTAAAGTTCAACGACTTTTCTAACAGACTCTCACTGCTCTAATGCTGCTTTTTATTTAGATTTTTAATTTAATTTTTATTTTAGTCCCAAAGTTTTTTTCTTTTTTTAAAATTGTTAAAACCTCAGTCTTGTTTTCTCCTCGTTAAATGAATCAGATGATGAGACGTTGAGTTTAGAAACTTAAATTGTGTCCTAGCAAATTTCCATTATAATATATTTAATAGAGCTGCAAGTAACCATAATTCTCATTACCGATTAACCTGTAGGTTATTTATTTAGTTGTTTGGTCAATATAATGTAAAAAAAAAGTTTAAAAACATCAATCAGTGTTTCTCAAACCACCAGACGACATCGTCCTCAAATGTCTTGTTTTGTCCTCAAACCAAAGAGAGACTCGGTTTATTGTCATAAAGGAACAAAGAAACCAGAAATATTCACATTGAAGAAGCTGGAATCAGAGAATCTGGACTTTTTTTTACTTTAAAACAACTACTCAAACTGATTATTAGATTATCAGAATAGTTGATGATTAACTTAATAATCAATTATTGTTGCAGCTCTATTATATTTAACATAATATTTGATTGAAAAGTGGTGTCATTATTGAACGGCCTCATCACTACATTTATGTATTGTGTCATAGGTTGTGCTGTGTGGGAATAAAGGGAAAAAGAGTTTAATTTATACAAACTGTCACAACTTCACTATTTATCTACTGACTGAACTTTTCTTGGACACAGAACAGGAAACTAAACATGGAGGATGTTTTTATTATGAAACTTTTCCCCCGACGGCGCCCTCTGCTGGACGGGCTGAACTCTGCAGCTTCACATCCACTCAGGTTTCACAGTCCTCTTTCTGTTTTCTCCTCCACTGCTGCGTCTGCACTTCCTCTTCCTCCTCTTCTCTCCTCCTCCTCCTCCTCCTCCTCCTCCTCCTCCTCCTCCTCCATCAGTTTATTTTCTGTTTCTGTCTCTTCTGCTCATATCACTTCACCAGTAGAAACATAAACAGAGTTTCTCTCTCTGAGGGTAAAAAGTGCTGATGTGACATCACAACAACAACAACAACAAGGTGAAGACGCAGCTTCTTTTTCTCCGTGAGTCAGTGAGTTGTTATGGCAACAGGAAGTATAAAAAAAAACAAAACATCCAGACCAGAGGAGCAGCTCAGAGAGAGACACTAACGAGCCTTTAGCTTTAGCTTTAGCTTAGCACAATGGCTGTAAACGGAGGGAAAGTGTTAGCATCATGGTTTCATCTGTGTCTTGGAATCAGAGTTTAAAGTGACTGTGAGAGGAGGAGGAGGAGGAGGAGGAAGAGGAGGAGGAGGAAGAGGAGGAGGAAGAGGAGAGAGGAGGAGGAGAGAGGAGGGAGAGGAGGAGGAGGATGAGGAGGAGAGAGTAAGAAGAGGAAGAGAGATGAGGAAGAGGAGGAGGAGAGACAAGAAAGAGGAGGAGGAGGAGGAGAGATGAGGATGAGGAGGAGGAGAGACAAGAAAGAGGAGGAGGAGGAGGAGAGATGAGGATGAGGAGGAGGAGAGACAAGAAAGAGGAGGAGGAGGAGGAGAGATGAGGATGAGGAGGAGGAGAGACAAGAAAGAGGAGAGAGGAGGAAAAGGAGGAGAAGAGGGGGGAGGGGCTCCGTCGTCTCTCGGCTTCGTGTCGACTTCACTGTTTGAAACAAGAAAGATTTTCTTTTTCTTTTTCTTTTTTTCAAAACAGGAAATCACTGGTCCAAGGTTGTTCAGAGGGAGGAGGGGGGAGGAGGAGGGGGGGGGGGGGAGGAGGAGAGTAGCCCCCCCCCTCCTCCTCCCCCCTAAAGAGAAGGTGCTTAGGTTTGGAGAAAAGAAGCAGCAATTACTAAAATGAAAGCCCTTGCACTGCAAGAATTTTCATCCCGGCAGTTGCCATGGAAACAGGCCTCGGCCACCTCCTCCCCCCTCCCCCCTCCCTCCCTCCTCCTTCAGCGAGCCGCTCTGCAGCACAATACAATGAAATGAAGGATTTTCACAGAAGGAGAAAAGGAGGAGGGAGAGAAAGGGAGGGGGGAGGAGTTCAAACAACTGACACAGAAACTGCAGCCTGGAAAAGACTTGGAAAAAACCTGGAAAAAGGACTGGAAAACACCGGAAAAGATCTGGAAAATACTTTAAAGAAAGGACAGGAAAGAAAATAGAAAATAGAAAGAAAAAGAAGGAAAATATCTGGAAAAAGACCTGGAAAACAGGACAGAATAAGACCCGGAAAAGTCCTGGAAAAAAACCTGGAAAATACTTTAAAGAAAGAATGGGAAAAGACCTGGAGACAGCCTGGAAAATGACTGGAAAATACCTGGAAAAGTCTTGAAAAAGACCTGGAAAAAGGCCTGGAAATCACCTGAAAAGATCTTGAAAATACCTCGAAATCAGCTGGAAAACATATGGAAAAGATCTAGAAAAAGACCCGGAAAACACTTAAAAAAAGGACAGAATAAGACCTGGAAAAAGACATGGAATAGGCCTGGAAAACAACTGAGAAGTGATCTGGAAAAGTCCTGGAAAATACCTAGAAAAAGACCTTGAAATCACCTGGAAAATATCTGGAAAAAGACCTGGAGAAGGCCTCGAAAACCCCTGAAAAGATCCTGGAAAACTTATGGAAAAGTCCCGACAAACACTTGAATAAAGGACAGAATAAGTCCTGGAAAAGTCTTGGGAAAACACCTGGAAAACTCCTGAAAAAAGGACAGAATAAGTCCTGGAGAAAACCTGGAAAAGCCTTGAACCTCCTTCTCTCTGATGGGAAATGAAAGTTCCCTCATTCAGGAACATTAAATCTTTATTGTTATAATCTTTATTTATCTTTATTATCTCAGTGTTTATAAGTTGTTGATCGACTCATTGATGATGAATCATTGATCAGGAACTGAACTGAGACGTCCGTGGTGTCCCTGAACGCAGCAGCTGCAGCTCCTCTGGTTTGTTCATAAAAGTCATCAAACCGTCGTCGTCGTGGCTGCAGGTTTTTAACGAGGCGTTCAAGTGAAACGAGTTCATCTGAGCTTCTCTCTTCTTCAATAACATTGATGCTGATGCTGATGCAGCCGTGTTAACATCCACCACACGTCCAGACAGAGAGAGGGAGAGACTGTCACAGAGTGTGTGTGTGTGTGTGTGTGTGTGTGTGTGTGTGTGTGTGTGTGTGTTTATCTCTCTACAATCTGACAAAAGAAAACACAGCAGATTAAATGAAACAAACATGAGCTCTGTGCTGTTTGTCCTCTGCGTCTCTCCGTAGTTTATCAGCTGCTTTGACCTTGGAGCTGCGGTCGATCAGCTGACAACCACACAACCACACAACACATTCATGTCTGTTAGATCCACTGATACAAAGACTGTGTGTGTGATTTTAATAATTTATCTGGTGTCAAAGTTCTTTTGTTTTTAGAAAAATGAGTCAATTTAAACTGGATCAGTTTGACTCCACCAGCAGAGGGCAGCAAAGTGTTCAGTTAAAACATGAATGATGAAAATATTAAACAGTAAAAAACTCATTTAATATATTAAAACAGATTTAAACCAGAAGAAAAGCACATTTAAATGAAATAAAAGAAAGATTTTAATTGTTAGAATTAAATTAATTCAAAGACAATATAAAAAAACAGTTGAATTAAAAGTAAATGTATTTCTGATATATCACATCAGCCTTTTAAAAAGTCAATGAGAGGGTAAAATATGAATCTAACAGGTCGTTGAGTCTCAGATTCAGTTAATTTGACTGAAACCAGATGAATTTCTGTTTCTGTTTGAAAGTGACTCGACTTTTTTCTTCAGCTTCTATAAATAAATGTTTCATCATGTAAGTTTCATCAACATGAGGAGGTGGCGCCCCCGCAGGCCGCCGCGTGTCACTACAACAACACTCTGCTCTAGTTCCTGTAGTGTTACTGTGTGTGTGTGTGTATATACAGTATATCTAAGTGGTGTGTTCGGGTGTCTTTCAGATGCTGGGAACTCTCACTGCTGTGCCCATCAAGGTGCCTCAAGTCAGCTCTCTGCACCGGCTGGCAGGACAAGCAGCCACTCTGCTACCTCAGGTAACACACACACACACACACACACACACACACACACACACACACACACACACACACACACACACACACACACACACACACTCATATAAAGTAGAATATTCATTCATTATTAATTGATTATATTTAATTATTGACGACTATTTGAGACTTTATGGTTTTAATCGTGTTCATGATGAAGGTTAAAGTGAAGCAGCAGCTGATTCAAGATTCAAGAACTTTATTTTGCCATTTTGTGCACAGACAGAGAAGTGTCTGTCAGACTGAGTTCAAAAAGATTAGAGAGGATTTTTAAAGGAATTAGTCAAGACAACAAAAAAGGCCATTAATTATATGATAATGTCAAGAAACTATTAATTGCATCATAATGTCTAGAAATGACGCTCAATTTCATGGTAATGCCGAGAAATGTAGCCAAGAAATAATGATTGATTGTGTAGAAATAGACAAAAAGAATAAGGGGACCCGCCACACTGTATAAAAAATGTAGGCTATTAGAGGACTACATAAAAACGAGATAATGACATGGCATTTATTTTTCATTATACAAAAAGAGACACTGAACATGAGAAAAAACCTAAAGTGGAATAGATAAGATGTATGTAAGCGCTCGTTTGTGTAGAAACAGCCCAGAAATAATTGACTGTAATTGGACTCAGTGGAGAAACATTCTGGACTTTCCCCAAAAAAATTCAAAGCATGAAAAGTGTGTAATCTATTACCTTTAGGAAAAACATGACATTACTATGATTATTGGACAAACTGATTAATCCAGGTGTGTCTGACCGTTGTGACTCCCAAGACACACCTGGATTAATCAGTTGGTCCAATAATGTAAGACAGGAAATAAAGGAGCAGCATTAAGTTCAGGAAGTAGTGGAGCTGTGCAAAGAGCCCATTTATATTATATACACATAAATGTAGTTCCCTCAGACGTCCATCAGGAGGCAGGAGCTCTGAGTCTCTGAGCTGTGATTGGTCGACAGCAGCTGGGTGAACATCTCTCTGTGTGATGCGTTCAGGTTCAGATGTTGACCCCCCCGCCCCCCTCGCCCCCCCAGGTCAGGCCAAAGACCCAGATCCCCGACAGCCTTCCCCTCAGCCCGTGTGAGGAGCTGCAGCCGCTGCCGCTGCAGCGAGCCGCCGCCGTGGTGAGTCCTCGTAGCGGCGCCACGCTGCCGACGGCCAACAGCACCTTCAGCCCCGAGCGCCAGGCCAACGGGCAGAGCCACGCCTCGGCCTCGGCCTCGGCCCCGCCCCCGCTGCCCCGTGGCCCCGACGCCGCCGGCCCCGCCCAGCTCGCCGCCACCGCCTCGGCGTCAGCGTCAGCGCTAGCGGGGCCCGGCGTGGGCGTCGCCTACGCCATCATCGCCGCCTCGCCCGCCACCGGGAACGGGGTGTCGGCCGTCAGCGAAGCCGTCAAGGTGCAGCCGCTGATCTTCAGCACCGACAACAAGGCTGGTGTTACTACTCATCTACTTTAAGTTACAAAGTTTAAAGGGATAGTCCAACATTCTGGAAAATTGTCCCATTGCCATAATCCCTATAGTCGTAGCAGTAGGTTCATTACCTTTAATTGTCGGTGCAAGCTGGGAAATCATGGGATTTCTTGGTTTCCCTCATCAAACTCATCAAATACACAATCCAACAACTCCACAACGCTCTGGTGGACAAGTTGTGACCTGCACATTCACCACGCTATGAGATAATAACACAACGTTACCACACAGAGTTGTTTTAGAGGGAAATTCATGCAAAACCGCTGATGCACGTTGCCTTCAGGGACAGTTTTTCATCAACAGTCTCTGTATTTCCCTCTAAAACAACTCTGTGTGGTAACGTTGTGTTATTATCTCATAGCGTGGTGATGTGCAGGTCACAACTTGTCCACCAGAGCGTTGTGGAGTTGTTGGATTGTGTATTTGATGAGTTTGATGAGGGAAACCAAGAAATCCCATAATGAGCCTCCGTAGCGTAGCTCTGAGCAGCTCACGGCTCTGCGCCGCCGTTCTAAAAACAGCTTGCACTGACAATTAAAGGTAACGAACCTACTGCTATGACTATAGGGATTATGGCAATGGGCCAATTTGCCAAAATGTTTAACTATCCGTTTTAGTGAAGCTACGTTTAAATCAGGACTTTTATTTTGAAAGTCCAGTGACAGCAGCAGCATTTTATTCATAAAAACAACACAAAACTTTGATTATTGATCTGATGATGATTGATTATCTGTCTGCAGGTGATCATCCTCCAGCCTCAGGCCCTCAGCAGCACCGAGGCGTCGCCGGGCGCCGTGGCCGACCTGCCGCCACAGGAGGCCCCGCCCACCGCCAAGACCCCGTCACCGAAGAAAGACGAGGACCCGGAGGTGAGGAAACCAAACGCACACCTGGACGACAACACACGAGGATCTAAAACTTTATTAAACTTTATTTAAAAACATTTAGATAACTTTTTTTTTAAAGGAAACATGAACATGAACCAGAGTTTAATAAATGAACTCCACAGAAACAGATTCAGATTTAATGTCGTTCAATTTAAGTTAAAAACATAAAAGAGCAGAAAACAAAGTCCCATGATGCACTGCTGCTCTTCACCTCATCGTTAATGTCTCCTCTTTCTTTCAGAAAATCGCCTTCATGGTCGCCCTCGGCCTCGTCACCACAGAACATCTGGAAGGTGAGTTCAGACCTCATATAATATAATATTATAATATAATATAATATAATATAATGTAACATAATATAACATAATGTAATGTAATATAATATCATATAATATATTAATTTATGTTACATTATATTATAATATAATGCATTGTAATGTAACATAATAGAATATATTATAATGTAATGTGATGTAGCGTAATGTAACAAAATAATATAATATAATGTAATGTAACATAATATATGATGATATAATGTAACATAAAATAAAACGAAACAAAATAAAAGAATAGAATAGAATAAAAATAGAGCATAAAATAATATATTGTAATATAATATAATGGAATGGAATGGAATATAATATATTATAATGTAATGTAGTGTAATGTAACGTAATATAACACAATATAATATAATGTAACATAATATAATATATTGTAATATAATGTAATGTAATGTAAAATAATATAATATAGCCTAATATAAAACAGCTGCTGACCTGCTGTTGTTGATGATGTCATAGTGATGTCATAGTGATGTCATAGTGACGTCATAGTGATGTCATAGTGATGTCATAGTGACGCGTCTCTACTTCCTGTGTCGAGCAGAGATCCAGACGAAGAGGCAGGAGAGGAAGAGGAGGAGCACGGCCAACCCGGCGTACAGCGGCCTGTTCGAGCCCGAGGTGAGGGACGCCGCTGCCGCTGCTGCCTGATGATGTCACACTGTCCTCTGATGATGATGTCACACTGTCCTCTGATGATGATGTCACAGGTCACATGTCATGTTTTCCTTACTGACTGACTTCCTGTCGTGTCTCCGCAGCGTAAACGTCTGGCGTCTCACTACCTGAACAGTTCGCTCTTCCTGTCGGCGCGAGGTAAAACTACACAAACACTGGGGCTTTTATTTTGAAAATAAAGAAACACTGGGGCTTTTATTTTGAAAATAAAGAAACACTGGGGCTTTTATTTTGACACTAAAGAAACACTGGGGCTTTTATTTTGAAAATAATTAACTGTTGGATTAACTTTTTGTCTGAAAATTAACTCGTTAAGACCTGAAAGTTTCCATCAGCTGTGACTGTCGCCCTCCTCTTCCTCCTCTTCTTCCTCCTCTTCTTCCTCCTCTTCTTTCTCCTCTTCTTCTTCCTCCTCTTCCTCTTCCTCCTCCTCTTCCTCTCCCTCCTCCTTTTCCTTCCTCCTCCTCCTCTTCCTCCTCCTTCCTCCTCTTCCTCCTCCTCCCTTTCCTTTCTCCTCCTCTTCTTTCTCCTCCTTCTCTTCTTCTTCCCCCTCCTCCTCCTCCTCCTTCTCCTCTTCTTTCTCCTCCTCCTTTCCCTTCCTCCTTCACTGCCTCTTCTTTCTCCTCCTCCTCCTTTCCCTCCCTCCTCCTCTTCCTCCTCTTCCTCCTCCTCTCCTCTTCCTCCTCTTCTTCCTCCTCTTCTTTCTCCTCTTCTTCTTCCTCCTCTTCCTCTTCTTTCTCCTTCTCTTCTTCCTCCTCCTCCTCTTCCTCCTCTTCCTCTTCTTTCTCCTTCTCTTCTTCCTCCTCCTCCTCTTCCTCCTTTTCCTTCCTTCCTCCTCCTCCTCCTTATCTTTCTCCTCCTCTTCCTCCTCCTCCTTTCCCTCCCTCCTCCTCTTCCTTCTCCTCCTCCTTTTCTTTCTCTTCCTCCTCCTCCTCCTCTTCTTCCTCCTCCTTTCCCTCCCTCCTCCTCTTCCTTCTCTTCTTCCTCCTTTCCCTCCCTCCTCCTCTTCCTCCTCCTCCTCCTTTTCCTTCCTTCCTCCTCCTCCTCCGCCTCCTCTTCCTCTTCTTTCTCCTCCTCCTCTTTTTCCCTCCTCCTCCTCCTCTTCCTCCTCCTCCTCTTCCTCCTCCTCTTCCCTCCTCCTCCTCCGCCTCCTCTTCCTCTTCCTCCTCCTCCTCCTCCTCCTCCTCCTCCTCCTCCTCCTCCTCCTCCTCCTCCTCCTCCTCCTCCTCACCTGTCACCTGTCCGTCCGTGTGGCCACTAACCCGTCTGCTCTGCTTCCGTTGCTTCCATGCTGCTAGACTCTGAGGAATTCTGCTGGAAGGTAGGTCGCATGACATCATCACATGACATCACATGACATCACACATGACATCACACATGACATCACACACCGACCCCTCTGCTGTAAACTTCCTGTTGGAATCGATGGGAGCAAAGACAGAAGCTTCACGCTGACGTTTTATTTTGAAAACCAGTCAAATTAATGTAAATATTAATAGTACGAATCTCCTTGTTGTTTACAACTACTTCCGGGTAGAAAACCAGCATTCGAACAATAGTGACGGACGAGAGTTTCGCTATATCTATATCTACTTTTTCATGTCACTATATCACCGTTTAGACTAATCTGATGTTTGTAAAGTTTATAAAACCAATGATTGGACAAACATTACTATTTACGTGTGCACATTTTTGTAATTAGTCATGGTTATCATAGATTAGCCGGGCTAACGGTTAGCTACCTGTTTAACTTTAATAACTCAGTGACTCAATAAACGCTCCATGAAAAAATATTTTCTCCAGCGGATATCTGAGTTCCAACATGACTGAGCTAACTGGAGTAGTTTCATGTCATGTCCCACAACGGGAGGGTTTTAACAGCTGACGTCCTGATGTTAGCTTAGCTACTGCTGTTAGCTTAGCTGCCGTTAGCTTAGCTACCGTTAGCTGTCCCTGTCAGCTGAGCCACTGATGCTTTCTAACGTTAGACACTGTGATTCCCCCAAACTGAATAAATACAACACATAGCAACACAAAACACACACACAGAAATAGTAATGTTTCTTCAATCATTTCAGATTTGTCTAAACGGTGATAGGGCGTGAAAAATATGATATATAGCTAAACTCTCGTTCGTTACTATTGATCTCATTCAAATTACGTGCTGGTTTTCTACCCGGAAGTAGAATGTAAACAACAAGGAGATTCGGTCTATATAGTTTAATCTCTAGTGAGGATAACCAATCAGATCGATCAGGTTTTGTCACATGACACATGAATCTTGTTTTTTAACGTGTGTGACCTCACCTGTTGTTGTCGTTGCCGTGGCGACAGGAGGACGTGGAGCATGACGACCACTGTGCCATCTGTAAGGAGGACGGAGAGCTGCAGCCCTGCCACAACTGCCCCCGAGCCTTCCACCCCAACTGCCTCCACCCGCCCCTCAAAACCCCCCCGAGGGGCAACTGGTACTGCCCCAAGTGTCAGAAGAAGGTGAGAGATCATCTACTGATACCCGCCTAACAACAGGAAGTTAGAATATATGAGGAATCCAGTCATATGATTGGTGTAGATTTTCAGAGTCAGATCTTCACTTGTTTTGATTCTGCGGGGAAGAACGGTGAATGGACTTTGGTTCATAGTTCAAACTTGTATAGGGTTCCCACGCGTCCTGGAAAACCTGGAAAATGGTTGACTAATTTTCCATTCATGGAAAACACATGGAAAATGAGAAAAAAAAGTCAAATATCCTGTAAAAAGCTGGAGTCGTCCTGGAAAACATCAGCTCTGTAGCAGCTGAGAATGTCCTGGAAAATGATTTCATAAAAAGGGTGGGAAGTGGGAACTCTGTTTTACTGTTGTCCTTTAAAGCAGAAGTAAGTGGTCCGGTCGTTTTCGCTAATGCTGCGTTCCAGGCAGGCTTTTGAAATCGTAAATTACAGCTTCAAGTCACAACTTACGACTTTGTAGTGTTCCAGGCAACCCACTCGTGTTTTTCCGACCTGTTTTACCGGTGAAAGTCACTATAACGGCCACTCGTAACTTCTGACCCGTGAACTCGTACCAGATCGAACTGGTACCACTTCACGGTCGGAAAAATACGAGTTTCCTTGAACGCACCATAACAGTCCTCGTCGCTACGTCACCACATTCACGGCGTTCCTTGGCTGCACACACAGCCCTGCATGCCGTTCTCTCTCCTCATTGGATAAAAACTGTAGGATACGAGAAATGTTTTCTCTTCGGCTCAGAGCAGAGCAGAGTGACTGACAGACCCGTGTTTCGGTCCAAACACTCTATGTAAGTGATTGCTGTCGGAAGATATAACTATTTAAGACTTATATTAACACAAATATATCACTCACTTCTGCTTTAAGCCATGAGTCCCCCCTCACTCATATGAGTTAATGATTCTATAAAAGTTGTCATATAGAACGTAACACAAGTGATTATGAAATGAAAACCATTGTAATTTTTCCCTGTGCTTTGTACAATTCTTCTCTCCCGGAAATGCAATTCATTTCATTTCCGAGGGAGAGTCTGGCCTCATCCCCGTTGTAAGCGTTTGGCCTGAAACCCTCAGAAGGCCGAGCCAATCAGCGTCGCCGCTGTGATTGGCACAGCACGTTGGCCAATCAGGGACCGACTGGTGCAAAGCCCCGTCACTACACCAACTTGCTGATTGGCTGAATGGGGTTGTCTGTCAACGCTACTACTCCCGCCCAGCTCCCGCCCACCCCAAACGCTTACAGGGGGAATGAGGCCAGACTCTCCCTCAGAAATGAAATGAAATGCATTTCCGGGAGCGGCTGGTTTACGAGGCTAGAAGGAAAGGACCTGAATAACATTATCACAGTGTGGTGGGAAAAACATTTATTTTCAGAGCTACAAAAAGTCAAAAACTAAATATAAAACGCTTCAAAATGTTCCTGACATTTCAGCCGACACTTCAAAAAGAGATTAGTAGAAACAAACAACAGAATATAATTTGGTAATAGGCCGGGAGCCAGGTCCACCCCTCAGGATGTTTTTTGCTACCTTTTTTTCACTATTATTATCCTGGGGGGTGGACCTGGCTCCCGGCCTATTATAATGTGGTTAAAACTTTTACCCTGAAATGTGACTGTGGTAACGGAGCGCCTTGTTACTTACTCTTTTTAGATATAATTTTCACCTTTGTTTTGTTGTTTCCTTTCTGGTTTATTTTCACATGTTTACCACAATTATATATATAAGGTGACATAACTATGGACTTGTATTTATGGTTTAGATGTTTGTGTGTCTGTGTGACCTCTGACCTCTGTGTGACCTCTGACCTCTGTGACCTCCAGGTCCTGAACAAGGAGAACATGTCGTGGCCTCAGAACTTCGTCCAGTCGTACGTCACACACAAGACAGGTGAGAACAAGCTCCGCCCCCTCACAACCACCACCTGTGTGTTACTGTTGTGTGTTTGTGTACTGATGCAGTGTGTGTGTGTGTGTGTGTGTGTGTGTGTGTGTGAGCAGTGCGGCAGGAGGAGAAGCGGCGGCTGCTGAGGAGAAACAGTGAACTGAAGAAGGAGTGTGTTCACCTGGAGGAACAAGACGAGCAGCTCAACAAGACGCTGCAGGTAACACACACACACACACACACACACACACACAGACACACACAGACACACACACACTGGTGATGTGTTTTGACGTGATGACATATATTTTTTGTTTTTCTGTTAAAGGGATAGTTCAACATTTTGTCAAATTGGCCCATTGCCATAATCCCTGTAGTCATAGCAGTAGGTTCGTTACCTTTAATTGTTGGTGCAAGCTGTTTTTAGAACGGCGGAGCAGAGCCGTGAGCTGCTCAGAGCTACGCTACGGAGGCTCATTATGGGATTTCTTGGTTTCCCTCATCAAACTCATCAAATACACAATCCAACAACTCCACAACGCTCTGGTGGACAAGTTGTGACCTGCACATTCACCACGCTATGAGATAATAACACAACGTTACCAGACAGAGTTGTTGAACTATCCCTTTAATTTATTGTGTCTCAGATCAGATCTGGCTGTTTAATAGACCTGGGCTGTGTCCTAAACCACTCCCTCATTCCCTCCTCCCTACTCACTATATAGTGAATTCAATATAGTGACTATATAGTGACTCACTGGTCAAATAAAAAAAGACTTTCGGACACTACTCCGCCGCACAGTTAATTACATATTACGTCGCGTAATTAAAACGTTCCGACCGCGATTGTAACGGCTGGTGTAGGTACCAAAATAAAAAGTAAAGCAATATATATTTAAGCATCAAAGATGTTCAATCAAACCCACATAGTTTGAAACAACGTTCAGAACACACAGAGCCAGTGTCACAACTAAGCATATAAAGTCCGCTAGCTTAATGCTAATGTATAATGTAACACCCCATAGACAGGCCAACAGAAATTAGCATCGCTATCGCCATTTTGCGGCAACCGAGCCATAGCAGTAAAGCTGCTAAAAGCTGTTTTAATTCTGGCTTTAGCGTTGATAACACGTCACCGTTTAATCCAGAGTCTGTGGTCAGTTTATAACGCTTGTTAGGAAATTTGTTTTGGGAGAAGTGCAGAGTCTGTGGAAGCCGCGACCGGACAATTCTGGCAGCCTGGACACATTTACTGCTACTTGCATTTATTTGGTAGCTACACCGGTCACTACTTGCATTTATTTGGTAGCTACACCGGTCACTACTGCATTTATTTGGTAGCTACACCGGTCACTATTGCATTTATTTGGTAGCTACACCGGTCACTACTTCATTTATTTGGTAGCTACACCAGTCACTACTTCATTTATTTGGTAGCTACACCGGTCACTACTGCATTTATTTGGTAGCTACACCAGTCACTACTTCATTTATTTGGTAGCTACACCGGTCACTACTGCATTTATTTGGTAGCTACACCAGTCACTACTGCATTTATTTGGTAGCTACACCAGTCACTACTTCATTTATTTGGTAGCTACACCGGTCACTACTGCATTTATTTGGGAGCTACACCGGTCACAACTTGCATTTATTTGGGAGCTACACCGGTCACTACTTGCATTTATTTGGGAGCTACATCGGTCACTACTGCATTTATTTGGGAGCTACACCGGTCACTACTTGCATTTATTTGGTCGCTACACCGGTCACTACTTCATTTATTTGGGAGCTACACCGGTCACTACTTGCATTTATTTGGTAGCTACACCGGTCGCTACTTCATTTATTTGGTAGCTACACCAGTCACTACTTGCATTTATTTGGTAGCTACACCAGTCACTACTTCATTTATTTGGTAGCTACACCGGTCACTACTTGCATTTATTTGGGAGCTACACCGGTCACTACTTGCATTTATTTGGTAGCTACACCGGTCACTACTTGCATTTATTTGGTAGCTACACCGGTCGCTACTTGCATTTATTTGGTAGCTACACCGGTCGCTACTTGCATTTATTTGGTAGCTACACCGGTCACTACTTCATTTATTTGGTAGCTACACCGGTCGCTACTTGCATTTATTTGGTAGCTACACCGGTCACTACTGCATTTATTTGGGAGCTACACCGGTCGCTACTGCATTTATTTGGGAGCTACACCGGTCACTACTTCATTTATTTGGGAGCTACACCGGTCACTACTGCATTTATTTGGGAGCTACACCGGTCACTACTTGCATTTATTTGGGAGCTACACCGGTCGCTACTGCATTTATTTGGGAGCTACACCGGTCACTACTTGCATTTATTTGGTAGCTACAACGGTCACTACTGCATTTATTTGGTAGCTACACCGGTCGCTCTGGGCCTCTGTGGTAACGGCCATCTGTGACCGCAATGCATGATGGGATATCTTGCTCCTGTTAGTGACCATCCGATGTTCACTACATTTCGCTGTGAATTGTGGGATAGATTCAGTCACTATATAGTGAACATTAATAATCACTAAACATTTGGACACCACTACAACAACTGGTCACTAGGGAGAGAGTAGGGGAGATTTCGGACACAGCCCAGAAACAGAAAACAACTCAGAAAACAACACAAACATCCCATAATAATAAACACAGTGGATTTCTTCATCTAGAATAGTTTGTATCTAGAGTTAACCCCTTCCTCTCCTCCTCCTCTCCTCCTCTCTCTCCCCAGCGCTGCATGGACGTGCGGGAGCGTCTCCTGGGGCAACAGAGAGACACTCAGGCGTCGCTCGACCGCGTCAAAGACCTCGTCCGGCTGATCCAGCGCGACCAGCTCATCCAGGTCACCATGACGACCACCGCCACCATCGCCGCCGCCGCCGCCTCCTCGCTGCTCTCACAGTCCTGGATCAAACCCACCAGCAACAACAGCAACAACGCCACCAACAACGCCACCAACGCCACTGCTATGGCAACCGCTACGGCAACCGCCACTGCTGTCGCCACGGCAACCACCGCTGTCACCGCCCACAGCCAGGAGAACGTGAACAACTAGCCCCGCCCCCTTCGCCCCCCTTCGACCGACCGGAGGAACTGAGTCACGTGTTTTTTAAAAAGCCAACACCTCCAGTGCTACGAGATTTCCTTTTTTTATTGAGTTGTTTTTTCTATTTCTTCATGTTTCTTGGCCTTAAACGTATTCACGCCGGCGCCGAGTGGGAAAGGGGGCGGAGCCAGCCAGCGCCGCCGCCGCCGCCGTTTTATTATTATTATTATTACCAGCGCTCCGCTTCCCGTCGGGCAGAGAGAGAAAGAGAAAGAGAGAAGTAGAGCTAGTGGAGTGTACAGTCATATATCTGCGTAGATGTTTGTTCTCATTCCTACGAACAATGACTTCTTCGCCATAACAAAAAACGATTCAGGAAACGTTTCCATGGTGACCGTGAACGAGCCTTCAAACAAACAAACAGACAGACAAACAAACAGACAAACAAAAAACAAACAGAGAATAACGTTTTTTCAGTATTAAAATAGAGTTAAAGTCAAAGAAAAAAAAGTATTTAAGATGAAAAACTACAGAAATTAGCGTTTCTAGTGGAGAGTTTAGTATTTTCATGATGATGCCTGTTGATAAATGTGAGTCTGGAGTATTCAAGGGGATCACTGTACATATGTTGTATTATTATTATTATTATTATTATTACGGATATCATCATCATCATCATCTTCATCTTCATCATCAACGCAGGTTTTCTCAGCGAGAGAACGGAGCTCGTCGTCAGTCGGTTTCTGTTTGATCGACAGCAGCAAAAACACAGAAAGAAGAGAAAAGAAAAAAGTTAAAACGAGTGAAAAACGTCGACGAGTTTGATTTTTGAGGCAGAAACATCAAATATGAAACATCAAAGTTTAATTTATTTTTATTTAATTCAAGTTTATTATTTATTTTCTTCAGTATTTTAAAGGGATAGTTCAACATTTTTGGCAAATTGGCCCATTGCCATAATCCCTATAGTCATCATAGCAGTAGGTTCGTTACCTTTAATTGTCGGTGCAAGCTGTTTTTAGAACGGCGGAGCAGAGCCGTGAGCTGCTCAGAGCTACGCTACGGAGGCTCATTATGGGATTTCTTGGATTCCCTCAAAATAGCTTGCACCGACAATTAAAGGTAACGAACCTACTGCTATGGCTATAGGGATAATGGCAATGGGCCAGTTTGACAAAATGTTGAACTATCCCTTTAACAAAACAGAACACGCCGGGTTTATGAACTGTTGTTTGTTTATTTATTTGTTAGTTTCCTGTCTTTTGTGACGTTTCAGCTTCAGTTTCTGCCTCAGATCGAACGTTTCCTCTGTAAATACGTTTTCATCTTTTTATTTTCTGTCTGAGAAGAAAAAAAAAGAACGAAAGAAAAGAAAAGAAAAGAAAAAAATAAATGAAAACTTTCGTGCTGTTTTTGCTGCTTCGTCGTCGTCGGGAATCGAACAGGCGACGCTTTCGGTTCGCTCGCTCTCAACACAAAAATGATGCATCATTAAGCCCCGCCCCCCTCACCTGCCCCTCCCCCTCCCCTCTCCTCCCACACACACACACAAACACACACACGTCTTTAAACCAGTGTAGAAAATATGCCAAAAACTCTTTTTTTCTACGGGACCTTGAACGTCTCATCGGCTTTTTTCCGCCTCTTTGATATGTTTTTTTATTTTATTTGATTTAATTTTAATTTTTTTTTTACTCGTGTGTCAGATCGACGTCAACACTGCCTCACGTCCAAACGTCCACCTGTCCGTCAAACTGCAGCGACTGTCGTTGTGTATCTCTAGTCTTCCTGCTGGTCCAGACGCTGAGACGTAGATTAGTGGATTTTTCTTTGTATCAAACAGCAGCTGACGAACAAAAGAGAGAAGGAAGAGGAGGAGGAGGAGGAAGAAAAGAGATAAAGGATGAAAGAGAGGAAAGAAGTGGTTTTATTTTATTTTATATTTTATATTTTAGTGTATTAGTGTTTATCGTCATATCCAGGTCACATGACTGTAAAGTATCAGGAGCTCCTCAGTGTTGAAGCATCGACTGCACAAAAAAAAACACAAAAAAAACGTCAAACTGAAACGTCTGTGTCGACAGGAAACGGAAAAATAATGAAAAATAAAAAATTGAACGAAAAAAAAAGAAGTTTGAATGAAAAAACATTAAAGTGACACGCCAACATTTTTTTTATCGTGTCTTGCCTCACTCCCGAGTCCATGACCAGCAGATAGACACCATCCTTTCGACTGTGCGTGCAGTAACAAGGGAGATAGAGCCGTATCGCCCGTAATTAGCTTAGCTCAAACGCTGGAAGTGTATGGGTAGTGTTAGCCTGCCTCCTACCCGAGCTGAAACCAGCAGTCAGAAGCTGATTTCATTTTAGCTCTCAACTCTGTAAATATATCACTTTATCCACATTTCAAACATGTTTAGGTGAGAAAGTAGCCGTTTAGATCAGCAGTGTGTCGTTAATTTGTCTAAATACCAGCTGTTTACTATTTTGTTCGGACGAATCCGGCGCTACTCAAGCTAGCCGTTGTGACCAACGCACTTCCGGTTACTTTCACAAAATAAAACACCTGTTGCCCTTTACATACAGAAAACCATGACGATAGAATTTGTGCTTTTACTTTGAAATAAGAAGCTAACCTACCCTCGATGTAGCTAGCTTGAACCCAAATAAAGCGTCTTTGCTTGAACCCTCCGTTTTGACCGATCTCGTCCCGTTAGCGGCATTTGACCGCTCAAGATGCCTTACCGGAGAGTTTTGTAGCTCTGAGACGAAGATCGGCCCGCCGGTTTCCGTTTAGAGTTGCTGAAGAGTTTCTCTGATGACTTTAGGTGGAGGCAGGCTAACACTTCCCATACACTTCCAGTGTTTGAGCTAAGCTAATTAGCGACTTTAGGTGGAGGCAGGCTAACACTACCCATACACTTCCAGTGTTTGAGCTAAGCTAATTACGGCGATACGGCTCTATCTCCCTTGTTACTGCACGCACAGTGGAAAGGATGGTGTCTATCTGCTGGTCATGGACTCGGGAGTGAGGCAAGACACGAAAAAAAAAAAGTTGGTGTAACCCTTTAAAATCCAGGCGTGAACGACCTCTGACCTCACAGAAACGCTCCGATCAGCTGACTGATGATGTCACTGATGATGCTGCTGGAAACGTTTCCATCTTTAATCTTTTTTTTTCTCTTTAGAAAACAAAAAGTCAATAATCAACTGATCAATAACGTGATTAACGACCGGCTCAGGAGATTCTGATCAACGACTGATTTTATTTTTATTTTTATTATTTTTTTATTTTACGTAAAGTATTTTTACATCCCAGTGTTACCGTGGAAACTGATCCATCAGGACTCAGGAGTCGTGTTTCTGTGACGTCATCAGAGAAGCTTTAGGTTTAAATTTATTCGATGTTTTCTGTCGATTAAACGTCAGAAATATTGATCGATTATTTTCTGTTCACAAACTAAAAACAGAAACTAATTGATTAGTTTAGTTGAGTTTTGTTATTTTTTTTCCTGCGACACAGACGTTCATGTGTTAATTTGCCTTTATGAACGAATGAATCATGATCAGAGTGAATCATATCAAAACGATCATATCAGCTCCCATAAGCCCCGCCCCCTTTCACCCCCATAAGCCCCGCCCCCGTCCCCCTCCCCCTTCCTCTTCCTCCTCCTCATCCATTTCTAGATCTTCTCCGGGAGAAACTGTGCAGTGCTTAAACAGATCTATTTTAATACACAACACGACATTTGAACAAAAAGAGAAGAGACGTTACTTAGAACATTTTTATATTCTTTTATCAAGGAGCAAAAAAAAAAACAAAGAAAAGAAAGAAAAGAAAAACAGAACGGAGGATTTTCAGATTCAGCTCCTGTTTTCTTCTTCTTCTGCCACGAGGAGGCGACGACACGACGACGACGACGTGTAGGGGGAAATGAAAGTGTGTGTTGGCTGTTGAAGTAGGACTTTGTCTGTGTTGATCAGGGGACTGTCCAGTGGATAGTGTGTATAGGAAAAAGTGTTTGTCTTAAATATGCCAATGTAGTTTTTTTTCTTCTTTACGATGCATTAACGAGTCGATCGATGGAAGTTGGTTAAATGGTTAAAGAGTTAGTCTCACTTTTTTGTACCAAGTTCTTACAAAAAATTGAATCATTAATAAACAAAATTCAACGACAAAAAAAATGTTGATTCAAGAGTCCAAGTCTGTTTCTGAGAGTTTTTATTTTATTTATTAATAAATAAAGTTTTCATTTGTAAAGCCTAGAAAAAAAAAACTTGAGGTTTGATTGAAAATGTAAAAGGTTTAATAAATCTAATATTTAATAATGATCATATAATTATTAAACATATAAAGTTTGTAAGTTACGACGAAGTATTAGGGCCACATTGACAAATAAAAAAATCACAAACTTAGAGAATAAAGTCATAATTTACGACTTTATTCTCGTAAATTTAAGACTTTATTCTCGTAATGTTATGACTTTTTTCTCGTAGGAAATGTACGACTTTTTTCTCGTAAATTTATGACTTTATTCTCTGAGTCTGTGTTTTTTTTTTTTTCTCAATGTGGCCCTAATACTCCGTCGTAGTAAGTACGGTGGCTCATTTGTGACAATTCATATCCACAAATGGCAAAAATCATGATGTTTTAAACTTAGTGAATAAAATATGAAGCAGAGGAAACAGTTCTACTGAAAAAAGTTTATTTTAATTTTTTCTTTATTAAACTATAAAACAACAATGTTTAAAAAAAGTGCTCAACTCTAAGAAACTGTAGTGTACAGAAGTAAAATCTGACAAATCTGTTTTTTTTTTTTACAGTGTAAAACAAGTTACAGTGTTTTTACCGAACTGATTTATGGGAAAAATCATCAGAAATGTTTGATTAGAGTAAAAAAACACAACAAAATACAGAATAACATGACATATATTGTTCAGTAGTAACAACTATGAGTCTGTGATGTAACAGGAAACTTTAACTGTAACAGAAACTCAGAACAAGAACAAAACATTCAAACAGTACCTGTGATTTTAAGGCTGATCGCTGATTTATTTAAATCCAGTGACCAAACTAAATATAAAAATATAAAGCTCTTAAACAGAGTTCCTTTAGAAATAAAACATCAGATTTTTAGTTTATTAATCCAGTTAATTAAAAGGATAGTTCAACATTTTGTCAAATTGGCCCATTGCCATAATCCACATACAGTCATAGCAGTAGGTTTGTTACCTTTAATTGTCGGTGCAAGCTTTTTTTAGAATGGCGGAGCAGAGCCGTGAGCTGCTCAGAGCTACGCTACGGAAGCTCATTATGGGATTTCTTGGTTTCCTTCATCATCAAACTCATCAAATACACAATCCAACAACTCCACAACGCTCTGGTGGACAAGTTGTGACCTGCACATTCACCACGCTATGAGATAATAACACAACGTTACCACACAGAGTTGTTGTAGAGGGAAATGCAGAGACTGTTGATGAAAAACTGTCCCTGAAGGCAACGTGCATCAGTGGTTTTGCATGAATTTCCCTCTAAAACAACTCTGTGTGGTAACGTTGTGTTATTATCTCATAGTGTGGTGAATGTGCAGGTCACAACTTGTCCACCAGAGCGTTGTGGAGTTGTTGGATTGTGTATTTGATGAGTTTGATGATGAGGGAAACCAAGAAATCCCATAATGAGCCTCCGTAGCGTAGCTCTGAGCAGCTCACGGCTCTGCTCCGCCGTTCTAAAAATAGCTTGCACCGACAATTAAAGGTAACAAACCTACTGCTATGACTATAGGGATTATGGTGATGGGCCAATTTGACAAAACGTTGAACTATCCCTTTAAAATATTCAACAAATAAAGGCTCAGTAACTAGATTTTGTTTTGGTTCAGTTTGTTTAAAAAAAGACAAATGATAACAGCAGAAGTTGATATGTGTCTAGGTGCTTGTGCAGCTTCAGGGCGTCACCTGAGCGGCTGCGCTGCGCGAGCCGAACACGGCGTCGTAGTGTTCGATGAGCAGCTCGGTGAAGATGTTGATCGGCGTCAGAGCGGAGAGAGAGACCGAGCCGTGACGAGGCCACAGCAGGTTCACGCCAAACACACAGGCCAAGTTGGAGGAGCTCATCCTGTTCACCAGGCTCTCCCGGGACACCTGGGGGACAGGTAGACAGCAGCTGAGAGCCAATCACAGTCACAGGTTAATGGACAACAGCTGTAGACCAATCAGAGAGCTTCTTAACACCTGTGGACCAATCACAGAGCTTGATGAACACATGTGGACCAATCAGAGAGTTTGGTGAACACATGTGGACCAATCAGAGAGCAGGATGAGCAGCTGTGGACCAATCACAGAGCAGGATTAACAGCTGTGGCCCAATCACAGAGCTTGATGAACACCCCTGGACCAATCACAGAGTTTGGTGAACACATGTGGACCAATCAGAGAGCAGGATGAGCCGCTGGGGACCAATCACAGAGCTCCTTAAAGGGATAGTAGCATTTTTTTTGGTGGGGTTGTATGATCTCCAAATAGCCCCTAAGTACTTTAATTGCAGTAGAAGACTCTCTGCACTCCTCCCGTTAGCAACACCAGCCCATAATAGCCCTGCCCAGAGATTTACAACATACAGTGTTGTGAACAGACCCAAAGAAACGGCCTATTTTCACGGCCTAAAAGAGGTTTTACCTAAAAAAAAATACACAGTTCCATTGTTCGCTATAATATAGGTCCAAATAAAAACTGTGTTTTTCCTGCACTTTGAGGGGCTGGAAAAAATTGTATTATAGCGAACAATGGAACTGTGTATTTTTTTTTCAGGTAAAACCTCTTTTAGGCCATGAAAATAGGCCGTTTCTTTGGGTCTGTTCACAACACTGTATGTTGTAAGTGAGAGTCTTCTACTGCAATTAAAGTACTTAGGGGCTATTTGTAGATCATACAACCCCACTTTAAAAAAATGATACTATCCCTTTAACACCTATGGACCAATCAGAGCGCAGGATGAGCAACCAGCTGTGGACCAATCAGAGCGCAGCATGAGCAGCTGTGGACCAATCAGAGAGATTGATGAACACATGTGGACCAATCAGAGAGCTTGATGAACACCTGTGGACCAATCAGAGAGCAGGATGAGCAGCTGTGGACCAATCAGAGAGCAGCATGAGCAGCCGTCTCACCATGTGCAGGAAGCAGAGCAGGTGTTTGGCCACGATGAACTGATGCTCAGGAAGAGACTCAACGATCTGTTTACACCGGGTCACACGCAGGCTGCTCTCCACACCTGAGAGACACAGGAGGAACAGTGTTACCATGACAACGCTCTTCATCATCATCATCATCATCACCATGGTGACCAGGTGAGCAGGACTCACTGAGGATCTCCTGGACGTGGCCGTAGACCCTGAAGGTGAGCAGCGGCTCCGGCAGCTCCCTGAGGAACGTCTTCAGGATCACAGCCGGAACGTGGACGTCACCGAACTCATCGAAGTTCACCGCTTTACCTGCAGGACACGCAGAACGTATCACAACGATGATGATGTTTAAATCTGTCAAATCATGGAACAATCTTCCAACTAATCTGAAACTCTGTACAGACTTCAATGTTTTTTCCCGGGAAGTCAAACAATGGATCCTAAGAAATCTGTCATGTCAGCATTAATCATTAAAGCAGAAGTAAGCGATCCGGTGGTTTTGGCTAATGCTGCGTTCCAGGCAGGCTTTTGAAACCGTAAATTACAGCTTCAAGTCACAACTTACGACTTTGTAGCGTTCCAGGCAACCCACTCGTGTTTCTCCGACCTGTTTTACCGGTGAAAGTCACTATAACGGCCACTCGTAACTTCTGACCGGTGAACTCGTACCAGATCGAACTGGTACCACTTCACAGGTCGGAAAAACACGAGTTGCCTTGAATGCACCATAACGTCCTCGTCCCTACGTCACCACATTCAGGCGCATCCCTTGGCTGCACACAAAGCCCTGCATGCCGTTCTCTCTCCTCATTGGATAAAACTTGTGGGATACACTCTATAGAAGTGATTGCTGTCGGAAGATATAACTATTTAAGACTTATATTAACACAAATATATTGCTTACTTCTGCTTTAATCATGAGCCTAAATTATTTTTAACCTTTGCAAAGTGTGAAGTATTTTAATAATAAACTGTATGTTTCTTTCTGATGTGAAATATGTCTGGAGTGTTTGTGATGTGTGAGAGGGTGTATTATGCACATGTGTATGAATGTTTAGAACGCTATGTAAATTAATAATTCTTACATTTCTATTGTTCTTATTCACCTGCCCAGGGACTACGGATGGAAAGTAGCTAGTAAACTAAATCCGGTACAAGGCATCTCTTCTCATTTTGAGACTAATGTTATTTTGTAAATTGTCCCTGATACAAATAAACTTATTAAACTAAACTAAACTAAACTATGTCATCTGGTGACATCACTGACCTCCACTGATCTTCCTGGCCCTGCGACACGGACCAGGAGACCCCGCTCACTCACTGATTCACTCACTCACCCTGGTTATAGAGCTTCTGAACGTCCTTGATGAGCTGAACTCGAACTGAACGTCTGAAGATGCCCTCGGTCCTCAGACCTGTATGAAACCATGGCAACCATCAAGGGAAAGATTAGACAGCATCAGCATCACTTTAGAGTCACTCAACAAAAATGGATCAGGAAGAAAAATATAAAGATCCATGAATCAGTGAATTAAAAAAAAGTAAAAATACAAAGAAATGAAGAAAAAAAAGGAAAATGTGAATACACAAACATAAAAAAATAAAATAAAAACAAAATAGAAAAACATACATATGTTACGACGGAGTATTAGGGCCACATTGAGAAAAACAAAACAAAACACAGACTTCGAGAAAAAAGTCATAACTTTACGAGAATAAAGTCGTACATTACGAGAATAAAGTCGTAAATTTACAAGAATAAAGTCCTACATTTCCTTCGAGAAAAAAGTCATAACATTACCAGAATAAAGTCGTAAATTTATGAGAATAAAGTCGTACATTTCCTATGAGAAAAAAGTCATAACATTACGAGAATAAAGTCGTAAATTTACGACTTTATTCTCAAGGTTGTGATTTTTTGTCAATGTGGCCCTAATACTTCGTCCTAATATGTAGAAAATCTTAAAATAAGAAATACTATTAATAATACAAAAAATGGAAAGAAAATACAAAAAAATATATTTTTAAATAATTAAAAATGTACTGTAAAAGTTTTGTAGTGTAGAAACAAAAAAAAAGAAAAGAAAAAAATCACATGCTGTGTTATTGATAACTGATGGAACACTCACCTTTCTCCTTCAGGTAGCTGACAGTCTGGTCCATCACCGGTGGGATCATCGCTCCGCGGTTTTTCTCCCTGATGCTGCAGCACAAACAAACACAATCCAGTGATTGATCGACTGATTGATTGATTTGATTAACTAATTGAAAACATTGGAATCACACTGATCGATCAGGAGTGACTCACTACTGCAGACCGACTCCAAACTGCTGGGTGGGGAGGGGCGGTCGGGGCGGGGGGGTTTTCACCGGGGGAGGGGGGCCGCCTTTCTGAGCCGCTCGCAACTTCTCATCATGTCTGAAAAAAAAACAAAGACAAAGACACATTCTCTTAATGTTATGACTTTTTTCTCGTAGGAAATGCACGACTTTATTCTCGTAAATTTACAACTTTATTTTCGTAAATTTACGACTTTATTCTTGTAAATGTCCGACTTTATTCTCATAATGTTATGACTTTTTTCTCATAGGAAATGTCCGACTTTATTCTCGTAAATTTACAACTTCATTCTCGTAAATTTACGACTTTATTCTCGTTGGAAATGTACGACTTTATTCTCATAATGTCATGACTTTATTCTCGTAAATTTACGTCTTTACTTTTTTCTCGTAGGAAATTTACGACTTTATTCTTGTAAATGTCCGACTTTATTCTCATAATGTTACGACTTTTTTCTCGTAGGAAATTTAGGACTTTATTCTCGTAAATTTACAACTTTATTCTTGTAATGTTATGACTTTTTTCTCGTAGGAAATGTACGACTTTATTCTCGTAAATTTACGACTTTATTCTCGTAGGAAATGTATGACTTTATTCTCATAATGTCATGACTTTATTCTCGTAAATTTACGTCTTTACTTTTCTCTCGTAGGAAATTTACGACTTTATTCTCGTAAAATTTATGACTTTATTCTCGAAGTCTGTGTTGTCGTTTGTTTTTCTCAATGTGGCCCTAATACTCCGTCGTAAAAATCAAATCAATCAAATAAAAATCGATTCAAACAGAAACTTTATTGATCGGACCTGAGGACGTCGGGGGGGACGATGAGCTGCTCGTAGTTCAGGTGAGCTCGGAGCTCGTCCAGGTAGTTCACGTACGTCAGCTTCTTCCCAAACTTGTGACTGAAAAACAAACAAACAGAAACAGTAGAAGAATAAACGGCGACGGCGGCGGCGGCGGCGGCGGCGGCGGCTCACACCCGGTCGACCGGCGACTGAGTCCACGAGTCGTCACCTGATCAGAGGCTTGAAGATGTTCCACACGATCCGGATGAAGTTGGTCGGATGAACCACAAACAGAGTCTTCAGGTTCTTCTTGTACCTGAAACAGGAAGTTAAACAGGAAGCTGCTGCGTTCAAATCCACAGAGAGAGCGTGGGATTTTATACAACTCATACATTTATTATAATATAATTTCAATTTTACTTTGTTAAACCTTCTCTTTTGTGTTGTTTTTTATCTATAATATCTGTTATTTCCTCCTGATGAATGAATGACTTTATTTCGAACGTGTCTAAAATAGAAAAACAAAAAAAATAAAATAAAAGTATCATCAAATCTTAATGTACACACAAGTTCGATATAGGAAGAAGTATTAACACTTTTTAAAAATTCCTACCACTTTTAAACTCATCACAGTTTATATAGGCTACTATTGCTAATAATACAGTATGTATGCACAAATATCCATATACAGTAAATACATAATATATATATACACACACACTACATAAACATCCATTTAAATATTATATACATAAATATCCATATCAATATGAGTATTAGGGCCATATTGACAAATAAAAAAATCACAAACTTCGTAAATTTACGACTTTATTCTCGTAAATGTATGACTTTATTCTCAAAATCTGTTTTTTTTCTCTCAATGTGGCCCTAATACTCTGTCGTACAATATAAATAGATACAAAAGCTGCGTTGAATGTTGAGTTTATGATTATTAATACACATTAATAATAATAATTTATAAACATCTGTACTTTAATGATCCAGATGTTTCCCTGAGACGTCACTGTCTTTGTTTTCAGAGTGAAGCAGCTGCAGAAATTTAACTTTATTGATTCGTGCTGTGTTTTACAACATCTTTGATTTGAACCCTGCACCTACTTCCTGTCGAACTCGCCGTACGCCTCTCGCAGCCACTTGAGCGACGGCTTGTTGCTGCTGCGGAGGCCGTGGTGGAAGTAGACCAGGATGTAGTCCATCTCCACGTACTGGTCCAGAGTGAACTTCAGATACCTGCAGCGACACAGAGCAGGTGGGTCAGAGCTGTGATGTCATCAGTGTGAGACAACCTGCAGCGACGGCGTTGGCGGCGGACGTACTGCAGGAGGCGCTGGTGGTCCAGCTGGTGAGACGGAGGCAGACAGCAGCTGCTGAAGGTGATCAACTTCCTGCCGTACTTATCGTCGCCTGGAGACAAAATAATAATCACTGTTATCACTTTATGATCGATTAATTCTTCTGGATCAATAATTAAAGGGATAGTTCACTCAAAATTGAAATTTCACTCATTATCTACTACTCCCCCTCATGTGGACTAAGGGCTGGGAGAAGTTTCAGGGTCTATATTTCAAGCTTCTCGAAGCTCCTCTTCCCAGTTCGTCCAAATTTGCTATTTGCAAAGCTTGAAAAATAGACTTATTTAATTTTTTTCGGGACAATTTCTCATGTTGGGGCTTCAATACAAGAGGGACATTACATACGAGCAGCATGGAGGTATTTGGATGTTTTTTGGTGTGTCTTTTTGTTACGAAGACAGTTGGTATCCATTTGCAACTGTTATATGGACATGCACTGCTACGCCGAGACCCCCTGTAACTCAGAGAAGCCACGGAGGACTCTGAAACTTCTCCCAGCCCTTAGTCCACATGAGGGGGAGGAGATAATGAGAAATTTGAGTGAACTATCCCTTTAAGTTTCTCACCATCTCACCCAAACTGATGTGATCAATACATTTCATTCAGAGCCTCAACAACAATTGATCGAATTCGATCGGTAACTGACCGGACACCTGGACGATGCCGTGTCGAGCGATGTCATAGTACGGGTGGGAGGAGTCGGGACCGAGGCTGCTGCTGATTGGAGGAGCTGATGGACGGTCAGTCTGAGACTCCTCCTCCTCCTCCTCCTCTTCCTCCTTCTGGAGCTCTGACGCAGAGGAGGAAAAATAAACCACAGAAACTAAAGATCAGTTAATCCAGGTTTGAATGAAAACTCAGTTAATCCAGGTTTAAATTAAATCTCAGATAATCTAGGTGTATATTAAACCTTGGTTAGTTGAGGTTTATAGTAAACTTCAGTTAATCCAGGTTTAAATTGAACCTAAATGAATCCAGGTTTAAATGAAACCTCAATTAGATACGGGCAGAGCTGGCGCACCGCTAATTAGCTTAGCTCAAACACTGGAAGTGTATGGGTAGTGTTAGCCTGCCTCCACCTAAAGTCATCAGAGAAACTCTTCAGCAACTCTAAACGGAAACCGGCGGGCCGATCTTCGTCTCAGAGCTGACAAAACTCTCCGGTAAGGCATCTTGAGCGGTCAAATGCCGCTAACGGGACGAGATCGGTCAAAACGGAGGGTTCAAGCAAAGACGCTTTATTTTGGTTCAAGCTAGCTACATCGAGGGTAGGTTAGCTTCCTATTTCAAAGTAAAAGCACAAATTCTATTGTCATGGTTTTCTGTATGTAAAGGGCAACGGGTGTTTTATTTTGTGAAAGTAACCGGAAGTGCATTGGTCACAACAGCTAGCTTGAGTAGCGCCGAATTCGTCCCAACAAAATTGTAAACAGCTGGTATCTAGACAAATTAACGACACATTGCTGATCTAAACGGCTACTTTCTCACCTAAACATGTTTGAAATGTGGATAAAGTGATATATTTACAGAGTTTAGAGCTAAAATGAAATCAGCTTCTGACTGCTGATTTCGGCTCAGGTAGGAGGCAGGCTAACACTACCCATTCATTAGATTCACATGACGTCACTGTGTTTCTGCGCCGCCATATTTGTGTCCGAATCAGGGCGATCTGGGCACAGATCACAGCGTCACGTTACCAGAACAAGTGGAGTAGTAGGAGGAAATCAGCAAGAGACCGAAAATTGACGTTATTTGAAAGATGCCAGGATTATATTGTGCTGTTGACTGTGATAGCAGTCGCCAAAAAACCCCGGACTGCAGTTTTATTCCATCCCAAAAGACGTAAAGTTATAGACGGAATAAATAGTTGACTGCAGGCATCTATCAGTGGCAGCATGGGCTGTGACAAGTCTCACTAAAAGAGGGGATTCACTTTTTTTTAATAACATGGATATATTGAATTCTGCATTTTGATTACTTTCTTATTAATTACTCACTGATTCTGCATTTAGGGTCTTTTATTTCTGTATAACAGACCGTTGCCAAGTAAAACGGGCCGTTGCTAGGGACGCCGCTCTGATCAGCGGAGCAGGGCAGAAGAACTACCAAGGATTTTTACCTTGCGTTTCATTTTTACCAGCTTCAGACTAACTGTGATATTAGAAAAATGACTTGTAGCTGGTTAGAGGGAGAGTGGAGGCTCTCTGCCTCCCTCACCGCTGCTGGAACCAAACCTGCGATCAGAGCGGACAGAGCGGACGGGCCAGCGCTGTGTCACAGCTGTGACCAGCTGTGTCTGTGCCACCGCGAGTCTGTGACACAAACGTGTCTCGTATCGTAACCTCTTATGACAGACAGGACGACATAAATGCGCACATCGTAACATTTATGATAATTCATCAATCTACTGATTGATTATCAAAAGCTCGTTGAAAACAACTGCACACGAGTCGACCGAGAGGAGGGTGAGGAGCAAACAGCGGAGAAGTGACCGGACTAAGGACTTTGATCAACATTACGTCTCAAATTAATTAATTAATTCATAAACTGTGTAATAAGTGGGATAATATAGAGTTTGTCTATTGTTATAGAGATATAAACCCAGACAGGATGTATGAAACCCTGTCATTTTGTCAAGAAACTGTCATTTCCATCCTGTGGTTTGCATGCTGTCATATGAGGAGACCTGTCAAATCGGACACAAATATGGCGGCGGTCCCTTCGACGTGACGTCACTGCAACCCATGAATACACTTCCAGTGTTTGAGCTAAGCTAATTAGTGACTTTAGGTGAAGGCAGGCTAACACTACCTATACACTTCCAGCGTTTGAGCTAAGCTAATTAGCGACTTTAGGTGGAGACAGGCTAACACTACCCATACACTTCCAGTGTTTGAGCTAAGCTAATTACGGGTCATACGGCTCTATCTCCCTTGTTACTACACGCACAGTCGAAAGGATGGTGTCTATCTGCTGGTCATGGACTCAGGAGTGAGGCAAGACACTGAATTTTTTTTTTTGGCGTATCCCTTTAAACATCACACAAACAGAAACACAGTAAATCAGATCAGAGCTGCTCCAGGATTAAACTGAACCTCCCAGGAGTCAGGATTAACTTCCGATTAATTAATGCCGTTTGATAAACATGTTGTTGATTAACGTGGAGAATAAAACAAACAGTTTCATGACGAATCGTACGGTTTTAAAAACATTAAAACTGAAATGATTCCTGATCTGCTCCTCCCACTTCTCCTCAACCTCCTTATCTGAAACACTGAGGAGGAGGAAGAAGAGGAGGAGGAGGAGGAAGAGGCTGTGTCCAGTCTGAGGGAAGTTTTCCTCTAAACACTGAGTGTGTGTGAGATAAAAACACAGGAAACTGAGCTCAGAGGAAACAGACTGAGATCTACAGTCACTTTAATGTTTCTGTCTGAGATGGAGGAAGATAAACACAGAGAACAATCACCATGGAAACGCGTCTGAGAGACGACGTCTCTGTGAAAACAGGAACGGGGTCAAATATTGTATAACCAAAAAAAATACAGATTTGAATAAATAAATAAAACAAGTTGTAATGTTTGACTGTGTTTCATTGTGTGAATCTATTTTTAGTCACACATGAAGTCTCCTGTGGCTCCTTCACAATAAAAGCACCAGTAGCCTACAGCGCTTTTAATGTGAAACAGCAACTGAAAGAAATGTTTAGATTATAATTAACTAACTAACCTGATTTTCATTATTGATTCCTGACTCATGACGATACGCCCTGTGAGTCAGTGAAGTGGGCGTCGGTTTATTTAAGGCGTTTCGTTCTGCTCAGTCGTTAACGAGCTTTAAATCGTTTCCACAGAAAAACACTGAGGTAATTAACAATGTAAACAGGAAGTGATGTCAGCGACGGTATCTCCCTACAGCTGAGTGAGTGATGATGAATGAACGTCCTGCTGTTGCTTTGACGTTTAGTTAATTATCAGTTAAATATGTTGATTAATCTCTGGATTAACTGTTAAATTATTTGTCTGTAAAACATCAGAAAATAAAAGTTTGTCTGAGTGACCATAAATTATTATTTTTTTTATTTATTAACAATTATATACATAACAATACTTTTGAGCCAGGGGAAGAAAAAATATATAAAAGTAGCCTATAAATACACAAAGAGTATATGAGTATCTTGTATAAAAAAATGCATCAAGGTAAAGAAAATCATATTATTTTACCAAAATAAAGTTTGTTTTTAAAGGCTTTGGCATTTCTAGTCCATTGATGTCGGTGCTGTATTGATTAAGTTCCTTTTAAAAAAAAAGTGTAACATTTGGTTTGCTGTCAGTCCATTTCTTTTTGTGGATATGAAATGTAGCCTATCTAAAATTAAAATAAGTTGTACAAAAAAAAAGTTAAATCAATTTCCATTTGGTTGTTTTCAAAGTAAAGAAAAATGTCATTTTCATGCAGATGTATCTACTGAATGTCCAGTTTTCTCTCCAATAAAATGTTGTACATTCAACCAAACATTTGACAATATAAACAGTGAAAAAATAAATGTGATATATTCTGTGTATAATTTTGAAAGATACTTCCTTGATCTTATTATCACGTGCTCAGGTGAGACTCACCGATCTCTGCCAGCTGCTCCAGGTCGGGTGGTGACGTCATCGCTCTCTGTGATGATGTCAGCGTCTGAAAACCGGAGGTGAAAGGTTGTAGTCCGAGACTGTGATGTCACACACACACACACACACACACACACACACACACACTGTAACTGACACACTAACACACTTTGACACTGTCACTAACACACACAGACAGAGTGAAAGTGTCTCGCGGGCTTCCTGCAGAGCGCACGCGGCGTCCTTCACCTGGACTCACCTGAGCTGCTTCACTTCATTAATGAACACAACAACTCCTGTTTACCTGACGCACGAGACACAAACACGCGGCTTCGTGTCGTCTCTTCACCTGCCCGAAGCCTCGTGACACGGTGGCGGAAGTTACCGAGAAGAAACGAAGCGGTTAAACACACAAACACACACACACACACACACTCACACACTCACCTGTGGCCGAGCAGAGAAAGTTTAGTTTGACTGAAGTTGATCTGAACTTCCTGAACCGAGCCGAGAGGAGGCGGAGTGCGCATGCGCAGAGAGGAGGGAGCTCATTAAAGGAGGTTTTAATAATTAAAAAAAAAACCTTCACCAGTAAAGACACAGTAGAAAAGTTTCCCTTTACTTTAGTCAAACCGTAGATTACTAATGTAACTGTGATAAGATGTAGCCTAGCTATTATAATATATTTCTATAGCCTATATTATTGTTAAAATGTTGAATATGTAGGCCTATTTACTTTTTTTTTTATGTTAGTTGTTAAACTGTATTTATACATCCGTTTATTCTTATTAACTTATTACTTTTTTATTATGTTCATTTCTGTTAATACACACATACATAAGTGTATACACATCTATATCAGATTATTTAATTAAGTAGAAATACCAAGACTATGATGTAAAAATACTGTAGCCTACATTATAGATAGATAGATAGATAGATAGATAGATAGATAGATAGATAGATAGATAGATTTTATTGATCTCAAACTGGGAAATGACAGTGCAGCAGCAGCATTACACACAGTGACGATAACAACATATAGGATAAGAATATAAGGAAGAAACTATACATAATGAAATAGCAAATAAAATGTAATGTACAAAAGTGATGTAGCTGAATGTAATGACTTAATTGACAGCTCATGAATTAAATTATTATTCTATCAATCTATACACATGGAGCAACAAGTCACAAGGGAACTGAGATTTAGATTTTCTTTACAGAAACAAAAGAAGTGAAGAAAAAGAATTAGACGAAGAAAAAGAGAGGGTAGGCTATTTCAAAATGATCACATCACAGTAATGTAAAGGTAAAGTGACCCAGGTCCAGGTTCAGATCCAGGTCCAGGTGAGGTTTGGTGTAAAGTTGTGAAAGTCTGACACCTGCTGGACGGAGGAGGAAACTGCAGCAGGTGAATCGTTCATTTAAACAGCTGCTTCATGAGTCTGGTTTCATTCAAACATCTGGATTCAGACTCTGATCTAAACTTTGTGATATTTTGCTTCCTAAACATGTCTTCTTTCAAACTAGTGGCAATAAAACGTCAACAACACATAATTAGTTGCTTCTTTTACTTCGTTTTGCCTGATTGCGTCTGTAAATTCCTCATAAATTCGCCAAAAGTTAGTACTTTTCACACAGCTGTAGCCTACTAAACTGTATGTGTAGTTGTGTTCATTTCATATGAATAACTTCATGCTGTGTTGTTGTTCAGTTATTATCAGTCATGTGTTTAGGATGTCTATTACTAACGCTTTGATTAGGTGTTGTGTTTGTAAATAGCAGTTTCTAATAAAAATGTATGGAGTTTCACAATACAGAACTTTCAGGCCATTTTCTCAATATGAAATACCCGTTTCCCTCGTACCTACACTCAGCAAACTTTCCACATTTCTTCCTCTCTATATCCGGCTTCTTTTTACAGAAGGGTTTGTTGTTGATGTATCATTCATAGCTGGGTTTAAGTACATTTTATACCAAAAAACATGACGAAAATGGATTTTTACTACCTGATAAGAGGATGTAGCCACGATCCCTTCTGTAAAACACTTCTTGTGGAACGTATCAACAAAATGAAACCAAGCTTTTCAATCTGGCATCATCCAATGTTGGCGATATATGCAAATTAGTGCATATTTCATGAGTTAGTGCCTCATTTGCATATATAAACATGAAATTCAGAAAACTTGCAATACATTTTTTCTTAGTTTTTATGAACATAACAAACTGGGAAAGTTTCATAGTGATATTTATTAAAATATTTTTTTGGGCTATTCACCTCTAGACCTTAAATAGCTCATCTTTTCAGAGGCCGAGGTCACGACCTGCCTTTATTATAAAAACACTATGAAGTGAATTTTGATCCATAATTTTCTATCTTATGTTTTATTCTTCAGGTATTTTCCCTGTGCACTGTCTGATACAACATAACATCCAGTGTTATTGTGTGTGGACCTGAGTGTGAGCCTGTGAGTGGAGGTTGAAGTGGATGTCAGCGTGAACACTCAGAGCGTCGGTCGGTCGGTGTCGTCGCTGCAGCTCAGAGGGGAAAGTCCTGCGGGGAGGATTTACTCACTCTCTCACATCACATCACAAACAGATTTATATGCAAAGCTGCCTCCAACTCTGAGGGGACGACAAAAACACAGAAAGACTCTTTGTCCTTCTCTTCGTCTCCGACTGAGTCGACCTAAAAACAAAGACGGGCGAGAAGAAAAAGAGGAAAGATTACGACTGAAATCGGAGCAAAGTCAAACAATGTGGAGTCAGAGAGCGTCGCCTCGTTAGCCGGAGGAGCTAATTGGAGATATCAGTGTTTGTGTAGCCTCTGTCTGTTCTCCTTATTCTACTTTATTTATTTTATTCTCTCTGTTCTTGTCGTGTTCTGATAACGAACATGTTGAGCTCTGGTGTTAGCGAGCGCTGGGAGTCCCTCAGGGCGCCGCTCTGGGCCCGCTGCTGTTTCCTATCAGCAGCAGCAGCTAGCTAGCCCGAGGCCGCGGCTAAATCATTAGCATCTGAAAACACAATATCTGCTTGAGGGTGTTGGGATAATCCTCAAATAAAGCAATACAACAACAACAAATTAAAAAAAAAAGTGCATTAAATTTCTGTTGATTCATTTTCTTCATCATTTTCTTCTGTTTTCTGAAAAATCGAAAACGCCCAAAGCTCGGACCGATTGTTTCCTCTGCACCCAGGGCCGTTGTATAGGGGAGAAAGGTGATGATAATTCTAGGGGCCCAGCGCCCAGTGGGGCCCATAAAAAACCCCAGTAGTCTAATCTTTGTATGACTGATTTATTCTGCGTAAGACCCTGACTAATACTCATAGTACACTGTAAAAACTCAACATGTTTCCAAGAATTTTTGTCTTATTTCTTGTCCAAATGTCTCATTTCTAGTCAAAACTAATCTCTTTCCACTTAAAATAAGACTCATTACCTAAAAATTAACTTGTTTTTAGATCATTTTCACTTAAATTCACAATAAATAGAAACATCTGCCAGTGAAAGGAAGTTTTTTGTGCTTGTAATAAGGAAGAAAAACTTGCTCCACTATCAGATTTTTCTACTTATTCCAAGTGAAAATCAACTTGAAAGAAGTAAAAAGTGTCTAAAAACAAGCTGCTTTTTATATGATGTGTCTTATTTTAAGTAGAATGATATTTGTTTTGACTAGAAATGACATTTTGACTAGAAATAAGACAAATATTCTTGCTAAGATACTTGAGTTTTTGCAGTGTAATGCTGCATTAGCATCAAAACAAAGAAGGCTAAATAAAAAACGATAATACATAGCCTACATAGTCTAAGAAAAAAAAGGAAAAGTTAGGGGGAGGGGCTCACTTTAGTATTCTTTAAGGGGGCCCAGAATTCCTAGCAACGGCCCTGTGTGCACCTAAAGGTCGACACAGACAGAGTTTAGTTTTATTTTTTGCATGTTAATCTACACGATAGCAGGCTACAACGGATTTATGGTTTATCAGTTGCTGACAGACGCCGTCGCCGTGGAGACGATTCAGACTGTGAATGCAAAAACCCAAGTTCGAATCTCGATCTGCTCTGAATGATGCACACAAGCAGATAAACACACAAATACACACCGCTAAAGTATGTCTGTGAGCAGGGAGATGGGGTAGAGAGTGTGTGTGTGTGTGTGTGTGTGTGTGTGTGTGTGTGTGTGTGTGTGTGTGTGTGTGTGTGTGTGGGGGGGGGGGTGATATGGTATTCTGTGATTATGCAAATGAGGAGAGTACATAGGGACCGTGTGACCTAAATATGGAGGAGAATAATGATGAGCTTAATCACAGGCAGAAGATACTTGACACCTCCACAGACTCTATAGACTATAAATATAAATACAACCCCCCCTCTACCCCTCCACCCCCCCCACCCCCCGACTCCTTCAGAGGAAGAGACAGAGATTTACCAGCGACATTGAACGCAACAGGACCAGGACCAGTCAGTTTTTTTTTATTTTAAAGGGATTGTTCAACGTTTTGTCAAATTGGCCCATTGCCATAATCCCTATAGTCATAGCAGTAGGTTCGTTACCTTTAATTGTCGGTGCAAGCTATTTTTAGAACGGCGGAGCAGAGCCGTGAGCTGCTCAGAGCTACGCTACGGAGGCTCATTATGGGATTTCTTGGTTTCCCTCATTAAAACTCATCAAATACACAATCCAACAACTCCACAACGCTCTGGTGGACAAGTTGTGAGCTGCACATTCACCACGCTATGAGATAATAACACAACGTTACCACACAGAGTTGTTTTAGAGGTAAATTCATGCAAAACCACTGATGCATGTTGCCTTCAGGGACAGTTTTTCATCAAACAGTCTCTGTATTTCCCTCTAAAACAACTCTGTGTGGTAACGTTGTGTTATTATCTCATAGCGTGGTGAATGTGCAGGTCACAACTTGTCCACCAGAGCGTTGTGGAGTTGTTGGATTGTGTATTTGATGAGTTTGATGATGAGGGAAACCAAGAAATCCCATAATGAGCCTCCGTAGCGTAGCTCTGAGCAGCTCACGGCTCTGCTCCACCGTTCGAACCTACTGCTATGACTATAGGGATTATGGTGATGGGCCAATTTAACAAAATGTTGAACTATCCCTGTAAATAGATCGATGGATTTGATTGGACGTATAGGATCTATCGCGGCCGTGATTATGTCACAGCTTTTAATTGAAGACAATTTGAACCCAGTCACACAGCTTGTGATTTTAATGAATGAAGCAGACATTCAGGAGTGAAACGTTAATAGTTTGGATCGAAGTGGGAAAAAAACGAAGTCGACCTTCGGTTCGTTGTGTTTTGATGCGACTCTGGAGGTTTCTGTTCGTCAGGGTTTGAATCCAAGGTCGAGACCAACACCTGGTCTGTTGAAGGTGGTGAAGGAGGTTTTCCTGTTTCTTCCTTTTCCCCTTTTTTTCAGACAGTGAGGGAGGGAGGAGGAGGAGGAGGAGGAGGGAGCTGGGATTCCTGTTCACTACTATGTGGTTTCTATCAGGTTCTAAAAATAGACACAGAGGGAGGATGAAGGGAGGAAGAGGAGGAGGGGGAATAAAAACTGTATCTGAGAATAACAGCAGGAAACAGAGGAAGAGACTCACTCCATCCATCCATCCATCCATCCATCCATAAAACCATCTATTGCACATTTACACATCCATTCATGTTAAATTCTGATGGTTTCATTCTATCATTCATGTTTTTAAATTCTATTTCCTGCTCAGTGTTTTCCTCTGTTTTGTTAAAATAATATTTAACCCAATTAAACACTCTCAATCAAATATGAATGATGTAATATTACAATAAAAATAATGTTATTAGTCATAAATTGATGTTTATTTTATCTAAAATAAAACATAAACTGGAAATAAAATGGATGTGACACATTCAAAATAAAACATGAATTCATTTTTGCATTTTGTTTTGTGGTCGACAGCTCATTATCAATCATGAACCGACACTCAGATACAAAGTGATGAATGTGATTCAGTTTATATTTAATATCTGAGCACTTAAAAATAATAATAATACATTTTATTTGTAAGCGCTTTCACAAATGCTCAAAGACACTTTACACTTTAAAAATCATAAAATAGAGCAAGTCAGAGTGTAATTCAATAATTAAAAACAGTATAAAACACAGACAAATTTACACATTACATTAAAAGCTAATTTAAAATGGTGTGTTTTGAGCATGGTGTTGAATGTTGGGAGGTGTGTATCACCTTCCTCTGACTCTCTGTGTTGCCGTGCAGCAGCCAGCAGATGTCAACGTTGCAGCAGGCGGTCGGTCGTCGTGTCTCGTCACGGATGCTGATGGTGAACGGACGGTTTCTCTGGAGCTGCAGATGTTGAAGCTGCAGCTGCTGCAGAACAGACAGGGAGCAGCAGCTGCACATCTGGACTGGACAGACTCACTCCACCTCACAGCAGCTTCATACTGGATTAAAGGTCTTAATTTTAATTTTAAGATTATTTCAGAGCGTCTCAACTCTCTGGATCTGAACTGACTGATACTAATTAACAGTTCATGAAAATGACATTTTAAAGATACTAGAAAATAATGAACAACCTGCCATGAATGAAATTAAACTAAAATTATTCTTGCAACAATAATAATTAATAAATTCTGATAAAAAATAATAATTTACTCACATTTATATAGATTTTGTTTCATTGTCATTTAAAAAAAAACATATATTTTTTTAGATTTTGTTCTAATGTCATTGTCAATTCCTGCTATCGAACAAATAAAACATAAATCTATATTTCTAAACATAAATGACTCCTCAAATATGAATTTAAAACTTCTCTCTTCTCCATGTGTTTTATTTTGATGGGTAGTTTTCCATCTTCTCTCTCAGCTTCTACTCTGGAGCTCTAGTAACAACAGGTCGGTGTCAGCCAATCAGAAGAGAGGAAGAGGCTCTGAGCCTCTCTTCTGATTGGTTGACTGTTTTCTAAGGTGATCCAGTAAAATATAGAACAGATTTCAGAATAAAACACTCAGAGAAGCCACATCCTGCAAGTTGATGTTAGATGGATTGGTGGGTCCAGGTGGTGAAGGGGCGGGGCTTAGTTGTGACATCACAAAGTGACAGGAAGTCCTGACGGCTGGTTTTAAGGCTCAGTTTCTGAATACAGGCTGTGTGCATTTCTCTGTGGACTGAGGCTTTGATACTTTCACAGTATTAATATAGAACCTAGAGCTGCTTTATAATCACACTACACATGGACATCTACCTTTATACTGTATGGAGCTTTAACACAAACATCTACCTTTATACTGTATGGAGCTTTAACACAAACATCTACCTTTATACTGTATGGAGCTTTAATACAAACATCTACCTTTATACTGTATGGAGCTTTAACACAAACATCTACCTTTATACTGTATGGAGCTTTAATACAAACATCTACCTTTATACTGTATGGAGCTTTAACACAAACATCTACCTTTATACTGTATGGAGCTTTAACACAAACATCTACCTTTATACTGTATGGAGCTTTAACACAAACATCTACCTTTATACTGTATGGAGCTTTAACACAAACATCTACCTTTATACTGTATGGAGCTTTAACACAAACATCTACCTTTATACTGTATGGAGCTTTAACACAAACATCTACCTTTATACCGTATGGAGCTTTAACCTTTATACTGTGTAGACTTCACTGATGTCCTCTATCTCTCTCTCCTCTGTTGGGGACAATCAGCTGAAGAGCGTTCTCTCCTCCTCCGTCCTCTCGTCTCCTCGTCTCTTCGCCTCTAATTGATTTTTCCGTTGTAATCTCAAGGTCCTGACGACTTTGTGGAAGCAGGAAAACCTTCGGCTCCGTGGATCTGTGTCACGACTCAGTGTGAAGGTTGTGGAGTCACACCTGGTTTCCACACTATGTTTTTTTTTTTTTTTTTTATCTTGTGTGACCTGAATGTGGACGTGTGTTACTGCAGCTGTAGGTTCAGTCAGTTTGTGCTGCTGGATGATGAGGACACCGGTTTATTCACCACAACTAACACAGTTAAAGGGTTATGCCAAAAAAAATTTCCGTGTCTTGCCTCACTCCCGAGTCCATGACCAGCAGATAGACACCATCCTTTCGACTGTGTGTGCAGTAACAAGGGAGATAGAGCCGTATCGCCCGTAATTAGCTTAGCTCAAACAATGGAAGTGTATGGGTAGTGTTAGCCTGCCTCCACCTAAAGTCGCTAATTAGCTTAGCTCAAACGCTGGAAGTGTATGGGTAGTGTTAGCCTGCCTCCACCTAAAGTCGCTAATTAGCTTAGCTCAAACGCTGGAAGTGTATGGGTAGTGTTAGCCTGCCTCCACCTAAAGTTGCTAATTAGCTTAGCTCAAACACTGGAAGTGTATGGGTAGTGTTAGCCTGCCTCCTGTCCGAGCTGAAATCAGCTGTCAGAAGCTGATTTCATTTTAGCTCTAAACTCTGTAAATATATCACTTTATCCACATTTCAAACATGTTTAGGAGAGAAAGTAGCCGTTTAGATCAGCTGTGTGTCGTTAATTTGTCTAAATACCAGCTGTTTACAATTTTGTTCGGGCGAATTCGGCGCTACTCAAGCTAGCTGTTGTGACCAACGCACTTCCGGTTACTTTCACAAAATAAAACACCCGTTGCCCTTTACATACAGAAAACCATGAGGATAGAATTTGTGCTTTTACTTTGAAACAGGAAGCTAACCTACCCTCGATGTAGCTAGCTTGAACCAAAATAAAGCGTTTTTGCTTGAACCCTCCGTTTTGACCGATCTGGTCCCGTTAGCGGCATTTGACCGCTCAAGATGCCTTACCAGAGAGTTTTGTCAGCTCTGAGACGAAGATCGGCCCGCCGGTTTCCGTTTAGAGTTGCTGAAGAGTTTCTCTGATGACTTTAGGTGGAGGCAGGCTAACACTACCCATACACTTCCAGTGTTTGAGCTAAGCTAATTAGCAACTTTAGGTGGAGGCAGGCTAACACTACCCATACACTTCCAGTGTTTGAGCTAAGCTAATTAGCGACTTTAGGTGGAGGCAGGCTAACACTACCTATACACTTCCAGTGTTTGAGCTAAGCTAATTAGCAACTTTAGGTGGAGGCAGGCTAACACTACCCATACACTTCCAGTGTTTGAGCTAAGCTAATTAGCGACTTTAGGTGGAGGCAGGCTAACACTACCTATACACTTCCAGTGTTTGAGCTAAGCTAATTACGGGAGATACGGCTCTATCTCCATGGTTACTGCACGCACAGTGGAAAGGATGGTGTCTATCTGCTGGTCATGGACTCGGGAGTGAGGCAAGACACGTAAACAAAAAAAAAAAAAAGGCGTATCCCTTTAAACACAGTGACAGTTGGAGGTGGAGTTGTTGTCTCCCCCTGGTGGCTGTGGCAGGAACTACACACTGAGCTGCACCAATAATAGCCTAAATCTAGTTTCTGTTTCACCTGAAACATCAGGAATGTTTCTTGGATGCCGTCACGTCTGAGTTAAATCCTGTTAACAGAGTAGATTTCATTAATCCCGTTAAGCTCCGCCTCCTCCAGGTGTGGTGTCGCTCTGTAGCGAGAAGTGTTGAAGTGAAACCGAACCAACCAGTCAGTCCTCATCTTCGTCCAAGTCCTTAAACAAACAGGACGCAGCTACAACTTTCATTAAAAGATTCATCAAATATGAATAGAAATGTTTGGTACAAAGCTGCGTTCAGGTGGCACAGTGTGAATCAGACTGCAGCAGCCGCAGGTTTGAATCCCACCTGTTGCTGTGTGATTTTATTTTTGATTTATTTTGTTGTAATTTTTTCTTATTTTGACAGTAAATTAGTTGTCAGTTGTATAAACATTAGAAACATGACATCACAGATCGGACACATCTGTATCGTCTGTGTTCACCACCGAGCATCTGGACCTCTATCACCGTGGAAACGGGCGAGTCGCTGCCTCATCAGCATTCAGACGGTCGCCGCAGGAAAACAAAGCTCAGACCTGAGAGAGGAGGAAGAGGAGGAGGCGGAAGGAGGAGGAGGAAGAGGAGGAGGAAGAGGAGGAGGAAGGAGGAGGAGGAAGAGGAGGAGGAGGAAGGAGGAGGAAGAGGAGGAGGAAGAGGAGGAGGAGGAGGAGGAGGAAGAGGAGGAGGAAGGAGGAGGAAGAGGAGGAGGATGGAAGAGGAGGATGGAGGAGGAGGAAGGAGGAGGAAGAGGAGGAGGAGGAAGAGGAAGGAAGAGGAAGGAGGAGGAGGAGGAGGAGGAAGGAGGAGGAGAGAGGAGGAGAAGAAGAGGAGATGAAGGAGGAGGAGGAAGAGGAGAAGGAGGAAGGAGGAAGAGGAGGAGGAGGAAGGAGGAGGAGGAGGAAGAGGAGGAGGATGGAGGAGGAGGAGAAGAGGAAGAGGAGGAGGAGGAGGAAGAGGAGGAGGATGGAGGAGAGAGGAGGAAGAGGAGGAGGAGGAGAAGGAGGAGGAGAGAGGAGGAAGAGGAGGAGAAGAGGAAGAGGAAGAAGAGAGGAGGAAGAGGAGGAGGAAGGAGGAGAGAGGAGGAAGAGGAGGAGGAGGAGAAGGAGGAGGAGAGAGGAGGAAGAGGAAGAGGAGGAAGAGGAAGAAGAGGAGGAAGAAGAAGAGGAGGAGAGGAAGAGGATGGAGGAAGAGGAGAAGGCGGAGGAGAGAGGAGGAAGAGGAAGAGGAGGCCCATCGTCCTCCTCCTCCTCCTCCTCTTCCTCTTCCTCCATCCTCCTCCTCCTTCCTCTTCTCCTTCCTCCTCTCCTTCCTCCTCCTCCTCCTCCTCCTCCTCCTCCTCCTCATCAGGAGGAAACATGTTTGATCTGATTCAGGATCAGTTGGAACAGAAATCCTCATCACAGACACGAACACATGAAAATTAATTATTCATGTTAAATTAATGAGTCGAGGTCGATGTTTGTTTTTGTCACATGACAGGAAACGTCTCTAGAGCTTTAAAACAAACAGAAGTGTGAAATAATTTAAAGGGCTAGTTCAACATTTTTCAAACTGGCCCATTTCCATAATCCCTATAGTCATAGCAGTAGGTTTGTTACCTTTAATTGTCGGTGCAAGCTATTTTTAGAACGGCGGAGCAGAGCCGTGAGCTGCTCAGAGCTACGCTACGGAGGCTCATTATGGGATTTCTTGGTTTCCCTCATCATCAAACTCATCAAATACACAATCCAACAACTCCACAACGCTCTGGTGGACAAGTTGTGAGCTGCACATTCACCACGCTATGAGATAATAACACAACGTTACCACACAGAGTTGTTTTAGAGGGAAATACAGAGACTGTTGATGAAAAACTGTCCCTGAAGGCAACGTGCATCAGCGGTTTTGCATGAATTTCCCTCTAAAACAACTCTGTGTGGTAACGTTGTGTTATTATCTCATAGCGTGGTGAATGTGCAGCTCACAACTTGTCCACCAGAGCGTTGTGGAGTTGTTGGATTGTGTATTTGATGAGTTTGATGATGTGGGAAACCAAGAAATCCCATAATGAGCCTCAGTAGCGTAGCTCTGAGCAGCTCACGGCTCTGCTCCGCCGTTCTAAAAACAGCTTGCACCGACAATTAAAGGTAAAGAACCTACTGCTATGACTATAGGGATTATGGTGATGGGCCAATTTGCCAAAAGGTTGAACTATCCCTTTAATAAGTAAATTAACTGAAGCTGCAACAGCACATTAATAACTGTTCAATATGTTTGGAAAACCTCATGTGTGCATGTCGCTGTAAATGGAAAAAGCAGAGAGAGACAGAGTGTGTGCGTGTGTATGTGTATGTGTGTGTGTGTGTGTGTGTGTGTGTGTGTGTGTGTGTGTGTGTGTGTGTATGTGTGTGTGTGTGTAGGCCTAAGTGTGTGTGAGTGTGTTCCCTCGGGAAAATGAAGAAACCATCACAGTGAAATAAAACAGGAGTAAAGAGAAAATCAATCAGCAGCGACATCACTGCACACGTTTAACCAAACACACACACACACACACACACACACACACACACACACACACACACACACACACACACACACACACACACACACACACACACACACACACACACACACACACACACGCTGTGATTGGTCAGGGCCCCGAGGCTGAAAATGAAAAACAAAACAAAAGAAAACAACACTTCAGCTGTTGTCATGGAGATAACGGCCGTCGCCCATTTAAAGGTGTTGCTGTGATTTATGGGTAATGTAGTTCTCACCTTGATCTGAAACTACAAATGTAAAACTGCAACTAAAGAAAAAGATTCCTAAGTATTGATAGTGATAAAATAAATAATTAATAATCTAAATATAATATACTAAATAATAATAATAATAATTCACCTCATTAATTTAGAGTTTAGTTTTAAAAGTAGTTTTAATTTGCTCGACAGCTGCTGTTGTTTCATCAGACACTCAGATCAACGGTCAGGGACTATTTTCAGCCGTGGATTAATCCACACACGGGTGTTTGTCACACTAGGACAGTGTGTGTGTGTGTGTGTGTGTGTGTGTGTGTGTGTGTGTGTGTGTGTGTGTGTTTGTGTTTGTGGTGATCAAGGAAGGTGTCGCCCTGAGCAACAGTGTTGTGACTCTGACTGATGCGTTCAATGGCCCCTGGAAACACCAGCGCTCAGAGACTCAGACCTCGTGTTTCTGATCGATCCCTTAGCTCCGCCCCCTTTTAATCTTGGATGCTCATTAAATATTCATGAGTTTAACGAACCGTTTAACTTCCTCTGGAGCTGCTACACAAACCCTCTGTTAGCATGTCGACACAATGACGTGACGAAATGCAACATAATGTGATTTAAAACATTGTAATTTAATGAAACGTGATGTAACACAACATGATGTAAAACAACGGGTTGAATGTACGATAAACGTTATTTAAAAAGATAACGTTACAGAGAGAAACTATTTTTTGTTGTGATCACTATCTCACATGTTCATGTTATTTAGTTCAAATGTGAAACAACGACGGTGTGATTTGACTTTCAAGAGAAGTTTGTTTTGTTTGTTACTTTCAACTCGATCAGTGGGGTCAAAAGTAACACAACAGTATAAACTGGAATTGTTCATATTATTCTTGTTATTATTGACAACGCCCTTGTTAGATTTCAGATTTTATTTTATTTTTAAAATGGGAACAGTACATATTGATGAACACTATCGTGTAAATATGTGGGATTATAGCCAAGTGGCTAATTTCCATCCCCAGTCCCATTGGCAGGTTGATGTTAGACATAAAAACAATGAAGATAAAGCACAAGAGGCAGGACTACGACAATAGACAATACATCATGATACACCTTGACATCTTACACAAACATATATGAAATGAACAACATACGTATATTAATTGGCCAAAAAAGTATTAAGGGGACCAAGAGATTACAGAACAGTTATAAAGTGCTATTTAAAGTGCTATGTGCTAAAGTTATGAGTGCAAGATTTGATTGCACAAAATGCCCCAATAAAGTGCAGGATTGACTTAAATTGCACTATGCATGGCACACAATTGCACATGCAGGTGTGTGTCTGTTAATATGTGACTATGAACATATTGTGACCTACTGATCATTATCGTATTTAAAAATAATTTCATTTTTAGACAAACGAATAGTCAATGATGCTTAATTGGATTTTTTTTCAAAATTACCGCTCGAGTGAATTTACTTTCCATCAGTGAAAACAGGTTCTTGAATGTAACTTGGTCAAAGTGAGACGAGATGACTTTACAACAGTAAACTAACTAACAAAGTCTAACAACATTTTCCGATACCGAGTCAGTGTAGCTTCCAGTCGTGTTATAACGTCTCGTCTTGTAAACAAGGCGACGGCTGAAGTGTTTATAGAGATTAAACAGCTGCTCATGCTAATGCTACAACAGTTCCTCTTTAAAGTCGACGGCAGCATCAGTCAAAACCAGGTGAAGAGGTCCAGCGTCTGTCTCGCTCTGTTTGCTGAACGTTTCCTCAGGTTGAGTCGTGTTCAGACCTGCAGTCAGAACCTGTTGCAACAACAAAGAGAAACTGTTTGTTTAACGCTGACGGGAAGAAACACGACGTCGTCTCATCAAACACTCAGTCTGCTGCTTCTCCTCCTCCTCCTCTTCCTCCTCCTGCTGCTGCTGCTGCTGCTGCTGCTGCTGGACGACAGGAACTAAAGAAACGAACAAAAACAAAATGACACATGACACGAAACCTCGACGGCCTCAGTGTGTTTGATAAAAACAGATCAGCTCCAGTAAAAACACGACGAGTGGAAACTGTAGCAGAGACGGACGGTTCAGACTGAGACTGAGACTCAAAGGTCAATGTGACAGAAACGTCTGTTAATCAAACATCAAGGACAAAAAGAGTTTCCATTAACATGTTAGTTATTGTTGTATGAACTCTGACAGCAGCAGATATGATTAATTGTTTCTGTTTTTAAAGGGATACGCCAACATTTTTTTTCGTGTCTTGCCTCACTCCCGAGTCCATGACCAGCAGATAGACACCATCCTTTCCACTGTGCGTGAAGTAACAAGGGAGATAGAGCCGTATCGCCCGTAATAAGCTTAGCTCAAACACTGGAAGTGTATAGGTAGTGTTAGCCTGCCTCCTACCTAAAGTCGCTAATTAGCTTAGCTCAAACGCTGGAAGTGTATAGGTAGTGTTAGCCTGCCTCCTACCTAAAGTCGCTAATTAGCTTAGCTCAAACACTGGAAGTGTATGGGTAGTGTTAGCCTGCCTCCTACCTAAAGTCGCTAATTAGCTTAGCTCAAACACTGGAAGTGTATGGGTAGTGTTAGCCTGCCTCCTACCTAAAGTCGCTAATTAGCTTAGCTCAAACACTGGAAGTGTATGGGTAGTGTTAGCCTGCCTCCTACCTAAAGTCGCTAATTAGCTTAGCTCAAACACTGGAAGTGTATAGGTAGTGTTAGCCTGCCTCCACCTAAAGTCACTAATTAGCTTAGCTCAAACACTGGAAGTGTATGGGTAGTGTTAGCCTGCCTCCACCTAAAGTCATCAGAGAAACTCTTCAGCAACTCTAAAGGGAAACCGGCGGGCCGATCTTCGTCTCAGAGCTGACAAAACTCTCCGGTAAGGCATCTTGAGCGGTCAAATGCCGCTAACGGGACGAGATCGGTCAAAACGGAGGGTTCAAGCAAAGACGCTTCATTTTGGTTCAAGCTAGCTACATCGAGGGTAGGTTAGCTTCCTATTTCAAAGTAAAAGCACAAATTCTATGGTCATGGTTTTCTGTATGTAAAGGGCAACGGGTGTTTTATTTTGTGAAAGTAACCGGAAGTGCGTTGGTCACAACGGCTAGCTTGAGTAGCGCCGAATTCGTCCGACACACTGTTGATCTAAACGGCTACTTTCTCGCCTAAAAATGTTTGAAATGTGGATAAAGTGATATATTTACAGAGTTTAGATCTAAAATTAAATCAGCTTCTGACTCGGGTAGGAGGCAGGCTAACACTACCCATACACTTCCAGTGTTTGAGCTAAGCTAATTACGGCGATACGGCTCTATCTCCCTTGTTACTGCACGCACAGTCGAAAGGATGGTGTCTATCTGCTGGTTATGGACTCGGGAGTGAGGCAAGACACGGATTTTTTTTTTGGCGTATCCCTTTAATGCCAGGTGGAAACGGAGTGAATGATTCATAAGAGAGTTTGTGTGAACAGACGGGAACAAAGTGATCAGCAGCACTACAGACTCTGTACAGTCTGTCTGAGATTTACAAGTTGGATCCAGTTGATTTATTTCAGTGTAAATTGTGATTATTTTATTTTTTTTAAATCAACTTTGTAAAATGTTTTTCTGGTTTGCTGGTTCAGTTTGGAGACGTTCAGTGATTTATCTGTGATAACCGACTCCGATCTTCCTCCCTGTGTTGAGCTCAAGAGTCAAGGTCGCCGTGGCGTCGTCAGGGCAACGGTCCAAAACCCACAAAGAGACTTTTTTTTCCTGCCAGAATCCGCTCCGGTTTCATTTTCATCCTGGTCGAGGTGGAAAGTTTAGAGAAGGTGAGAAGGTCAGAGATGCCTCTTCTTCCTCTTCATCCTCCTCCTCTTCCTCCTCCATCACCTCATTCATCTGATTATTCTCTGTGATTTCCTTTGCAACACGTCAGGAAACAGAGGAACGCTCTGCAGCTCTTGGAAACAATGGAATATTCCCACTTAGCAAAAAAAAAGCTCATCTGTACAAGGTTATAGGCTAAAGGATGTCTGAAACACCATTTCATTTTTGGGAAATTCATGCAAAACCGCTGATGCGCGTTGCCTTCAGGGACAGTTTTTCATCAAGCAGTCTCTGCATGTATTTCCCTCTACAACAACTCTGTGTGGTAACGTTGTGTTATTATCTCATAGCGTGGTGAATGTGCAGCTCACAACTTGTCCACCAGAGCGTTGTGGAGTTGTTGGATTGTGTATTTGATGAGTTTGATGAGGGAAACCAAGAAATCCCATAATGAGCCTCCGTAGCGTAGCTCTGAGCAGCTCACGGCTCTGCTCCGCCGTTCTAAAAACAGCTTGCACCGACAATTAAAGGTAACGAACCTACTGCTATGACTATAGGGATTATGGCAATGGGCCAATTTGCCAAAATGTTGAACTATCCCTTTAAATTGTTACTTTTACTTGTGTCATTTTTAACTGTGCAAGTAAATAAAATGTGAATTTCTCTTGAACGCTCCCTGTGACCTGCAGCTCCTCAGCTCTGAGCGTCTCACAGCTCATTTCTCTCTCTCTCTGTAAGCTGAAGAGCAGAGACGGAGGTCGTGTGTTACACTAAATATAAAGTCGCCCGTGGGCTGCTCTTCATCTTCTCCTTTTCCTTCATCTTCTCCTTCTCCTTCTTCCTCTCCTTCCTCGGGGCTCGGTGTTTGGGCGGCCGCCCGGCGAGGAGGACACGTCCAACTGTTCCTGGTCCAAACACGTCGCTGCTGCCAAAGATGGACTGAGAAAACAAACTGAAACAAACTGAAACGACTGAGACGAGTTCCTAATCAGCCGAGTGTTTTTACAAGGTTCCTGCTGCCAGAGGAAGACAGACCTGACCTCCTTATCTTTCTTCCTCCTCCTCTTTCTCTCCTTCCTCCTCCTCCTCCTCCTCCTCCTCCTCCTCCTCCTCCTCCTCCTCCTCCTCCTCCTCCTCCTCCTCCATCCTCCTCCTCCTCTTCCTCCTTTCTCCTCCTCCTCTTCCTCCTCTCTCAGGTCTGAGCTTTGTTTTCCTGCTGGAGGAGGAGGAGAAAGGAGGAAGAGGAGGAGGAGGATGGAGGAGGAGGAAGAGGAGGATGGAGGAGGAGGAAGAGGAGGAGGTCCACCGTCCTCCTCCTCCTCCTCCTCCTCCTCTCTCTTCCTCCCTCTTCCTTTTTCCTCTCTCCTCCTCTTCGTCCTTCTCTTGCTTCCTCCTCTTCCTCCTGTCCTTCTCCTCCTCCTCCTCCTCTTCTTCCTCCCCTCTCCCCTCCTCCTCCTTTCCCCTCCTCTCTCTCCTCCTCTTCCTCCTTCTCCTCCCCATCTTCCTCCTCCTCCTCTCTCTTCCTTTTTCCTCTCTCCTCCTCTTCGTCCTTCTCTTGCTTCCTCCTATCCTCTTCCTCCTCTCCACCTCCTGCTTCCTCCTCTTCTTCTTTCTTTCTCTCTCCTCTTCCTCCTCCTCCTCTTTCTTCATCCTCCTCCTCTTCCTCTCTCCTCCTCCTCTTCCTCTTCTTCCTCCTCCTCCTCCTCTTCTTCCTCCTCCTCCTCCTCCTCCTCCTCCTCCTCTTCCTCTCTCCTCCTCCTCCTCCTCCTCCTCCTCCTCCTCCTCCTCCTCTGGTGCTTCTCTCCGTGTTAATCTGTTTCACTGAGAGGTGACATCAAAGCTGAGCTGAGTAGCTAATCTTCCTCTTCACACCATCGGTCCACGGCGATGTGTTCGAGGACAGTCAGTACAGTCGATGTTTGTCACTGTGGTTTCCCCCGAATCACTCTGTTTAAAGTGATAGTTCAACCTTTTGTCAAACTGGCCCATTGCCATAATTCCTATAGTCATAGCTGTAGGTTCGTTACCTTTAATTGTCGGTGCAAGCTATTTTTAGAACGGCGGAGCAGAGCCGTGAGCTGCTCAGAGCTACGCTACGGAGGCTCATTATGGGATTTCTTGGTTTCCCTCATCATCAAACTCATCAAATACACAATCCAACAACTCCACAACGTTCTGGTGGACAAGTTGTGAGCTGCACATTCACCACGCTATGAGATAATAACACAACGTTACCACACAGAGTTGTTTTAGAGGGAAATACAGAGACTGTTGATGAAAAACTGTCCCTGAAGGCAACGTGCATCAGCGGTTTTGCATGGATTTCCCTCAAAAACAACTCTGTGTGGTAACGTTGTGTTATTATCTCATAGCGTGGTGAATGTGCAGGTCACAACTTGTCTCTGCTCCGCCGTTCTAAAAATAGCTTGCACCGACAATTAAAGCAGATATCAGCTTCACGGCCGTTTCGGCTAATGCTGCGTTCAAGGCAGGCTTTTGAAACCGTAAGTTACAGCTTCAAGTCACAACTACGACTTGGTAGCGTTCCAGGTAACCCGTAGCTCGTGTTTTTACCATCCTGTTGTCTGTGAAAGTTCCCTATAACGGCCACTCGTAACTTCCGACCCGTGAACTCGTACCAGATCGAACTGGTATGACTTCACAGGAAGGAAAAACACAAAGTACGAGTTTCTTTGAACGCACCATGAGTTAGCAGCCCCCGCCCTTGTCAGGCATCAATTGGTCCTCGTGCTACGTCACCACATTCACGCGCATCCCTTGGCTGCACACACAGCCCTTCATGCCGTTCTCTCTCCTCATTGGATAACACTTGTATCCCACAAGGAAAATGTTCTCCTCGGGTTACAGCAGAGCAGAGTGACGGACAGACTCGTGTTTAGGCTGAAATACTTCATGTAAGTGATTGCTGACGGAAAATAGGACTATTTAGGACTTATATTAACAAAAACATTCCACTGATATCTGCTTTAAAGGTAACAAACCTACTGCTATGACTATAGGGATTATGGCAATGGGACAATTTGCCAAAATGCTGAACTATCCCTTTAATATTAATGTTGAACGTATCCAGCGTCTGGTGAAGGAACAGGAATCATACGGTATACAAACCAGAGAGTGAAAGCTCTTTAACAACGTCTGTGACTTTATTCTCTCCTTGTCTTCTGTCTCTACCGGTGTCGTTTCTCCAGAGCTGCTCAGTTTAATCTCGGTTTGTTTGTCGATCACAGGTTGAAACATCAGAGATCAGAGATCCCTGGAGCTCAGGAGGTCTCACTCTGACAACGTTTTACTGAAGCTCGATGAAGGAGATCAGAGGAACCGTCGATATAAGTCACTGAGAATGATGTCGGCCTCCTGTCTTGAGAGGATTTGATTGATCCATGAAGTACAGGACTTCCACCTTCTGTTGCAGAAGCATCAACATCACACAACAAAGACTCAGTGGTTCATAGCGTCTTAACACAATCGATCATAAAACCGATGACACAGTTAAATGACCGTTAGCATTAGCTGTGAGTTTTTACAACAGTGATGATATAGGCTAAGCGCTCCGAAACTGTAGGGGGAGCTCTATTGAGAAAAAAGAGACTAAAATAAAGAAAAGGCGACTGGACCTTCATGGTTCTCAGGCTAATGCAGTTTAACCCTCCTGGGTCAAGGAAGGAAGGAAGGAAGGAAGGAAGGAAGGGAAAGAAGGAAGGAAGGACAAAGGGAAAGATGGGAGGTTGGGTCAAAAAGGAAGGAAGAAGTAAGGACGAAGGGAAGAAAGGAATGAATGAAGGAAGGAAGGAAGGGAAAAAGGATTGTGGAAAGAAGGAAGGGGGAATAGGAAGGAAAGAAAGAAAGATGGAGGGAGGGAACAGATTCGTTCAAGGAAGGAAGAAGAAGGAAGGAAGGAAGGAAAGAAGGAAGGGAAAGGGAAGGAAAGAAAGATGGAGGGATAGGGAACAGATCAGGTCAATTGGATCAAAATAGGAAGGAAGAATAAGTAGCCTAAGGACGAAGGGAGGGAAGGAAGGAGAGAAGGAAGGGAAAAAGGATTGTGGAAAGAAGGAAGGATGGAGGAAGGAAACAGAAGAACAGCAGGAGGGTTAAACAGGAAGTCCTGCACAAACCAGCGTCTTTATGCTAACAGATGCTAACAGCTAATGTGTTACAGTCAATGTGTTTAGCCTTGTTTAGCATTAGCTCTGCTACGAGCTAATAGCAGCGAAACACGTTGTCGTTGTTGTTGCACGTTTTCATCCTCTTCTCTTCTGTCTCTTCTGCCTGTTGTGAATCTAGTAAATGTAGCTACAGAATCTATAAAACCTGTTTCTTCTTCCTGCAGCGTAGAACATGTAGCTCTCTCTCTCTCTCTGGAGGAGGTTGTGCAGGTGACCTGTACACCTGGTCCGTGGGTGAGCTGCATGTGTCTGAGCGTCAGTCATCCTCATCATCATCATCATCATCATCACAATCATCATCATCACCATCCCACCACGAGACGCTGCTGCTGCTGTTAGATAACCAACAGGAGGCAAAACAGTGACGCACACATCCTCTCCTCACTTTAAACTGTTTGATCTCATCTGGTCTCTGAGAAGGTTTTATCATATATAATAATTATATAAAGTCCTGCTGCATCACTTCTTTAAGTCTGTGAAAAATACAAGTAATTAGCCTACACTGTTTTCTCCACTAAAGGCAGTGAAATCATTTCGCATCTTTTGCGTTTTAATCTGCACTTTTTGCACTTTACAAAACTGTTTTTATTGGGTTTTTCTTTTTACTCAAGTTTGGTGGTTTTATTTTTTTTTTATCTTCTTCTGTATCTAATATTATTTTTTACTGTTCTTCTTACTACCATTACAAAAACAAATGTCTCTCTGTGGGACAATAAAAGCTTTGAAGTGATTTCAGAATAAAACAGTGAGCATGAGGTCATTGTCGACAGTCTGATGCTCCCTCTCTTTTTGCTCCGTCTTTGGTCTCCACCTCCTCCTCTGCTGGGAAATTAGCTGCTAAATGCTACATGCTGCATCTGCTGCTGCTGAACAGTAAGTGAAGTTGAAGACGGAGCTGAATCTGCAGCGTTCACATCGGCATCGGTGAGTCGAGTCTCTGTTTTCACAGAGACGTTGATTCAAGCTGCTTTATCCTCCTGGAGTGAAGAGGTCTTTGATGAGTTGTGACTCTTCAGGCCTCGTTAAGCTCACACACAAATTAGGCTACCACAGTAACGACTCACAAGAGCGCCGGAGGTGTTGTGGTGAAAACAAACGCTCCTCTGAGGACGAAGGGGGTCGCTCTGCAGCATCTCTCACTGCTGAGGACAGAGACAGTTTAAAGACGCTGCAGGTCAACGTTGGACCTTACTGATCAACATCCGTCCTGCTGCTTCGTCCTCGTCTCCGCTGAGGCTCAATAAAACTCCTCCACTCATCTCATCAGTGACAGCAGCTCATGATGCCGCGGTGACGGATCGTGTGTTCGAGTCCTGACGGAGACGTTGCAGCAGCAGCAGCAGCAGCGTGTGGACGTTTGTCCGTGAAGGACGGTGGACGGAGGTTAAACTGCAGCTGATTGATGGAGCTGCCAGAGGACGGACGATGGACTCTCTCCTCTGATGAGACACGATGAGATGAGACGCCACCGCTGCTGCTGTGTTCACATGGAGATCTGAGGAGCTGATCCCAGACCAGTTAGTGAAGACACAGAGACAGGAGATAGGATGAAACAATGTGGTCCATCTCAAAGAGAGAACCGAGGCCAAGTCATGACCAAGACCAAGACTTTTAGGGAAACCAAGTTCAAGATCGAGACCAAACAGAATAAACAGAAGCATCAGTCTATTTGTCATACTGAAGATAAATGCATTTCAAACGGCCGGTAAGACCAGCCTGCAGTAGAAAGTACTTTCCCCTTTTTACATGGTGCTTTACTCTATGTTGATCATTTATGCTGTTTTTATCTAGTATATTGCTAGCACTTGACTCTATGTATGTTGTGCAGCACTTTGGGCAACTACGATTGTTTTTAAATGTGCTATATAAATACATTTTGAGTTGAGTTGAGTTTTGAGTTTCAAAAGCAGCAACCAGTCAATGCTGTCACAACCAATGGATGAAGAACATATCAACAGTTGAAAGGTGATTCTCTGATGAAAAAACTAAACTAATTTACTGAAGCCTACATGAATGTTTTGTCATTTTCCCCAAAGTGATTCATGTTAAAATTGGTGAGTTAATGTAAAAACATCTGTGATGTGTTTTGCTTCTTGTTCTTCAGTCACATTCCGCCGAGTCGGAGACTCAGGATCGTCGGCTTCTCCCACACACAACGACTTTTGATAAAAATGTCCGGGCCGACGATTGTAAATATTGAACATGTCTAATATATTTCCGAGCCGATTGTCAGGAGAATTTGACTCTTAACACGCCTCACACCACAGGATAAACTCGTAGGATAATCTAATTGGCTGATTTCTGTCCTTGGTCGGAAGGAGGAAAATTGGGCCAAAATCAGCCACATTTCCTTAACTTAAGTTAACTGTGAAGAAAAAACACTCCGCCGAGTGTATAAGTTGTAAAGTGACATTCAGCGAGACAGCTGGGACGACGTTGAACTTTTACCGTCACCTGGAACGAAAACATACAGATAAATTCTTTGTGGTTTGAATTAGGGATGGAGTGATTTTCGATCGGATCGTGATTTTTTTTTCAAATGGTGATCTTTAAGGCGATCTTTAATTAATTTACTGCCATAAGATGTTAAAGAAATAATCTCTAGAACCTGCGCTACTTGAAAATGTTTTGTGGAGCAACATGTCTGCATACAGAGCCCTTGGATCTGTGCAACAGAGGAGTGAATATTAAAGGAGCATTATCGCAAATCCAAATTCTTAATTCGGCCACTAGATGGAGCCAGACGGAGCTTATCAGATATAAACAAGTGGGCAGCTGTCAGAGAGAGAGAGCAGCCTCCTTTAGTCCTCCTCCCTCCTCCCTCCTCCCTCCTCCTCCCTCACCAGGCCGAATGAACGTGCAATCGCGGGAAAAAGAAAACTCGCTAGTGGAAGCGGCAGGTCTACGTCGCGCACAACCACAACAACGACAACAACAGCAACTGCAACGTCCTCCTCCTTAATAACGCTGAGAGGACAGCTGAAGAAAGACACAGGGACGTGGAGACAAAGTGTTCTACCAGCGATTCAGTGACTGTAAGCAGCCTAACACTGCTACATTACTTACTGTTGCATATTTTTCCGGTTCGGAGGTCGGATTTGCGAGTTCCGAGTGCATTTTAACGCAGCAAGCGCCGGGCCGGCTTGGATCATAACAAAGACAAATTCTGCATTTGCCCCACGGACACTATACTGTTGGCGATTTTTTTTGTAAATTTAGTTATGGCTCCCCCCGACCCATCTTTTGCATATTTCAGCTTATTTTATGCTATTACTGCTGTATTTGCGATAATGCTCCTTTAAACTCTTAATTACACACCCTGTTGCATCTTTTTTTTTTCCTTCTCACTTTTTTTCGGAGGTGCATGCCGCGGACGCAGGCTGTGCGGGGTGGGGCGGGTCATTAAAAAAACTGATGATGAAGTCCAGAGTGTGTTATCAGGGGTGATGTTGACGGGAAAGCCGGCGGAGGTGTGAAGGAACCGGTGAGACGGCGGCTGGGCACATCATCAGAGTGGGTTGGTTTCACCAGAGAGCAGAGGAACTGGGGAGAGAGAGAGGCGGCGGCCGCCGCGGCTGCTGCACTCGCTGCTCTGTGACTCTCCCACTCCTCACGAGCTCCACACTGACAAGCTACCGGCAGCACAGGGCCTCCGTCTGCCCTTTCAAAGTAAAAAGCCGCTGTCTGACGTTTAATAGCGGCTAGGCGGGTTGTGAAAATAGATGCAGTGGTGCGGGGCGGGTCAAAATACTTCGGGACCCGCGGGTTGGAAAAAAAACCCGACCCGCGCGTCATGCATGCGTGCTTGTCTGTGTGTGGACGACAATAACGGAGAGTGAGCGCTATGCGGAGATGAATGAACGGAACTACAGCCTATAGCAAGTTTTTTTTTTTTTTAAGCTGACCCCCCCCCCCCCCCCCCCCCCCCGATTGGATCGTCTATCGGCGATCGACAGTGTTCACGATCAAATGATCTGAATATAGGGCCGATTTCCCATCCCTAGTTTGAATAAGAAAATCTAATTGATGACTTCGACGACATCTAGCCATAGCCGTTGCCCCCCTTTCTCCCCCGTCTTCTCCTCTTACAATGTTAATGGCTTCCTTCAGTAAATTCAGTAAATTGAAATTTAATTTACAGGCCGCTAATTACGTGATAATGTCAAGAAAAAGCCTAGAAATAACGGTCAATTTCATAGTTATATCGAGAAATATCACCAAGAAGTAGGCTACCCATTGATTGCGTAGAAATATCCCAGAAATGGCCATTTGCATAGGACTTGGTGGAGAAAAATTCTGGTCTTTCCCGAAAAATTCAAAGCATGATATTCATGTGTAATCTTTTGCCTATGAAAAACATGACATTACTATGAAGTTGATCATTATTTCTTGGCTTTTTCTTAACACGTACAGTAACTAGCGGCCTGTAAATTAAAGGGTTATACTCTTCCTATTGAACAGAAACTTTTCCTGAGTCGTCGTCCGTCTCTGAGCTGAAGGTTAAAAATAAACCTGGTGTTTAATCCATCGCAGCTCAGGAACCAATCAGAGGTCAGAGGTCGTCTGAGCAGAAGCAGCTGATTCTAATTAAATCAGAGTTTGAGAGATAAAGAGACGATGCAGCTCTGATCACAGCCATCGATCCTCAGCTGTTTGCAGCCGGATGGAAAACGCCGCCACGCTGGGATCCTCCGGCGCCCCGGGGCCCTGTTCGATTCCCCGCCGGGCCGGATGGCAGCAGACAGATGGCCGGCGTCACACAACGAGAAAAACAAGAACGATGACAACAAGAACGACGACACACAGCACAGCTGAAGTGAAATGAAATGTCAAAGCTCCTGCAGCCGCCGTCAGGGCTTCAGGAGGAGCTGAGGATTCTGGGTAATCACAGAGGAGTTCACAGGAAACGGTGAGGGCGCTATGACCTCTGACCTCTGAGATGTCGACTCAAACCAACCTGTACTGGTTCTTCAATCGTGATCCCCAGAGGATGAATCCTGCTGACTATGTTGACCTTTGACCTCTGCAAAACCATTTCTTTCTCTCACTCTCACATCAAAGCTCTGTTGTACTGGGTCAAATACGTTTCGTTGTCTATCGATCTTCATCAAGACTGACATTTTTCAATTGTTGTGTGGCTTCCTTTTCTTTAAATACTAGCTCTGAGCAGCTCACGGCTCTGCTCCACCGTTCTAAAAATAGCTTGCACCGACAATTAAAGGTAACGAACCTACTGCTATGACTATAGGGATTATGGCAATGGGCCAATTTGACTAAATGTTGAACTATCCCTTTAAGATTTAAAACAATCCATACCATGTGTGATTAACATGCTACAAGTATTCTGTGAGTTAAACTTGAACGCAGCTTGACTCCAACAGACTTAAGTCATTTTATAAACTTAGCAGGTCACATTACATTTCTAACGCTCTGGTCCTATAGGGATTATGGCAATGGGCCAATTTGCCAAAATGTTGAACTATCCCTTTAAGTACTTAATATACACCAATGCAATCGGTTGATCACAGGTGTTTACAATAATAATTAGAGGAAGTGACATCATCACAACACTGGAAAGCAGAGAGAAGAACTAGTATAGATACTCAACACTTAGGATTTTGAACGTTTTATTCAAGACCACAATAACAAAATAAAAAAAAACTTGTGGCAATTTAAAACAAAGAAGACAGAAAAAGGTCAAATATATTTAATCTCCCATATATAAATAAACCCATCATCTCTGAAAAATAAGGGGAAAAAAAGTAAATATTCATGTCATATTACATTCTATATAGGAAACACCTCTTCAGTGACTGTGATGCCTTCAATGACCCTCGGACTTTTCAACTTCATCAGCTCATGGACAGAAGACACAAATATTTTCTGGATTTTATTCGATTTTGTAGAGAAAAAAAAAGAAAAAAAATCTTCAGCAGGTTTGAACTGGTTCTCACAAGGTTAGAAACACACACACACACATGCACACACATGCACACAGACAGACACACACACAGTTGGAGATTATGCACACGAAGCCTCTGGGAGCTGCTGGACTGTTGCTGAGCTGAGCGGCTTATTTCTGAGAGGAGGACAGAAACAGAGACAACAGACACACAGACACACACACACACACACACACACACACACACACACACACACACACACACACACACACACACACACACACACACACACACGTATTGAATATGAGCTTAAAGATCTAAATTAGATACAGATATAAACTCCACAGTGAGTTTACAGTCGTGCTGCTGCAGCTTCACTTTCTGTTTGTTTCTGTTGCATGAATTTCCCTCTAAAACAACTCTGTGTGGTAACGTTGTGTTATTATCTCATAGCGTGGTGAATGTGCAGCTCACAACTTGTCCACCAGAGCGTTGTGGAGTTGTTGGATTGTGTATTTGATGAGTTTGATGATGAGGGAAACCAACCGAGAAATCCCATAATGAGCCTCCGTAGCGTAGCTCTGAGCAGCTCACGGCTCTGCTCCACCATTCTAAAAATAGCTTGCACCGACAATTAAAGAACAAAACAAAATGTTGAACTATCCTTTTAACATTAAAAACAATCAATAGTAATTTCTAAACCATTTCTATAAACTCTGGTCTCATTACATAATTTAAAGGGATAGTTCACTCAAAATTCAAATTGCACTCATTCGTTCGTCAAATTTGGACGAACCGTGATGAGAAGCTTCTGCTACAAAACAAGCTTGAAATATAGACTTATTTAATTTTTTTCGGAACAATTTCTCATGATGGGGCTTCAATACAAGAGGGACATTACATTCGAGCAGCATGGAGGTATTTGGATGTTTTTTGGTGTGTCTTTTTGGACGAAGAAAAGTGAGCTCCGTTCTCAACTGTCATATGGACATGCACTGCTACGCCGAGACCCCCTGTAACTCAGAGAAGCCACGGAGGACTCTGAAACTTCTCCCAGACCTGATGCTGCGTTCATAACAACTCGGAGGTCGGGATTCCCAACTCGGAAATGTCCGCCTTCCGACATCATTGCGTTCACGCTGCAGGAACTTGAAAGAGAAAAAACATGGATACCCGAAGGAAGTTTGGCGTATTGTGGCTCATCGCTGAATATGAAAAATCAATGCAGCAGTAAATTATGTTTATTTTGGAGATGAGACGCTGCAGATGAGTGCACATATAATGTTACAGCCTTGATACTGTAACAGTTAAACGTTATTTCCATCACATACGAGGAACCGCACCATTCACACCATACAACAATCACAGCTTAATATAAACGTATTTCATACAGGCTACTGCAATAATACACAAAAATATGCATTCAAACCTCAACAAATAACTTCTAATGTCTAAATTCTAACCGTTTAAGACGAGGGCCGCCATGTTTTGATGTTGTCGTGACGTCAAGTCGGAAAGTCGGAGCTCTGATATGATACCCGAGTTTCCGACCTGTAATTTCCGAGTTCGATGCCGTTCAATTCATTTTTTACAACTCGGAGCTTGTTTTTTTTCCGACTTCCGAGTTGTCTTGAACGCAGCATTAGTCCACATGAGGGTGAGTAGATAATGAGTGCAATTTGAATTTTGAGTGAACTATCCCTTTAAAAGATGATGATGAAGGTGATGTGACCTCTGTGACCTCTGTTTCCAAACAAAGCGGGACACTGAGACGTCCTGTTTGAGCTAATTGCTGAGGGGAAACGAGCGGCGGGCGGAGCTGTTTACTCAGGAAGAGGAGCTGAGGAGAAAGCAGCCACTTGTCTGCTGCAAGGAAATAACAGCCGTGTGTGTGTGTGTGTGTGTGTGTGTGTGTGTGTGTGCTCTCTCCGCTGCTTATTTATGCTCATTCTGTTCTGTTTTTTCCATGGCGGTCTGAGGGTGTCTGTCCCGGGGCCAAGCTCTGTGCCCTAGTTGCAGTTGGCAGAGCGTCGTCGTTCTCTCCGGCCGCGGTCCAACGTCCACACAGCACCTGTCAGCCAGGACACTACGGCGCTGTTCCTCTGTTCCTCCACCTGCAGAAGGAAAACACACCACACCGCCTCGCCTCACCTCAGCAGCACTGATGCATGATGGGAAGGAGGAGCAGACGGGTCAGACCGGCAGGAGCTCAAGACATGGAAAAATGTTGTCAAAGGGATAGTTCAACGTTATTTTGTCAAATTGGCCCATTGCCATAATCCCTATAGTCATAGCAGTAGGTTCGTTACCTTTAATTGTCGGTGCAAGCTGTTTTTAGAACGGCGGAGCAGAGCCGTGAGCTGCTCAGAGCTACGCTACGGAGGCTCATTATGGGATTTCTTGGTTTCCCTCATCAAACTCATCAAATACACAATCCAACAACTCCACAACGCTCTGGTGGACAAGTTGTGACCTGCACATTCACCACGCTATGAGATAATAACACAACGTTACCACACAGAGTTGTTTTAGAGGGAAATTCATGCAAAACCACTGATGCGTGTTGCCTTCAGGGACAGTTTTTCAGTTTTTCATCAACAGTCTCTGTATTTCCCTCTAAAACAACTCTGTGTGGTAACGTTGTGTTATTATCTCATAGCGTGGTGAATGTGCAGCTCACAACTTGTCCACCAGAGCGTTGTGGAGTTGTTGGATTGTGTATAACGAAATTACTGCTATGACTATATGGATTATGGCAATGGGCCAATTTGCCAAAATGTTGAACTATCCCTTTAAAGATCTCTTCGCCCATTAAAAGTGACAGTTATCGATCGGTTTGTTTGTGAAAAAGTCGTCTGACTTGATCCAAATGTTTTTTTCCATCTGACAAACTGTTCAAATCCTTTAAAAATGTTCAAATGACCGTGAAACGAAGAGAAAGAAAAGCAGCAGATCTTCATTCTCTGAAGTTTCCTGAGTTTTGCTGAATGTATAAAAAAAAAAATGCAAAGAGACAGAAAGTCAAAGATGAAACCTGTTCCTGCACCAATTAAGCCCCGCCCCCTGCAGCTACACACCTGACCCCCAGTGTGAGGTGTTGACCCCCACATTCTTCCCCGGAGCAGTTAAAGTGGTTTTTCCAGTTAATGAGGCTCCAAACTCAGAGACACCGACGACTGAAGGATCAGTGTCGATAAAACGTCTTCATGTCGACACGTAGAGTCAGGAACTCACCTGACGATGTGATGATGTGACCAGTCTGGACCTGTGACAAGTACAGAGCAGATTTTAGCACAACTTCACAGCTTCTTTTGCAGAATTTGCACCGAATTCAGACGTGAACCAACCTGGAGCTCCAGGGTTTAGGAGAATCTGCAAAAGATGCAAAGATCTTTCTCGCTGGTTGCTCTGTGTGAAATGCACTCCATCAGCGCTGATGCCACTTCTTTTTTATTTTATTTTCTTTGTCAGGTTCAGGCCGGGTTTTAGTGTCATCTTTACTGTTGTGGAGCATGAACACATGCATTGTCCAGTTGAACTCAGATTAAGGAGTATACATGCTGAAGAAAATACATTTTCTTTAACACTTTATAATAAGTAGGCCTACACACTATTAAGCATTAATAAATACTGAATGCATCATTTATAGCATGAATAATCATTAGTATGTAGTTTATAAATACAGTTAGTGCTTATCAGTGATGAGTAAAACATTTTTAACTGTTTATAAACTACATACTAATGAGTATTTAATGCTTAACTGATGCTTAATAGTGTGTAGCTACTTATTATAAAGTGTTACCCAATTTCCAATCACATTATCTGGGCGTCTTAGTCAGAGAAAGAAAACTCTGATATCAGTCGGACTAACACGTTTACATGAATTTATCCAGTTCTAGTCGGATTAAGGCAATAATTCTGTATTTTCAAGTGTCATGTGAACGTACTGAGTGTTTTTCATTCATCATCATCATCATCATCATCAGCTGATCTCTGATGTTTCTGTGGTTTGAACCTGTTTTAATCTGATTAAGATGCAGATCAGAGCTGCAGCTTTGTTTCTTTGTCTCTGTATGTGAACCCAAACACACACACACACACACACACACACACACACACACACACACACACACACACACACACACACACACACACACACACACACACACATGCACACACATTAACACATCAAAGAGCCGCCACGGTGACGACCTGCTCCTCCAACGCTAATTAACATATCAGATCAACACCGTTATTAGACGCTCGTCTGAATTAATCAAACACAGGAACTCACTGATCTCAGACCTGCTGCTGCTGCTGCTGCTGCTGGAAACAAAACAACCTCTGTGTTTTATTTAGTTCGGGGTTTTTCCATCCCATCATCATCATCAGGTGCAAACGGTGAAAACATGTTTTTTATTTTCTGTCCACGCTGAGAATAAACGGAGCTGAGTGTGTTTACAGAGAACGTCCACCTGCTGATTACACCGCACACTGCACACTCCTCCTCTGTCATTACTCTGAAACACTGTGAGCTCAGCCTCAACATGAAAAACTGGATTCAGATTGCTTTTCTACATTTATCGACTAATTATGTTAATTATGGAGCAAATTATTGTATTTTTGAAGCAGGAAAGATTTGATTTTAAGACTAATTGATGTTTTTGGGTAACCCTTTAATTTACAGGCCGTTAATTACGTGATAATGTCCATAAATACCCAAGAAATAACAAGTAATTGCACCATAATGTCTGGAAATAGCCTAGAAATAACGGTCAATTTCATAATAATCGCCAAGAAATAAAGACTGTTTGCGTAGAAATATCCCAGAAATAACAGTCAACTGCAACGACTTGGTGGAGAAAAATTCAAAGCATGAAAAGCATGTGTAATCTTTAGCCTTTACGAAAAACATGACATTATTATGAAACTGACCGGTATTTCTAGACTATTTCTTGACATTATTATAGCCTACAATTAATTGTTATTTCTATAATTAAAATAAAAAAAGACCTTTATTTGTAAATATGCAAATCAACGAAGTTTCCATATGGATCTTCAGCCTTTTCCAAAAGATGTGTATAAAAATATTTAAAAAACACACAGCTAAAATTAATTTAGACATTAATTGAAACATAAAAATTAAATTAAAAATACTTACTCTGGGGCGGTGCGTGGCGCAGTGGGTAAAGCGGCGTCAGGCAGACCTTTCCTGCATGTCATTCCCCCTCTCTCTGCCTCCCCCTTTCCTGTCTATCTATACTGTGTGCTATCAAATAAAGGCAAAAAGCCAAAAAAAGAAAACTTACTCTAAACTTAAATAACTTATTTTATTTGTCAAAAGTCAGAGGCGTTTTATGGCGAAGTTTTAGGGCCACATTGAGAAAAATAAAAATGATGACTTTATTCTCGTAATATTATGACTTTTTTCTCCTAAAATTATGACTTTTTGTAAAATTATCACTTTTTCCGCATAAAATAATGACTTTTTTCTCCTAAAATTATGACTTTTTTGTAACATTATGACTTTTTTTGTAAAATTATGACAGTTTTCTCATAAAGTTATTACTTTTTTGTAAAATTATGAATTTTTCACGTAAAATTATGAGTTTTTGTAAAATTATGACATTATTCTCATAATATGACTTTTTACTTGTAAAACTATGACTCTATTCATGAAGTCTATACTTTTTTTTTCTCCATGTGGCCCTAACACTCTGTCAGTGTTTCCTGTGTGATGAAGGGTTAACGTTGAGTTCGCTGACAGTCGTGATCATTTAATCAGTTTTAATTCAACTCATATTTCAGTGTTGTCAGATTAGTGGAGCTCAGTGTTTCCATGAAGTCCTGGCAGCTCTTGAACGCAGCATGGTGGTGGGGGTGGGGGGGTTGGGGGCAGCTGCCTGGGGGCTGCAGTCATCTTTATTCTGGAGGTTCTTTATTCTCCAGCTGTCAGAGCGGCGCTCTTCTCACATTATCACCGTCAGACGCTCTGAGGTGTCGCTGCAGCTCCAGCTCCAGACTCGGTCCGGTTTGTCAGCACGGCGGCCATGTTCTCCTCTCCACACGGGGGGGGGAGGCAGAGGGGAGGGGGGGCTGCAGGGGCTGATGGGTAAAAATAAACCTCAGAGACCAGTGAACGGTCGCTCGCCACCAGAACCAGCTCTGAACCTCAGCACCTGCTGCTCGCCGGCCAGTTTGTGAGTCTGTTGTTGCCTGGAGACCAACAACCCCCCAACCTACACCCCCCTACACCCCCCAAACCCAACCTCCATCAGTGGAGCCCAGAGCTTCAGTGTTTACCTGCTTTTAAAGGGACAACCAGGAGTTTTGTTAAAGCAAAGTGTTTCCACACTACATTTATGAGCCTCCGCACCGTGAAATTCTTTGACCGGTGCAAGACAGACTCATGTTTTCATTCATCAAGAATTAAAGTCAGAGGTTGGAAGACGATCACATACCGTCGTAGTTCCCACCATAAACGGCGATTCGGCGGCGTTATTCTCATGACTCGCCACGAAACCGAAAGTAAAGAAACGCTGGTCGGCTCGCCCAGCATTTCCACCACCACTAATAATAACAAAATAACCATAGAGACAAAACCATAGATTTATCTAAAATGGACCATTAACAAGTGGAAACGTAAATGCATCCACATTAACGTGAGACTTTTTTTAAAGTATATTTTTTAGGTGTTTTTGCCTTTATTTGATAGCACATAGTGAGATAGACAGGAAAGGGGGAGGCAGAGATTAATAGGCTATGAGACTTTTTTATTGTCGCAAAATTTTTCGTTCTGCCGATGGAGAAACTCCTCGTTGTCCCTTTAAAGAGGCATCATGGCGTCTGTCAGCTGCTGTCGGCGATCAGAGAGAAAACATCTGATCTTTATAAAATATTAAAGTGCAGGAGTTCATCATTAACATCATATTTACATCAGGTTTGTCTCCACTTCACTTCCCTCAGTTAAAATCAAATCATTACTAAACAGGTCCAGGATCAGCAGCAGAGAAAAGGCGGAAATAAAGACGATGAGGATGATGACTCAGCAGAATTAAAATCACATGATAGTAGAACAGTTCACCTGAGCTCCGTCCGACCTTTTATTTTTTTAAACTTTCGTTTCTGTTCCTGCACAACGGATGTTTTGTAACAAAAAATGTTGTGGTTTTCCACCTCCACAACTATTTGTTCTTCCTGACCGGTGGCGGTGACTCGTCGTGGTTTGTACTAATGCTGCGTTCGAGTCAGAGCTCCCACTTGCAAAGTCAGAGAAAAAAAATCTCCCTCGACTTCTCTGAGAATCAGTTGTCTGACGTCACACAACGTTCAACAGTAAAACATCAATTAAACTGCATTTTAAATCCAAAAATACAGTGAAATGTTCTTTTTTTAAATTGTTTCTGTGCCCTTTGTAATGTTTTTTATGCCTTTTTATCCCTGCAAACCCCCTGGTCCGACATGTTTGTGGTTATTCTGGTTGTGGTGCGTCTTGAACACCTTGAAGTCAGAAATCTGAGTTTTCAACTGGGAGATTCCGATTTGCGAATTGCCTTGAATGCAGCATTACTGTTCAAAAAGATGCAAACTAACTATAGTAAGAGCCTGAGGTCTGAAACATGTGAACCACACGGACCGAAAAGATGCAAACTACACTAACTGTTCAAAAAGATGCCACTGCAATTATCATGATGGGTCTGAAACATGCAGCTTATTGTTTAATAGATTGTAACTACACCAACCAGTTCTGAATGATGCCACATGAACTGTCCCTTTAACAGGAGTCAAACAACAAAACAAAACCTCAGAGCGTCTGTGTGACTCTGAGTGTTTTACCTGCAGACGTCAATAAACTACAACACTGTAAATCAACTTCTCTGTTTTCAGATGTCGAAGCGTCTATGGAAAGTTTCTCTTTTTCTTTTTCTCTTTTTCTTTCTAAATAACATTGAACTGTGTGAACTCGTGTTAAATCTCCTCTGAGACACCGGTGGACGTGGACATGTCTGCTCTGTGGAAACTCTTCACTGGACCATCAGATGCTAATCAGCTCTGTGTAAGCACAAAGAGTAAAAGAAGTAAAAAAAAAAAGAAGAAAAAAGCATATTTGCCTGATATTAGAGCCGGTGTTTTGGTGTTTTAGTCGTTGTCCCGGGGGGATGTTTTTCAGAGGACTAATTACTTCCAGACGTTATTTATTTCCTCCGTGCTGCTGCTGCTGGAGTCACCTGCAGAAGAGAAGAACAGGAAACAAAGATCTTCTCCGAGCACGAGCTTCACTCTCAACACTGTGATGAAGATGTTTCCTCCTTCAGCTGAGGATGATTTGATGAAGACAATTTAAAAATAAACAGTGCAGAGATAGAAAAACTGCAAAAAATGTCACAAGGAAAAAATAAGTCAAGTGCAGCATTAGGAAAATGAATTAATATTAAAGGGATCGTACAACATTTTGGCAAATTGGCCCATTGCCATAATCCCTATAGTCATAGCAGTAGGTTCGTTACCTTTAATTGTCGGTGCAAGCTGTTTTTAGAACGGCGGAGCAGAGCTGTGAGCTGCTCAGAGCTACGCTACGGAGGCTCATTATGGGATTTCTTGGTTTCCCTCATCAAACTCATCAAATACACAATCCAACAACTCCACAAACAACGCTCTGGTGGACAAGTTGTGAGCTGCACATTCACCACGCTATGAGATAATAACACAACGTTACCACACAGAGTTGTTTTAGAGGGAAATTCATGCAAAAAAAACTGATGCATGATGCCTTCAGGGACACTTTTTCATCAAACAGTCTCTGCATTTGCATTTCACACACACAAAGACATTCAAGAAAATGGACAGCTAAACAGAAAAGTCTTCAGTTTGGCTTTGAAGGAGCACAGCGTTGGATGGTAGTGATGTAAAACTCAACAGAAACAGAATCCAGTGGGAATTCAACACTCATGAATAAACAATATCACAGTTTGTTAGAGCAAGTTCAGGAGGAGAAAAGAAAAGACGATGTTCATCTCTGCTGTTCAAGGCAGAGGAGACTGGTCTGGAGGTATGGGTGACACGACTTCCTAATGAGCTAATCAACCGTCACCTGGAGTTAATATTTACCCGATTCCTCCTCTTCTTATCACAGCTACTGTTAGCTGATCAATAAACCAGTTGATCATTGACTATATTATCTGATCGGCTCTGGACGCTGAAGCCGAGTTGCACCTCATATTCAAATAACCGTCTCATCTCCTCCGAGTCGCTTCGATCGTTTTTTTTTTTGCAAATTCCTTTACGACGGATAATAAATAATAAAACCGCGTCTGATCGACTCAGACGGGTTCTTTACTGGCAGCTGTAAAAGCTCGTTATGTAAAAACATCTGGATCAAAGCCCTGAAAAGGATCCAGTGTGTGTGAGGATGTTGTCTGAGGGAGGAGGAGGTTTATCAGTGAGACAGAAAGAACAGATAACAGTGTGTTTGATGACTTTACCTGTAGCAGCAGCAACAAGTGCGATGTTTATGTAAGGAGGGGTGTTACGTTCCTTTATATGATGATGTTGATGTTAAACAGCTTCATCCATCATCATCATCATCATCATCATCACCTCTCCTCTGCTGAGCACAAGTCTTTAACTTGATTGATTAATATCATCAGGGCTAATACTTTACAATAACTTACACTTTACTTTAGGGTACACAAAAAGACTAAGAAATAGTCAGTTCCTCATTTCAGTAACTACTCTAATTTTGTGTACCTTATTGTAAAGTGTTATTCTGAAAGTTTGATGTCACACTCTGGTCAATCAGACTGTGGGTCAGGTATTCAATATCACACATAGGTGTGATGCTTCTATGTTTTCTTACACAGTGAAGATGAGTGACGCCTTTCCATGTTCATATCTATGCAGACGATATGTTTATGACGTAGATGGATAAAACACACAGAGCTTGTTGTTCCTTTGTTTCCATCTACAAGTCCAACACATAAAGTTTCCTTCCAATCATTGATATGGAGCTTGAAGACAAAGCATTTGGTTCCACTGGGGATTGAACCCAGGACCTTCTGCGTGTAAAGCAGACGTGATGACCACTACACTATAGAACCACTTCACATTTAGCTTCCTGCCAATTAGTCAGGTTCCAAATTACATTCTGTGTTCAAAAGGCCAAATAGTGAACATCTCGTCCTGTCCAGTCAAGTTTATTCTTGACTTTAAGAATCAGAGCTCAGAGTCGTTTAATGAGTTCAACACCAGCTGAACAAAAAGGGTTCAGTGGTTGTTGTTAAACCTGCACAGATAGAAACCTCTGATCTCCTTTGTTTCCATCTAGAAGTCCAACACATGAAGTTTCCTTCCAATCAGATCTTGATCTTGAAGACAAATCATTTGGTTCCACTGGGGATTGAACCCAGGACCTTCTGCGTGTAAAGCAGACGTGATGACCACTACACTATAGAACCACTTCACATCTGACTTCCTGTCTTACCTGCTTGTGAGTCAGGTTTTAAATTACATTCTGTGTTAAAAAGGCCGAGTAGTGAACATCTCGTCCTGTCCAGTCAAGTTTGACCTGAAGAATCAGAGCTCAGAGTCGTTTAATGAGTTCAACACCAGCTGAACAAAAAGGGTTCAGTGGTCTGATTGTGACAGTGTGACAGTGAACACCACGTACAGACTTTGGTAGAGTCGTCTTTGTAGATCAATAACAGCTGAAGAGATGTTGTGAATTCTGTACAGACAGAAGCAGATTTCATCAAGAAGTCCACCACATGTGTTGGAGTGTGTAAGTCCAATCATTGATCTCAACTTTGGAGACAAATCATTTGGTTCCACTGGGGATTGAACCCAGGACCTTCTGCGTGTAAAGCAGACGTGATGACCTCTACACTATAGAACCACTTCATGTGTTACTTCCTGTCTTACCTTCCCATGAGTCAGGTTTTAAATTACAGTCTGTGTTACAGTAAAAAGGCAGATCAGTGAACGTCTCGTCCTGTGACAGTGAACACCACATACAGACGTGGACAAAATTGTTGGTACTCATCATCTGCATCTATGCAGACGATACAGTCGTTTATAGAGATGAATAAAAGCTGAAGAGGTTGTTGTTAAATCTGTACAGATGGAAACATATTTCCTTGGTTTTCATCTAGAAGAAGTCCATCACATCAAGTTCTCCTTCCAATTATTGATCTTGAAGACAAACGATTTGGTTCCACTGGGGATTGAACCCAGGACCTTCTGCGTGTAAAGCAGACGTGATGACCACTACACTATAGAACCTCTTCCTATTGCTTTGATGAAAGACTTACAGTCGTGGAGAAAATAGTCGGTATCTTCTGTAAAGAAAGAAAAACCCACAGTTGTCACTGAAACAACTGATCGATAGGTGATCAAACAACTGACCCTGGTAAACGTCCCTCTGATCCAGGTTCATGCTGTTTGTGATGTGCAGAGAAACTTCAGTGTTTTCCTGCTGCTTCATGATGCTTCAAATCATCAGTGTGACATTCAATGAGCCTAGTTCACGTTGGTGTCGTGCTTCTATGTTTTCTTATACAGTGAAGATGAGTGACACCTTTCCATGTTCACATCTATGCAGACGGTATGTTTATGTAGATGGTTAAAAAACAAGAGCTTGTTGTTAAACCTCCACAGAGCGAAACCTCTGATTTCCTTTGTTTCCATCTAGAAGTCCAACACATCAAGTTTCCTTCCAATCATTGATCTCCGCCTTGAAGATAAATCATTTGGTTCCACTGGGGATTGAACCCAGGACCTTCTGCGTGTAAAGCAGACGTGATGACCACTACACTATAGAACGACTTCATGTCTTGCTTCCTGTCTTACCTGGCCATTAGTCAGGTTCCAAATTACACTCTGTGTTAAAAAGGCCGAGTAGTGAACGTCTCGTCCTGTCCAGTCAAGTTTATTCTTGACCTGAAGAATCAGAGCTCAGAGTCGTTTAATGAGTTCAACACCAACTGAACAAAAAAGGATCCAGTGATCTGATGGTGACAGTGTTGTAGATGAATAACAGCTGAAGAGGATGTTGTGAAGTCTGTACAGACAGAAACAGATTTCATCTAGAAGTCCAACACAAGTGTTGGAGTGTGTTAGTCCAACCATTGATCTCAACTTCGGAGACAAATCATTTGGTTCCACTGGGGATTGAACCCAGGACCTTCTGCGTGTAAAGCAGACGTGATGATCACTACACCATAGAACCACTTCATGTTTTACTTCCTGTCTCACCTTCCCATGAGTCAGGTTTTAAATTACGCTCTGTGTTACAGTAAAAAGGCAGATCAGTGAACGTCTCGTCCTGTGACAGTGAACACCACATACAGACGTGGACAAAATTGTTGGTACTCATCATCTGCATCTATGCAGATGATACAGTCGTTTCTGTAGATGAATGGAAGCTGAAGAGGTTGTTGTTAAGTCTGTACAGATGGAAACAGATTTCCTTGGTTTTCATCTAGAAGAAGTTCTCCTTCCATCATTGATCTTGAAGACAAATGATTTGGTTCCACTGGGGATTGAACCCAGGACCTTCTGCGTGTAAAGCAGACGTGATGACCACTACACTATAGAACCATATCCTTTGCTTTATGATAAAATAGTCAGTATCTTCTGTAAAGAAAGAAAAACCCACAGTTGTCACTGAAACAACTGATCGATAGGTGATCAAACCACTGACCCTGGTAAACGTCTCTCTGATCCACCAGGTCAGGTTCACGCTGTTTGTGATGTGCAGAGAAACGTCAGTGTTTTCCTGCTGTTTTAAATGCTTCAAATCATCAGTGAGATGTTTAATGACCCCAGTTCACATTGGTGTCATGCTTCTATGTTTTCTCATACAGTGAAGATGAGTGACGCCTTTCCATGTTCACATCTATGCAGACGATATGTTTATGTAGATGTATAAAACTAGAGAGGTTGTTGTTAAACCTCTACTGAGTGAAACCTCTGATCTCCTTTGCTACTATCTAGAAGTCCAACACATCAACTGGTAGTCAAATCATTGATTTCAACTTTGGAGACAAATTATTTGGTTCCACTGGGGATTGAACCCAGGACCTTCTGCGTGTAAAGCAGACGTGATGACCACTACACTATAGAACTTCTGTAAAAACTTCTGTAAAGAAAGAAAAACCCACAGTTGTCACTGATCGATAGGTGATCAAACCCTTGACCTGGTAAACGTCCCTCTGATCCACTGGTCAGGTTCACGCTGTTTGTGATGTGCAGAGAAACATCAGTGTTTTCCTGCTGCTTTATAATGCTTCACATCATCATTGTGGCGTTCAATGACCCCAGTTCACATTGGTGTCATGCTTCTATGTTTTCTTATACAGTGAAGATGAGTGACGCCTTTCCATGTTCACATCTATGCAGACGATATGTTTATGTAGATGGTTAAAACACAAGAGTTTGTTGTTAAAGCTCCACTGAGTGAAACCTCTGATTTCCATCTACAAGTCCAACACATCAAGTTTCCTTCCACTCATTGATCACGTTCTTGAAGACAAATGATTTGGTTCCACTGGGGATTGAACCCAGGACCTTCTGCGTGTAAAGCAGACGTGATGACCACTACACTATAGAACCACTTCATGTGTTACTTCCTGTCTCACCTGCCGGTCAGTCAGGTTTTAAATTACACTCTGTGTTAAAAAGACAGAGTAGTGAACGTCTCATCCTGTCCAGTCAAGTTTATTTTTGACCTGAAGAATCAGAGATCAGAGTTGTTTAATTAGTTCAACACCAACTGAACAAAAACGATCCAGTGGTCTGATGGTGACAGTGTGACAGTGAACACCACATACGGACGTTGGTACTCATCATCTGCAACAATGCATCTATTTTTGTTCATCTGTAGATGAATAACAGCTGAAGAGGATGTTGTGAAGTCTGTACAGACAGATGCAGACTTCATATAGAAGTCCAACACATGAAGTGTTAGTCCAATCATTGAGCTCAACTTTGGAGACAAATCATTTGGTTCCACTGGGGATTGAACCCAGGACCTTCTGCGTGTAAAGCAGACGTGATGACCACTACACTATAGAACCTCTCCTCTGAATAACACATACCGACGTGGACAAATTATTGGTACTCATCATCTGCATCTATGCAGACGATACAGTCGTTTATAGAGATGAATAAAAGCTGAAGAGGTTGTTGTTAAATCTGTACAGATGGAAACAGATTTTCTTGGTTTTCATCTAGAAGAATTCCATCACATGTTCTCCTTTCAATCATTGATCTTGAAGACAAATCATTTGGTTCCACTGGGGTTTGAACCCAGGACCTTCTGCGTGTAAAGCAGACGTAATGACCACTACACTATAGAACCACTTCCTTTCCTTTAATGAACCACTTACAGTCGTGGATAAAATAGTCGGTATCTTCTGTAAAGAAAGGAAACCCCACAGTTGTCACTGAAACAACTGATCGATAGGTGATCAAATCCTTGACCCTGGTAAACGTCCCTCTGATCCACCAGGTTCATGCTGTTTGTGATGTGCAGAGAAACTTCAGTGTTTTCCTGCTGTTTTAAATGCTTCAAATCATCAGTGTGGCATTCAATGACCCCAGTTCACATTGGTGTCATGCTTCTATGTTTTCTTATACAGTGAAGATGAGTGACGCCTTTCCATGTTCACATCTATGCAGACGATACGTTTATGTAGATGGATAAAACACACAGGGCTTGTTGTTAAACCTGCACAGATAGAAACCTCTGATTTCCTTTGTTTCCATCTAGAAGTCCAACACATGAAGTTTCCTTCCAATCATTGATCTCGTTCTTGAAGACAAATCATTTGGTTCCACTGGGGATTGAACCCAGGACCTTCTGCGTGTAAAGCAGACGTGATGACCACTACACTATAGAACCACTTCACATTTGACTTCCTGTCTTACCTGCTCGTGAATCAGAGCTCAGAGTCGTTTAATGAGTTCAACACCAGCTGACAAAACCAGCAAAAGACGTTCACTGCCCTGTCTTTTTAACACTGAGTGTGATTTAAAACCTGACTGACCGGCAGGTGAGACAGGAAGTCAAACATGAAGTGGTTCTATAGTGTAGTGGTCATCACGTCTGCTTTACACGCAGAAGGTCCTGGGTTCAATCCCCAGTGGAACCAAATGGTTTGTCTTCAAGGTGGAGATCAATGATTGGAAGTTGGACTTCTAGATGGAAACCAAGGAAATCAGAGGTTTCTACCTGTGGAGGTTTAACAACAACCTCTCATGTGTTATTCATCTACATAACTTGAATGAATCTACGCACTTGATGTGATGGACTTCTTCTAGATGACAACAAAGAAAATCTGTTTCCATCTGTACAGATTTAACAACAACCTCTTCAGCTGTTATTCGTCTACATAAACAACTGTATCGTCTGCATAGATGCAGATGATGAGTACCAACATTTTGTCCACGTCTGTACGTGGTGTTCACTGTCACACTGTCACCATCAGACCACTGGACCCTTTTTTTGTTCAGCTGGTGTTGAACTCATTAAACGACTCTGAGCTCTGATTCTTCAGGTCAAGAATAAACTTGACTGGACAGGACGAGACGTTCACTGCTCTGTCTTTTTAACACAGAGTGTAATTTAAAACCTCACTAACGGTCAGGTAAGACAGGAAGTAACCATGCAGTGGTTCTATAGTGTAGTCGTCATCACGTCTGCTTTACACGCAGAAGGTCCTGGGTTCAATCCCCAGTGGAACCAAATCATTTGTCTCCAAAGTTGAGATCAATGATTGGAAGGAAACTTGATGTGTTGGACTTCTAGATGGAAACAAAGGAGATCAGAGGTTTCTATCTGTGCAGGTTTAACCATCCATCAGCTCATGTTGAACTCATTAAACGACTCTGAACTCTGATTCTTTGAGTCAAGAATACGCTTTACTGGACAGGATGAGACGTTCACTGCTCTGTCTTTTTAACACAGAGTGTAATTTAAAACCTGATTAATTGGCAGGTAAGACAGGAAGTAAAACATAGAGTGGTTCTATAGTGTAGTGGTCATCACGTCTCCTTTACACGCAGAAGGTCCTGGGTTCAAACCCCAGTGGAGCCAAATTGTTTGTCTTCAAGATCAATGATTGGAAGGAAACTTGATGTGATGGACCTCTTCTAGATGAAAACCAAGGAAATCCATTTCCATCTGTACAGATTTAACAACAACCTCCTCAGCTGTTATTCATCTCTATAAAGGACTTTATCGTCTGCATAGATGCAGATGATGAGTACCAACAATTTGTCCACGTATGTATGTGGTGTTCACTGTCACACTGTCACCATCAGACCACTGGACCCTTTTTGTTCAGTTGGTGTTGAACTCATTAAACGACTCTGAGCTCTGATTCTTCAGGTCAAGAATAAACTTGACTAGACAGGACGAGACGTTCACTGCTCGGCCTTTTTAACACAGAATGTAATTTAAAACCTGACTGACCAGTAGGTAACACAGGAAGTAAGTAGTAGAAGTAGAAGTAGAAGTAGAAGTAAAACATGAAGTGGTTCTATAGTGTAGTGGTCATCACGTCTGCTTTACACGCAGAAGGTCCTGGCTTCAATCCCCAGTGGAACCAAATGATTTGTCTTCAAGGTTGAGATCAATGATTGGAAGAAAACTTGATGTGTTGGACTTCTAGATGTAAACAAAAGTAATCAGAGGTTTCCATCTGTGAAAGTTTAACAAGAAGCTCTTTGTATTTTAACCATCTACATAAACGTATCGTCTGCATAGATGTGAACATGGAAAGGCGTCACTCATCTTCACTGTATAAGAAAACATAGAAGCATGACAGCAATGTGAACAGGGGTCATTGAATGCCACACTGATGATTTGAGGCATCATAAAGCTGCAAGAAAGTTTCACTGCACATCACAAACAGTGTGAACCTGACCTGGTGGATCAGAGGGACGTTTACCAGGGTCAAGGGTTTGATCGCCTGTCGATCAGTTGTTTCAGTCACAGTTGTGGTTCCTTATTTCTTTACAGAAGATACCGACTATTTTGTCCACGTCTACAACTGTTTCATTAAACTAAGGGAAGTGGTTCTATAGTGTAGTAGTCATCACGTCTGCTTTACACGCAGAAGGTCCTGGGTTCAATCCCCAGTGGAACCAAATTGTTTGTCTCCAAGGTTGAGATCAATGATTGGAAGGAAACTTGATGGTGTTGGACTTCTAGATGAAACCAAGGACATATGTTTCCATCTGTGCAGATTTAACAACATCCTCTTCAGCTTTTATTCATCTCTATAAACTACTGTATCGTCTGCATAGATGCAGATGATTAGTACCAACAATTTGCCTACGTCTGTATGTGGTGTTCACTGTCACACTGTCACCATCAGACCACTGGATCCTTTTTGTTCAGCTGGTTTTGAACTCATTAAACGACTCTGAGCTCTGATTCTTAAAGTCAAGAATAAACTTGACTGGACAGGATGAGACGTTCACTGCTCTGCCTTTTTAACGCAGAATGTAATTTAAAACCTGACTAACGAGCAGGTAAGACAGGAAGTCAAATGTGAAGTGGTTCTATAGTGTAGTGGTCATCACGTCTGCTTTACACGCAGAAGGTCCTGGGTTCAATCCCCAGTGGAACCAAATGATTCCTCTCCAAAGTTGAGATCAATGATTGAACCAACACTTGATGTGTTGGACTTCTGTCTGTACAGACTTCACAACATCCTCTTCAGTTGTTATTACGACTGTGTTATCTGCATAGATGCAGATGATGAGTACCAACGTCTGTATGTGGTGTTCACTGTCACCACTGGACCCTTTTTGTTCAGTTGGTGTTGAACTCATTAAACGACTCTGAGCTCTGATTCTTCAGGTCAAGAATAAACTTGACTGGACAGGACGAGACGTTCACTACTGTGTCTCTTTAACACAGAGTGTGATTTAAAACCTGACTCACGAGTAGGTAAGACAGTAAGTCAATTGTGAAGTGATTCTATAGTGTAGTGGTCATCACGTCTGCTTTATACGCAGAAGGTCCTGGGTTTAATCCCCAGTGGAACCAAATGATTTGTCTTCAAGATCGAGATCAATGATTGGAAGGAAACTTGATATCTTGGACTTCTAGATGGAAACAAAGGAGATAAGAGGTTTTTGGAGGTTTAACAACAAGCTCTCGTGTTTTATCCATCTACATAAACGTATCGTCTATGTATCGTGTATCGTACAGACTATTTTGTCCACATCTGTAAGTGTTTCATAAAACTAAGGGAAGTGGTTCTATAGTGTAGTGGTCATCACGTCTGCTTTACAAGCAGAAGGTCCTGGGTTCAATCCTCAGTGGAACCAAATGTTTTGTCTTCAATGATTGGAACGAGAACTTGATGTGATGGACTTCTTCGACTGTATCGTCTGCATAGATGCAGATGATGAGTACCAACAATTTTGTCCACGTCTGTATGTGGTGTTCAATGTCACACTGTCACCATCAGACCACTGGACCCTTTTTGTTCAGCTAGTGTTGAACTCATTAAACGACTCTGAGCTCTGATTCTTAAAGTCAAGAATAAACTTGACTGGACAGGACGAGATGTTCACTGCTCTGTCTTTTTACTGTAACACAGAATGTAATTTAAAACCTGACTCATTGGCAGGTAAGACAGGAATTCAATTGTGTTGTGGTTCTATAGTGTAGTGGTCATCACGTCTGCTTTACACGCAGAAGGTCCTCGGTTCAATCCCCAGTGGAACCAAACGATTTGTCTTCAAGGTGGAGATCAATGAGTGGAAGGAAACTTGATGTGTTGGACTTCTAGATGGAAACAAAGGAAATCAGAGGTTTCTATCTGTGCAGGTTTAACAACAAGCCCTGTGTGTTTTAACCATCTACATAAACGTATCGTCTGCATAGATGTGAACATGGAAAGGTGTCACTCATCTTCACTGTAGAAGTAAACATAGAAGCATGACACCACTGTGAACTGGGGTCATTGAACACCACACTGATGATGTGAAGCATCATAAAGCAGCAGGAAAACACTGAACTTCCATCTGTGCAGATTTAACAACAAGCTCTTCAGTTTTTATTCATCTACATAAACGACTGTATCGTCTGCATAGATGCAGATGATGAGTACCAACAATTTGTCCATGTCTGTATGTTCACTGTCACACTGTCAAGTCAAATATCAATGTGGAGTGGTTCTATAGTGTAGTGGTCATCACGTCTGCTTTACACGTAGAAGGTCCTGGGTTCAATCCCCAGTGGAACCAAATGATTCATCTTTGATTGGAAGGAAACTTAAATGTGTTGGACTTCTAGATGGAAACAACGGAGATCAGAGGTTTCTATCTGGGAAAGTTTAACAACAACCTCTCTAGTTTTATCCATCTACACAAACGTATCGTCTGCATAGATGTGAACATGGAAAGGCGTCACTCATCTTCACTGTAGAAGAAAACATAGAAGCATGACACCTATGTGAACTGGGGTCATTGAACGCCACACTGATAATGTGAAGCATCATAAAGCAGCAGGAAAACACTGAAGTTTCACTACACATCACAAACAGCATGAACCTGCTGGTAAAGAGGGACGTTTACCAGGGTCAAGGGTTTGATCACCTATCGATCAGGTGTTTTAGTCACAGTTGTGGGTTTCTCTTTCTTTACAGAAGATACCGACTATTTTGTCCACGTCTGTAAGTGTTTCATAAAACTAAGGGAAGTTGTTCTATAGTGTAGTGGTCATCATGTCTGCTTTACACGCAGAAGGTCCTGGGTTCAATCCCCAGTGGAACCAAATGATTTGTCATCGAGATCAATGATTGGAAGTTGGACTTGTCAATGAAAACAAAGGAGATCAGTGTTTTCCATCTGTGAAGGTTTAACAACAACCTCTCGTGTTTTATCCATCTACATAAACGTATCATCTGCATAGATGTGAACATGGAAAGGCGTCACTCATCTTCACTGTGTAAGAAAACATAGAAGCATGACACCGATGTGAACAGGGGTCATTTAACGCCACACTGATGATTAAAAGCATCATAAAACTTGAATCATGAGCAGGTAAGACAGGAAGTCAAATGTGAAGTGGTTCTATAGTGTAGTGGTCATCACGTCTGCTTTACACGCAGAAGGTCCTGGGTTCAATCCCCAGTGGAACCAAATGATTCATCTTTAAGAACGAAATCAATGATTGGAAGGAAACTTCATGTGTTGGACTTCTAGATGGAAACAAAGGAAATCAGAGGCTTGAATCTGTTGAGGTTTAACAACAAGCTCTTTTGTTTTAACCATCTACATAAACGTATCGTCTGCATAGATGTGAACATAGAAAGGCGTCACTCATCTTCACTGTATAAGAAAACATAGAAGCATGACACCCAACTGTGAACTGGGGTCATTGAACGCCACACCGATGAAGTGAAGCATCATAAAGCAGCAGGAAAACACTGAAGTTTCTCTGCACATCACAAACAGCATGAACCTGGTGGATCAGAGGGACGTTTACCAGGGTCAAGGGTTTGATCACCTATTGATCAGTTTAATGGATCAATGTGCCAACAACAACAACAACAGCGAGGTACCGACCTCCTGTTCCACTCAACTGCTACAGCTGCTGACATTTATCTCCTTCAGCTAATTATTGACTGAAGTTTAAGACAGGAGGAAATAAAAACGACCTGGTGTCAGTAAACGCAGCACTCTAATCAGAGCAAAGCTGTTCATGGAGGCAGCAGCGATAAAACATCCAACACATCCATCACAGAGACAGGAAGACCAGCGATCACAGCGACGGACGGAAAACTGGAGCTGATCCAGAGTCAGAAACAGGAAGATAAATTCAAAACTAATGTTTTCATTTCAAACTGATCAATACATATCAACGGGTCAAAGGTCAGGAACCAGTTTCCAGACAAAAGGCCTCAGCAGGAGGTTTATTTAATTTAACTTTAATTAAAAGTCTGATTTCGTGGCTGATGAAACATTTTTTAAGCTCAAACGGCCGTGTAATGAACTTCATGTTGAACACGAGTCTCTGCCGGTTAATTAATCCTACAAATGATGTAGCCTATGGTGTATTTTCCCAGATTGAACTGCTAATTAATGAAATAACTCCTATGGAACAAGAAATTATTAAAACGTCTTACTGTGCTGTAATTGTACATTTGGAAACCAGAGTCACATTAAGACGATTTTATATATAACAGTGTTTTTTTTCTTCTTTTTTAATCAGTGCAGAGAACGACTTCATTAACCTGAGGATCAGGAAGCAGCTAAATTACAACAAAGACAATCAGGACGAAGGATTATAGAAGTCAGAGGTGAATAAAGGAGGTGATTCTCTTGTCCCAGCACTGCAAAAACTCAATATCTTACCAAGAATATTTGTCTTATTTCTAGTCAAAATGTCATTTCTAGTCAAAGCAAATCTCATTCTACTTAAAATAAGACTCATCACATTAAAAGCAGCTTGTTTTTAGACACTTTTTCCTTCTTTCAAGCAGATTTTCACTTGAAATAAGTAGAAAAATCTGATAGTGGGGCAAGTTTTTCTTTCTTATTACAAGCACAAAAAACTTCCTTTCACTGGCAGATTTTTCTACTTATTTCAAGTGAAAATTAGTTTGAAACAAGTGAAAATTATCTAAAAACAAGTTCATTTTTAGGTGATGAGTCTTATTTTAAGTGGAAAGAGATTAAGTTTTGACTAGAAATGAGACATTTTGACAAGAAATAAGACAAATATTCTTGGAAATTTTTTTGCAGTGTGTGTGTGAACGCGTTGTCAGTGTGGCCAAGATGTCGACTCAGATCAGGACGTTTACACTGCAAAAACTCAAAATCTTTCCAAGAATATTTGTCTTATTTCTTGTCAAAATGTCTCATTTCTAGTCAAAACTAATCTCCTTCCACTTACGTAAGACTCATCACCTAAAAATGAACTTGTTTTTAGATCATTTTCACTTGTTTCAAACTAATTTTCACTTGAAATAAGTAGAAAAATCTGCCAGTTAAAGCAAGTTTTTTTGTGTGCTTGGAATAAGAAAGAAAACTTGCTTCACTATCAGATTATCTTAAGTGAAAAATCTGCTTGAAAGATGTAAAAAGTGTCTAAAAACAAGCTACTTTTTTATGTGATGAGTCTTATTTTAGGTATAATGAGATTTGTTTTTGACTAGAAATAAGACAAATATTCTTGGTAAGATATTGAGTTTTTGCAGTGTGTTCAGATCAGATTTGCACCATTTGCTGTTTGGAGCCTGAGGTAAAGTGAGCGTGACGGCCGAGACGAGCCGAGTCGAGATCATGAAGTCGCAGAGGCTGCACGTCAGGAAACAAGCCGGCTGCAAAGAGACAACGACCCCCCCCCACCCCATCACCCCCCACCCCCACCTCCACCTCCACTCCTCTGCTGCAGAGCTGCAACACTCAGGCTGAGTATGTACATGTATGTGCTCATGTACATGTATGTGCTGTGGGTGGGTGGGGGAGGGGCCGGGGTCTCACTTTCAATCTGGATGCACATAAATCAAGTCGATGCAAACGGCAGCTTCACTCTGAAACCTGCCCCCCCTCAACCCCTCTACCCCTCCTCCCTCTGATCAATACTAAACGCTGACGTATTACAGTAACGATGTTCAGTTTGATGCTGTTCTGCTTCCTCTTCTCTTTTATGTAAATTCATATGATGATGAGGGTGAGGATGTTGTTCAATCAATCAAATCAAATAAACTTTATTTGTCCCATGGGGAAATTTGTCTTGGGCAAGGGAGTTATGATAGCTGCCATGTACATGTAAAACATCCATACAAAATATATAATATACAATACACCAGTACCAAAGGCAAACAAATCCAAGAGAAGAGAGAGAAAGAAAGTGCGGGGTGCAATAAATACTTATGATACAAATTCAAATAAGAAAACATACAAAAAAAAGCAAAAAGAAAGAGCAAGGGATGTTGGTATAAGCCAGCAGGTGGACAGGCTAACCGGATGTAATTGATATGTCGACTGATCCTCAAACTGAAGCTGCTTCTGATCGATCAGAGATTAGTGATTAAAATGATTCTATCATCTCCTCCTTCCTCCTGAAATCACCCGAAGAGGAACCACAGCTTCGTATTAAACAGAAGTTTGGTTAATTATAACTGAAATAGTTAATGATTATATAGATGTTCTTGGTACGATTCTTGTCTGTAACAACATCTCTGTCCCGTCTGTCCGTCCTGGGTGATGATCCCTCCTCTGTTGCTCACCCTGAGGTTTCTCCTGGTTTTCCCTGTTAAAAGGGTTTCTATGGAGTTTTTCCTCAGTGGATGTGAGGGTCTAAGGACAGAGGATGTTGTTATGATGGGATGTAAAGCCCTTTGAGACAAACTGTTGGTAAAAAGGGCTATACTAAAATTGCCTTGCCTTGCCCTTGCCATGACTGGCAGAGAAAAATTCCCTATCACGATTATTCTGCATTAATTCACTTCACAACACTATGAATGTGTAAAATCAAATATAGTCAAAATATAATTCCATTACGTATCATATACACAAAATATTTCAAGTATCTATTAATAAATGTCCAATTATTCATCCTCCAGGGGAAGTGTTTGAAATATTAAAGTCATTAATTGTCATCTAGACCAAATGGTTAAGTTCATTTTAATTGTTACAAATGACACACTGACATATTTATTTTAAATTCCTACTAATTCAATGTTTCATTGGGTAAATTGACATGAAAGTAATTGAACCCAGTATGTGTACGTAGTCCTACTGTACTGGTTCTGACATAATATTTTTTGGAAAGTGACAGTATTGAGGAATCTTTACGATTAATAAATTGTGTCGTTTAATACCATGATTAATTGTGAAAACATGTGACTGTGATGTCACTAAATTGAAATAAAAACAAAAAAAAACAGAACACCTGGGTCGTAGAGACAATAGAAGAGGAAGTGGACGGTTAATGGATCATCGGTCCTGAGGGACGCCACCACCATCGTCATCACACTGGTGTCAGCTGTAAAGTGTGAAGTGCTCTGACTCCACTGTGGTGGACGACGTGTTGTTAAGAGACAACAGCCGAGTCCTCCGACCTTCACGCTCTTTGAAAAACTGAACTGAGATCAGTTGGTCGTATCACAGAGAGAGAGAGACAACCTCAACAACATTTCTTTCTCCATAACTTGAGGTTTTAAGTCTTTGAATGCATCGTCCCTTTAATTTACAGGCAACTAAATACCTGATAATGTCAAGAAATAGCTTAATAATATTTTTCATAAAGGTTAAAGATTACACATGCTTTTCATGCTTTGGGATTTTTGGGAAAGGACAGAATTTTTCTCCACCAAGTCTCTGAAATTGTCAATTACAATCAGTTATTTCTAGGCTATTTCTAGACATTATCAGGTAATTAGCATCCTGTAAATGAAAGTCTTGCTGCTGCATTGAGAGCCTGCGTCAGGTTCAAGGTCCCTGGTTATAAACAGACTCTGCTGTTCTGTGTGGTTCAGCTCTGGTGAACTGGCTTCACAGGGGAAACGTCTGGCTTCGTTACACCTTTAACCAGCTGTTTGATGCCCGACGACTCCTGCAGCTCTGACTGACTGGGAGTCAATGTAAAGATCCAGAGGAGGAGGAGGAGGAGGAGGAGGAGGAGGAGGAGGAGGTGAAGCTGCTTCAGTCTCTGATCATTAATCACAAGGTTTGAACATTTGATCAATTTCAGCAGCAGGTTCAGGTTCAGGTTCATGGTGACAGGAAACACATAAAAATCTGTTGAATTGTTCAAATTTTGTTCAGTAAAACAACTTTTTTAAAGGGACAATGAGGAGTTTTGGAAAGCAAAGTGTTTTCACTACATTTCCCATGAAATTGTTGGACCGGTGAATCTCTTGGACCGGCGCAAGACGGACGAAAGCCAAAACATTTGCCAAGAATGTTTTCATTGATCAAGAACGAGAGTCGGTGGTTGGAAGATGATCAGATACCGTCGTAGTTCCGACCATAAACGATGCCAACTAGCGATCTGGCGGCGTTATTCCCATGACCCGCCGGGCAGCGTCCGGGAAACCGAAACTAGGAAATGCTGGACGATTCGACCACTAAATAATAATATCAAAATAACTATAAAGACAAAATGATCTATTTATCTAAAATGGACCCATTAACAAGTGGTAACGTTATCTATAAATAGAATAGGGCTGATTGTTATATTGTAACTATATACAGTATGGTATATATTTATTTATGGGGATAGTTTATATATATATTTATATTTATAAGGATATGTATGTAGTATATTTTTTATTTTTGTAACTCTATATTTATATAGATATTTATGATGTGTATATGGTATATATTTATATAGGTGTATTATGTAGTTGTAAGGATATCTGTGTAGTTACAAACTGAAGAATAGTTAAAAAGGGGTGGGAAATAAAAAAAGTTTTGTACTTCTTCCCACTCCTTTTTCGAACAATGTGCGGCGTTTAGTTATGTCTTGGCTTTATTTTAATTTTATTTTAATTTCTCTTTTTCTTTCTTTTTGTATGTACAAATAGTTACATACTTTTTTTTTTATACAGGTTTGAAAATAAAATTCATTCATTAATTCAATGTAGATTCATCCACATTAATATGAGACTCTTTTATAACCAAATACAAACTCCTCGTGGTCTCTTTAAAGAAAATAAAGGTCAGACATTAAACATGACATTATGAAACATAAAACAACATTGTCATAAACGTTTCTCAGGTGATTTTGTGTCTGTTTGTATAAAAGTCTTAGTGTTCATGAAGACAGGACTTAGTTGGACAGTCGCTGAGCCGCTGCAGTGACGACGACGTGTGAGTAGAGTTCATGTTGTAGATCGATCTCTCATTTACATCCTGCTGCAGAAACACACCGAGCACCACCTGGATTTACATCCTGAACATGTGGCTGTAAAACTCAGGCATGGCGGCCTGTCAGGACTTTTATCAGGGGGGTGATGTGTGGAGGCGAGTCAGCAGCCGTCAACCCCCCCCTAACCCCCCTCACCCCCCCACATCCCCCCCCCCTCACATCCCCATCATCATGATTTGATTCGTATATAGTTTAGTGCAGAAACTTCAGCTTCAGCGTTTTTCTGTCTCTGAGGGTCCTGCATGGTCCTCAGGGTGTGTGTGTGTGTGTGTGTGTGTGTGTGTGTGTGTGTGTGTGTGTGTGTGTGTGAGCATGCAGTCAATCCTCTAAGTATAGACCCCCCCCCCCCCCCCCACCCCCCAGCAGCAGCAGCCGAGCATTCCTGTGGCTCCTCTGACTGAGGGGAAACAATACGGCAGCTCAGATGACACAAAATCCATCCTCCATCCACACGCTGGTCACAGCCATCGTCATGCCAACACACAACACCAGACAGAGACGCCCACAAAGCAACACTCAGTTTAACCCACACACACACATGCAGGTGGTGACAGATACAACTCCAGAACATTTAAATATACAGTATATGTTTATATATATATATTTAAAGGTCGGACACTGCAAAAACTCAAATATCTTACCAAGAATATTTGTCTCATTTCTTGTCAAAATGTCTCATTTCTAGTCAAAACTAATCTCTTTCCACTTAAAATAAGACTCATCACCTAAAAATTGACTTGTTTCTAACAAATTTTCAATTGAAATAAGTAGAAAAATCTGCCAGTGAAAGCAGGTCAAGTGCTTGTAATTAGAAAGAAAAACTTGCTCCACTGTCAGATTTTTGAACTTATTTCAAGTGAAAATCTGCTTGAAAGAAGTAAAAAGTGTCTAAAAACAAGCTAATATACAGTTATTATGTGTTAAATGTATTTAGTTTATGAATATGTACGTGTATGATCTATATTTATATTGCACACATACATACAGTATATCCATACCAAACCTCACTGATATATGTTAGTATTATATATGTAAATATAATAAAAAAAACAAAACATGATGCTGTTGCCTTTAAGAAAGTTAAGTTTAAGTTTAAGTTGACTTCACATATAATTACAAGTAATTACAGTGAAATTCTTATGTACCTTTGGTCATTTGCATAACATAAAGAAGGAAACAAGAAAAATAAAATTAGAAAGAAAATGATATTTAAAACCAAAGAGGTTGGTAGTAAATTAAAAAATATAAAATAGTGCAATGGCAATCAATATTAGAAAGAAAAGAAAAAAAGAGAGAGCAGTGTAGCAGTGCATAGTGGCCTATACTCAACAAAGTTACACAGACGGTCAGATAAAGAAAGACACTGTTCACTGCTCTGCCTTTTTAATACTAGGTAAGACAGGAAGTGAAACATGAAGTGGTTCTATAGTGTAGTGGTCATCACGTCTGCTTTACTCGCAGAAGGTCCTGGGTTCAATCCCCAGTGGAACCAAAAGATTTGTCTTCAAGATCAATAGTGGAAGTAAAATTTGAGATGAAATCAGAGGCTTCAATCTGTGCAGGTTTAGCAACAACCAGAATGAACAAAACTCACTCTGTAAAAACTCAAAATCTTTCCAAGAACATTTGTCTTATTTCTTGTCAAAACTAATCTCTTTCCACTTGAAATACGACTCATCATCTAGAAATTAATTGTTTTTTTTTTACTATTTTCAAACAAATTTTCACTTGAAATAAGTAGAAAAATCTGCCAGTGAAATTCTTATGTACCTTTGGTCATTTGCATAACATAAAAAAGAAGAGAGAGCAGTGTAGCAGTGCATAGTAGCCTACTCAACAAAGTTACACAGACAGTCAGATAAATAAAGACCAAAATTATTATAATATATGATAAAAATGTGATTGTGACAGGTATGAAGATGCAGCAGCTGATTGGTGCGTTGGACATTCTGTTTTACCGAGGCTCCCTGAACTCACCGCGGACTGCGACTGACCTGCAGGTGCTTCAGTCTGCGGTGCGTTCATGTCCCTGCAGATCGTCTGTAGGATAAACTCTGCTGCTCCCAGACGGGATCTTATCTACAGAGAAAAACACATCGCCTCCTCCTCTTCCTCCTCCTCTTCCTCCTCCTCTTCCTCTTCCTCTTCCTCTTCCTCCTCCTCCTCCTCCTCCTCCTCCTCCTCCTCTGCTTTTATCTGTCTCTTCCTGTCTCATCTGCTCAGTGACTCGAGGCCTCAGAGAAAAACACTGAGCTGAGCTTTTACCTGCTCTGAAACAACCTGATCAAACCATGAAATAACATTTTAATTAAAGCAGAAGTAAGCGATCCGGTCGTTTCGGCTAATGCTGCAGGCAGGCTTTTGAAACCGTAAATTACAGCTTCAAGTCACGACTTACGACTTTGTAGCGTTCCAGGCAACCCACTCGTGTTTTTCCGACCTGTTTTACCTGTGAAAGTCACTATAACGGCCACTCGTAACTTCCGACCGGTGAACTCGTACCAGATCGAACTGGTACGACTTCACAGGTCGGAAAAACATGAGTTACGAGTTTCCTTGAACGCACCATAACAGTCCTCGTCCCTACGTCACCACATTCACGGCGTTCCTTGGCTGCACACACAGCCCTGCATGCCGTTCTCTCTCCTCATTGGATAAAAACTGTAGGATACGATAAATGTTTTCTCCTCGACTCAGAGCAGAACAGAGTGACTGACAGACCCGTGTTTCAGACCAAACACGACAGGAGGTAAGACATGAAGTGGTTCTATAGTGTAGTGGTCATCACGTCTGCTTTACATGCAGAAGGTCCTGGGTTCAATCCCCAGTGGAACCAAATGATTTGTCTTCAAGAACGAGATCAATGAGTGGAAGGAAACAAAGGAAATCAGAGGTTTCTATCCAAGGGGGTGGATCGGACTACACGCAGGCGTAGCTCACAGTCGGCCATATTGAAACGGGCAACTTGCTTGCTTTGACTCTGGCTGCAGTTACAGTGCAGTAGATAGGTGATCCAGTCATCTTCGCTACAAAAACAATTCTTAACTTGTACTAAAAAAAGTATATGATTAAAATTATCCGTGATTTTAAGTATCATAACTGCATGACGTTCATAAAAAATCTAATCGTTTTGAAATCGGACAAAACTGAGCAAGTTGTGGTCATTATAGCAGAACATGCACCATAGGCTTAATGCTCTGAGGGAGAGAGTTACCCTTACCAAGATGGCCACCGTGTGTCATTGGGCAGCAGCGGTGGGTGAGTCATATCTTTTTATACAGTATATCTATGTTTCTATCTGTATCTGAAAACACTGAACTTCCATCTGTACAGATTTAACAACAAGCTCTTCTGCTTTTATTCATCTACATAAACGACTGTGTCGTCTGCATGTGTTTTTAACAGAGTGTAATTTAAAGGTCCCATATTATGCTCTTTTTAATCAATTTCACTCAGCTGTCAGACGTCCAACTAAACTGTATTCGAAATGTATTGCCCCAAACTGATCCGTGGTCCTGAATGGCAGCTGTCTCAAAGTCGCTCAAATGAGCTCTGCTGAGAACAAGCTGTTTCTGTGCCTGTACCTTTAAATGTTAATGAGCTCCGACTGTCACAGCCTTGCCTTGCCCCTCTCAGCCAATCAGAGGCCTAGTAAGGCGGGTCTTGGCGTGGCCATAGTAGGAAAGATTCTGCCTCAGGGACAGGATGTGGCTAACGGTAGCATGGGCTAATGTTTATGGGTGGATGTATCACTATGGTCAGAGCGATTGATATAACAACGTGGCGACAGCTCTTGACGTCGCCGCCAGTGCGGTCTCGTGGTTCATGTAGCTCACAATAGTCCCAAACCAGGCTTGAAACAACGTTCAAAACACACACAGCCAGTATCACAACTAAGCATAAAGTCCGCTTAGCTCAATGCTAACGTATAATGTGAAACCTCATAGACGGGCTAACAGAAATTAGCATCGGCTGTTGCCGTTTCGGCAAACGAACAGCCATAGAAGCTGCTAAAACCCTGTTTTAATTCAGGCTTTAGCACTGTTAACACGTCACAGTTTTAATATTTTTCATGCGAGAAAGTTTAATCCAGAGTCTGTGGTCAGTTTGCTCCGATGTCTGTCCTGGGAGAAGTGCAGAGTCTGTGTGAGCCCCGACCGGGGACCAGGGCAGCGGCTGTCTGCAGCAGCAGCAGCCGCTCTACTGAGCTGATCTGCCGGCACGGACATCTCCTCCTCCCGGAGGAGAAAACGAGCGAAGTAACGTATCCGCATGCTTTTAGAGGTTTACCGCTGGCTGGTTAAATTATTTTTAGGAGATTAAATGCTGGTCTCATTGATGAAATTTTACAACTGTGGCAGTGGCATTAGTTTGTTTGAATGAAAAGTGAGGAGGAGCTGGGCTATGAAATCACCACATTTACGTAAATAAAGCGGGGGGGGGGGGGGGGGCGGCGTCAGGGGAAAAGCGACCAGACTTGCCTAGTTGTTCATTTTAAAACATTTATTGATTGAAATGTGGTGATATCTGATGACTTTGGCGCTGTGTGTGCAGCCAACAACAGAGCAACCGCTTCTTCCAGGTCGTACATTCGCCATTGTTTAACCACAGCTATGTTAACAAGTGGGGAAAAAATGGCACGGTTTAGAACATTTCTTCAGGCGTGGCAAACCTTCACCTGGGGCGGTGCCACCAACCTAGGGGGTGCCGTCGAGTCTGTCGGTGACGTCACCGACAGACAGATCTTCAACTGGCCTGTTTAAGCACACATTTTCTAAAGACAGAGAAAGCAAAAAAGGGAGAGGATGAACTTTTTCCATACCAGGGGGGATTGTAGACAGGCCGGGGATGCATATTATTGATAGAAAACCGCTCTAAAGTGCATTTTGCATAATATGGGACCTTTAAAACCTGACTGACCGGTAGCTGAGAGAAGAAGTATTACATGAAGTGGTTCCATAGTGTAGTGGTCATCACGTCTGCTTTACACGCAGAAGGTCCTGGGTTCAATCCCCAGTGGAACCAAATGATTTGTCTTCAAGATCGAGATCAATAAGTGGAAGGAAACTTAGATGGAAACAAAGGAAATCAGAGGTTTCTGTCTGTATCTGAAATCACTGAACTTCCATCTGTACAGATTTAACAACATGCTCTTCAGCTTTTATTCATCTCTATAAACGACTGTATCGTCTGGATAGATGCAGATGTTGAGTACCAACGTCTGTACGTGGTGTTCACTGTCACACTGTCACCATCGGACCACTGGATCCTTTTGTTCAGCTGGTGTTGAACTCATTAAACGACTCTGAGCTCTGATTCTTCAAGTCAAGAATAAACTTGACTGGACAGGACGAGACGTTCACTGATCTGTCTTTTTAACACAGAGTGTAATTTAATACCTGACTCATGGGAAGGTGAGACAGGAAGCAAACCATCAAGAGGTTCTATAGTGTAGTGGTCATCACGTCTGCTTTACACGCAGAAGGTCCTGGGTTCAATCCCCAGTGGAACCAAATGCTTTGTCTCTAAGATCGAGATCAATGAGTGGAAGGAAACTTGATGTGTTGGACTTGTAGATGGAAACAAAGAAAATCAGAGGTTTCACTCTGTGGAGGTTTAACAACAACCAGAATGAACAGAACTCACTCGGTAAAAACTCAAAAACCTTTCAAGAATGTTTGTCTTATTTCTTGTCAAAATGTCTAATTTCTAGTCAAAACAAATCTCATTCTACTTAAAATAAGACTCATCACATTAAAAGTAGCTTGTTTTTAGACACTTTTTACTTCTTTCGAGCAGATTTTCACTTGAAATAAGTAGAAAAATCTGATAGTGGAGCAAGTTTTTCTTTCTTATTACAAGCACAAAAAACTTGCTTTCACTGGCAGATTTTTCTACTTATTTCAAGTGAAAATTAGTTTGAAACAAGTGAAAATGATCTAAAAACAAGTTAATTTTAGGTGATGAGTCTTATTTTAAGTGGAAAGAGATGAGTTCTTACTAGAAATTAGACATTTTGACAAGAAATAAGACAAATATTCTTGGAAATATTTTGAGTTTTTGCAGTGTACTTCATTGCTATCACCCTACAAAGCATTGAGTGGGAAGCTCGCTTTCTTGTGTTTGCTCAATGTGCTTCAGTTTCTGACATAGTTTTATTGATGTAGTATTGGCCAATTTCATGACTATATTGTGTAATTTGTTAATAATTGTGTTTTTTAAATCTTGCAATAAGGGCGTCATTGACAAAGTGATGCTTCAGTCCTCTGGGATGTAACAACTGGAAGTGGAGTCAGTGCTGAAGTCAGTGGCGTGCACAGGGGGGGGGCAGGGGGGGCGGTCGCCCCCCCTCGTGGCCCAATTGTTGAAAAACGCGTGCTAAAGTGCCCCCTGGGAGCCAAAACGCGCGTTAAAGTGCCCTCTTGGAAGCCAAAACACGTGCTAAAGTGTCCTCATGGGGGGCAAAACGTGTGTTTAAGTGCCCTCTAGGAGCTAAAACATGTGCTCAAGTGCCCTCATGGGGGCCAAAACGTGTGCTAAAGTGCCCTCTAGGAGCCAAAACGTGTGCTAAAGAGCCCTCTAGGAGCCACAATGCGTGCTAAAGCGCCCTCTAGGAGCTGAAACGCGTGCTTAAGTGCCCTCTTGGGAGCCAAAACGCGTGCTTAAGTGCCCTCTAGGAGCCAAAACGTGTGCTAAAGTGCCCTCATGGTAGCCAAAACGTGTGCTAAAGTGCCCTCATGGTAGCCAAAACGTGTGCTAAAGTGCCCTCTAGGAGCCAAAACACGTGTTAAAGTGCCCCCTTGGAAGCCAAAATGCGTGCTAAAGTGCTCTCTAGGAGCCAAAACGTGTGCTAAAGTGCCCTCATGGTAGCCAAAACGTGTGCTAAAGTGCCCTCTTGGAAGCCAAAACACATGTTAAAGTGCCCTTGGAAGCCAAAACGTGTGCTAAAGTGCCCTCTTGGGAGCCAAAACACGTGTTAAAACAGGCCACATCGATGTTTTTTAGTCTTAAGGTATTGATATTATAAAACAGGCCAAATCAACGTTTAAAAAGGCCAAATTTTTTTCGCCGCCAAACGCACCATGTCGCTACAGTCTCACTCTTGTCATTTTCTGAAACTTGGCAGCCCTGAAAGTGCCCTCTAGGAGCCACATCTAGGAACCAAAACGTGTGCTAAAGTGCCCTCTTGGGAGCCAAAACACGTGTTAAAGTGCCCCCTTGGAAGCCAAAATGCGTGCTAAAGTGCTCTCTAGGAGCCAAAACGTGTGCTAAAGTGCCCTCTTGGGGGCCAAAACACGTGTTAAAACAGGCCAAATCGACGTTTTTTTAGTCTTAAGGTATCGATATTAAAACAGGCCAAATCGATGTCAAAAAAGGCCAAAAAATTTTCGCCGCCGACCTGTGGTCGCCGGCCAAGCGCACCATGTCGCTACAGTCTCACTCTTGTCATTTTCTGAAACTTGGCAGCCCTGAAAGTGCCCTCTAGGAGCCACATCTAGGAGCCAAAACATGTGCTAAAGTGGCCTCTTGGGAGCTAAAACACGTGTTAAAGTGCCTTCAGGGAAGCCAAAACGTGTGCTAAAGTGCCCTCTTCAGTGGCGAGGACGCGCTATTAGGTGCCCCTTTTTTTCCTTTTCGCCCCTGCCCTTCAAAAAGTCTGTGCACGCCACTGGCTGAAGTCCATGTTCATGTTGATGTGATGTGGATTTACTGCCTGGGAGATGGAAGCTGAGTGCGTATTGATCCCAGTCGCTCTCTCTCTCTCTCTCTCTCTCTCTCTCTCTCTCTCTCTCTCTCTCTCTGTCTCTTTACATGTGTTGGCAGATCAATGCTGAGTCGTCATATTCTATAATCAATGCAGCGGTGCAGTAAATGAATCATGATGGGCCCCCGGGGGCCGATCACACGGCCCCATGGGGTGAAGCCTGAAGGAGTGAGGGGTAATTGTTGTGCTAAGAGCTTCTCGTTAGTGGTGTCATACGTCTGCTGTCAGGGAGTTAACACCCCCTCACTCTGGATTCCTGCAGTGGAGGCAGGTCCTTGAACGCCTCAGGGTGCAGGTACCTGTCAACGCACCTTTAAAGGGATACGCCAGCATTTTTTTTTTCGTGTTTTGCCTCACTCCCGAGTCCATGACCAGCAGATAGACACCATCCTTTCGACTGTGCGTGCAGTAACAAGGGAGATAGAGCTGTATCGCCCGTAATTAGCTTAGCTCAAACGCTGGAAGTGTATGGGTAGTGTTAGCCTGCCTCCACTTAAAGTCATCAGAGAAACTCTTCAGCAACTCTAAACGGAAACCGGCGGGCCGATCTTCGTCTCAGAGCTGACAAAACTCTCCGGTAAGGCATCTTGAGCGGTCAAATGCCGCTAACGGGACCAGATCGGTCAAAACGGAGGGTTCAAGCTAAGACGCTTTATTTTGGTTCAAGCTAGCTACATCGAGGGTAGGTTAGCTTCCTGTTTCAAAGTAAAAGCACAAATTCTATCGTCATGGTTTTCTGTGTGTAAAGGGCAACGGGTGTTTTATTTTGTGAAAGTAACCGGAAGTGCGTTGGTCACAAAGGCTAGCTTGAGTAGCGCCGAATTCGTCCGAACAAAATTTTAAACAGCTGGTATTTAGACAAATTAACGACACACTGCTGATCTAAACGGCTACTTTCTCACCTAAACATGTTTGAAATGTGGATAAAGTGATATATTTACAGAGTTTAGAGCTAAAATGAAATCAGCTTCTGACTGCTGATTTTTTCTTCCGCCTTCATCAGAAGTGAAGAAGGTGACAGTTCTGATGAAGGCAGAAGAAAACGCCGAAACCGTCAACAAAAAGGTTTGAGAAAAAACTACTTGTCTTGAAAAATAAAAAAGGAAACTAGTCTGGTTTTAGTCGGACTAAACCGACATCATGAGGGATCTCCATCTCCTCCTGGAGGTTCAGGTGTGAACAAAAAAACCTCTCAGACAGGAAGTGACATTGTCGTCGACCACGTTGAGCCGTCACATCACACTCTGGAGATGAGAGTATGAGAGGTTTCTGTGTGTGAGCTGGCCCCTCCCCCTTCTGCTGCTGCTGCAGGTAATTAGGTCCTTGACAAGGACATGGAGTCACTTCCCTCCTCTCCTCTCTCTCCACCACGACACTCTGCTTCTCCTCCACAGAAACAGAGTCGAGTACGAAGCGTCTTTCACATCTGTCACATCTGTCAGCTCCTCCTCCTGCTGGGGAGGGGGGCGTCGCCAGCTGTCAATCAACCTGCAGCTAATTTAAAAGAAAAATCCATCGGGTGCATCATGACGCTGTTACATCTCATCAGTTAATGCTGCTGCTGCTCCCACCTCGTCCGCCCCCCCAGAAGAACACGATTATTGATTATTCAAGGAAAATATTTACAACTGCTCAAAGGAAAAATTATACAAACAACTAGAAGATCTGAGGTGTTGTAGTTGAGTGGTTCTGAAATATTTTTACATCAAGGACCCTAGATTGACACAAATTAGATCACGAACCGCAATGGGACAAAATTTTGAAACAAACACCAGAAATACACAAGTAATTGTTCTGAGAGTGAGTAACGTTACTTTCTTAGTCAATTCACGTTCAAATTAGGGTCAGTGGCCTGAATTTTTGAGAAGATTTTAGAGAAATTTCTTGAAAAAAGTGGTAAACTTTCTCCAAAAAAAGTATTAAAATTTCTAGAAAAAAATGGTAAAATTTCTCAAAAAAGAAGTTAAAAAAAAAAGAATTCTAAAAAATAATAATAATAAAAAAACAGGTAAAATTTCTAAAAAAATTCTAAAAAAGTAAAAGAAAAGATGGTAAAGATTTCTCAAAAAAGAAGTTTTAAAAAATTCTAAAAAAAATAATTCTAAAAGATTCTACAAAAAACTGGTAAAATTTCTCCAAAAAGTTAAAAAGTTAAAAAAAGAAAAAAGAAAAAAAAAAGAATTCTAAAAAATTCTACAAAAAACAGGTAAAATTTCTCCAAAAGTTAAAACATTCTTAAAAAAAAAAAGTTAAAAAATTTCTCAAAAAATGTATACAATTTCTAGAAAAAAAATGGTAAGATTTCTCAAAAAAGAAGTAAAAAAAAATTCTAAAAAAAGAAAAATTGATTCTACAAAAAAAAAAAAAACTGGTAAAATTTCACCAAAAAGTTAAAACATTCTAAAAAAGAAGAAGAATAAAAAAAAGAATTCAAAAAAATTCTACAAAAAAACCTTTCTGTTCTGATTTTATTCTGAAAGTCCAGACTGAGAACTGTGACAGCGTCTGAACCGTGGTGGTTTTTGGAGGCGCCATTTGTGGGTGTTTTACTTTGAAAGTCCCAGCTTCCTGTGGGTGGATCCCTGTGGAGAACTGGTTGTACGTCAGTCAACAACGGGCTCATTAGCAGCAGCAGCCGAGCTTTAACAGTTAAACGTCTTTAATATAGAAACTTATAATGATGTGATCTGAACTCATCTTTGATATCGTCAGATTCATTTTATCGCCCTCCTTTGATTTTCCTGCTTTGAATTCAACTTCTTCTTCGTGTTGGAATAACAACAGAGAGACCTGACTTGATTATTCTACTGGTTTCTTCTACTTTTAATGTGTATCTATTTTCTATTATTATTGTTTTCTTCTCATGTCAGCTACTTTGATCTGCATTGCCAGAGCACAAACAACCAGACTGAAAGACACTTTCTGTCGCTGCACTAATTGCAGCCATCAATTGCACTTTATGATGACACCACTGTTTATTACTCATCAGTCACTTTTCTGAATTTGTGTGTAAGTGTCTGTAATATTGCACCCCTAATTTCTGTGTATGTCCATACAATGACAATAAAGGATGTCATGAGAGGTGCTATATATATAAAGAAGGTTTATCATTATTATGATCTGAGTTGTAACAGATTCTGTGTCAGTCGTGTGTCAGGTTGGGACTAAAGGACTTGTTGACTTTCTCTTCTCCTCCTGTCTTGTGTCTCTGAAGGACGTGGACGTGGTCGTCCCTCCGTCTCCGCGGTGATGAGCTGGAGCTGCAGTATGACTGGTATCTGCTGCTATTTTAGGACCAGGGAAACCCAAACCTCACGCAGCGCAGCACCGGCCTGAAACTGTAGAGTAAGAGGAGTTGGAGGACGGAGGCTTCATGAGGACGCTAACTCCTCCACCTCCCTGACACGTCTTCTGTTGTCTTTTATTTCCCTTCATCCTTCGTTTCTTCTCCTCTTTGCTCTCTGGCTGTGTAATGACACAGTCTCTGTTAATGAGCATCCTGTGGACAGGAGCTATAATTGTTAGCTTTGACTCTTTGCTCTTTGTTTAACAATGAGTCGGAGGGAGAAAACGCTGGAGGTGAAGAGGCCGAGCAGCTTCCTCTCGCTCTGGCCTTTAAAGGGATAGTTCAACATGTTGGCAAATTGCCCCATTACCATAATCCCTATAGTCATAGCAGTAGGTTTGTTACCTTTAATTGTTGGTGCAAGCTGTTTTTAGAACGGCGGAGCAGAGCCGTGAGCTGCTCAGAGCTACGCTACGGAGGCTCATTATGGGATTTCTTGGTTTCCCTCATCAAACTCATCAAATACACAATCCAACAACTCTACAACGCTCTGGTGGACGAGTTGTGACCCGCACATTCACCACGCTATGAGATAATAACACAACGTTACCACACAGAGTTGTTTTAGAGGGAAATACAGAGACTGCTTGATGAAAAACTGAAGGCAACGTGCATCAGTGGTTTTGCATGAATTTCCCTCTAAAACAACTCTGTGTGGTAACGTTGTGTTATTATCTCATAGCGTGGTGAATGTGCAGCTCACAACTTGTCCACCAGAGCGTTGTGGAGTTGTTGGATTGTGTATTTGATGAGTTTGATGAGGGAAACCAAGGTGGTCACAGGTAGGACAGGAAAGAATATAAATGAAGACTAATGTAAAGCTGTAAAGGTCATAAAGAAAGTGGAGGAAAGTTGAGCAGCAGGTCGGAGCTGGAGGTGAAACATGGAGGTTGATCCGGAGCAGCTTCCTGTGGAGGAAGGAAGGAAGGACGGACGGACGGAGGCTCCAGTTTCAGCCGGAGACCACAGAGAGGAGCTGAAAGACAAACCTGAGAGTGAGCAGCAGCAGCGAAGGAGAGAGACGGAGATGGAACGACCTTCTGCAGATGGAACACCTGATGCACGACGATCCCTTCATTCCCTTCGATCCGTTCGATCCGTTTATCTCTGAGACGCTCGATGGAGTGGAATCAGGATCCGCTAGATATTTATGGAGCAGCCGGAGTTTCCTCTCTGAGACCTTGAAGCAGAACTTCAAAACAAATCTCATTCCACTTAAAATAAGACTCGTCACATAAAAAGTAGCTACACACTTTCAAGCAGATTTTCACTTGAAATAAGTAGAAAAATCTGATAGTGGAGCAAGTTTTTCTTTTCTTATTACAAGCACAAAAAACTTGCTTTCACTGGCAGATTTTTCTACTTATTTCAAATGAAAATTTGTTTGAAACAAATGAAAATGATCTAAAAACAAGTTCATTTTTAGGCGATGAGTCTCATTTTAAGTGGAAAGAGTTTAGTTTTGGCTAGAAATGAGACATTTTGACAAGAAATAAGACAAATATTATTGGAAAGATGTAGAGTTTTTGCAGTGCAGTGAGTAACAACACGACTTTGCTCCAGTTGTGAACTCGTTCCTCCACTGTGCTGTGATGCTAATAGTTATTATAATGTGAGCTATTTAAAGACGCCCATTGTCCACATGAAACTGACCCCTGAGTGTTTGAAGGTCAGTGAAAGTCACATCAAAGGAAGATAAATCTGATTGGCTGAAACGGTGGCGGTCGGTCGGTCGGTAACCGTGGGTTACACAGATCCCTCTCTTCCTCCAGGGTCCATGTTGTGTTTGATGTGTTTCATCATCAGCAGCTTTTACTACACTGACCGACCAGGATCATTATGGGATGCCGAGGCCGTAACCTCCACTCTGCTAATGGGAGCGTTTGTTTCGTCACATGGGAACGAGGCGCTCGGTGCAGATGGATGACGGAGCTGATGCTGATGATGAACCCCGCTGCATGATGGGTAATAGAAACCATAACGACCTCCTCTGGTGATGGATGTGGCCCCGGTGGACACGTGCAGGCTGATCCCAGAGCAGTTGATGCTGCTGAGGACGTCGGAGGTCCACGGTCCGTCAGCGGTTAAAGGGATAGTTCAACATTTTGGAAAATTGGCCCATTGCCATAATCCCTATAGTCATAGCAGTAGGTTCGTTACCTTTATTTGTCGGTGTAAACTATTTTTAGAACGGCGGAGCAGAGCTAGAGCTACGGAGGCTCATTATGGGATTTCTTGGTTTCCCTCATCAAACTCATCAAATACACAATCCAACAACTCCACAACGCTCTGGTGGACAAGGTGTGAGCTGCACATTCACCACGCTATGAGATAATAATGGAACGTTACGAAACTGAGCCGTTTTCGAGGTAAATACAGGGTAAATACAGAGTCTGCTTGCTGAAAAACTGTCCCTGAAGGCAACGCACATCAGCGGTTTTGCATGAATTTACCTCTAAAACAACTCCGTCTCGTAACGTTCCAACATGCAAGATCTAACGCCATCAAGCGTACGGTTTTGTATAGAGGTATGAAAGAATGGAATTCACTGCCGAAAAATATCAAACACAAAGAAATCAAAGTAAGACAACATGGTATATTTATATATGGAGTATATTTCGATGGATATATGATATGTGTTATTATAATGTATATTCTGTAGAATGAATGTATATACAAGTATGATGTGTGATGTGTAATGATGTACAGTATTATACATATATGATATGTAGAAATGTGGGTAATAGGACTAGTATGTGAACAATTAATATAACGAAGAATGAATGAAGCACAGTCTTCTCACCATCTTCCTTTGCTCCCAGTGTATGGAACTTTATGCATGATTAATTGATATGGATGAAAATCAAAATATGAAGCCCTTAGATTGAGGGGGTCGTTTTTTTTTAAAGCCTGCTGATGTCATCAGCGTCTGTGTAAGAAACTACCCGTTCATTTGCATCGTAGTGGAGGAGACCAGAGATGGGATGTGGAGTCAGAAATATTTTTGTCAAAAATTATTTGTTCCACCATTTCAATAATTTCTTTTTAGATGTGAGGAATGTGAAGTCTGAAAATCCCCCCTGGGATCTGCACCCATGCGCTCACGCCTCAATGAGACGTTCACTGACGCTGAACTGGTGAAGACGCTGCTGCTCGTTGCCTCATCAGGTTTTATTCAGGAGCAGATCTGTCAGAGTTAAGACTCATCAGCTGCTGTTCACTCTGTTACCAAACCATCCAACACCAACACCTTTCACCCTCTTTAAAAGCCCCTGACTCTGTCTGGGCTCATGGGATTTCTTGGTTTCCCTCATCAAACTCATCAAATACACAATCCAACAACTCCACAACGCTCTGGTGGACAAGTTGTGACCTGCACATTCACCACACTATGAGATAATAACAAAACGTTACCACACAGAGTTGTTTTAGAGGGAAATTCATGTAAAACCACTGATGCACGTTGCCTTCAGGGACAGTTTTTCATCAACAGTCTCTGTATTTCCCTCTAAAACAACTCTGTGTGGTAACGTTGTGTTATTATCTCATAGCGTGGTGAATGTGCAGCTCACAACTTGTCCACCAGAGCGTTGTGGAGTTGTTGGATTGTGTATTTGATGAGTTTGATGAGGGAAACCAAGAAATCCCATAATGAGCCTCCGTAGCGTAGCTCTGAGCAGCTCACGGCTCTGCTCCGCCGTTCTAAAAATAGCTTGCACCGACAATTAAAGGTAACAAACCTACTGCTATGACTATAGGGATTATGGCAATTGGCCAATTTGCCAAAATGTTGAACTATCCCTTTAAATCTGCATTTGGAGTCTAACGTAGAATTACCAGGTGATTTAATCCATGATGATGATGATGATGAAGACGTTTGGACAGAGACGCTCAGGGTCCAGTTCCTGCTCCTCCGTTCAGCTCCAGCAGGTTTTTATCTGCTCAGTATTCAGGCGACGTCTGCTCAAGGTGACCTGCTGTTATTACTGAGAGGCATCACACACACACACACACACACACACACACACACACACACACACACACACACACACACACACACACACGCTTTGTCCTCACACACTATTAATCTGAAAACAAATAACGTGTCTCTGCTGATATCTGAACGTTTTGCATTTTGTTCCTCTGGTTCCTGTTCACACTCAGTCAGTACGTTTACATGACGCTTGAGAAAACTGAATTCTGGCCTTAATCCGACTAGAACTGGACAACTGATGCATGGAAATGCTTTAGTCCGACTAATATCAGAGTTCTCCAATTCCAATTAAGACTCCCAGATAATGCGATTGGAATTCAACGTTCTCCGGCTCATGTATACGTCTTATGCTGCGTTCAAGACAACTCGGAAGTCGGAAAAAAACGAGCTCCGAGTTATAAAAAATGAATTGAACGACGTTGAACTCGGAAATTACAGGTCGGAAACTCGGGTATCATATCAGAGCTCCGACTTTCCGACTTGACGTCACAACAACATCAAAACATGGCGGCCCTCGTCTTAAACGGTTAGAATTGACAAATTTTAAGTTATTTGTTGAGGTTTTAATGCATATTTTTGTGTAATATTGCAGTAGCCTATATGAAATATGTTTATATTAAGCTGTGATTGTTGTATGGTGTGAAATTGTGTTTCCTCGTATGTGACGGACATAACGTTTAACTGTTATCAAGGCTATAACATTATGCACTCATCTGCAGCGTCTCCTCTCCTCTTCATTTGCCTCCAAAACAAACTTCATTTGCTGCTGCATATATTTTTCCTATTCAGCGATGAGCCACAATACGCCAAACTTCCTTCAGGTATCCAGGTTTTTTCTCTTCCGAGTTCCTGCAGCGTGAACGCAATGATGTCGGAAGTCGGAAATTTCCGAGTTGGGAATTACGACCTCCGAGTTGTAATGAACGCAGCATTAATCTGAGTTCAACTGGACAACGCGTTGGCATAAGACCCCGGAACAAAAACATCCTAGAAAGCCGGTGGCAGAAGCTGTTGTTGTAGCGTTGCTACCTCTGCCTCTGGAAATCACCATGACAATGAGGGATAGCGTGCACCTTATCTGCACAATAACTAACGCGCACATTACGTAGGTGATGTGTTTCTGAACGTCATCTACATCTATGGTCAAAACCGAAAGCCAGTTTTGCATTTCCGGTGGAATTGTAGGCTACGTTTACATTTCCATGGTTTTCAGTCGTTGTCATAGTTGCGGTAAACGCATGGATCTATTAACGCTGGCTTTTAACACGGATGTCAGTTTGTGTGATGATCCATGCGTTTTACAGATTTTCATTGAAAAAAAAAAAAAATCCATGCATTTACCGCGACTACCAAAAAGTAGTCTAATAAATGTCCTAAGATGATGATGATGTCACCTGCGCTCTGGGGGCGTGGCCTGTGTGTAGGCTACCTGTGGTAGCTGCTACAAGCTAACTACTGTAACACAGGACTGTCTGTCACTGTTTGAGATGATGACGAATGGTGGGTTAATGTAGAAAAATGAATGAGCCCATGTTGTTGTCTGTGCAGGGGGTTAGCCTACTGTTGTAACCATAGCAACCAAGGACGGGTCCACCTGTGGCTCCGTCGTATCATGAAATCCTGCATCTCTGGTTCTGGTTCTTCATCTGTTTTCTTCCTGTCAAACCGACTGATTCTTCTCAGTGTGTGTGACTGTGACACAGCACAACCGGTGTGTGTGTGTTGCATTAAATGAGCCGTTCAAACACACAGACACACACACACACACACACACACACACAGACATGGGGACAGTGACAGGCTGCTGTTCTTCGCCGCCTGCTGAGCTGCAGAGATTTAGAGTCGCAGCAGCAGCAGCTCAGAGGAAACATGGGAAGAGACTGAGCTTCATACAAATCTGCTCTGACTGAACTACGGCGCAGGGAGAGGGACAAACTTAAGACTGCTGAGGAATCAGTGGAGTGGTTTATCCTCAATAAAGCTAATCACAGCGCTGGAGACTGAGAGGATGTGATGGGAAATGACCAAATTTGACCAAGAAGGTAACGAAACATCAACCTGCAGCTGCAGTTCCTCTCCTGGCCACTAGAGTGAGTCACGGTGCGTTCACACTGGACACAAAGTGAAGTTTTCGGGCAATGAGATCACATTAATTAATAATACAGTGGAAACCGCTTATAGTGATCATATGGGTCCAGAGTCAAACGGTTGACTATTGTAACCATCATATAAATGCCATTTGTACAGTTTTTCAATGAGAAAAATGTAAGGAAACGAACAGCTTCAGCATTTACTGAATTTTATTTAATGTTTCCAACATGGTACATTATGAGACACTGACAGAGTTGTTTTAGAGGGAAATACAGAGACTGTTTGCTGAAAAACTGTCCCTGAAGGCAACGTGCATCAGTGGTTTTGCATGAATTTCCCTCTAAAACAACTCTGTGTGGTAACGTTGTGTTATTATCTCATAGCGTGGTGAATGTGCAGCTCACAACCAGAGCGTTGTGGAGTTGTTGGATTGTGTATTTGATGAGTTTGATGAGGGAAACCAAGAAATCCCATAATGAGCCTCCGTAGCGTAGCTCTGAGCAGCTCACGGCTCTGCTCCGCCGTTCTAAAAACAGCTTGCACCGACAATTAAAGGTAACGAACCTACTGCTATGACTATAGGGGTTATGGCAATGGGCCAATTTGACAAAATGTTGAACTATCCCTTTAAGTACATGACTAGTAACTAGTTCCAGGGAGAATGGAGCGTCTCTTGGCTGAAAACCAACCTTGTAAGATCAGAGCCTCCGACCCGGTGTCCCAGCTCTCGTCTCCATGGCGATACCGCCACACAACGCGCTAACCCGTAACCTCTTGTTGATGACAGGTAAGACTACACAAATATACAACCTGTAACCAAGAATCTTTGTCTTATTTCTTGTCAAAATGTCTCATTTCTAGTCAAAACTAATCTCTTTCCACTTAAAATAAGACTCATCACATAAAAATTAACTTGTTTTCAGATAATTTTCAATTGAAATAAGTAGAAAAATCTGCCAGTTTTTTGTGCTTGTAATAAGAAAGAAAAACTTGTTCCACTATCAGATTTTTCTACTTATTTCAAGTGAAAATCTGCTTGAAAGAAGTAAAACGAGTCTAAAAACAAGCTGCTTTTTAATGTGATGAGTCTTATTTTAAGTAGCATTAGATTTGTTTTGAGTAGAAATGACATTTTGACTAGAAATAAGACAAATATTCTTGGTAAGATGTTGAGTTTTTGCAGTGCATGGATTGATTTCTCACCGGCTTCGTTGGAAACAGATGCACATGGAGGAGAGGAGGGTTAGAGACACAGAGGAGGAGACAGAGTTCAGATTTAACGTCCTCTGGCTTTGTGTTTCGAGGAGATGTGACTGTGCAGCCAGACAAACGGTGATAAACTGTCACTTATCAATAACTCACTGTGACCAGTCCATTGTCACTGTGTCTGGTAGTTATTTAAAATGGAGCTGTAATTGATTGGGGCCGTTATCTCCAGGTTATTGATGAGCTCTGCTGTAGACGTGGACGTGGACAACGTGAAAGGTCGTTTTTCACTGTAACAACCAAACCATTCACGCCTGAATCGCTGACTTTCTACTTTAACTAACAATGGACGTGACCTCTCACCTGAGAGACGCTCGGTGCTGAGCGAGGACACGGACGACTTCACGCTGACCGGAGTAAAAAACATAATGAAGCGTTGTGTTTCTCCGGTTCTGGCCGCAGCCTCTCTGCTTTGCATAATGAGCAAGAGGGAGAATACAATTACTGCAATTACCCGCGGTGAGATGACCCCAATCAAGCCATTCACGAGAAACAATTATAAAGAGCCGCCGTCCATATAAAACTGAAATCTCAGGACGAGGCCAGTGTTTTACTGCGAGGAGAGAACGAGATGTTTTACAATTTAAAGCCTGAGTGATCTTTATAAAGAGTTTCTACATGATGGAAGTGATGAAATCCCAGAGGAAGATTGTAGTTGTTCACTAATTCATCAAGAAAACTGAAACACCCTGCAGCAAAATGATGTTAAAGCTCCTTCAGTATAAAGGTAGATGTTTGTGTTAAAGCTCCATACAGTATAAAGGTAGATGTTTGTGTTAAAGCTCCATACAGTATAAAGGTAGATGTTTGTATTAAAGCTCCATACAGTATAAAGGTAGATGTCCATGTGTAGTGTGATTATAAAGCAGCTCTAGGTTCTATATTAATACTGTGAAAGTATCAAAGCCTCAGTCCACAGAGAAATGCACACAGCCTGGATTCAGAAACTGAGCCTTAAAACCAGCCGTCAGGACTTCCTGTCACTTTGTGATGTCACAATTAAGCCCCGCCCCCTCACCACAACCTGGACCCACCATCAAACAACTTTGCAGGATTTGGTTTCTCTGAGTGTTTTATTCTGAAATCTGCTCTATTTTTTTATTGGATTACTTGCAGAAAACTGTCAGCCAATCAGAAGAGAGACTCAGCTGACTCCTCCCCCTCATTAACAGGTTGTTAAACTGACGTCGTTGGTTAATTCTCCGCTCTGCGTTACGACTGTGATTCTCCGATCTCGCCCTCGTCTCCATGAGGAGGAAGAAGAAACCAGGTCTGAAGCAGAATTAATTCACAGTCTCTCTCCCTCAGGAGGGAGGGAGGGAGGGAGGGAGAGGGAAGCTTACCTGCCGTGCCAGACTGTCGGTAGCCGTGGCAACGTGGGTCTGTCCGCTCTGCCTCCGAGCAGCGGCGCTATGGGATGCAGAGCAGCAGAGATTGACCTGTCACATCCCATCACAGTCTGAATACATTCACACTGAGCTCAGGACCAGTCTGGTCTGGTCTTCTCTCAGACGCTCGGTGGAATTAAACATCTTCACACATTAGTTTCCTATAAACGTAACGACTGTGAACTCAGCAGAGCAGCAGCTCTAATAAAAACACTGGACACTAACGACTCTAAACTCACAACACATTAATTCTGGTTGGATATTAAACCTGAATTGATGAAAACACGGTGTCGACCAGTGAATATGATGGTGGACGTTAGGTTTTACTGGTCACTTGAACTGTTGATCCATCAGTGTAGTTTTCCATCTCCTCTCTCTTTCAGCTTCTCTCTGGAGCTCTAGAAACAACAGGTCGCTGTCAGCCAATCAGAAGAGAGGAGGAGGAGTCTCTGAGTCTCTCTTCTGATTGGCTGACTGTTTTCTGACTGGCGCAATAAAAACAGAGCAGATTTCAGAATAAAACACTCAGAGAAACCAAATCCTGCAGAGTGAGTGTTGGATGGATGTTTGAGTCCAGGTGGTGGTGAGGGGGCGGGGCTTAGTTGTGACATCACAAAGTGACAGGAAGTCCTGACGGCTGGTTTTAAGGCTCAGTTTCTGAATACAGGCTGTGTGCATTTCTCTGTGGACTGAGGCTTTGATACTTTCACAGTATTAATATAGAACCTAGAGCTGCTTCATAATCACACTACACATGGACATTTACCTTTATACTGTATGGAGCTTTAACACAAACATCTACCTTTATACTGTATGGAGCTTTAACACAAACATCTACCTTTATACTGTATGGAGCTTTAACACAAACATCTACCTTTATACTGTATGGAGCTTTAACACAAACATCTACCTTTATACTGTATGGAGCTTTAATACAAACATCTACCTTTATACTGGAGCTTTAATACAAACATCTACCTTTATTCTGAAGGAGCTTTAACACAAACATCTACCTTTATACTGTATGGAGCTTTAAACTATTTGAAAGGAACCAAACCAACGACAGTAACAAGCTGCTCCTCTTTCTCCTCTCTTCACCTGCAGAGCCTCAGTGTGTCCACGTTAATCCGATTACATTTACAAAAAGCATCTTTGTGTCCGTGGCCCTCTGAGTCGCTCTGACCCAGAAACAGCTGCTATGGAGCCTGGTGGAGCTGAAGATGTGAAGCTCCTCTCAGAGTTTTATATCACTTACAGATTCCACAGTTTGTCTGAGGAACAACAGACGTGTTTTTAACGACGTGACAGAACAGAAACAACAGACTCGGTCCTGAATCAGCAGAGTCGACTGCAGTCTACTTCCTGTGAGGGATCGGGCCGTCCTCTCCTCTCCACACGGTGCTGAGCTGGCACCGGCCTGAGGTCCGCCGCCGAGCTCCGTCTGCCCCGTCCACCGGCTGCTCGCTCAACCGTGACGTAACGGGCCGAGGCTCCATGGCCCAGTCTGAGCTGCAGAGCCACAGGTATCTATCCTGCTGTCTCTCTGTGTTCACCTGGCGCTGCCCGACCCACAACACCTCATCGCTGTTCAACACAAACTCACTGACTCTCTGCTCCTGTCTTATGTAACGTTATCTTATGTTATGTGACCTTATCTTTAACCCTCAGGTGACCCTTCAGCCTTTTTCAATTTTTACCCCTGGACAAAATTTTCAACTTGTAGTAAGAGACATTTAGACATCAGTTACTCCCAAAATTTTTGTGATACATATAAGGCTGGATCTTGACCTATCATAAAAATCACTTTTGACATGGGTTACAAAATTTTTTAACCCCTTCCTGGCCAGTTGTTGTTGCAGCAACAACACATGAATTCTCTATTTTCATTGATTTTTAGAAATTTTTTTTTTTTATTTTTTTATTCTTTATTCCACTCTGTGTTATATTCTGAAGGTTTTTTTTCTGAGTGGATTGTTGATATATCATTCATACAACATTTTATTCATACGCATATGGCGAAATATGATTTTTTTTACGGTATTGACAGTATTTTCTCATTTACAGAGTGATAAAAAGAGATATCCAAAATTCCTTTGGGGAAAACTTTAGACACAAATATGTCAACAAAATAAAAAAAGAATTTTGAAAATAGCTTTATCCATTTCAGTTCTGGAAATGTAAATGTAAATGTAAATGTAAATGTAAATCAATCAGTACATATTTCATTAGATATTGCCTCATTTACATATTTAAACATAAAATTTCAGAAAACTTGTAATACAAAAAATGTTTGTCTAAATGTGAGTAATAAAATTGGAACGTTACATGGTGATACCTGTTAGTTACATTTTTTTTTCAAAAATACATTGAAAATCCCATAGGCGGAGGTGGACATTTCCGTCCGACAAAGGATCCTTAACGTGTTTATTTTTCATTACGAGCCCAAAAATTGGACTATCATTCTGAAATTTAGGACATTCAGAGGTGACCCAAAAATACACCTCCTTGCCAAAAATCAGCCCCCAGTGACCTTTCCTTTGACCGTGGGGGGTTAGGATAGAGTGCCAGGTGGACAAAAATTTCTCCATCGGCAGAAGGAAAAGTTCCGGGACAATAAAAAAGTCTCATATTAATGTGGATGAATCTACGTTACCACTTGTTAATGGTCCATTTTAGATAAATCTATGGTTTTGTCTCTATGGTTATTTTGTTATTATTAGTGGTGGTGGAAATGCTGGGCGAGCCGACCAGCGTTTCTTTACTTTCGGTTTCGTGGCGAGTCATGAGAATAACGCCGCCGAATCTCCGTTTATGGTGGGAACTACGACGGTATGTGATCGTCTTCCAACCTCTGACTTTAATTCTTGATGAATGAAAACATGAGTCTGTCTTGCACCGGTCAAAGAATTTCACGGTGCGGAGGCTCATAAATGTAGTGAGAAAACACTTCACTTTAACAAAACTCCTCGTTGTCCCTTTAAAACTCTGTTTACCCTCCTGTTGTCCTTCTGGGTCAAATTGACCCAATCGTTTCACTTCCTCCATCCTTCTTTCCTTTCTCCTGTCCTTCTTTCCACAATCCCTTTTCCCTTCCTTCCTTCCTTCCTTCCTTCCTTCCTTCCTTCCTTCCTTCCTTCCTTCCTTCCTTCCTTCCTTCCTTCCTTCCTTCCTTCCTTCCTTCCTTCCTCTTTTGATCCAGTTGACCTGGTCTGTTCCCTCCCTCCATCTTTCTTTCCTTCCTTTATCCCTTCCTTCTTTCCAGAATCCTTTTTTCCTTCCTTCCTTCCTTCCTTCCTTCCTTCCTTCCTTCCTTCCTTCCTTCCTTCCTTCCTTCCTTCCTTCCTTCCTTCCTTCCTTCCTTCCTTCCTTCTTTTTTGACCCAATCTGTTCCCTCCCTCCATCTATCTTTCCTTCCTTTTCCCTTCCTTCTTTCCTCCCATCGTTCCCTTCTTCCTTCCTTCTTTCTTTCCCTTCGTCCTTCCTTCCTTCCTTTTATCCCTTTATCCTTCCTTCCTTCCTTCATCCTCCCTGCCTTCCTTCCTTCTTTCTTTCCCTTCGTCCTTCCTTCCTTCTATCCCTTTATCCTTCCTTTCTTCTTTCCCTTTGTCCTTCCTTCCTTCCTAACTTCCTAACTTCCTTCCTTCCTTTCATCCTTCCTTCCTTGAGCCAGGAGGAATGCAGGAGGGATAAAGTGAACGTCCTGCAGTCAGAGTCTTAAAAACACCAAACCTGAAGTTGCTCAGGTAAAGTTTCAGGTTGTGATGAGTTGATTTGACTCTGTTACGCCCGAGTGACTAGAAAAATAAAGCTGCAGTTAAATGAGCGTAAAATGAGAGAAAATGAAACAGGAGAATTAAGAAAAAGCTGATTAGAAAAAAAAGGAAATGCATTCATTTGCATTAAAACAGTTTGAATGGAAAATGGAAACTAATTTTAATAATATACTAATGTAAAAAATGCCTTTAATCTGAAAAAATTGATTTCTGTTAGTGTCATTTGACAGAAGCAAACTGCATTATAAGAATATAATGATGTTATTTATTCGCCTGCTTATTTAATTCTATATGTGGCCTGCTGGGATCGACTCCACGACCATAAAAGGACAAGCGTCACTACGGCGAATTAATGAATAATTAATGAACTGGAAAATGATGACATTTGCAGCTTTGGTGACAAGTGATAATTACCTGTTACCCTAACAACTGAGCTCATCATCCTCACCATCATCATCATCATCATCATCATCTCAGCAGAAATGAGGCGTGGAGGTGAAAATGAAATGCACCTTTGTGTCTTTGAGCAGGAAAAATCAACAGAGTGGGTGTTTGGTTGTTGCTGAGGAGGAGGAGGAGGAGGAGGAGGAGGAGGAGGAGGAGGAGGGAGAGTGGAAATGTGGTCTGACACTCCTGAAGCCTGGGCCCACACAGGAAGAGGAAGGACTCGCCTCCAAAATAAAAGCAGCAAAACAAAAAACAGCAAAAAAAAAAAAAAAAAAAAAAATCTTTTGCAAAAAATAAGAGTCCTGTTCATAAAAAAATGTGACTTAGGTAAACAAGAGTTGGGAGAGTTTGGATTTTGGTGTCAGCGAGGGTGGAAAGAGGAAACTGCTGCACTTCAATGAGCTGTAAAAGAGGAACTCTTTAGGATTTGCACCTTAAAGGGTAATTGCCGTTTTTTTTTTTTTACATTCTGGACCTTATTTCTAGCATAAAATCCGATCATTTCCTCCCCCAGATAACTTTGGTGTCTTTACAAGTGGTTGTGATGAAATGAGCTCCAGCCGAGAGGCGCGTATATCCGTATAATGGAGTCTACAGGGCAGCAGAATGCAGCCTCTAAATAACACATTATCTGCAGAGAAACTCCTTCATTTCTGTGGAAGCTGAACTTCATCCAGCTGCTCATTTTGTTCTGACAAGCCAGAAACAGCGCTAGCAACGAGCCGTGAATAATTTTTACCACATTTTCTGGAAATGTTTAAATATTTTTGGAGAAATTGTACCACTTTTTTCTCTACAATATTTGCAAAAATTCACTGCATTGGCCCTAATTTGAACGTACATCAACTAAAAAAGTAACGTTCTTCAGTCTCAGAACATATACAGTAGGCTATGTTTGTGTATTTCTGGTGTTTGCTTCAAAATTTTGTCCAATGGGGGTCAGTTTAGGGGTCCTTCATATAAAAAAGTTTGTCGTATATAATAAATAATATTATCCACCGCTCCATGGATTGATTTCTCACCGGCTTCATTGTTGGAAACAAATGCACATGGAGGAGAGGAGGGTTAGAGACACAGAGGAGGAGACACCGGACCTGGAGAGTTCAGATTTAACTGACTTTATACTTAAAGCAGATATCAGCTTCACGGCCGTTTCGGCTAATGCTGCGTTCAAGGCAGGCTTTTGAAACCGTAAGTTACAGCTTCAAGTCACAACTACGACTTGGTAGCGTTCCAGGTAACCCGTAGCTCGTGTTTTTACCATCCTGTTGTCTGTGAAAGTTCCCTATAACGGCCACTCGTAACTTCCGACCCGTGAACTCGTACCAGATCGAACTGGTATGACTTCACAGGAAGGAAAAACACAAAGTACGAGTTTCTTTGAACGCACCATGAGTTAGCAGCCCCCGCCCTTGTCAGGCATCAATTGGTCCTCGTGCTACGTCACCACATTCACGCGCATCCCTTGGCTGCACACACAGCCCTTCATGCCGTTCTCTCTCCTCATTGGATAACACTTGTATCCCACAAGGAAAATTTTCTCCTCGGGTTACAGCAGAGCAGAGTGACGGAGAGACTCGTGTTTAGGCTGAAATACTTCATGTAAGTGATTGCTGACGGAAAATAGGACTATTTAGGACTTATATTAACAAAAACATTCCACTGATATCTGCTTTAAAGGGATAGTTCACCCAAAATTGAAATTGCACTCATTATCTCCTCCCCCTCATGTGGACTAAGGGCTGGGAGAAGTTTCAGAGTCCTCCGTGGCTTCTCTGAGTTACAGGGGGTCTCGGCGTAGCAGTGCATGTCCATATAACGGTTGCAAATGGATACCAACTGTCTTCGTAACAAAAAGACACAGCAAAAAACATCCAAATACCTCCATGCTGCTCGTATGTAATGTCCCTCTTGTATTGAAGCCCCAACATGAGAAATTGTCCCAAAAGAAATTAAATAAGTCTATATTTCAAGCTTGTTTTGTAGCGGAAGCTTCTCGAAGCTCCTCTTCCTGGTTCATCCAAATTTGACGAACCGGGAAGAGGAGCATTTACAAGACGGACATTACATACGAGCAGCATGGAGGTATCTGGATGTTTTTTGGTGTGTCTTTTTGTTACGAAGACAGTTGGTATCCATTTGCAACCGTTATATGGACATGCACTGCTACGCCGAGACCCCCTGTAACTCAGAGAAGCCACGGAGGACTCTGAAACTTCTCCCAGCCCTTAGTCCACATGAGGGGGAGGAGATAATAATGAGTGAAATTTCAATTTTGGGTGAACTATCCCTTTAATTATAAGTTACCATGTTAGATATAAACTACACTGTGTTATTAAAGCTGAACCGTGGTGTTACAGTGGCCGTGGAGTCCTGGTCTGTGTTTTCTGATCCCACTGTTCCCAGAGCGTCGGGACGCTGCAGCCCAGTGATTGATGGAGCTATTCTTATTACTGACCCGTTACGTAAAATGCAGTCAGACCCTAAAAATACGAGCAGGCTTTTCAGGACATTCATTGTTTGCTTTAGTGCTGGAGCAGGAATCCAGATCCATCAGTCAGACCCCCCCCCACCCCCACTACCCCTCCTCCTCCTCCTGACCACCCGTCCACCAACCAGCCCCCAAATTAGCCACATTAGCGACGGCCGCATGCTGCTGCGGATAAAAGTTATTGATGTGAGTCTGAACAGTCAGAGCAGCTGATGAGAGAGACAGAGAGAGGGGAGGGAATAAAATAAAACAACTGTGGTGCAATATGACCCAACCCCCCAGTATAAAGGTAGATGTTTGTGTTACAGCTCCATACAGTATAAAGGTAGATGTTTGTGTTAAAGCTCCATACAGTATAAAGGTAGATGTTTGTGTTAAAGCTCCATACAGTATAAAGGTAGATGTTTGTGTTAAAGCTCCATACAGTATAAAGGTAGATGTTTGTATTAAAGCTCCATACAGTATAAAGGTAGATGTTTGTGTTAAAGCTCCATACAGTATAAAGGTAGATGTTTGTGTTAAAGCTCCATACAGTATAAAGGTAGATGTTTGTATTAAAGCTCCATACAGTATAAAGGTAGATGTCCATGTGTAGTGTGATTATAAAGCAGCTCTAGGTTCTATATTAATACTGTGAAAGTATCAAAGCCTCAGTCCACAGAGAAATGCACACAGCCTGGATTCAGAAACTGAGCCTTAAAACCAGCCGTCAGGACTTCCTGTCACTTTGTGATGTCACAACTAAGCCCCGCCCCCTCACCACCACCTGGACCCACCATCCATCCAACTCTCACTCTGCAGGATTTTTATTTTCTTTGAGTGTTTTATTCTGAAATCTGCTCTATTATCAATTATTATATATCAACGTTGCATCTCGGCTGTTTACGACATCAGCCGCCGCAGCAGGAAAAGTTAAAATGTCTCCAACTGTTGCTCTGGGGTTTGCATCACCAGGCGCTGACATCACCAGTTCACTGGGAAAACACAACATCAACTTTAACCGCTCCCCCGGGACCGTCGTCATGTCTTGGACTGAGACTCCAGGTCAGAGGACACATACTGTCTATCAGAGGACCCGAAGGTCTACGAAGGTGTGGACCGCCGTAGCCGTCAAAGAACTGAAGGTCGAACCGAAATGAGAGGAGGAGATTCAGATAAAGGTGCGACAGAGGGAAGAGGTCACAGAGGTCACTGATGAGAGAGGAAGATCCACACAGATAGCTACGGGTTTCAGTGAATCTGCATCAGTTTCTCATTGTTTCGGTGTTTCATCCAAACGGAAACAGCGTTTTGGGGGGTGAAAACGGTATTTTTTTGGAAACGGGTCCCCTGCAGCGTTTTGTGTAGACACTAGGGGTGTAACAGTATTTGTATTCGTCCAGTGTGGTGCGTCGTGCTGGAAACGCATCAAACATGTTAATGCATATAAGACGGCGTCAATGGCGCAAGGAAAAAGACAACTTGTGTGCAACAGCAAAAGTGCTTCCAGCGTGGTTTTTCCTCTAGAATGAATAAATGGTATTATAACACTCCTAATGTACTTGTTTTATGTTTTATTCTATTGATTTTTTACTTTTATAACAGCAGATGGTTGTTTGTTTTGCATTCAAGTGGCGTGTGTTTAAAATCAGTAGCGTGCGGTGGCCTTTCAGTCAGGGCCAGCAGTAACACCCTCAACCCCCCCCCCCCCAAGAAAAAATAAAAAATTAAATGTAAAAAATGCAAGGCCACTATTGTGCAACAGTATTTAATCAACACCAACGACCGCTGAACAACTACAACGCATCAAGACACCACTGTGCAGCATCGCCATCTGATCATCTTCCCTGATCACTCACCACTTTACAATGCACATGACACAACATCAAAAACAGCACCTAGACTTCTTAAACTTCTTTTAATCACTTCAAAAATATAATCAATTTCTGTAACAGACCCATGCCAAAGAACGTGCCCACAAAAATTAAACAATTAACAATCTCTTAATGGTTGAGACACACCCACACACAGAGAGAGAGAGACAGAGAGTTTTTGACCCAGAAGCAACACCAAAAGCATACAGTAGCCTATTAGCACAACAGTATGCAGCGCCAATCTGAGAAAGTTAAAAAAAAAAAAAAAAAAAAAAAAAACTAGCACTCACCCATCACCACGGCTACTGAAGAGTGGACATGTCCATCAGAACAGCTTGTTGTGCTCCGAGCTAGCTGTCAACCAGTCGTACCATAGTTTCCCACCTTATGCCACACAAAGCTTGTTGGTTTGAGTTAGCATCCATTTTAGGCGTCTGTCTTGCAAAAAATCTATTTTTTTCTGCAAAGGTCCGCAGTCGTATCACAAAATCTTGCTGTTAAATCACCCGCCATCACCTTTCCAGAATAACAGACTACGTGCGTCATCACGCAGCTGCCCATGGGCCAATCAGTCAGGCTAATTTCAATGACAACACCAAGGCCAGCACTAGAAACTCTGCTGGCCCTAGGGCGTTCTGTCAATAACACATCAACATCTGATTGGCTGATGATACTGTCACTCAACGTTTTAACCCAATAGCAGCGTCCAGCTTCGACCAAAGGCTAGCAATGCAACTACTGCTGGCCCCAGCCGAGGAACGGAGCTGTGATGCGTTTATAGGACATAGGAAATTTGAGTTCCACAAAACCAATAGTTTTCTGGATAAAGTTGCATACTGAACAAGTAATTGACTCCAGACACATTTCAGAATCACTTTTTAATTATGAAAAAAAATTATTATTTCATTTTTGACAGGGCTAGCAGTGCTGGCCCTGCTACCCCTGACCGCACACCACTGTTTAAAATAAATCAAAGCAGCTAGTCTTTCACATTTTTGTTGCTTTTTGCCCGTTGTACCGAACTGTGACTTCCAGGGGCGGACTGGCCATCTGTACGTTCTGGAGAATACCAGAAGGGCCGGTACGGCAGGACGGCCGCCGCCGGCCGCTGCGCAGCCGTCAGTTTTTTTTTTCCTCTTGCTTATCATCTACTGTTGTTCCATGTCCAGACCAATAGGTGGCAACAACGCGCCCGCAGGCCCATAGATGCGCAAGCTCACTCGTCACTCAGCCGTTGACAGTGAGCATAAGTGCAACGCGTAGCTCAACTGGTAGAGCACCTATCCTTCAATTCAGAACTCTTGCTCCTGTGTGGGATCGAATCCCTCCATAACTCTCTGAGTTTGGATAATGCATTTTCTTTCCCCATCATTATGATCACTCTGTCAAAGTTAACGCATTAACGCAAAATGCTTTTAACGCTTTTAACGCTTCGACTAGCAATTGTTTTTGTTTGTTTTTTTCCCCAATCACCTGTTCATTCAGCCTGGGGAGATGAGAGGGGGAGGGGGGGTGGCGCAGTCTTAATGTTACAGAAAACCTGCATGTTTTTTCTCCTCATGTTCCTAAAGAACCTGTTTTTCTCATCACCAAACGAGGCTGCTCTCCCTCTGGAAAGCAAACGTCCAGAAACGTCCAGATCTGGATGTTCCTTATGCTTTCCATTCATATTGCTGTTATTTCAAGCTATATATATATATATATATATATATATATATATATATATATATATATATATATATATATATATATATATATATATATATATATATATATATATAAAGCAAATGTATATAACTTGAAATATATATATGAATATGTGGCCTCTCTCTGTCAAAAATGCCAGGGCCTATTTTCTGTCCCAGTCCGCCACTGGTGACTTCTGTGTACTGTTCAGACACCCAGAATTGATCTTTAGTGAAACAATGATGTCATACCCCCCCCCCCCCCCCCCCCCCCCGTACCCTGAGCCACACCTCTACACGTTACAGTCTATGGACATAACAACAATAGTCGACTACTGAAGAAAAATATGGTTTTAAATGAAGCTCTGTTTCCTTGTAGCCGAGGCCTCAGAGCTCCACGGGACACAGGACTCAGCTCTGAAGGTTGGAGGTGGTTTTGAAACCAGCAGAGAGCTTTAGTCAGCGATCACCTGATGTGACCGTCCAGTTCCTAAAGTTCACTTCCTGTCAGACTGGACAACAGCTTTTTATTTTTTATTTTCTATTGCCAGACTGTAAATCAACGATGTGACACAGAGCCGCTTCATTTCATCCGTGCACATAAAAAGCCAGCTGACCCTTCATACTCGGAGTTCCCTGCATGATGGCGGCTGGAAAAATAACTCGGCTCATTGTTTTGTGTTTTCCAGAGCTGCTGCTGCTGGAAACCACACTGTTAACCGATGTGATGGGATGGATTCTGCATCGACTGCAGCTCTAATGTACCCGTCCTTATTCTATATGGATGTTGGTGTCGGGGGGGAGGACATGGGGGGTGGGGGGTGTCAGCCATGCTAATAGAGTGGAGAGAGGTCACGGCTGTGAGGTGGAGCTGCTGATTTCTGCTGATCTCATAGAAAAACACACTGATTAGTTAAAGGCTCCACCAATACTATGTTAAAGGGATAGTTCAAGATTTTGGCAAATTGGCCCATTGCCATAATCCCTATAGTCATAGCAGTAGGTTTGTTACCTTTAATTGCCGGTGCAAGCTGTTTTTAGAACGGCGGAGCAGAGCCGTGAGCTGCTCAGAGCTACGCTACGGAGGCTCATTATGGGATTTCTTGGTTTCCCTCATCAAACTCATCAAATACACAATCCAACAACTCCACAACGCTCTGGTGGACAAGTTGTGAGCTGCACATTCACCACGCTATGAGATAATAACACAACGTTACCACACAGAGTTGTTTTAGAGGGAAATACAGAGACTGTTGATGAAAAACTGTCCCTGAAGGCAACGCACATCAGTGGTTTTGCATGAATTTCCCTCTAAAACAACTCTGTGTGGTAACGTTGTGTTATTATCTCATAGCGTGGTGAATGTGCAGGTCACAACTTGTCCACCAGAGCGTTGTGGAGTTGTTGGATTGTGTATTTGATGAGTTTGATGAGGGAAACCAAGAAATCCCATAATGAGCCTCCGTAGCGTAGCTCTGAGCAGCTCACGGCTCTGCTCCGCCGTTCTAAAAACAGCTTGCACCGACAATTAAAGGTAACGAACCTACTGCTGTGACTATAGGGATTATGGCAATGGGCCAATTTGCCAAAATGTTGAACTATCCCTTTAATGTAAACCTGCTGCAGAAGGACGTACACTGAATGATGCTGTGCGTGTTTGAACCTCTGAGAGTCGTATCGGCTTCGGCTGCTGTTCGGGGAACGGAGAGAAAGTGGGTTAATGTTTGAGGGAGCCGACAGGAAGCTCTGGGGAATCCACAGGAAGCCGTTTGGACAAAAATGCGAAAAGCCTGAAATGCAGAGAATCAGTGTTAAACATCTGGTTGGTTTGTCGGAGCCGACGAGATGAAGGCGTCTTTGATTCATGTCACCGCCGACACGTTGGGCGCCGAGCGGCAGCAGCGGCAGCAGCAGCGGCGGTTTGAAGGCGACGGTATCTCTGTGGAGAATAATTGGCTGTGTGCGTCGGGAGGATTTGGCTGTTATCTCTGGGGGAGAGAGGGGAGAGCCTCCGCCTGACATTAATCTTTAATTGAAGTCACTGACACGTCCGGGTTCGTTAAAGACCTTTGAACGCCTCGTTATAGTTATTAACTGTTCTGCTGCAGCAACAACACGACGGCAGCCGGAGGAAGAGAAAGAGAAAAAAAAAGAGCTGCGACTTATCAGCAGCAGGAGCAAAGGTTGGAGGGAAATAAAAAGATTTCCCTGTTTTCTGTTAATGATTTGTTCTTTAAACAAAGAAACAGTTAATGGATTCATAAAGGATATTTAAAACCAAACTGCATTTACAGTAAGCAGGCTTGGGGAGTAACGGACTACATGTAACGGCGTTACGTAATCAGGATACAAAAAAAGGGTAACTGTAGTCCGTTACAAGTACAGAAAAAAACCCGTAATCAGATTACCGGTACTTTTGATAAAAACGGAGATTACTTGGCTGATTACTTCACATTTTAAAAATCAACCACAGGCTATAGAGTGGCCGTAGAAGCCACTCGCCGTCTCGTTGTATTTCAGAGGAGAAGCACAGACAGAGCACCTCTGCCTCTTCTGCCCGTACCGTGTGTGTGTGGCTGAGGCTACGCTGCCTCTTAACGTAACTCTGAGTGTGAGCGGCACGTACGTTCACGTTGCTTTCGTGAATTGTAAACAAACACGGTCCCCTCGGTTTTAGCGTCCAGCAGTTTAGCAGCTAATTCAACAGCAGTGATGGATAACTGTACCGGAGAGGCTCAACAACGTAATGAGCTTCATTTGAGGAATAAACGGCAGCTTTTACCTGACGGAGACCGACGCCTGAGCTACGGTAGCTAACAGCTAGCAGCTAGCAGGTTACAGACTTTCTCTCTCCCTCTCTTTCTTACACACACACACACACACACACAGGCGCGGATTAATGCACAGGCTGACCTAGGCTGCAGCCTAGGGGCCCCACGTGTGGAGGGGCCCCGGGATTGGTCAGATTATGTGGTCACGGAGCCGCAATGTTATAGAAAAAACAGCGGAGCCCCGACAGCAGAGCGCAAGGTGGGAGAAAGAAAAAAGAGACCAACAACTAGCCTATAACTGAGATCCATATGGGCCAAAACGGACTCAATCACCTGTCTCTGATGGCCACTGAGAGTGAGTTAAATCATGATTAGCCGAAGCCGGTACATATTCTCATTTGCCCAGGTCATAGTATTTCAAAGGAGGTTAAATCGAAAGCAACTGGACTTAGTTATTTGTTATTACAAATACTGGACTTAGTTATTTGTTATTACAAATAACTAAGTCCAGTTGCTTTAGATTTAACCTCCTTTGAAATGATTAGCCGAAGTTACACGATTATACGGGGGCGATCGTTCATTTGTAGAAGGATATTGTTGTTGTAGGTTAGTAAAGAGCTGGTTAGGCTATGCCTTTTTTTTTTTTTTTTTTCAATTGCCCGTTCATTCGGCAGGGCGGGGGGGCAGAAACACTGTGCACCTCAGTGTTATGATGTGAAGGATGTGTTTTTGCTCCTCATGTTCCCAGAGAACTTGTTCTACCTTTCTTGTAGCGCTGCTCCCGCTGCGTCCTTTTTTTTCAGCTGCCGTCCTTACTCGCGCTAATGTTTAAATCCCACCGTCACGTCACGTCATGTCATGTCACGTCATGTTTTTTTTTTGTTTTTTTTTACCCTACTGTCTCTAAACAATAGGGAAGACAAATATGCAAGAATAGAAAGTCTCTTAGAGAAACGTATCCAAATGAAATCCGTGGTAACACTTTACACTAAGGTACACAAAATTAGAGTAGTTAATGAGTAACTAATGAAGAACTAATGAGGAACTAATGAGTAGTTAGTGAGGAATTGAGCTACACAAAATTACAGTAGTTACTGAGGAACTAAGGTACACAAAATTACAATAGTTACTGAGGAACTACTGATTAATTAACTATTAGTTAATGGTCAGTTCTTCAGGAACCCCTGATCAAATTTCAGAGGAGTAGTTAATGAGGAACTAATGCGTAGTTAGTTAGGGAACTGAGATACACAAAATTAGAGTAGTTACTGAGGAACTAATGATTAACTAACTATTAGTTAATGGTCAGTTCTTCAGGAACCCCTGATCAAATTTCAGAGGAGTAGTTAATGAGGAACTAATGAGGAACTATTAATGATCAGTTCTTCATTAACTCATGATCAAATTTCATAGAAAGTTAATCACAACTTGATGATTAGCGAACTAGTTACTTCATCAGTACAGAATCATTACTCAATAAAATGTCCAGTAGTTAACCCTTATGACCTAAAGTGACACATAATGAGTGGTTTTTCATTTCTTCATCTTCATCTTTACATTAGTAGTTCCTTAAAAAATCACAGACAGCAGGATTCTTTAGAAGATTTTATTCATTAATTTCAGACCACGTACACATCAATATGACCATCCATTTTGCCTTTGAAATAAATATGATAGTTTGTCACATGTTTGGTAGGCTAAATGAATGTATCATGGGGCTGTGTAGTACTGTATACTGATCACACCGTGGTTCACAGTAAAGTTGTTTGAGGTGCACAAAATTTAGAGTAGTTATTTACTATGAAACAAATTTGGAATGAATGAGGAACTCAGTATTAGTTAATGGTGAGTTATTCAGTAACTCCTAATCAAATTACTGAGGAACTAACTATTACTTAATCATTAGTTACCCTTTTTGTGTACCTTAAGGTAAAGTGAGACATCAAAATGAGTAGGTAATGAGTACTGAATCATTACTTAGTCATTAGTTACCCTTTTTGTGTACCTTATAGTAAAGTGAGAAATCAAATTGAGTAGGTAATGAGTACTGAATCATTAGTTACCCTTTTTGTGTACCTTATAGTAAAGTGAGACATCAAAAGGACTAGGTAATGAGTACTGAATCATTAGTTACCTATTTTGTGTACCTTATAGTAAAGTGAGACATCAAAAGGACTAGGTAATGAGTACTGAATCATTAGTTACCTATTTTGTGTACCTTATAGTAAAGTGAGACATCAAAATGACTAGGTAATGAGTACTGAATCATTAGTTACCCTTTTTGTGTACCTTATAGTAAAGTGAGACATCAAAATGACTAGGTGATGAGTACTGAATCATTACTGAATCATTAGTTACTCTTTTTGTGCACCTTATAGTAAAGTGAGACATCAATATGAGTAGGTAATAAGTACTGAATCATTACCTAGTCATTAGTTACTATTTTTGTGTAAGGTACACAAACATTACAGTAGTTACTGATGAACTAATGAAGAACCAAAATAATCATTTGCCTCTATGTGCACCAAAATAACTTTTGTCTTCACGGGCACCAAAATAAGATTTTACCTGCACAGGTACACCAAAATAACATTTTTTTTATGTCCACACACAAGAAAATATGATAGAATGTAAAAAAAAATAATAATAAAAAGAGAAAGAAAAGAAAAACCTTTGTAGCTTTCTTGTTTTAATAATAGCCTAATAAAAAATAACAAGTGTGTAGCGTCCCCAGCTAAATGATGGTCACAAATGATGAAACTGATGGTTCACATTCCTTCATTCCATGGACCGTATTCAGTTGCAGACACACCGTAAGAGCTATGAGAAGAAAATAAAATACAGTTACCTTTCCTTTTACATATATGAAATTATTTTTAACTGCTTTTATCACATAAACAATCATAATAATAATAATAATAATAAATTTAATTTGTAATGCACTTTTCATCGGCACGATCTCAAAGTGCTACAATTGTTAAAACAAGGTAGGGAAAGTAGAGTTAAAAACAGGGTAGAAGGAAGAGTTAAAAATGTTAAAAACAGGGTAAAGGAAATAAAAACATGCTCAATGTAAGTTGACTCCCTTTTTATCTATTTAATCAAAAGACAATATCCAAATGGAGTGCTGTATTACCATGAAATAAATATTTTTAACCGTTTGTTTTTAATCCAATAAACTGTTTTTAACCTTACCAGACCTCACATCAAACAGACAAAACAGTCCTGTTGCATTAATAAAACAATCAACGAGTTAGCTTAGCTTTATCTCACTTCAATGTATTGAAGTGAGATGGAGCTAAGCTAAGCTAACTAAGCCGAGCTGGCCAATGCTAATAGCTACCGCTAACCACAACATGTTCCATACATACATGAGACTATCAACGGCGACCAAACTCGAGCCGGACATAAATATAACATGAAAAGGTAACAAAAACAAACCTTGTGCCCCTTATTAGCCAGGTGCTAGGGCGTTTCATGTAAGTTAGGCACACTTTTAGCATTGAAGACACTCTGGCCTTGCAGAGTGCAGACCAGACACACTGCCGGTAAAATCCGTAGCACCGGAAGTTTATGAGGTCTCGGCGAGACGCTTTCAAAATAAAAGCACTGAATATAACGTCGGCTTAATATATAAGAAATAAAGCCCTGACCTTGACTAATGTTCAGAAACTAAATAAATAAACATAAACACAACAAATGAAGTAATGTTCTTATCATAAAGGTCATTTACAAAGTGTCATTTGTCTTTTATTTTGGAAACGAGATCATCATTTCCTGTGCATCTTTACTGTGAGGAGCAGTGAATTCACTTGGCACAAGAGAAGCAATTGACCATGCCACAAGAGAAGCAATGGACCATGCAGGGAAAAGCAAAAGAAGGAAAATCCCATTTCGACGATATCTCGAGGATGAGGGTGTGACCGTACAGTGATATTTTAATGGTATCTGTCTTTTTTTTTTTTTTTTGGAAGATGTGTAAGATGACTCCTCAAATTTTACTATGCTAACTTTCTCCAAAGTGACCTAGCATAGCATCGATGCTATGGTCGGTTAACAGAATGTAGCATTGATGCTACACTTGCACACGTTGTACAAAACATTAAATAACCTGTTAACTGCATCTGAATCGCGGGATTCTTTGCTTTCCGAGGGTCCTTCAATGGTGCCTCTATGAAAGTATGCTCAAGTGTTGCATTGATGCTAGCTCAGTTTAGCTCTGTTCCCTTACCATGTGGTTACATGACGCATATCGTCCCTTGTTGTCATAGGTGCACCATTAAAAAAATCCAGTGATTCAGATGCTGTTCACAACTCGTCTCTATCATATACGGTTCATAAGTTATTAAATATTGACAAAAATGTGCAACCTCAGCATCAATGCTATGCTCGGTTTAGCTTCTCTTCCAGTGTCACGTGTTGTCGTAGAGGCACCATTCAAGGACCCTCGGAAAGCGGATAACCCCCCCGATTCAGATGCTGTTCACAGCTCGTCTCTATCATAAACGGTTCATAAGTTATTTAATGTTTTGTAAAACATGTGCAAGCGTAGCATCAATGTAACGTTCGGTTAACCAAACTACGGTCGGTTTTAGAGGGCTAAATTCACTTTGGACAAAGTTATCTTACAGTAAATTTGAGGAGCAATCTTACCGAATTTGTATATATATATATAAAAAAAAGAGAGAGATACCATTAAAATGTACTTATACTGTACAGTCACATCCTCATCCTCGAGATATAGAACGTCTCTGATATAGTTGAGATGGGAGCTTCTGCTCTTCCTTGCTCTGTCCATTACTTCTCTCATCGTCGTCAAATGAATTCACTGCTCCTCACAGTAAAGCTGCACAGGTGAGCCACCGGAATTGAAGATCTTGTTTCCAAAATAAAAGACATGACTTTTTTTAAGCAAGTAAGTTACAAAGGTTTTTGTTGTTGTTTTACATTCTATGTCATTTTGGTGCACATGGAGGCAAATTATTATTTTGGTTCCTCATTAGTTCATCAGTAACTACTGTAATGTTTGTGTACCTTACACAAAAATAGTAACTAATGATTCAGTAATGATTCAGTACTTATTACCTACTCATTTTGATGTCTCACTTTACTATAAGGTACACAAAAAGAGTAACTAATGATTCAGTAATGATTCAGTACTCATTACCTAGTCATTTTGATGTCTCACTTTACTATAAGGTACACAAAAAGGGTAACTAATGATTCAGTACTCATTACCTACTCAATTTGATTTCTCACTTTACTATAAGGTACACAAAAAGGGTAACTAATGACTAAGTAATGATTCAGTACTCATTACCTACTCATTTTGATGTCTCACTTTACCTTAAGGTACACAAAAAGGGTAACTAATGATTAAGTAATAGTTAGTTCCTCAGTAATTTGATTAGGAGTTACTGAATAACTCACCATTAACTAATAGTGAGTTCCTCATTCATTCCAAATTTGTTTCATAGTAAATAACTACTCTAAATTTTGTGCACCTCAAACAACTTTACTGTGAACCACGGTGTGATCAGTATACAGTACTACACAGCCCCATGATACATTCATTTAGCCTACCAAACATGTGACAAACTATCATATTTATTTCAAAGGCAAAATGGATGGTCATATTGATGTGTATGTGGTCTGAAATTAATGAATAAAATCTTCTAAAGAATCCTGCTGTCTGTGATTTTTTTAAGGAACTACTAATGTAAAGATGAAGATGAAGAAATGAAAAACCACTCATTATGTGTCACTTTAGGTCATAAAGGTTAACTACTGGACATTTTATTGAGTAATGATTCTGTACTGATGAAGTAACTAGTTCGCTAATCATCAAGTTGTGATTAACTTTCTATGAAATTATATCATGAGTTAATGAAGAACTGATCATTAATAGTTCCTCATTAGTTCCTCATTAACTACTCCTCGGAAATTTGATCAGGGGTTCCTGAAGAACTGACCATTAACTAATAGTTAGTTAATCATTAGTTCCTCAGTAACTACTGTAATTTTGTGTATCTCAGTTCCCTAACTAACTACTCATTAGTTCCTCAGTAACTACTCCTCTGAAATTTGATCAGGGGTTCCTGAAGAACTGACCATTAACTAATAGTTAATTAATCAGTAGTTCCTCAGTAACTACTGTAATTTTGTGTAGCTTAGTTCCTCAGTAACTACTGTAATTTTGTGTAGCTTAGTTCCTCACTAACTACTCATTAGTTCCTCATTAGTTCTTCATTAGTTACTCATTAACTACTCTAATTTTGTGTACCTTAGTGTAAAGTGTTACCAAATCCGTTTGCAGTGCCTTCTTGTTCTGTAGTCCAGCTATTAGGCTATTGATTCAGTTATTCACACACGAGTCCTTCCTACAGGGCCGGCCCTAGGATTTTGGGGGCCCTAAACATGATCTTGTTTGTGGCCCCCAAAACACTCTAGTGCAAACACCAAATCACACACACTGCTTACAACTGAATGAACAGACACACACAGACATCCTCTGAGGTCTGAGACCAATTTCTTGACTTTTACTTATTTTCTTAAATTCATCTTTTTAACCCTCTAGGCCCCAGAGTTTATTTAGGAAAATATTAAGTTTGGATTTCAAGATTTCACAAGGCTGTAGCTTGCAAGTGGTGAGGGACAAATCTATGGTGTAAATGAGAAAAATATTCATAATGACCTAAAGTTTATGATAGGAGTAAATTTACTCATCTAATTTGCATATTGTAACGTCACCAGGTGGCAGCCACATTGGATTACGTGACTTTCAGTAAAACTGAATTTGAAACATATTTACACAGAAAAAATATTTCTGTGTAAATATTTCTTTCTGTACATTTACAGTCTGCCACACAGGGGGACACACACACACACACACACACACACACACACAGTGTTTCTCAACACCTGAAGATCCCTTCCTGTTCAGCTTCGAGCTGCGGGAGCCCCTGAAAGAGGAGTGGCTGCGCTCCAGTGAAACTCTTCTTTTCTCAGATATTTTGCTTAAAAACACACCTACAAATGACGTCAGGATTGAAACTGAGTGTGTTCGCCAACTAATGGTACCAAGCAGTAACAATATAGGGCAGTAGATTTAAAGATATGGGGTGCTGCCTGTCGCAATGATGAGACTTTGGCGCACCTTCTAGGTTAAGGTATTTGCAGATGTATTTGTATGTATTTGGTACCTTCCTGATCATAACCCCCCCCCCGCACGTGCCTCTATTAGCTTTATATGCCGCTGCTGCTGCATAAGGGGGCCCCACAGAAAGAATAGCCTAGGGGCCCATGACTACCTTAATCCGCCTCTGCACACACACACACACACACACACACACACACACACACACACACACACACACACACACACACACACACACACACACACACACACACACACACACACACACACACACACACACACACACACACACACACACACAGCCCAGGTTGTCTGTCATATCTGTTGTAAACCTTGTAATACTAGCTTGTTGAGTACAGTTAACATTATTGTTGCTTCGGTTTGAGTGTGGATTAACTCGTGGTTTGTGCCGCAGCTGTCACTAATGTTGATAAAGTGATGATTTACAATCGAGAGTTTATCCATTGTGTTTTATTTTGAAATTTAGCGGATGCTCGGTGCGTTTCATTTCCTGTTTCCTCTGCGTGGATTGATGCGTGATGGCTGCTCGACTGAATTTGCATGTTTGGTATTAAAGTAATCCAAAAGTAACTAAATGTAATCTGTTACATTACTTTAATTTTGTGGTAATTAGAGTAAGTTACTAATTACATTTTCTAACAGGTAACTTGTAATTGTACTGGAATACATTTTTAAAGTAACCCTCCCAACCCTGACAGTAAGACAGTAAATATAAAAGATGTATTAGTATTAATAAACATTGACGCACAGTTGATATTTGCAGCATGAGTTATTCACAGGTTGAATTTAGGGATGTTACGAGTATAAATTTTCTTGGTACGATTATTGTCAGAGAAATAATCACGGTGTAATCATGATTATCACGATTATTATGCATTAATTAATTTTACAACACTATGAATGTGAAAAATCAAATATAGTCAAAATTTAATTACAATACTTATAAAATGTTTCAACCATCTTTTAATATATGACCAATTATTAACCCAGAGGGGAAGTGTTTGAAATATTCTGGTCAAATTGTCATCTATGATAAGTGTTTATGTTTATTTTAATCGTTTTTTATGTTGTTTTGTTTTAAAATACAAATGACATTTAAATTCCTACCAATTCAATGTTACGATACCTAGTTAAACGGACCAGTATCTGAGCATTTACCTTTATTATGGTGCACATCTGCTGACATGGTTCCGACATACCGTAATCTTTTTTGGGAAGTGACGGTATTTAGGAATCTTCACGATCAATTAATTGTGGTGTCTAATACCACGATTAATTGTGAAAACAAGTAATCGTGACATCCCTAGTTGAATTATGTAACGTTTCATAACTGGGTTATTGGGTGATGGTTGGTTTCACATGAGTGGAAACCGTCCAGACAACAACAGGAAGACGTCAATACACAGACACACAATGAGGTGTCCAACACAAACACAAACACAAAGACAAACCAGTCTGAGCTTTTACAACTGCACCAACAACAATACAAATGTGAGTTTCCTGTGGAAACAAACGAGGCCTGAAGAGTAGAAGAGTTTCCATCCAGCTCCTGTAGGAACATGAAGGAAACCGGCTCGGCTGCATGGGCCAAGGTGACTGCTGGGTAATGTGAGTCTGCAGGAGGACGTTGCTGTCTTCAGATAATATCACAGATGTCGGGGGTGAAGGGGGGTGGAGGAGGATACATTAGGAGATTGAACACCAGCGTTTCCACATATACATACAGTAAGTGATGTGTTTGCTTCCTGCTGCGGTCGCCTCCCCCACCGTACGAACACGGACTCGTCATGTCAACCAGTCCAGCGGTTTGAGGGGAATATAATGTTACAGTACAGAAACAGTTCAGGGGTTAATGACTTTGTGTCTGAGGACAAATATTGACCATCATTAAAATATATGGAGCTGATGAGATATTCTTATCGAGCAGCCGGATAGAAGCAGGATGTGAACACTCAACCACCACTAACATCATCGGTCATAAATATTTATTCCATCATATTATATCATAAAGCGTTCAGCCGACACCTCCAACACCTACGGGCTCACAGGAGGAACGTATTTACATGTTCCTTCTTCTCTCGAGGTGATGAAACTGTTATTAGAGGAAAAACAACTTCATTTAGCTCAGATTCGTGTTAACTGTTTCTTCACAATCCAATTGATGAATGTTGTGTTTGTGTTGCACATTCATAGTTCGATCTGTTGGGATCAAAAAACGACTGCAACTACGACAAGATTGTACTGTTTTGACACTTCTCCACAACGCTCTGGTGGACAAGTTGTGAGCTGCACATTCACCACGCTATGAGATAATAACACAACGTTACCAGACAGAGTTGTTTTAGAGGGAAATACAGAGACTGATGATGAAAAACTGTCCCTGAAGGCAACGTGCATCAGAGGTTTTGCATGAATTTCCCTCTAAAACAACTCTGTGTGGTAACGTTGTGTTATTATCTCATAGCGTGGTGAATGTGCAGCTCACAACTTGTCCACCAGAGCGTTGTGGAGTTGTTGGATTGTGTATTTGATGAGGGAAACAAAAAAAATCCCATGAGCCTCCATAGCGTAGCTCTGAGCAGCTCACGGCTCTGCTCCGCCGTTCTAAAAACAGCTTGCACCGACAATTAAAGGTAACAAACCTACTGCTATGACTATAGGGATTATGGCAATGGGCCAATTTGACAAAATGTTGAACTATCCCTTTGATGGTCACAGGTGAGTTCAAGACAGAGACTTTCCATTCATCTGCTTAAAATTACCCCCCAAAAAACAAACAAACTTGGAAACGGAGAGGCATTTTAAGTCGTTTTCTACGGTGGCCCTGAAGGCTCATATCACTGCAGCTTCAGAAAACTCACAAAGACACAATGTGCTACAAATTCAGAAAAAAAAAGACTTCATCTGTTTGACAAAAACTCACAACACAACTGAAGCACACAATAAAGTGAGGGACCAGGGTAAAGGCTGATGCACAACTTCTAAAATGAAGAAGAGCTAAATCACCAGTTGACCTCTCAGGGCCACCGTAGTGTTTTTTTTGTGTGACTATTGAACAGATAATATTTGGCTGGATCGAAGTGGAAACAGTTTCACACATCGACGCCGTATCAGACCTGAGGGATCGAGGCAGATGCTGGAAACCAGCGGTCACGTCGTCATTATTAGTCCGCCATCCCATCAGTCAGTGGAAACACGGCGTCACGGCGGCTGCAGCTGCTTTCTGAGGAACTAACTCAACCCTGTTTGTGTTAAACCGTGACGGTAACCTGGCGACTGACCGTCAGGTGAGCAATCACAGCCAAGGAAAAGGAGCTCAAGACTTTCTCTTAAAGGGACATTGTGTAACTTCTCCTGTTGTCTCTTCAGGAAAATCGATTATTCGGTTCAAAAGTCTGTTTTTCATTAACCAGTAATCCCCCCATCAACAAACTGAAGTGTTCCTTTCAGCTCTGAATTAGCCGTTCATATGCTGCATTCACCTGCAGTCGGGCGGACGGCCGTCGCTAACAAACCAGATGTCATTTTAGTCACAGAAGTCGGTAACACTTTACAATAAGGGTCCCTTAATTAACATTAGTTAGTAAATTATTAAGCATTAATTAACTGTTTACAGATATATTAACAATCATTATTGTGTATCATTTAGGATTAGGAAACACATTAATTAATGTAGCCTATTAGTAAGCAGTTAATTAATGTTTGCTACTCAAAGTTAGTTAATAAATTATTAAGTAATAATAAAAGTTGAATAATGTAATTAGTTATCATTGTATACATTACTCAGCATTAATTAACACATTAGTTTATATGTTAATGCTTAATAATGTACTAACTAACGTTAATTAAGGGACCCTTATTGTAAAGTGTTACACAGAAGTCCAGAGAAAGCCGGTAAAAAGTGGGTCAGGTAAACAATAGGCTATACCACATCGCCATGACAACATATTGTCACGTGTATTGTTTTGCCTCGTGCTGACGGACCACTTGTTTACATAGAGGCTTGTTTATGCCGTTACGTGCAGCGGCTGTCGTCCGTCTGCCGTCTGCCCAATTTCAGGTGAATGCAGGATGAAAAATACGATTGAGTTGCTTGTGATATACAACCGCAATGCAAGATGGGAGGAATTCCTATAGGCTAAGCAATGTTCCTTTAAAAGGTGTAAATCATGAATAATAAGCGTCCGCCTCTCCGCCCACTTCCTGTCATAGACCTCGACCTCACTTCATCCAACCACTCAGCTCTTAATACAACAAGACAAACCAAGGTTAAATGAAACAGCTGACTGAATCTTCCTCAGATCAGAACATGTGTTAGTCTGAAACCAGATCTATGTTAGGTACTTTCTTTTTTCTTTTCTTCTTTCTTTCTTCTCTTTGTTAAACGTGAACGTCTCGGGAGTAGAAACTGGTTTATGGCTCACTCCTAGATTTGACTGCTGGGATGTGTCCTACATTATCAGAGCGTGTCGTGTGTTCATTATATGCCCGAGGTAATCATGCTCATGTCCTAATTCCACACTACATACTAATTTAATGCAAGTTTAGAGGCATGTGTGTCGCTCACATTGGAAAAAGACAAAAATAACAAAGTCTGAATCTTTTCTGATTTAAATCCCCTCTTATATTCACTATGGTAACTTTCAAACAGTGTTGTACGATGCAAAGTGTAAACACTTGATTATTTCCCCCAAATCTTTGTTTTTACTCTGTCGTATACGTCATGATGTCATTCAGGAAGTTTCATTATGAAGGTTTGTGGTATAGAAATGAAATATGTTAAACTGTAATGCTGTGGTTTTATATTATAAATAAATGCACTGTCGCTCTGTTTCATGTCTCTGTGGAGCTCTAGGTTGGTGGGCGGGGCTTAGTTGTGACATCACAAAGTGACAGGAAGTCCAGACGGCTGGTTTTTAAAGGCTCAGTTTCTGAATACAGGCTGTGTGCATTTCTCTGTGGACTGAGGCTTTGATACTTTCACAGTATTAATATAGAACCTAGAGCTGCTTTATAATCACACTACACATGGACATCTACCTTTATACTGTATGGAGCTTTAATACAAACATCTACCTTTATACTGTATGGAGCTTTAACACAAACATCTACCTTTATACTGTATGGAGCTTTAACACAAACATCTACCTTTATACTGTATGGAGCTTTAACACAAACATCTACCTTTATACTGTATGGAGCTTTAATACAAACATCTACCTTTATACTGTATGGAGCTTTAATACAAACATCTACCTTTATACTGTATGGAGCTTTAAAGGGATAGTTCACCCTAGAATGATATTTCGCTCATTATCTACTCACCCTCATGTTGACTAAGGGCTGGAAGAATTATCAGAGTCCACCGTCCCTTCTCTGAGTTACAGGGGGTCTTGGCGTAGCAGTGCATTTCAATGCAACGGTTGCAAAGGGACACCAGAGCTTTTCGTAAAAAAACACACACAAAAAAACATCCAAATACCTCCATGATGCTCGTATGTAATGTCCGTCTTGTGCTGAAGCCCCAAATTGCGTAATTGTCCCGAAAAAAATTAAATAAGTCTATATTTTAAGCTTGTTTGTAGCGGAAGCTTCTCGAAGCTCCTCTTCCTGGTCCGTCCAAATCTCGCGTGATTTGCGCCGGCGTCAGTGCGGTTACTGCGAATCACGCGAGATTTGGACGGACCAGGAAGAGGAGCTTCGAGAAGCTTCCGCTACAAACAAGCTTAAAATATAGACTTATTTAATTTTTTTCGGGACAATTACGCAATTTGGGGCTTCAGCACAAGACGGACATTACATACGAGCATCATGGAGGTATTTGGATGTTTTTTTGTGTGTGTTTTTTTACGAAGAGCTCTGGTGTCCCTTTGCAACCGTTGCATTGAAATGCACTGCTACGCCGAGACCCCCTGTAACTAAGAGAAGGGACGGTGGACTCTGATAATTCTTCCAGCCCTTTGTCAACATGAGGGTGAGTAGATAATGAGCGAAATATCATTCTAGGGTGAACTATCCCTTTAACACAAACATCTACCTTTATACTGTATGGAGCTTTAACACAAACATCTATGGAGCTTTACTGAGGTCCGGTCCAACAGGTTGTGAACTCTGTGGCTCCTCACTTATTAAAGCGACCAGCTGCTCTGACTTCACACCTCTGAACTGGCTTCATCTCTCTGGTTGGACCGTGACCACCTGAATGACTCACTCACTCATCATGTCCAACGCCACGGCTCCATGAATGAAACAATCTCCCACGGGTCGAAGCTGCTAAACCATCTTACGTAACCGCTGCTCACTGGGTTTCTTCAAACTTGTTTTCACTGTGGAGCTCAGACTCAGAGCGGCCGTGGACATTTTTCATGTCAGACCCTTTAAGTGGTCCAGAACGGCACGGCTTAAAAAAAAAAAAACACGCTGGCGAACATCAATTCTAATGACAGCGAGAGGCTTTAAAGGGTGGGAAACGTCCTCACTGCTGCTGCATGATGGAGAGTCACGGACAGCCACGAGGAGTTCAGGCAGACTCTGTAAATCCCAGCGGTGCTCATACATGTCAGCTCCCACAGTGACCGGCTCATGACCGACCGAGACCACCACTAATGTCCGGATGCGACCCCACCACCACGGACCAGGTCACGTGTGGAGCGGCGCACAAGCGGTTCACGTTCTCAGACAATGGTGCAAATAGAGGGGCATCATGGGAAAAGAAAAGCTGAGCTGAAACCATCATACGGCTAAAAAAACAAACCAAGCCCACAGGTCGTTATCATGGTCGTAGTGATCGGCCATATTGGATCAGATTGGATTGGTTTTGCTTTAAACAAACAGACAAATAAAGCAAAATACACATGTCTCATTGGTTTAAATGTGTTTTTTATGTTTTGTGTTTGTCCTGAGTGAACTTTGAACTCATATCTGGCCGGTCCTCGAACACCTTCTAGATGTCATTGATGTTTAACCTTTACATCTCAGTCAGTTTGGGGCAAAACTTGTCAAACACTGGCACAAAATGTTTAAGAATACTTTTGTTGATGCTCAGTAAAGAGTAAATAAATACATGTATATATGGTAAATAAACCAGTTATTTAAAGGGATATTTCAACATTTTGGCAAATTTGCCTATTGCCATAATCCCTATAGTCATAGCAGTAGGTTCATTACCTTTAATTGTCGGTGCAAGATGTTTTTAGAACGGCGGAGCAGAGCCGTGAGCTGCTCAGAGCTACGCTACGGAGGCTCATGGGATTTCATCAAACTCATCAAATACACAATCCAACAACTCCACAACGCTCTGGTGGACAAGTTGTGACCTGCACATTCACCACGCTATGAGATAATAACACAACGTTACCAGACAGAGTTGTTTTAGAGGGAAATTCATGCGCGTTGCCTTCAGGGACAGTTTTTCATCAAGCAGTCTCTGTATTTCCCTCTAAAACAACTCTGTGTGGTAACGTTGTGTTATTATCTCATAGCGTGGTGAATGTGCAGCTCACAACTTGTCCACCAGAGCGTTGTGGAGTTGTTGGATTGTGTATTTGATGAGTTTGATGAGGAAAAGATGGAAATACCGCCGATCTAAAAACAACATGCACTGACAATTAAAGGTATTAAAGGGATTATTGCTATAGGCAAATTTGCCAAAATGTTGAAATAGATATATTACTCCCTAATGTGATTGGATATCGATTAATTTAAACTCACTAACCAAAAATCCTGCTTGTGTAAAGCCTTGTGGTCATATAGGGACAATGATACAAGCAAAGTTGAGCGAGCGACGATCGATTCCCAGAACAGTCCACTATGTTTACTATTGTATCCGTGGTGCCAGAGGCCTTTGGCTATCGTGAAGGTGTGAATTCACAATTTTTTAGAAAGCCAAGACGCTTTTTTGAGGGTTTTCCATCTGATTGTTGTGGACGCTACATCTCAGGGCCTCGATCGACCTTCTTCACATCCGATACAAACATTCCCCGTCAAGGACTGAAGGACGAACCGATCAGACTTCACTGATCGAAGGTCAACGGTCAGAGTGAAGCACAAAAGACTTCTTAGCCATAACTCAAAGCTTTGACACACGAACGGCTGATATTTTATGACTGTGGATGAAATCTAATGTGTGTGTGTGTGTGTGGTGGAGGGACACACACACACGGCCACGGACACGACGTTACCTCCCTCAGACCTCAGACTCCTCACTTGCCCTTTAACTGATGATCTACCGGAGCGGGGCATCTGTCAGATTAATGTCACGTTTAAGGCCCGGCCGCGGCCATAACGGTGACATACGAGCGCATGAAGAGCAGACCTCATCACGGATGTTACGGAGCGACTCTGCTGCTCGAGGCCACGCAGATGCTCCGCTCGGCGCTCCCACGGCAAACTGAGGCCGGAGAACCACAGCATGGCATTTAAAGTAAAGGCCTCGCAGCAACATGTGGATGTTGGAGGAAACAACAGTAACCCTTTGATTTACAGGCCGTTATTTACGTGATAATGTCAAAAAATAGCCAGGAAATAACAATTAAGGCCACACACTAACAGGCTTTTGGGCTATTTTTCTTCCTTAACATGTATTCTTTCAGAAAAGTCGAAAGAAATGGTAGAAAATCCATATTAAGGTTTTTATTTTACTTCCTTTTGTCTCTTTCGTCTGCATATTTTTCTCCTAAATTCACCAGAAGTTAGTCTGACCCATGTCATGTCAGGTGTCATTGTAAAGCTCTCTCTCTCCTGATCAATGATGTAGGCTCAAAAAATAGTCATCTCTTTTGTATCCGCAACCAATCATAAAAGTACGATTGACAATAACAATCTCTGTAATTTTACAGTCCAAGTCTTTAAAGGCTGTTTCCTCAGAAAGAGTTTTTCAGACTCAGACTCTGAGCTAGAAATCTCCACTTCAGCAGCACTTACAGACACCAAACCTTCCACTTTGATCCCTTTCTATATTCTGAAGGTTTTTACAGAGGGGATTGTTGATATATCATTCACAGCCTCATTTATACAACTTTTTATTCCTGAAAACAGGGCGAAATTTGATTTTTTTTTAGGGCTGGTGACAGTATTTTCTAATTTACAGAGTGATAAAAAGAGATATCCACAATCCTCCTCTGGAAAAACTAAAGACTCTAATATGTCAACAAAATAAAAACAAGAATTTTGAAAGTAGCTTTATCCATTTTTCAGATTTCTGTTCTGGAAATATATAGCGCATATTTCATCAGATATTGCCTCATTTACATATTTAAACATAAAATTTGACAAAACTTGTAATACAAAAAATATTTGTCTTAATGTGAGTGATAAACTTGGGAAGTTTGTTATTTAAATGTTGTTTTACCCTATTCAACTGCAGTGTCCCCCCTGAATTTCATAGTAATGTCGGGAAATAAAGGCAAGAACGATTGATTACGTAGAAATATCCCAGAAAAAACAGTCAATTGCAAGGACTTGGTGGAGAAAAATTCTGACCTTTACCAAAAAATTCAAAGCATGAAAAGCATGTGTAATCTATTACCTTTATGGAAAAACATGACATTACTATGAAACTGTTATTTATACGCCTTTTCTTGACATTAATACGCAATTAATTGTTATTTCTAGGGTATTTCTTGACATAATCACATAATTAACGGCCTGTAAATTAAAGGGTTACCGAATCTACAGACTGCTGTGTGTGTGTGTGTGTGTGTGTGTGTGTGTGTGTGTGTGTGTGTGTGTGTGTTGCAGGATACAGGAAATGAGGTAGTGGCGGTCTGCTCTACTCTGCTCTGCTCTGCTCTGCAGCTGAAGTCGTGAGTCAGGCTGAGTTACGAGGAGCCGAACACGCAGAGGGAGGGAGATGTTTTTAAAATAATGTTGGAAATGTTGCATCATGAAGTAATAAGACCCCGTCCCCTCGCTGCCCCCACGGCGCGCGGCCCTAAACGCTGCCCTCTGATTGGATAATGGCCCTCCTGAAGCAGAGAGAGAGGAGCTTTTTAACTTTCAGACCACTTGATGTCATCTCATCTGGCAGAGGAGACGCTGCTGCAACAGGCCACAGAAAGAAAACCATGGCTACCACTAGGATTTTTTTTATGTTTTTGCCTGAATAAAGTTCTCTCAATTTGAACTTTGGGCTTTTTTTTAAATGTAGATCTCTGGTCCTGGTGTGATCAGCGTTTGTGTTTGTTCAGCGTGTCCGGACAAAGAGAGGAAATGATTCTCTTCCTTTTCTGTTTTCACCAATCAAATAAACATTTTTTGTTTTTTGGGAATCAGACTTTCTTTGTTAGAAGCTGCTCCAAGGAGGTTTCTAAGAGTTTTTGATCACATAACCTCTCAGATAAAAAGATAAAAAGCATCATTACTGACTAAGGTGCATTGTTACATGTCCAGTCTGCTTGTAAACAGTGATGTAGAAGCCTTGAATATTATGGTCTCACTGTGATTGTTATAATTATATCTTTATAGTTGCTTATTTTCTCTGCAGGCAAATTTGGCACCAGAAGAATGTCCCTCCCAGCTGCCGTACAAGGTCGTCCATACCTGTTTCCACCTAAAAAAACAACCTGTTGCTATAGTATCAGTGTTTACAAGCAGTTTGGTTTTCAGTAAGGAGCCAATAAGTCGGTCAATCAAACTCATCAAATACACAATCCAACAACTCCACAACGCTCTGGTGGACAAGTTGTGAGCTGCACATTCACCACGCTATGAGATAATAACACAACGTTACCACACAGAGTTGTTTTAGAGGGAAATACAGAGACTGTTGATGAAAAACTGTCCCTGAAGGCAACGTGCATCAGCGGTTTTGCATGAATTTCCCTCTAAAACAACTCTGTGTGGTAACGTTGTGTTATTATCTCATAGCGTGGTGAATGTGCAGCTCACAACTTGTCCACCAGAGCGTTGTGGAGTTGTTGGATTGTGTATTTGATGAGTTTGATGAGTTGAAACCAAGAAATTCCATAATGAGCCTCCGTAGCGTAGCTCTGAGCAGCTCACGGCTCTGCTCCGCCGTTCTAAAAACAGCTTGCACCGACAATTAAAGGTAACAAACCTACTGCTATGACTATAGGGATTATGGCAATGGGCCAACGGCAGCAAACGGCGACTACGTTTTGATCCTTAAATGTACATTGGTCATTATTTAGCTCGGGTACTGAGCTTCAACTGTGCTGCATCGATTAGCATTTAAACAAACGTAATAAGATATTAATAACATCAATGTATGTCTTGGCGCTGGTCCATGTATTTAAATGCTTGTTCTTAACTTTCTTTTCTTATATCTCTATTTGCTGTTTGCTTTTGCCAACATGACTTACTAATAAAGATTTAGATTCAAAGGTGAGGTCACCATGCAGCTCTGAGAGGTTAAAACAGCAGAGCCTCATGAGGAGTGAAGCTTTAGCTGAGCTGTGTGTTTGTGTGGTGTGTGTGTCACTTTAATAAAGTGTAGTTGTGTGTGAGTGAGTTGTTGTGTTTGTGTGACATGTTGCAGACTCTGCTGCTGGTTCAGGTTTCTGCTGCTGCTCCCTCCGGACTGATACTTTCTGAATGACTCTCTTCTCTCCTCTCTCACCTCTACTTCTCTCTTCGTGCTGGAAGATGCAAATCTGTTTTTTCCTCTTCATGTCATCTTGTTTTTTTTTTTCTTTTTTTCTCTCTCTCCTTCTCCATTTTCCCCCTGTGCTGCTCCCTCGGGCCATTCCATGGGAAAAGAAACTTTTCCTGCGGCCCTGGGAGTAATCCAGCTATTTTAGGAAAACACGTCACTGCTTTGAGCTGCAGCCCAGAAACTCTCCCTTATTTCCATCATCCAGCTTCTTCTCCTCCCCCCCTCTCACCCCTCCTCCCCCCTCCCCTCCTCTCTCTTTTTTACTTGTTGCACGGCGCAGCGCTGTTTACCTTCCATTCAGAGACACGCTGCTTTCCAAACTGTGTGTGTTTTGTTGTAAGAGAAAGAGCAGGAAGGAAAGGAGAAATAAAGCTCTTCTTTATCCGTCTTGTTTCTCATGCACGGTGCAACACGCCTGCAGCAGACACACACACACAGACACACACACACACAGACACAGACACAGCACAGGCATGACAGATCTTGCAAGTCGTGCACAACTTGTGGAGCAGCTCAGCAGCGTTCAGACTCAGAGCTGTTGTGTTGTGGAAACGTCAGCAAGGTTTGGTCCTGAGACGGCTGCGGCGTGACATTGCAGAGCCTGTTCTTTTTTCTTTCTCTCTTTCTTTATGTGTGTCATGGTCATGGATGGATGAGGGGATGAGGGGATGGGGGGTTGGAGGAGGACACAGCCCTGAGCCACAGGTATTCATTTAGGATCAAACCACCAGCTGAACAAAAGACGTTTTTGTTCTCCTTTTTATTTTTATTTTTTTGCATGAGATTCGCTCGTTTTGCGCGACATTTCTCGCACTTTCCACGTCGCCAAAACGCGCATTCCCACACGTGAACCTGCCCTCATCCATCCATCCATCCATCCAGCGCTGCATGCTCGTATATTTGCAAAATATCACGTCATGTGTCACCGTATAAACAACAACTGGTGTGATAACCTTGAGCCTGTGCCACTGCTGGAGAGACACAACAGGTTCATTACGCACGACACTTTCTGCGCACAAACTAGTCTCCTGTCGTGCTGGTATTTCTGCTGCTTGTTTTAATATCTGGATCAGATTCATCCTGAGCATATGTGCGTGCATGTCTGTGTCTCTCTCTGTGTGTGTTTTTTTTACTTCCCCCCTCAGTGAGTGAGAGAGAGTGCACACACACACACATGCACGTCAGCTCGGGGAGGGCAAAGCCTGCTTAAAATGCAGTGAATGTGACAGCCAGTCCAGACTACACACACAGCGGCAGCGGCGTGTGGAAGGCAGAAAGGTGAGCGTGGACAGGAGGAGGAGGAGAGGAGAGGAGTGGGGGGGCAACAAGCAACAAGGCAACAAGGCAACAAACATGCCAACGGAACCAGAACCAGCAGCTCCAGCTCAGCACCAGCAGCCGCAGACGTGACGCCGACAACAAAGAGAGAAAGAGGAGAGAGGAGAAAGACGCTCAGACGGTTTTTCCAAATAGCGAAACAGCGAAAGCAACTGGACTTAGTTATTTGTCTAGGAAGACGTTTCACCTCTCATCCAATAAGAGGCTTCATCGGTTCATGTAGCATCTGACCAGGCTGGGACTGGTCCAACTATCTGCTGTGTGTGGAGACCCAGGTATTTTATTGCTTTATTGGTTTTTCCAAATACGCGCCGTGGAGAGGAGGAGAGGAGAGGACTGAGGTGCCTTGGGGTCTGGGGGTTTTGGGGGGTCTGGGTGGGCAAAGATGACAGTGGTGCCCGCGGAGAACCTGGATGAGACTGTGGCACTGGCCGCGCTGTCGGCCCAGGATGTGTACGAGAACCAGGAGCGGCTGCTGGAGATCCAAAACCACCAGATCCACAACCACCAGAACCAGAACCAGAACCAGGACTGCTGCGAGCGCGTCGTCATCAACATCTCGGGGCTGCGCTTCGAGACGCAGCTGAAGACCCTGGCCCAGTTCCCCTCCACGCTGCTGGGGGACCCGAGGAAGAGGATGCGCTTCTTCGACCCGCTGAGGAACGAGTACTTCTTCGACCGCAACAGACCCAGCTTCGACGCCATCCTGTACTACTACCAGTCCGGCGGGCGGCTGCGCAGACCCGTCAACGTGCCCGTGGACATTTTCATGGAGGAGATTAAATTCTACGAACTCGGAGAGGAGGTGATTGAGAATTTCAAGGAGGACGAGGGTTTTATTAAGGAAGAAGAGCGGCCGCTGCCTGAGAACGAGTTCCAGCGGCAGGTTTGGCTTCTCTTCGAGTACCCAGAGAGCTCCGGTCCGGCGCGGGGCATCGCCATCGTCTCCGTGTTGGTCATCCTCATCTCCATCGTCATCTTCTGCCTGGAGACTTTACCGGAGTTCCGGGAGGAAGCCAAGACGTTTGAGTCCGAGGAGCAGCAGCAGCAGCAGCAGGATCAGCTTCTGGGGGTCAACGACGACAACAACAACGGGACCGGAACCACCACCGGACTGCGCGTAAAGATGAAGCCGAACCCGTTCACGGACCCGTTCTTCATCGTGGAGACCCTGTGCATCATCTGGTTCTCCTTCGAGCTGCTGGTGCGCTTCCTGGCGTGTCCCAGCAAGCCCGCCTTCTTCAAGAACATCATGAACACCATCGACATCGTGGCCATCATGCCCTACTTCATCACGCTGGGGCTGGAGCTGGCGGAGCACCAGGGCAACGGGCAGCAGGCCATGTCGCTGGCCATCCTGCGCGTCATCCGCCTGGTGCGCGTCTTCCGCATCTTCAAGCTCTCGCGCCACTCCAAGGGGCTGCAGATCCTGGGCAAGACGCTGCAGGCCAGCATGAGGGAGCTGGGGCTGCTCATCTTCTTCCTCTTCATCGGCGTCATCCTCTTCTCCAGCGCGGTCTACTTCGCCGAGACCGACGATCCGGACTCGGGCTTCAGCAGCATCCCGGACGCCTTCTGGTGGGCCGTGGTTTCCATGACAACGGTGGGCTACGGGGACATGTGTCCGGTCACCATCGGGGGGAAGATCGTGGGGTCTCTGTGCGCCATCGCCGGGGTGTTGACCATCGCGCTGCCCGTGCCGGTCATCGTCTCCAACTTCAACTACTTCTACCACCGCGAGACGGAGCACGAGGAGCAGTTCCAGTACACGCACGTGACCTGCGGGCAGCAACAACAACAACAACAACAGTTTGGAGACTTCCAGAAGAGCGACAGCAAACCGTCTCTGTCCAAGTCCGACTATCTGGGCAGCGAAGACGCGGATTCCATCAAATACACCAACTGCAGTCCGCACAAAGCCGCGGGTTACACCGGGAAGCTCACCGACGTCTGAAGAGAGGCTCAAACCGGTCCAGTCCGGTCTTCCTAGTGTCATTCCCAACCCAACACCCTGCTCCATCACTGGGAATCATTTCACCGTGGATGGATTATAGGAGATAGGAGAACTCATCACCGCCTGGTAACTGTGTCTTCCATTACGCGCGTCAAGTTGAGTTGAGTTGAGTTGAGTTTGGGGCAAAAACAAAACAAAAAGCTTCTAAATGATCAGCCAATGGCCAATTGTAGCACTTTATTATGATGATTATGTTTGATTATCAATGTTTCTCTTAGTAAATGAGTAATTTATTGCCCTTATGCAGGTTTTTAAAGTTTACATTTTGCTTCTTCTTTTTTTTCTTTCTTTCTTCTGTCTGTTTGTCTGCAGCAACAGGACCAAGTTAATCTAAATTTACAGACTGATGCAAGGAGGCAACATGCTGCCTGTTGTTATTATGGTCTCTCTCTCACACACATACACACACACACAGTCACACACACAGCCACAGGCACGCACACACACACCTGTTATTTCACCCTCATGTATTTTCCATTCAGCCTGGATTGAGCTCAGTGGTGGATCAGATGATGCGCAGCAGCAGCCTGGAAGAATCGATTATCCTCAAATTAGACCACTTTAGATTCCAGATTCCTCTTTAATCTCCTCTGGTATAGACTAATAACACATGCAGGCTGCTGTTCGAGCTGCCTGCAAGACACAAATCAGGGGAAAACCCACCCTGTTTCTTTAATTTTTATTTCTTTTGACACGCACGTTTCAAGCATGCAGCAGCTTCAGGAGGTTAAACCCTCCACTGTTGCCTGGTTGTAAAAAAGCATTATGAAATCACGAGGCAGCTTCTATTTTCTTTCTTTTTTCTTTTTTCCCAAAGCCAAGAGCGCCCCTGTGTGGATGAAACCAAACCCTGCATCTTTTTTTTTTTCAGTGGATGCAGTTTCTATAGCAACCTTCCAGACTTTTCTGTATTGTCTGCCACAGGAATGAAAGGACGAAAGTGTAGAGAGAGAGAGGAGAGGAGAGGAGGAGGACAGAAAACCAACCACCATGTTGTGTGGAAGCCTCCATGTTGGCTGGTTTTATTCCAGCTGCAGCTGAACCACCACTTCCATCTTTATCTCTCCAAAATCACATATATAAACACACGTAGATCCATCGTTCTGACCGGTCCTCCATGCACCTTAGTCACACAGACAATAATGATCCATGCAAACGGTCCACACTGGGCTGCAGCCACCAATTAAGCTAATTATCTTCATTTTAGACGTTAAATATAGCAGAGGTATTGATGTATGCCCATCACATCTTTATGAGGTTTTGAAAATGAATATTTTTTTAAGAGGGGAAAAGAAAAACAACATTAAAATGTAAGAAAAGGAAGAAAATTATCACTATCAATAGAGTTATTTGGGGCAGAGGTTAAGTAATATGTGATATGAATGAATACTATTTGATTTTAAGATAAAGAAATGCTTCTTCTGGTAATTAAGTTCAGCCATTTTTGAAAAATGATGCAAGATTGTGAACAGCAACACTCAATGAAAGTAACATGTATTATGCTATTTTAAAATTGAGTTAATTTAAACATACACTTTCTGCATAACTGCCATGTATGGAGGCAAAATAAGGCCCAAAATGGTAATTATCTAAAAAAAAAAAAAAAAAAACTATTGACACAATTTGAACAAACTGTCTTTGAAATATCTGTTTGAACTTGAGTTTTCTTTATTGTTCATGGATACAGACAGAAAAATTCAGTGGGTTAAACATTTAAATATCCTGATATTAGTCACATGACTCAAAAAAAGAAAAAGAAAAAGGAAAATCTGTAGCCCAATTGTGAAAATTTAATTTGGAATCACAAATTTTGGAATAAAAAAAACGACATAAAATTGAGATAAGTGTTTCACAGATATTTTTAAATGCCATAAACTTGATGTTTTCCACATATTTTAACAGTCTATTTACATTTAAAAAACAAAATCGATATAATTTCGGTCTTCTTTTGCCTCCACAGTCAGATACAGACAGGTATCACCAATGCTTAGTAATTTTCTGTCAATTGATCAATATTCTATCTCCTGACCCTGTATGTATTTTGTAAACATGGCTGACCACGTCTGTGTTAGATTAAGAACTTTTATAATTCATTGAACAGGAAACACAGGTCCCTGTTGTATGTATTTAAGGTTTTTCCAGCTCCGTACACATCTCATCTGGACTCAAGCGACAAATTATTCAACTGAACCTGCTGGAAAAGAAACCGGGGGGGGGGGGGGGGGGGGGGTTTAACAAACTGATGGAATAAAAAAGATCCCAACGTCCCAACAGACATTTTCACTGTGAAGGTCAAATGTTCCCAATCCCGTTGGTTGGATTATTGTGGATGAAGGCCTGATGGATGGAGTGTAAACGCTGAGTCATGGTCAGACAGACAGTTGGATGGACGGATGGATGGACGGACAGATCTTCAACTCAGATGACCATCGGATTCACGACACTGGAGGGGCTAGGCCAAGCAGAGGTGAGTTAGTTACAGCTGCACCAAGTTGACTTATTATGTGATTTCTGTATTGGTTCATATCAGTTCATAACATTGTGTTCGTGTTTGACAGATTTATGTGCAGGTCAGGTGGGTTTTTTGTTTTTGTCTATGCAGTGACATCTTTTTTTCCACTGATGTCATTTTCAGTCGACCAAAGAAATTTAAAAGCGATAAAATATGTTGATCGTGGCTGGAATACTCATCTCTCAATTTTCCAGGACTAACATAGAGGGGCTTGTTTGTTTTTGCCAACATGATAAAAAAAAAAGAAATATTCAGTCACAATTCATAAGCCTTTAAAAAAAAAAAAAAAATCCTTCCCCAAAAGTGCTTATAAGCCATTATTTATTCTCATATTTAAATTCATATTATTTTTGGATGTGAGAATTCAGTAAAAATGTAAAAAAAATAAAATTTCAGGCCAAAAAAGTATAGTGTTTTTAATCAGATGTAAAATACTTTATTGTTCTAAAAATGCATTGTTTTTCTACAATGGAGATGACTCAGGGCTCTTTAAGACACTCCGCTCTCTAGCTGACCAATCAGAGCTCAGAGCCAGAGCCCAGAGCGCTCTGATTGGTCAGTCTGCCATCACGTGCGTCTGTCACGTAGCGAGCGCGGTACGCGATATTTTTTTTCGTAGGATAAGTCCGGGAAAGTCCCGCCTTTCCCGCCGTTCCCGCCTCTGATTGGCTAGATGGGCTCCATTTTCGACTCTGATTGGCTAGAAGGGCTCTCGCCTGATTGGTTGTTTGTTTTGGTTGTGAAACGGCTGTGAAACGCAGGCTGTCGGCAAAGCGTGATAAGTGCCTAGATCTACCTGGACTCTCTCTACTTATCTGGCCTGTCTAGCCTCTACCTGGTCTTTTTACTAAACTTAACCAACTCCTTTCTTCGTTGCCTAAACACAACCAGTGGCACAATTACACTTCTCTCAAACTCAAAATGTAAACTTGGAATATACATTTAAAAACAAATTGTTTCGGAATGTGAAACCAGCGGGGATCGAACTCGGATTCACCACACCGCAGGCGAAAAAGCTAACCGCTACACCACAGCATCTGATTACATTTAATAATTCAGTTGTGTGTATTTTAGGTTACTACAGTACTGTTGTGAGATGACGTCAATCGGAGGAGAATTCATCCAGCCAATCAGAAAGTCGCTAGACAGTTTGCCACGGACTTTTAGGTTAACAATACTTATAGCGTCTAAAACTGTTTACATTTTTTTTCTATCTATGGATATTTCCGGACAAGGAAAAGAACATAAACACTGGAGGAACCGTCAGGTAGGGAGTAGCTAACTAACGTTACTGCTCCGCCATCTTGCTGGTTTACTGATTGTGAAGAGAAATTTTACTTGACAGACGTTTGAGCGGTTGTATCTTTGTGCTGTTGCTACGGTTACCGGCGGCCCGTTTAAACATCATGAAAACACAAAAAACAACACTGCAGGCTTACCGGTTGTGAGTTGTGAGTAAGGTTACGTCTTTCCGAAGTAACGATTTCAGAGTGGCAGCTCTCAGTTTGAACAGTGGAGGGAAAGTTTTTAACTCCAGTTGAGTTGTGTTTTTGTGGTTCTGCCGTCGTCAGAAAAGGGTCTGGATTAACGTTAGTCCAAGTAAATTAACAGTTTGTTAGTTTAAACATCTGCCCAGCTGTTGTTGTTGTTGGTAACTGTACCTTGACTGTGCTGGGCGCCAAACTCACAGGGAGCCGCCATCTTGGTGTGACGTCATTACAGCAGCATGGATTACGTGATTCATAAAGAAGCTAATGGGATTTTTTTTCAATGATGTGATGATACTGCAGGGCCTCAAGCTGCCCCTTAATGGGGGGTATTTGCCCCTAAAAATGTTCATCTACTTGCGCATTTATTCATTCATTTAAAAACAATGGTGAAACAAGGAAGGGGCAACTTAACTGAAAGAATCTGTCATTACAGGTGTCAGGCCAATGTGTGTGTGGATCATGAATTAAATGGAAATGTGAATATTTGCTTTGCAAGTCGTTTTACGATGTGAAACCCCCAAATATTCTGCTTGCGCTCCTAAAATTTTAAGTAAGGGTGGGGCCACTGTATTCCTTAGTCTGAAGCCCTGTACTGACACATTTTATTCAGTTGGATGGTTTTAGAGTCAGTCGAAGTTCAAAGCTAATGATGTCAGGTTATAAATGAAATGGACAATTAGTTAAGTTGAGTTTAACTTAATTGTCCACCACTTCCCCACATAAAATCACAGTACAACAAATAGCAGCAGCAATAGGTGTATAGTAGAACTTCCCCGCGTTCGTCCATGTTTATACAACAGAAACAACACGGTTAACAAAATAAACATGGACGAACGCGGGGAAGCACCGGCTCAGCACCAGCAGTTAACTTTAACTCTGACCTCCTTCACAAAAACTTCTCTTCCTACAAAGTTAATAACAGTTTGCAAACACATACAAACTCTGTAACCTCATTTAGTCACTTAAACACTGAGGACTCAGGTTTTTATTGATGGATTCAGACTTTTTCACAGCACAGTGCAAAGAGTTTTCTTTCTGTGCTATAATCTGAAGTGTTTTTATTGTGGCTCTGTTATTTTTTTAGTCTCAGTAAAGAGTGTTAATTATTGAGTATTGAGTTAAGGGTTGTTATTTGTGGTGTGTCCCAGTGGTCAAGTGGTTTGTTGTTGCATATCACTGACTGCTCTCTTTACACAGATAGATTTGTGTGTCTGAGTTATATAAAGTTTGTTTATACGGATGCAGGAGCAGTGCTTCTTATTTAGAGAGTGTTGTTGCTGTGACTCAGTGATAGAAACGGGACTGTGAGGTTTTTTTTTTGCAGCTCTGTTCCTTGAAATCAGAAACATAACCTTTAATTTCCTCAGTTAGACTGAAACATGAAGACAGATGGAGCCGTATCAACAGTGTCTTTTGTTTAAAGAAGTCACACTGATGCTGCTGACTCACCTGACAGGTGTCGTCACCGTGACAACAACCCCATAGTGTCACACAGAGGTGCAGTTCCTCTGTCGTCCTGCAGGTGGCAGCAGCTGCTGCAGCTGTGAGGAGATGCATCCAGCTGCTGCTTCGTCTGCTGCAGCTGGATGGAGCAGGAGGAGCATTACAGAGGTTTCACTGTAAAACTGTTATATTTATATTTATATTTATAGTGTCTTTTCTAAAGTTAACCATTGAGTTTTTCATTTTTAACATTTACTCAGTGAGTCCTTAACTGACCGTTATTTCTGGGCTATTTCTACACAATCAATTGTTATTTCTGGACATTACTATGGAATTGACTTTTATTTCTAGGGCTATTTTAAGACAAACTACTCAAACCGATCATTTGATTATCAAAATAGTTGACGGTTGATTTAATATTATCGATTATTGTGCAATTAATTGATTAATTGTTGCGGCTCTAGTTTGTCTGTGTGCGGACAGGAAGTGAAGGAGATGTGTAGGAGAGTAGGTCATGTTTGGAGCGTGATGTTGTTGTTGTATGAAGACGTGGTCATCTCCTCTTCCTCATCTCCTTTTCCTCTCCTCTTCAACTCCACTTCCTCCTATTCCTCTCTTCTTCCTCCTCTCCTTCCTCTCCTTTTCCTCTCCTTTTCCTCTCTTCCTCCTCTTCTTCCTCTTCCCCTCCTCTCCTCTTCCTCTCGTTCCTCTCCTCTTCCTCTCCTTTTCCTCTCCTCTTCATCTCCTCTTCCTCTTTTTCATCTCCTCTTCCTCTCTCTCCTCTCCTCTCCTCTCCTCTCCTCTCCTCTCCTCTCCTCTCCTCTTCATCTTCTATTCCTCTTCCTCCTCTCTTCTTCCTCTCCTCTCCTTTTCCTCTCTCCTTCATCTCCTCTTCCTCTCTCCTTTTCCCCTCTTTCCTCTCCTCTTCCTCCTCTCTTCTTCCTCTCCTTTTCCTCTCATCTTCCTCCTCTCTTCTTCCTCCTCTTCATCTCTCCTTCCTCTCCTCTTCAAGTCCTTTTCCTCTATTCTTCCTCTCCCTCCTCCCCTCTTCCTCTCTCCTTTTCCTCTGCTCTTCCCCTCCTCTCCTCTTCATCTCTCCCTTTCCTCTCTTCTTCATCTCCTCTTCCTCTCCTCTTCCTCCCCTTTTCCTCTCCTCTTCCTCTTCCTCTCCTTTTCCTCTCCTCTCCTCTTCCTCCTCTCCTCTTCATCTCCTTTTCAACTCCTCTTCCTCTCCTCTTCCCCTCCTTGTCCTCTCCTTTTCCTCTCCTCTTTCGCTCCTTCCTCTCCTCTTCTTCCTCTTCTCTTCCTCCTCCTCTCCTCTCCCATGTTCCCGTTACGTAACGCTGCCTCTCATGTCAGACTGAGAGCCTGAGACGTGACAGCATCGCGCTAACTGACTGTGTCCCCCCTGGGAGGGTTCTTGGTCAGAATCTCTTCCTGTGAACTCCCCCCCCCCCCATTCCCTCCTCTCCTCCCCCCTCCCCCTCCTCTCCCTCCTCCCCCCCCCCTCCCTCTCTGTCCTCTCTGAACATATGCAGCCGATGCAGCGGAGGTAAACAGGTTTCCCCTTGGATGACACTGCTGCCGTGGACGGGGCAGAGTTACACTGTGACAGCTATTGTTAGCGTCGTTGTCACTGCTGTGGGAATCTGTCCTGAAGCCTCAAGTGGCCTGCAGTCAGTTACTACCCCCCCCCCGATACCCCCCATACCCTCCTACACCTCCACCCCACCCACTCCTTTTTCCACTTCATGGAAGACAAACAGACAGAAGCAGCAGCAGCAGCAGCAGCAGAGTGGAGGTAGAGATGGAGGTAGAGATGGAGCGAGGGCTCATAGGTTCAAGTGCATGATGGTGGAGACAGAAAGAGAAACCGACTGAATATTTAATAGGGGAGTTCTTCTTCCAGGAGTCGAAGCCGAGGTTTACACTAAAATGTTACATTAATGCACATTTATTTATTTATTTAACATGACCCACCCCAGAAGTAAGCAGTGGAACAGTGCAATGGTGTATCAAAAGATCGATCTATAAGGATTTTCTTAATTGATATCGGATCTTTCAATTAGAGCCGCAACAATTAATGGTAATTAAGTTCAGCCGTTTTTGACAAAGGATGCAAGATTGTGAACAGCAACACTCGATGGAAGTAACAGGAATGATGCTATTTAACATATTGAACACTTTCTGCATAACTGCCATGTATGGAGGCAGAATAAGGCCCAAAATGGAAAATTATCTAAAAAAAAAACAGTTGACACGATTTGAACAAACTGACTTTGAAATATCTGTTTTCCTCCAGAAAGAACTTGAGTTTTCTTTATTGTGCATGGAGACAGACAGAAAAAGTCAGTGGGTTAAACATCCAAATATTCTGGTGGAGGTAGAGATGGAGCGAGGGCTCATAGGTTCAAGTGGCGATGGTGGAGACAGAAAGAGAAACCAACTGAATATTTTATACGGTAGTTCTTCTTCCAGGAGTCCAAGCCGAGGTTTACACTAAATTGACCGAAAAGCATCTTACATTAATGCACATTTATTTATTTATTTAACATGACCCACTCCAGAAGCAAACAGTGGAACAGTGCAATGGCGTATCAAAAGATCGGACTAATGATTTTCTGAATTGATATCGGGTCTTCCGCAACAATTAATCGATCAAATAATTGTTGCAGCTCTAGTTTGTCTGTATGCGGACAGGAAGTGAAGGAGATGTGTAGGAGAGTAAGTCATGTTGTATGAAGCTGTGGTTGTTTCCTCTTTCTCTCCTCCAAATGAATCGTCAGCTATTCTGATAATCTAATAATCAGTTTGAGTAGTTTTTTAAAGAAAAAAAGTCCAAATTCTCTGATTTCAGCTTCTTCAATGTGAATATTTCTGGTTTCTTTGTTCCTTTATGACAATAAACTGAGTTTCTCTTTGGTTTGTGGACAAAACAAGACATTTGAGGACGATGTCGTCTGGTGGTTTGGGAAAAACTGAATGACGTTTTTCAACATTTTTCAACATTTTTTAACATCTTATTGACCAAACAACTAATCGATTAATCATTTAAATAATCGACAGGTTAATCGATAATGAAAATAATCATTAGTTGCAGCCTTATTTCAAACCCAGCCCATCCGTCTAACAGCTGTAAAACATCTGTACTTTAACGTTTCCAGTCTGAACTGGATCATCTTCAGGACTGAGACTCGGTCATTAAAACTTGATGAGGTGAAGTCGTTCATGTTAACCTGTGTGAACCGACCGACCCGTGATGTCGCTCTGCAGCAGCAGGTATATGATGAACTCACCTGACCTCACCTCCGTCGTCCAAAACAACGACCACCACGACCGTCCGTCCGTCCGCCCGACCCGTCGCCGCGGCAACCACGTGACACGTCGTTGTTCACTCAGGTCAAAGAGTCGCCGTTATTTAAAGACACTTATGTCACTTACACTTGATGAATTGTGGTCGTAAAAAGGTTTAATTTAATACAAGATGAGAGGTTGAAGGAGACGAGGAGAGATGGTGTTTAATGCTTTTGTGTGTGTGTGTGTGTGTCCTGAACACAGCTATACTGTATGTCATATAGGTTTGTAATGTGTGTGTGTGTGTCGTGTGTGTGTGTGGTGTGCAACCTGAAGCTCTGCTCTGGTTTGAATGTCGACTCTCATTAACAAAGAAATCTGAGGCTGAGGTTGAACTTTGCTCTCGGTCGTTTCGTTTGGATCGTGTGTGTGTGTGTGTGTGTGTGTGTGTGTGTGTGTGTGTGTGTGTGTGTGTGAAATGTGTTTTATTTTTAACCCACAAAAGAAGGTAACATGATCTGGGAGGTGTGTGTGTGTGCGTGTGTGTTGACTAAGTGAAAGGCATGCTGGGTATTAGAATATAAAAACCTGAATGTAAGTGGCTCCTGATGCGGTGGAGTCAAGGTCGGATCACAGCTGATGATTAATCACCATACAAAATAATTGCGATTAATGATTTAATTGACATTTTCTGATCATTTTCTGTCACTATTATAGTATAATCCTGAACGTAGTTTAATAAAGCACACATGCACACAACCTTATTTCATTTCATTTTATTTTTTAATTGTTCCAGCCAAGGTGATTTCACAACTTTTCCCAATAAACAAACCAAAACACGACACTTTCTTTATTCCCTGGTTGGAAAGGAGCAGGGAGAAGATACAATAATAAGAATAGCATGAATTGTATTGAATAAACTCTATTAATCCTGAAGGAAATAGTGTATACATCCATTCAAACGACACAGCAATAAATAAACAGAATAAATAGACAAACAACACCTTTAACAAGCAGAAACATTTTTTGCCTTTGCAGCTGAATCCATGATGCTAATGTTAATAGATGCTCATTGAATATTAGAAATAAACAGTTTGTGGTGCTCTACTCTTGTGTCATAAAGACGAGAACCAGTCAAACCTAAAAACAGTGGAAATACGACATTTCTGTTAGTTTAATCCGGCTGTTTTCTATACAGATGAATAGAAACCATTTTAACTATTACGCAAAATCATTGCGGTCAGCTCAAATAACTGTGATCAGGCAATGAGGTCATAACTGTGACAGGCCTATACTGCCCTACAAAGTGCAGTATCTGCATTTCATTTTTTTTTTTTTGACCAATCAAAAGTGTGGCATATTCTCTTCAATGTGGTCGAATTTGATATTGGTACTGCTAACATTTCCAGAGTTATTGGGCTTTTTATTTTGCTGTCCATCCAAAAAAGCACTGTGAAACCAAGACAAAGTGCAGTATCTGCACCAAAACCAAGGCAAAAGTGCAGTTTCTGCCATAAAACGGTCAAAATTGGTCAGAAAGACAAACTACAAACTACACTTTATTCAGTCCATCTTTATCTAATCAGTTATAGACTTGGTAGTTATTCATAATTTGATGCTTAAACCTGACAATGAAAAACACAAAAAGCTGTTTTTCTCAGTTTGGCATTTTTACAGATACTGCACTTTGCCTTTGTAGGACAGAACAGGTCGGATCAGGACCAGGTGAGGGTCAAGAGTCAGGACAGGGTTAAAGAAAGTCAGGTTTATCATTTTCTACTCCAATTATTTTAAATTTATCCATTTGCCCGCTACTCATTGATGTATGGTTGCATGCATTGTTGTATAAAAGTTCTGAAGATGAAATAAAACCTGATTGTTAAAAAGGACAGTCGGGTTAAAGTTGAGTTTCGATCAGGTTTAAAGTCGGGTTAGAGTTGAGTTAATTGGCTCATCTGTTAATTAGATGGTAATTAACAGCTATGATCCATAGTTTCTCGGTAACGTGTGTGTTATTGTGTAGGATCCCTGTGACATGACGACTCTCTCTCTCTCTGTAGCTTCCTGGAGAACGGTCTATTTTTAGAGAGCTACTACATGGAAAATGTGCAGCCATGCTCACAGATGCCAGCTGATAATACCTTGCAGAATCTGCTGGAGTGAAGTGAAGCTCGACAAAAACGCACAGAGCAGTTTCACTGGATTATTTTACAAATGACGTGCAGTACACAGCTGGTTGGACTGCTCTGTGTTTATGGTCCAGCTCACCGGCTGCTCTGCTTGTCCTGTTTCAACTCATCACGGCCTGTCTGCAGGACGCTGCTGCTGCTGCTGCTGTTGTTGTTGTTGTTGTTGTTGTTGTAACACTCTCCCACCAGTGTCCATATCTGACACCAGACATTCACTGGTGATTTAAGATCACAGGCTCAGGTTGGTGCAGGTGCAGGTGCAGCCGCTTTTCTAGGTAAACAGAGAAAGGAGAGGAATGTTTCACCCCAGATGGAGCAGAGATTTGGCAACCCTTTAATTTACAGGCCGTTAATTACGTGATATTGTGAAGAAATAGCCAAGAAATAACAGTTAATTGCGTAGTAATGTCTGGAAATAGCCAAGAAATAACAATTAATTGCGTAGTAATGTCATGTTTTTCATAAAGGCAAAAGATTACACATTCTTTTCATGCTTTGAAGTTTTTGAGAAAGGCCAGAAAGTCCTTGCAATCAATCTATTAGCATCAGAGCTGTCTATTTCTATGTTTCTCAGCATTACTATGAAATTGACTGTTATTTCTAGACATTATGATGCAATTCATTGTTATTTCTTGACATTACTACAAAGTTAACGACCTGTAAATTAAAGGGTTACAGAATATCTTTGTTTTGAACAAAGCAAAGTTTGTAATGTAGCCTACTGAGACGACTAACTGTAGTGTTCTCTTATTATCTGGGGCCACGCAAACTTCATAAACACACGACCATTGATTATTTAACAGAAAAAAGCATTGAGAACGTAGGATATAGAGAAAACACCAACAGATTGTTTATTGAATCAGGAAACTCAAAGATTTAGTTGAAACACAGACACACTGGTTGTAATGTGTAAAGCAAAACATCGAATATTAGCAGAAAATCTACAAAAAAAAGTTTGTTTTTAGCTCACAGGATGAAGAACACCAGTTTGCACTGACGACTTTAAAACAGATGTGCATCTCTGTAGCTGGAGTCAAACTGTACAATTATATTCCAATTATATATACGTATATATATATATATATATATATATATATATATATATATATATATATATATATATATATATATATTTTTTTTTTTAAGACCTTTGCTCAGTGACGGATAATTTCAGAATAATTCTGTACTGAGTGAGGTGCAGGAAATATAAGATGTATTTATTTATCTTCTCTCTGCTCTTTTCCAACCAGGGAATAAAAAAGTGTTGTGTTTTGGTTTGTTAAACGTGTATTTATGTTTTTTATCTGCTGGTTGTGCTTTGTTTTTTTTAACTGAGAGAAAGAGGTTCAGACATGTGGAGGAAGTTAATAATAAACTCACAGTGTGTAAATGTAATAATGTAAAAGAGGATTCAACAGTCTGAGAAACTGTGGGAACAGTTCTCCCTCCTGACGCCGCTCACGATCTGGATCAGTCGTAATTACTGCGGCTCGTCCCTGTTGTCCGTGTCGACGGCGATTTAACGAGTTCGGTCGGAGCGTTGCTGTGATCTCAGGTTGCTCTGTGTGTGTGTGTGTGTGTGTGTGTGTGTGTGTGTGTGTGAGAGAGTGTGTGTGACACAATAAACAGGAAGCGATGGCTGCTGGTTTGTCCTGTCCTTGGCTTTGCTTCCTCAGCATGTGACTGTGATGATGAAGATGGCCTGGAGTGTGTGTGTGTGTGTGTGTGTGTGTGTGTGTGTGTGTGTGTGTGTGTGTGTGTGTGGCTGGGGAAGAGGAGTACATGGATTCTAGTGCACAGATTGTGTTACATGGTCACAGTGTGTATGTTGTGATCGCTTTCGTTGTTATTATTATGGTTTTAAAGGGATAGTTCAACGTTATTTTGTCAAATTGGACCGTTGCCATAATCCCTATAGTCATAGCAGTAGGTTCGTTACCTTTAATTGTCCTTTAATTTTTAGAACGGCGGAGCAGAGCCGTGAGCTGCTCAGAGCTACGCTACGGAGGCTCATTATGGGATTTCTTGGTTTCCCTCATCATCAAACTCATCAAATACACAATCCAACAACTCCACAACGCTCTGGTGGACAAGTTGTGAGCTGCACATTCACCACGCTATGAGATAATAACACAACGTTACCACACAGAGTTGTTTTAGAGGGAAATTCATGCAAAACCGCTGATGTGTGTTGCCTTCAGGGACAGTTTTTCATCAAGCAGACTCTGTATTTCCCTCTAAAACAACTCTGTCTGGTAACGTTGTGTTATTATCTCATAGCGTGGTGAATGTGCAGCTCACAACTTGTCCACCAGAGCGTTGTGGAGTTGTTGGATTGTGTATTTGATGAGTTTGACGAAGGGAAACCAAGAAATCCCATAATGAGCCTCCGTAGCGTAGCTCTGAGCAGCTCACGGCTCTGCTCCGCCGTTCTAAAAACAGCTTGCACCGACAATTAAAGGTAACGAACCTACTGCTATGACTATAGGGATTATGGTGATGGGCCGATTTGACAAAATGTTGAACTATCCCTTTAAGGTATTTTGCACTCAAAGGATTCATCATGTACTTTGATACTGAACACTGTTTCCTCCTTTTCTTTTCCAGAAGATGAAGACGAGCTCCTCCTCCTCCTCCTCCTCCTCCTCCTCCACTTCATGGCTCCTTGTCGAACCAAAAGACGTACGTACGACATCCCTGCTCCTCTTCCTCCTCTCTCCTCCTCCTCCTCCTCCTCTTCATCTGACGAAGGTGAAGTAAAAAAAAAAAACAAACTCTGGTTGAAAACACTGACACTCATAGGAAACACTGAGCTATGAGACGCCTTTCCATCACACGAGGACATCCTGACTGATTACTTTTTTTGCACAGAGCGAAGCCGCAGTGGGACTCTGAGGTACGACAACACGTTACTTGAATCATCACATCAACAACGACAACGACGATGCTACGTAATATTCGCAGCGCTACACAACAGTAGTCTACTTGCCAACAATGAGTAGCTACCCGGAAATGTTGAGTACCCCAAAGTTTTATGTTAGAAATATATAGTATGGGTCCCCAGTATTCAGAAACTGCCGGATGCTAACTTATATATATAGTATATTGGGCAATTAGCATAGTTGACATGATTAGCATAAATTAGCATAATTGCAAATATGGGCAATATTTCAACAAAATTGACTTGGCTGATCTGGGCAATATTGGTGTGGTTTTAGGGGTTATTGATGATGCTGAATCCATTCAAAATTCAAAATGGCTGTCTAAACCGGAAGTGACCAGATTTTGAAATCCATCAAAATCGGCCCACTGGCGGTTAAAATCTGGTCACTTCCGGTTTAGACAGCCATTTTGAATTTTGAAAATGTCAGAAATGGATTCAGCATCACCAATAACCCCTAAAACCACTCCAATATTGCCCAGATCAGCCAAGTCAATTTTGTTGAAATATTGCCCATATAGGCAATTATGCTAATTTATGCTAATTATGTCTGTTATGCTAATTGCCCAATATATATAAGTTAGCATCCGGCAGTTTCTGAATACTGGGGACCCATACTATCTATTTCTAACATAAAACTTTGGGGTACTACTCAACATTTCCGGGTTCACAATGGGGCCCTATGGGCTGGCAAGTAGACTACAATAGATAATAAGTTTTTCTGGAGGAGACTGCTCCTTTATTGCTGTAGAGAGAGAAAACCTGTACGTCCTGTCTGTATGTTGCATATCATAATCCAAATCAAAACATATTATTGTTATTAATTATTGCATGCTTGGAAAGTTAGGAGCATGTAAACAGAAGAAAACCAGTTCTGCTTTCGTGTTGACGGCTCAACCCGGCACTGCTAATCTGAAATATGGGAACAACATACAACAACCACAGCTCATCGATATCAAGTTGATTCAATACTTCAGTTCTAAATCTCTATTTTTTAAAGTATCATACTGTATATGTTTTATATGGAGAGAATCGGTTAATGAAATGAAATGAAATGAAATCGTGAATTATTTTGTAGATTTTTAACATTTTTGCTATTATTGTGTTTAATTTTTTTTTTTCTGTTCATTTTTGCCTTGGTAAAAAAGAAAAAGCTCCAGTCGGCAGCTAAAAAAAAAGCGAAAAAACTAAAAACAAAAACGTCTGCCTGCTGTAAAAAAAAAAAAAAAACAGAAAAAAATATCACTTTAATTAACAAAAAAGTTGAAAAAAAAGAAGCTCAGCCCCTCAGAGGAATGTCTGTGCTGGATAATTAGGATGAACGTCAGTGGAAAGGCATTTATCACAGCAGCCGTCTGACATCTGAATTCCTTTTTGACTAATTCTGAATGTTTTTTTCTGGTTGTTTTGGGTTCTTTTGATCAAAATGCTGTAATATCTGTTATATATCAATAACATCTACCTCAGTGTCCGCTCATTAACGACAGAAGCTTTAACACCTGAAGGACGTCATCTGAACACAGCCATCAGACTTGGGTTGAGTTTTTTTCTTCTTTAAATGCCTCTCTGTAAATTAAATAAATCCAAAATGCTCCATAAACTGCCATTTAATAACTTAGATAAAGAAAACAAACGCTATAATAAATGTATCGCCATTATATGTTAACGTAGGTGAAATGTCATCCAGCCTGACAAAAGCAAAGCAATGTAGAGCCTGATGTTTTATTTGCACATTTTATTTTAATTTATTGGTGAAATTTTGTCAAAGTGAGTGTGAGTGAATGTGAGTGATTAAGAGTTAATTGTTGATTTAAGGGCAATAATGTTCTACAGAGGGTTTCTGCCATTGAATACAGGAGGAAGTATGAAACTACAAAACCCCGACAGTTTATTAGTCTGAAGTTTTTAATGTGAACCAACGATCTAAAACTGTGTCGTACTCTTGTTTTTTTTTTTTTTTTTTTTCAGTTAATAACCAAGAAACACAGCTCAGTTCTGGGGCTGATGGGTAATCTCTGTGATTAGACACAACACAAACAGATGGCTTGACATTTTGGGATATGAATTAAAAGAAAAAAATATCTGTATTCAGATGGATCAGTCACAAATCCAGTGTTTAGCCTAGCTCAGCACAAACAGTGAAACTAGCCTGGCTGGAAGTTATTGCTGTACAGATGGTAATAAAATACTGTAACTGTGTTTACGTAGCATAACTAATGTTAACAGTTAGCATTAATGCGTTGTAGTTTGCACATACCACATAAAAAAATGTAAATTACACAGCAGCAGTGAACAGTACTATGTATACGATTGATTTAGTGCGACAAAAAACTTGTCATAAGTGCTAATAAACTGGATATTACAGGAGCTTCTACTTAGGCCTAGTTTACGCACGGGGCAGCCATCTTTGAAAGTCAACTCGGGTTGGGAGGATTGTCCGACTTTCCAAGTAGGAAATCCGACCCCGGGGGGCGTTCCAGTTGAAACTTCCGACTTGGAACTGGGAAATTCTGACTTCAGAGTGCAAATGGAGCGCACCATTAGCATCAGAGCTTTTTGTTAGCATCAGTTAGCATCACAGCTGTCAGTTAGCATGAGTTAGCATCAGAGCTCTTTGTTTACCATCAGTTAGCATCGGAGCTGTCTGTTAGCATCAGAGTTATAATTTAGCATCAGTTAGCATCAGAGTTGTCAGTTAGCATCAGAGCTATCTGTTAGCATCACAGCTGTTTGTTTACCATCAGTTAGCATCAGAGCTGTCAGTTAGCATGAGTTAGCATCAGAGCTCTTTGTTTACCATCAGTTAACATCGGAGCTGTCTGTTAGCATCAGAGCTGTCAGTAAGCATGAGTTAGCACCAGAGCTCTTTGTTTACCATCAGTTAGCATCGGAGTTGTCAGTTAGCATCAGAGCTATCAGTTAGCATCAGAGCTGTTTTTATTTTATTTTATCGTATGAAGAGTAATAAAATGATACAAACTCTCAAAAAAGATAATAACAATATAAAAGTTCAAAAAACAAAACATTATCTAGGGAAGTCATGAAAGAAACAGAACAAAACAAAACAAAAGCAAAACGACACCAAAAAGTACCAGATAAGGTGCAAAAATAGCTACATTATCAGGCATTTTAATTAAACATAAAACGGAGTGGCAAAGTAATATGGTAATATAATATAATCTTATCAGAGCTCGTTTATCAGCTTTCAGTCTAACAACATGTGTCGAGATGTTTCTGTTTGAAGGTTGGAGCAGCGCTAACACTTTCCACCTGCTTCCAGTCTTTATGCTAAGATAAGTTAAACACATCATGGGCTGAAATAAAAGAGATCCATCTTTTAATCTGAAACAAAACAAAACAATGAAATCCCAAAATGCTGAACCTTTTAACCACCGTGTTCGTCTTCATGATAAAACATTGATGTTGTGTAAAAAAAAAAAAACTGTTTCCATCATCAGCATCAGCATCGACTCTGAGTCTGCCGTTTGTTTTCTAATCCTGCTTTGCTTAGACATAAAAACAGCCGAGGGAGATTTGTGTTTGACAGAGGCACTGATGAGCTGTCGCTGGGCATTACTCCTGATGATTGATGTATTCTGCATAACTGTATATGTGCAATAATAATAATAATGACGATGACAATAATGATAATAGTGAGTGCAGAAGAGAGACTCGTCTTGACTTCCACGTATTTAACCATCACTTGATATTCACCGCATGTACCATCCGTGGTGGAGTCTCCGAGGAGGTTTTCATGCTTCATTATCAGCTGCAGAGTTCAGTTCAGTTCAGGCTTCACACCAAATCTCATTTTAATGCAAAGACAAGAAGAGGAGGAGGAAGAAGATGAAGCAATAGTGTGAGTGAATCCTGCTCTCTGAACTCCAGAGTGGAAGTTATAAAGGCTACATGGTTTTTCCTCTTTCTGTTTTTTTTTTATTTTTTTTTTTTTAATTTTTGTTTAATTTTCATTTCAATTCCCCCGTTTTTGTTCATTGCCGCCATGTTTATTTTGACAATCTTCAATTGTGATCTATTTTTGATAAGAAAAAAATAAATCTTCAATCCTGATCAGTTTCAATCTCCATGTGTCTCCGTCGGCTCGGCTGCACATGCAGATGTGTCACGTTCTGTTTCCTGTGTGTGTCTGTCGCCATCAAAACATCTGATGGAGGTTGGGATTTAACCAGCGCTGTGTGTGTGTGTAGGTGTGTGTGAAGGTGAAGGTGTGTGTGTGTGTGTGTGTGTGTTGCTGGGATAAAACACCATCACTTGTGTTGTGTGTTACCTTCATCCATCCTGTGGTTGTGCTGTGAGCCCGTCAGAGGAGAGGAGAGGAGAGAGGCTTTAACACCAGTCAGTCAGGACTATGTGAGACCATGACACCAATCCTACTTAAAGCTGGAGCAGTTGTTGTTGCCATGGCGACTCTACGACGACTACGATGACATTAACCCTGCAAATGTATGGATACTTAACTCTCCTCATTGCCTTTTAAGTGATACAGATCAGAAAATCTACAGATATTGTGATGATTGTTTTGGTCAATTCTGCATGATTTAGATGAGATAAAAAAAAAGAAAAGACACAGTGATTGGCCTGATTGTCTGTTAAAGGGATAGTTCAACACTTTGGCAAATTGTCCCATTGCCATAATCCCTATAGTCATAGCAGTAGGTTCGTTACCTTTAATTGTCGGTGCAAGCTATTTTTAGAACGGTGGAGCAGAGCCGTGAGCTGCTCAGAGCTACGCTACGGAGGCTCATTATGGGATTTCTTGGTTTCCCTCATCATCAAACTCATCAAATACACAATCCAACAACTCCACAACGCTCTGGTGGACAAGTTGTGAGCTGCACATTCACCACGCTATGAGATAATAACACAACGTTACCACACAGAGTTGTTTTTGAGGGAAATTCAGAGACTGCTTGATGAAAAACTGTCCCTGAAGGCAACACGCATCAGCGGTTTTGCATGAATTTCCCTCTAAAACAACTCTGTGTGGTAACGTAAATTTTGCTCATTAAGTGAAAACTTAGTCAACACCGTCATCGTCACTTCTGTCCTCAGTTAATTCACCACGACAACAAAGTCCTTCTCCCCTAAAACAGTCGACAGAGAGAAAAACGCCGACGTGATGTTTAAATAAACGTCACGTTCACTTTCATCAGGTCATTTCACTTCATCACGGCCTGTTAGAGGAGGATGTTCATTAACCAAACAAACACACAGCCTCATGTTCTACGTTTAAAATATCATATAGATTAATATTCTTTAACATGTGAGTTGTACAATTATTCATATGTGGAGGATTGCAGTGCTGTGAGACGAAGCTGCAGGCACCAAACAGCTGATGTCACTTAGAAACCTGTTGAAACCACAGTTATTCATCGATAAGCAATAATGCATGAAGAGTACAGTGTCATCAGCATAGGTGGTGTGTCTGGTCGTTCCTGTCTGTGCATCGACGAGCTGATATAGTGCCTTAAACATTACCTGATCCAGTTCATAATAATGACATAATAATAATAATAACCCTGTCAAATGCATCTTAAGTACCGTAGAAGAAGGAAAGTGTGTATTTCAATTAGCACTGCAATCCACTGGTTGCACTTAGAGATAATGTATTGTAAATTAATGTATTAAATGTACAGTAAGCAGTCTTCCTGGTTGGTGTTTTGAAAGAGAAAAAAAAGTTGGAAATGTAAAAAGAAAACTATTGTACGGAAGCTCAGAGGGGCCACTTTTAGAGTTTCTGTTTAAAACATGCATATATGACCCTGGTGTTGTCTTATTTTCATCATTTTCTTTATTTTTTTTTGTATGTTTGAACATGTCACTTCCCCCAAAGACTTCCTGAGATAAATAATGTTTTAGTAAAAAATAAGAGAAAACAAAACACGGACTTAGAGAATAAAGTCGTAAATTTATGAGAATAATGTCCTACATTTCCTACGAGAAAAAAGTCATAACATTACGAGAATAAAGTCATGAATGAATTTACGAGAATAAAGTCGTACATGTCCTACGAGAATAAAGTCGTACATTTCCTACGAGAAAGAAGTCATAACATTACGAGAAAAGTCATAACAGTGCAAGAATAAAGTCGTAAATTTACAAGAAAAAGTCGTACATTTCCTACAAGAAAAAAGTCATAACATTGCGAGAAAAAAGTCATAACATTGCAAGAATAAAGTCATAACATTACGAGAATAAAGTCGTAAATTTACGAGAATAAAGTCGTTCATTTACGAAGTTTGTGATTTTTTTATTTGTCAATGTGGCCATAATACGCCGTCGTACTCTGGGCTTCCGTAGTTTTTTTTTTTTTTTGGTGTGCGTGTGTTGTAGAATAAAGATTACAGCTGATGGGACTAAAAACTGTTCATCCTCTCTTCACCATCTTCATCATTTATTGCTGTTTATTATCAATGTGTTGTGTTCACTAATGACCAAGGTTGTTCCTCAATACAAGTGAAGTCAATTTGATTAAAAATCCTCAACACAAGTTCCATTTACTTAGATTTCCCAGAGCTTTCCTTTACATATCCATGGTCTTCTAGAGGAAATTGTTGACGACTGACACTAAAAAATAACTTTGGTCATTAATGTTAATAATAAAGATTCCTCACTGGATGGGCACAGACACAGCAGTTTAACTTTTATTTTTTAACAGTGGTGATGTTTAAATTCTGCATCGACATAATGTTGGATTGATCTGATTGTATCTGACAGTTTGATGAATGAACTAAATTAATGTAATAATTAGAAGAAGAATGATAAATTCCCCATCATAAATAGCCATAGATAATGATACAGTATTATGACTTTTTGTTAAACCCAAACTTTATCTTGATTAGAAGACAGAGTGAAACAAGATGGAGAGAACGACTGCAAAAAAGAAAAAGAATTAAACATCGTAGGCTCTTACTGGCATGAGTGTATACCGGCTGCAGTGTCTCCATGTGTTTGAGCTCAGTCCCGTGTTCATTCACAGCGTGTGTGTTCGTCTCATGGTGTTTTCCCTGCTTCCTGCAAACAGCTGATTCAACAGTGACAACTTAAAAAAAAAAAAAAAAAAAATACAACTGTCTGCAAAACCTCAACTTGTGTCCTCAGTGTTGAAAATCTGAAATAATAGATTTTTATTTTTGGTAACTTGGAGTATCTGTGTGTTTCACTGTACGACAGGTATAAAGTTAAATAATAAAACAGAGAACAAGCCTGTGATCTTTACGTCTTTACGTGTCCGGCTTGGGATCGTACATAACTGTATATGCACAACAGAGTCATTCTGAATAATAGTTGTGACTATGTTTAATGTGGCCTTTTCTTTCTCTTTACCGTACTGCAATGTTGTAAATGATTTGTATAATATGACATAATTAACGAGGCTTTATGTTTATACTTATGTTTAATAAATAAACAAACTGTGCTCAACTCTACAACATCCACTGGTTATTTTCCTTCAATGCAGCGACGCTATGACACCATTTCATTTACAAATTTACAGTGCAGAATATTCTAGTTTAAGAAGAAAAACAAATGGATGTTCTCTGACATTACAAAGTCAAAATTTGCGAGAAATGTGGAATAATAAAGTGAGAAAAAAACCTACCGTAAGTTCACTATTTTTAAATCAAAAACAGTCCATAACCTACCAACTTCAGTTATTTGACTGATGTAAACTTACCCGCTCTTCCAACCTTGGAAAATATTAAGACAGATATGTTTATTTCCTAAGTCAAAAAAAAAAAGATGTAAAAGTTGTAAAATTTTCTTGTAAATTTGCAACTTTAAACTAGAAAAATTTTGACTTTTAAACTTTTTAAAATGTACAACTCCCCCTGTCTTTGAGCTTGTTTCCTTTATTTTGTCATATAGGCCTATATAGGCTATACCATATTTTAATAAATATGATATGGAAAATCTGCAATAAAGAAGAAAATACAAATGCAAGTGCATGAAAAAAATAGAAACAATGCAATTTATTTGATTTAAATTTTCACTTTTTCTAATCCACGTACTTATTACTTTTCCCATTCGTGTATGTCCTCATTTGTTTCCTTTTACAGCTCTCCTCTTCGTCAGGGCGCTCCCGTGACTCCGTATGAAGGTTGTCATGGTTACAGGGCAGTGTAGTTCCAGTGTGTAGTCGTGTGTAGTTCTTCCTGGTCTCTGCAGCTGATGATCATTCAACACTAACGAGTCCGGATCGGGTCCGTTACATCAGAGACCGAGTGGAGACCAGCTCAGACCTGGATCGGTTCACTTCTCCGTTCACTTCATGTTTTTTTTGTTTTTTTTTTAGTGGTAGGAAGTCAGGCAGTCACATCCCATTCATAATCTGACCTGACCTAGAAACCTCCTGGAGAACATGGAGAACACGTTTGAACCCCCGTCCTCAGAGATTCATTGGGTAAAACTGGAGATCTGAATTAAGCACCAGAGTGATATTTATAGTTTTTACAGAAACGCTCCAGTAGCTGTGTTGTAAATCTCCCCCTATCAGGGATGTAGTGCACTATATAGCGTGTTCGCCATTTTGTAGTGTTGTTCGAATTCTCCGTGAATAATTTCATCCACTATGTAGCTAGTGAACGACAAAATACCCACAATGCACCGCAAAATTGAGTGAACAAGCGATACTTTCTACTCCCGTATGTATCCCACAATGCAATGCGGTTGCGTTTTGTCAGAGAAGAACGAGCAAGATAATTAGCATGTTAGCTACGATTTCTTTAGCTTATTTACCAGTAAACTCCTCAGACGTATTTGCCTGTTTGTCTCACCCGAGGAGCAGGGGTTGGGCAGCAGCATCCCAACAATAACAGGCAGCATTAAATCAATCTACATAAATAAAGAAACTGTAGTAGAATATGTAGTAAATACGAGCTAACGAGCTAAGCTAATAGCCACAGCTACAACAGTAGTTTACCAAACCAAATTTCCGATATTTCAACAGTTTATTGTCCAAGAAACACAACCACACAGAATCACATCCTCAAATGTCCGGGTTTTCTTATTTTATTTTCATGTGTCCGGTTTGTTTAACATGATTCTCGGCGCGTCTGCTTACGTTACAGCAATAGGCTAACACCTGGCGCATCTGCTGACGCATCCATGTTCAGAAAATTACCGTGTAGTGTCTGAATTGACCTCTGGCTAAGCCCCGCCCCCTCCACTCACTCGGACAAACAGTCAACATTCGGTGACAGTTGCTATGGCAACAGCTGTCACCGTAGGAGACATTTCACAGGAGGCAACTGGTGGTTTTTGGAGACAGAAAGATTAAATATCATCTCCAAGTCACCAAAACTTCACTTAGCTTTACTGCTATGGCTGTCGGTTGTTTCTGTTAGCCTGTCCATAGGCGTCATTTACGCTGGGGACGCTGGGGACATGTCCCCACCACTTTTTGTCAAGAACAATTTTGTCCCCACCACAAAATTAACTTAACATTATCCTAAAGAAGAATGGCGAAAAAACGTTGATAAACTATGACAAAATAGGCAGCTGAAACAGTGTGCACGGCGCAGAGCCTCTGCCGGAGCCGACTCGCAACAATGTAGCTTTGATTAAAGTAGTTATAACAGCCCGGAGCGGCGCGCTGCGCGCGTCCTCGCAGCTTGGCTGGTTACACAGGGAGTAGCTTCTCCTGCTCTCCTCGCCGGGAAAACATCGACCACGTCTGTACTCGGTTTTCCACACACACAGGTCTGTCTCTAGCTCTGTATGTATGGATGTGTGTGTGTGTGTCTCGTGTGCAGACGCAACTGACAAATATGTATAGACGGACAAGCAACAACTTCATTACCGGTATTCAGCATTTTATTTTGAAAATTGACCGGATTCTCTCGCCTTTTCTGTGCCCTGTGACTTCCTGTCTGGTACGATGCGTCTATCCAGCTTGACAACGGCGCTCACGGCTCGCGTGAAAAATAGAACAGACGCAACTGAAGCGCTGCCTCCACTCGTTTCGATTGTACCGAATGAGACAGCACCCGATATATGCTTAATGTTTGGGTGCAAAGTCACTGTTAACGAAATCAACATCTAATCTGTCCCTTCAAAATAAAGTTTGTAACGTGTCTGTTTGGAGCAGCTGCTGACAGTGACAGTTTCCTCATCACTAAACCTGAGCGACCATCAGATCCTTCCTCACTCACGTCGTGACGACGGGACAAAGTCTTTTGCACATATATTGTATATTGTGTGTTTTTCCTCTCTATAACCGTCTTGCTTCAGTTTTTGCTGGTTGGCAATCATCTGGCACACCCGCTGTTTCTGTTTCTCACTCTCGATGCGCATAGATGTTATAAAAAGGAAAAAACACAGATGCGCAAATTGAAATGACCTACTGTAGTGTAGTCTAACAATTCAATGGCCACAGCTGATCACCAGCTTGTCATGCCACACCTGTCACGTCTCTAAACACAACTACGGGCTTCTTCTTCTTCTTCTTTTTTTTTTTTTTTTGCTGCGGTCCGGCGGAGAATTAAAAAAAAAAAATCTCGCAGCCGCATCGGGTCCAGGGTCCAGGCTTCAACACTGGTCGGACCTGGTCGGGTCTTTGCTCATTTATTTGCTCAAACTTGGACCCAGACCCAGTCCTATAGGAGACCAGAGTCTGGTTGAGAACGGCAGTCTGGGAAACGGTGTCAGGTGCGGTGCGGCGGCGTCGGGGGGGGGCATATGCATATATGGTCATTGTCCCCACCACTTTTCAAAGTAAACTGACGCCCTTGAGCCTGTCTATGGAGTTTTACATTATACGTTAGCATTAAGCTAGCAGACTTTATGCTTAGTTGTGATACTGGCTAACATCTAAACATCTCTGACAATATGTTGCCTCAAATACGTTGTTGACTTAAAGGGACAACGAGGAGTTTCTATTCGGTTATAAAAAAGTCTCACGTTAATGTGGATGAATCTCCGCTACCCACACTTGTTAATGGGCCCATTTTCGATAAATATATCGTTCTGTCTCTATCGTTATTTTGTTATTATTAGTGGTGGCGGAAGTGCTGGTCGAGCCGACCAGCGTTTCCTTCGTTGCGAATCATGAGAATAACGCAGCCGCATCGCCGTTTATGGTCGGAACTACGGTGGTATGTGAACCTCTTTGAACCTCTGACTTTAATTATTGATGAATGAAAACATGAGTCCGTCTTGCGCCCGGTCAAAGAAATGTACGGTGCGCGCGGAGGCTCATAAATGTAGTGTGAAAACGCTTCGCTTTTCCAAAACTCCTCGTTGTCCCTTTAACTTAGAACAGATGTAGACATCCTTGTTAAGTTTATCCACGTTTAGTTGGTGTTGTGGTCTAGGCTACTGCATAACTTTATCCAGAGCAGACACTTCTCTCGGTTGAGATGTGGCTTGGGAAAAGGTAAAAAAAAATCCCCCCCGTGGCCTCTCAGGATACCTAGTGTCAGAGTTGCATGTACCCCATGCACACCGTTTGACCATTTTAAACTTAAAATGTAAAGGAAAAAACATATAAAAACGAATGAAAACTGACTAACTGCAATGCATTTCAATGGACGTGGAAGCAGATAATGTCCAAGTGTATGTATGGGCTAGCTACGCGCACTGTGATTGGCTCATCGCATTTGGGGGCGTGGCTTAGCCATAGGTCAATTCTGCTCCCGTCGTCCCCTACATCGTGTACTGGATGGATGCAAACCTGGTTTCTGATGTTGCATTCATGGACTGTGTGCGTCCTCAATTCACCTCTAGTGAATATCTATTAATTAAAATGAAATAAACGTTGACCTCAAAGACTTTAAATTAGCTTAGTTCAGCACAAAGCCTCTTAACAGGGGGAAACTGTTCGCCTGGCTCTGCACAAAGGCAATTTAACGGATGAGAAGATCGGTTTTAAACTTTTATTAAGCAGCATCTCAAATGTTTCCTGTCCTGAACTAACTCCTCGCTCCTGTTTGGATGTAGACGATCAGTTTTAAATGATCCTTTATCCCTCATTTAGCTCCTCCGTGACTTTCTGACTGCAGCTCTGTTTGATGATGTGTGAGTGACGGGCGGCTCAGAGACCAGAGCACTTTGGCTTTTGTGTTTTGTGAAACTCGGCTCCACTCCTCGTGAATAATGGATCAGAGTGAGGTGGTTTCACTTCTCCGTCCCAGGAGGCCGCACTCACACAAATCAGTGTGTTCATCATGTGTACAGTATGTGACTGTCCTCCTCATGACCTGCTTGAATCAGTGTGGAGGGAAGAGCAGCGGACCGAGCTCAGGGAAGCAGCTCTGAGCTTCGCTTGTGGGAGTGTAGGGTGTTGTTGTTTAAAGTCATCACCCGGAAATCACATTTTTCCTTGTTAAAACATGTATATTATAAGATTTATATTTTTTTTTTTATTTTCCAACATTCTCATTCATAATAATAACAAAACAAGTGACAAACATCATTCACACACACAAAGATAATCATAAAAAGAAAAACAACCCACCCCTGTCCCTCCCTCCCACCCACCCGCCCCGAGGAGCCGTCCCACTAACACATTGGTCGCATACGCCTCTACCTACATAAATACCACATGGCTTGAGGCATATAAATAGAGAAAGAAAGAAAAAGAAGAAGAAGACAAGAAGAGAGAGAGAAAATAAAAACATGTATGTATGTTAAAACATGTATATTGGTGTTGGACTTCAGTGGAAACTTGCCTGAAAATCTTAGCCTCGCATCACCAGGCTCTTCAGACAAGCGAAGAGCCTGATGTCTGTTATCTCCTGTCTATCGGTTCCCGTCTGTTGTGGATACCGAAATCACCAAAGTAAAAGTGTTCACCAACATGAAACTTATAAAATAGACATTAACTTGTAATACAATAAAAGCAAAATGTTAACTTAATGGCTCGGGGACGTTCTTGTGAATTATATTCCTTAAATTCAAGAGTTTCACCGCATTGTATTAGCTTGGTGCTTTTATTTTGACGGAAAGGCCTGTCTCTCTCGCCCTGGATCAGTTTCCTACCAAAACAGCGAGTCAACGGCCCCAGACTAGAAAATCTGGAGTTTGAAAGTGGCTGAGTTTTTTCGTTTGGGCTCTTTGTTTAAGCCAGAGTAGCTCATGAGGCTGCACACCGCAAATTACGAGATTTTGACTCTGCTCCTGTGTTGACGTCACCACCAACCCGACTTCCGCGGCGCCGCCATTACTTGTTGTTATATTTCCCACCGTAGCGCTCCTCACTTTATTAAGTTTTAATATTTTTTCATGCGTGAAAATAAGGGTTTAGATCCCCAATGTGAGGTTAGTTTATCCAAATGACGGCTGTTTAGAAGTTTGCTCCGACGTTGAGAGAAGTGAAGCTTCAGCAAGCACCAGAGGATCAGCTCCTCAGCAACCCGTCTGCACAGAGCTCGTCGGCCGGCCAACCTCCGTCGTCATGCCGGGGGAGGAAACGATCGCTAATTAACTTACCCGCAGGTTTGTAGAGGTTTACCGCCGGCTGGTTAAATTTCCATGGCGCCATGCTGCCTATCTATCTATCTATCGTTCTATCTATCTATCTATCGTTCTATCTATCGTTCTATCTATCATTCTATCTATCTATCTATCTATCTATCTATCTATCTATCTATCTATCTATCTATCTATCTATCTATCTATCTATCTATCTATCTATCTATCTATCTATCGTTCTATCTATCGTTCTATCTATCGTTCTATCTATCGTTCTATCGTTCTATCGTTCTATCTATCGTTCTATCTATCGTTCTATCTATCTATCTATCTATCTATCTATCTATCTATCTATCTATCTATCTATCTATCTATCTATCTATCTATCTATCTGTCTATCTATCATCTGTCTATCTATCTATCATTATATCTATCATTATATCTATCTATCTATCTATCTATCTATCTATCTATCTATCTATCTATCTATCTATCTATCTATCTATCTATCCATCTACAGATCAACTCATTTTCACCCAGGTTGTTTTTTCTTTACATCTCAGATTCACTCGTATAGAAACATGACAGATCATAGATGTAAAAATAAAACTCTAGTTTAATAACGAGGCTCGTTACAGCAGCTTCACCTCCTGTATTACATTATATCTGTGTGTTTGGTGTCGCTCTCTGCAGTGTTACAGTATTCCTGCATGAGAGCGGATGTGTGTGTGTGTTTCTCTGCAGGCTTAGGGGGCGAGGCAAGGTCGACTCCTCTCTTCACAGAAAGTGTAGGGATTTTTTTATTTTTATAATTTTTTCGGGTCGTACCATCAGTGAACAGAGCTACAGGGGGGGGGGAGAAGCTGAGAAAGCACAACCAAGCGTGTGTGTCTGTGTGTGTGTGTCAGCCATTCTCTTTACAGTCCGTGCACATATACACACACACACACACGGCAGCATGAGCTAATATCCTGCGCTGGTTTAATTGCATAAGCTGTCACACACACTGACTGACGGGTAAAGTGCTGCGTTTTCTCATTTAGCCTCCACCAACAGCCCCACCCCCCATCACCCATCACCATCACCCATCACCCATCTACCCCCCCTCTCTGCATGGGAAATGGTGCAAACGACCAGGACCCTCAGCAAAAATAGACCCAGAATCCCCTCAAAGAAAGAGGAGCGGTCTAAAAATAGCTCACACACAGAAAAAGCCATGCATGGTCGCTGCTGCTGCTGCTGCTGCTGCATGCAGGGATTCCCTGAAGGTCGTTTTTGGCTTCAGCGCTGACGTCTTTATTGTCACATAAAATATGGAGACAAATGCAGAAACAGTGACGCTGGTTTTCATAATAATAATTATTATAATGATCAAAAGGTAGTATAAAAAGATCAAATTCATAAATTATATTCATCGACATATATAATATAGTATTAGCTTTGAATTTACTTGAAAACACCTCTGACTTGGATTGTTTAACGTTGATGTGTCTGGTTGTTACTGCAGCCATCAGCCTGGTGGTGGCGCTGCGTTTCCTATCAGCCACTAGGATTCATCCTGTTTTGAAACTAAACTGAAGACACCCTGGCTTCATGTTGGCTTCATTTTATATATACTGTCTAATTTGTTATTATGAGCTTTTATCAGGTACTACAATGCATAACTTAACGGTTTTCAAAAAAGAAAATTGATTTTGAGCCCACTGGGTCTTAACATTATAGTGTAATAACTCATCTATCAGACGATGGAGCCCAAACTTGGTGCAAAATTCTATTTTCGAGTAAATCCGGGATGAAAGTGTGGTAGTTTTTTTCTCATTGGATAATGCAGGCGCACAAATTACGTGTCACATTGCTCACGATTCATCAGCCAATGAGATTGGATCCATCATCCGGGGAGACTCGACCACCACCGACACAAACTCTCCTCCTCTAGATCCCTGCGGCCCATCACTTAGCCTCACTAGCTAAGTTAGCAAGCTATAACGTAGCAAGCCTACTAGCTAACAGTTAGCTACGTTAGTTAAACACACAAACATTGAATATGCCGCCCGCTCGATAACGACCAATCAAATTAGTTTTCCTTACTCGGGTAAACTCGTGCGGCAACTCGTGGGAGGAGGCGCGACAAACAGGACAAACGGCCATTTCTGAACACCTTTAATTGTTGCCTTTGCCTGGTTTTTAGGTTGCCTTTAAAGGTCCAGAGTGTAATAATTGTGGTTTATTGGCAAAATCTGAATATACTACCCATGAATATATTTGTGTAATCGCTATAAAATAAAATCTGTTTAGTTTTCGTAGCCTTATAATTATTCTTTTTTATATACATATAGCAAGGGTCTTGCTCTAGAGAGAGTCGCCATCTTGCACCGCCATGTTTTTACGGCAGGCCAAACGTTACAAGAGTTTATGAATAAACCAATGAAGAAGCAGAAGGAGGAGGAAACAGCAGACATATGGTAAAATGGTTTAGATCTTCACCTCATCACTCCATGCTCCTGAAATACTCCCAGTCGTCACAGTCCTTGCAAACACAGAGTTTTGTCCTCAGAGGCCGTTTTACACACTGCACCTTTAACATCGGGCCAGTGACAGCAGATGAAACTCTGGCCTCTTACAGTTTCTTTTAAATACTGATGAGTAGTGTTGCAGTGTCGCTGCTGAATAAACCAGGAAATAAAATAAATAAATAATAGTGAATAAATGAGCGTGTGGCGTGTGGCGCCCTGTGGCCCGGGGTCGCGCCCCGGCTGCAGCGGCCGTGTGAACACACCATCAGCTCCTATAGGATCTAATGATGTTGTTAATGCTGTGTGTCCTCCAGCGGGGTGAGGGGGGTCGACGACCCATTTAAAGGGATAGTTCACCCAAAATTCAAATTGCACTCATTATTATCTCCTCCCCCTCATGTGGACTAAGGGCTGGGAGAAGTTTCAGAGTCCTCCGTGGCTTCTCTGAGTTACAGGGGGTCTCGGCGTAGCAGTGCATGTCCATATGACGGTTGTAAACGGATACCAACTGTCTTCATAACAAAAAGACACACCAAAAAACATCCAAATACCTCCATGCTGCTCGTATGTAATGTCCGTCTTGTATTGAAGCCCCGAAATGTGAAATTGTCCCGAAAAAAAATTGAATAAGTCTATATTTCAAGCTTGTTTTGTTGTTTTGCTTGTCTTTTTGTTACGAAGAAAAGTGGTATCCATTCACAACCGTCTGTCCTCTTCCCGGTTCGTCCAAATTGGACGAACCGGGAAGAGGAGCTTCGAGAAGCTTCCGCTACAAAACAAGCTGGAATATATACTTATTTCATTTTTTTCTGGACAATTTTGCATTCCGGGGCTTCAATACAAGAGGGACATTACATACGAGCAGCATGGAGGTATTTGGATGTTTTTTGGTGTGTCTTTTTGTTATGAAGACAGTTGGTGAAATTTCAATTTTGGGTGAACTATCCCTTTAAACCTCCCTCCCCTCTCTCTCTCCCTCTCTCTCTGACAGAGCCAGCAGCGGCGGCCATGTCTAGAGGAAGATGGCCGCCAGCGCCTCATTAAACGCTGCTGTGAACTCGCTTCACCGCCTCAAACGCCAGTTAGAAAAAAGAAAAAAGAAAGAAAAAGTTGCGTTACTGTGTGTGTGTTTATGTGTGTGTGTGTGTGTGTGTGTGTGTGTGAAGCACTGATGACAGCTGATGATGATGGGATGGTTCCTGATGATGCGTTTCCGAGGCGACCAGGTGGGTCAGTAATCAAACTAATGACAGGTGAAATTTGTGCTTCGCAGCCTGAAGGGCAGCGGGGGAAACTACGACACAGTGAAGTCAGTGAAGGCATCACACACACACACACACACACACACACACACACACACACACACACACACACACACACACACACACACACACACACACACACACACAGATGTTTCATTCATGTTTCTGTCTTCACTGTGTAAATGTTTCAATAAGACATTGTGTTGTTCTCCTCTCTTATTCATCTCTTCTCTTCCTCTCAGGTCTAAAACCAGGTGAAGTCTCAGTCGCTGTTGGACAAGAAAAATCCATCTGTCCTCTTACATCCATTCTTTCTTTTCTCTCATTCATCGTGTTCTCCTTTTTCTTCTTCCTGTACTTTTCGGTAACACTTTACAATAAGGGTCCCTTAATTAACGTGAGTACATTATTAAGCATTAATTAACTGTTTACAGATATATTAACCATTATTATGTATTACTTCGGATTAGGAAACACATTCATTAATGTAACCTATTAGTAAACAGTTAATTAATGTTTACTACTCTAAGTTAGTTAATAAATTATAAGCGATCCGGTGGTTTTGTCTAACTTCCTGTCAGCAGATGGAGTTAGCAGTCCCCGCCCTCGTCCCTACGTCACCACATTCAGGCACATCCCTTGGCTGCACACACAGAGAGGACCGCCCCTTTATGCCGTTCTCTCTCCTCATTGGATAAAGGTTGTAGGATACAAGGAAAGTTTTCTCCTGGGCTCAGAGCAGAGCAGAGTGACTGACAGACCCGTGTTTCAGACCAAACACTCTATAGAAGTGATTGCTGTCGGAAGATACAACTATTTAAGACTTATATTAACACAAACATTCACCTTACTTCTGCTTTAATGATTTAATAATAATTAATAATTTACTAACTAACGTTAATTAAGGGACCCTTATTGTAAAGTGTTACATACTTTTCTTCTTTTTCTTCTTCTTCCTCAGTTGTGCTTTATACTGAAAACTTTATAGTCGTCGTTCCTGAGCTAATCAGCTAATTAGCATCCCTGCTAACCTTCACAGATTCACACTGACGTTGTTACTGTAACATCATTTACACAACAACAGGTCAAAGAGACAGAGACATGGAAAAACATATTAAATATTAAATATTAAAATGACCTGAAGAAGTAGAAATTAAAAACATTGAAAACAAATTACCTGACAGACGTCTCTCCTCCTTCGTCCCGCTCGGCTTCTTCTTCCTCCTCAGAGATCAATACGTCTCTCTGGTATTGATCAGCTGATCGGCAGCGTGTCCCATTCAGCCACGGTGATGATGATGAAGCTGCCGAGTCGCTTCTTTATTCACTCTGAAGAGCGACGCTCCAGTTACAGCTGGACGACACCAGATAAATGATCACACACACACACACACACACACACACACACTGCCCTGACTGGCACTGGGCCAAGTCAATCAATAACTATTAATCAGTAAGAATTAATCAGAACCAGAGTTTAAATAGAAAGAGAAAGGTTTGTATTGATCGTCCTGTTTATAAGGATCGAACAGATAAAGAGGACGAGGTGTTGATCAGGTGATCAATAGACCAATCAAACCACAGAGAGTCAGGAAGAATTTAGTTGATTTATTTATTTATTACCTTTATTAATTATTTGGCGTTTTTGTCTTTTTAAATGTCTGTCTGTCTTCTGCCTCTCCTTTAACGGTTGTTGTTCTGGACACCTGAGTCTCTACGGGGAGAAATAAAGGTTCCAATCGATCAATAAATCAGAGAAGAAACAAAATCTGTTTATCCAAAGTGTAGTGTGCAGGTGGATCATGGAGGTCATCTCAGAATAAACCAAGAGTCTCTGTGATAGAAACATCAGAAGGAGAAGCAGCAAAGGGAGAAGAGGAGAGTTAATCGAGGACAGTTAGAGGTGAGCGGCCATATTTGATTTTCATTTCCTGAGCCACGGAGGATCTGACTGTTGAATCTTCAACGAAAGAAATTAAATGAAACAAAGAAACTTGTTCTCTCTCTCAGGCCTGCGAGGAAAATAATGACTTCATTTAATTTGGGAGTTCTCGCAGCTCGTTCTCGACACGTCAGCTGGGCAGAACATCTTTCTCGTGTGGTGTCCGACAACTACAGTATTGTGTGATGTCAGAATTTTTAAAGTGGGCGGGGTTAATGCGGAAATATTTCATATCGAGAGCTCGGACACACATTAGTTATCAGAGAGGATGAGAGGAATAAATTTTTTTTTAAAATACTAAGATGTGAAAACGGCAACCAGGGAATGTCAGGAATCTAAAAATAGCGCCAGAAGTTTGTTTAGGTCCCTCGATAATTTGATTGGTTTGGTTTCTGAGCCAATAGAATATACTCGCAACAAAATCGTCACGCTGCATATCAGGACACCAACGTGCAAGATTTCGTCGCTGTTTCGCTCGCTCACTGTTAGTCAGGATGCGGTGTAATGTCTTCATAGTTCATAGTAATGTCATGTTTTTCATAAAGGTAAAAGATGCTTTGAATTTTTTGGGAAAGGCCAGAATTTTACTCCACCAAGCCCTTACAATTGACTGTTATTTTTAGGCTATTTCTTGACATTATCACATAATTAGCGGCCTGTAGATTTTATTTCCATCTCTTCTGCAATCACGCATAAAATCAGTAAATCCTCCTCCTCAATCAATGAAAAAACTTACATCGCCGCCATTGTTGTTGTTGATTCCCACAGGGATTCCCTTAGCGTGCGTGACGTGAACTGCAGTTTCTCCTGAATCATGAAAGCTCCTGGTCAGAATGAACTTCTTGTTCTCGCCACCTCGAGAAAACAAACACATTTCTTTCTTCTTGCGGAGGATGAACTGGCCTTAAGCATCACTTCACAAAAACAGAACAGAACAGGTTCAGGTCTGAGCTGCAGTTTCCACCTGTCACAGGTAAAAACATGAGCCTTGAAGCTGCAGAACCAGGAGGGTTGTTCTTCTTCTTCCTGCCTCAGTGTTGAACATGAACCTCCTGACTCCACTGTTTCTTCTTCTCTCTCTCCTCCATCATCATCATCATCATCATCTTCTCCTCTCTGCTCCGTGTCCGTTATCTCTTCCCTCCCCCCATCTGTCACTTCGCCTCCCTCTCCTTTCTCCCTCTCTCTCCTCCCGTGCCGTGACTCTAATAATAGCTCTCTGAAGTGGCCCCCCCCCAGCCCCCCCAGGGCCGAGCGTTGGTCTTGAAGGGCACTGCATGAATTGGCCGCGCTCTTTCCCCCTGCACGCTGACGGCCTTATAAATAGCTGCTGAGAAGGAAAGAAAGAAAGAAAGAAAGAAAGAAAGAGAGAGAGAAGGAAGGGGGGATCTGCATAGGCGTTATATAAGCACCCGCGTGTTTATGAATGGTTCATGGTACATTCATAAGTCCTGCTGCAGCTGCTGCTCTGAACACCCCCACCTCCTCCTCTTCCACCTCCTCCTCCTTCCTCATTCATCCACGTGTGAACATATCCAGTTTTTATATGAATCGGGGATGAACACTTCCTCTGATCTGACCCTGGATCTGTAGCTTGTGACGGTTTCAACTTCATCACTGAACGAACACGACGAAAACGAAACGTTGAAACGTCTGAAAAGGTTCAGAAGGAAAAAAAATCCAGTAACCCTTTAATTTACAGGCCGCTAATTACGTCATAATGTCGAGAAATAGCCAAGAAATAACAATTAATTACGTTATAATGTCGAGAAATAGCCAAGAAATAACAATTAATTACATCATAAAGTCAAGAAATAGTCTCGAGAAAACAATCAATGTCATAGTAATGTCATGTTTTTCATAAAGGCTAAAGATTGAATGCTTTGAATTGCCAGAATTGTTCTCCACCAAGTTCTTGGCGATATTTCTCAACATTACTATGGAATTGACCATTATTTCTAGGCTATCACATTACAACACAATACATTGTTATTTCTTGGCTATTTCTTGACATTATCACGTAATTAACGGCCTGTAGATTAAAGGGTTATTAACCCACTTCCAGGTCCTTACAGTTGACCGATATTTCTGGACTATTTCTAGAACTTCTCACTCCGTCGTCGAGGGGTTTCTCCCTTTGGAGGCCACTCGCAACCGAGTGCTGGGGAAGAGAAATGGGACCGGGCCTTAGTGTCTTCATCAGATCAATGTTGAATGTTACGTTTTTTTATTTTTATTCCTCCTTCACTCTCTCTCTCTCTCTCTCTCTATCTGGGCCTCCTGAGGTTTTCCTGCCGAGGAGACTGAGCCCAGAGTGAGGAGAGATAAGAGGCATGTAGGTCAGGAGGAGAGGATGGAGGGAGTAAAGGAGAGGAGGAGGAGGATGGAGGGAGTGAAGGAGAAGAGGAGGAGGAGGATGGAGGGAGTAAAGGAGAGGAGGAGAAAGAGGAGGATGGAGAGAGTGAAGGAGAGGAGGAGGAGAAGAGGAGGGGGATGATGGAGGGATGAAGAGCCCGTGGAAAAGAGAGTAAAGCCTTAATGAGTGCGTTGCCCCTGATTCTGGTCCCGGCACGAGGATGGAGATGACAGGACGCCGTGTCGCCATGGGCGATGGAGCATCGGCCTGCATGAAGCAGAGACAAACCCCCTCCTCCTCCTCTTCCTCCTCCTCCACCTCCTCCTCCTCCTCCTCCTCCTCCTCCTCCTCTGCAGCTCAGATATTTCAATCTAAACCCAAACTAAACTAAACGTGATCCGACTCGAGTCATGTATCATAGATATCTGATTGCTTTCTGAGTGTTTGTTGTGGTTGAAAGAATTGCCCCCATGAGTTAGCGTTGTCGCTATCCCTAGTAGGGCTGTACCCAAACCCGAATACGGTATTCGGAAGTACACGAATAAAGCTTTGATCCCGAATAGTTTTTCTGTCCGAAGTTTCTCCTCATTACTCGGGAGCTTTTTTCTAAAGAAACAGAAACGTTTGGATCAGCAGCAGCAACATAACCAGGTGATTCCGGTTCACACTCCAACACAGTAGGTGGCGCTAATGCACCGTAACGTTGGTGCGCCGCCATAGAAGCACAACACCAGTAGAGCGCCAAACACCAGCAGCAGCGCTGAGTCACCCTGTTTCATTTGTGTCTAGTTCACGTTAGGGTTTGCTAAGAAACAGCAACTCCCTGCATGCATTGCATTACAAAAAAATGTGAAAAGAAGCGGCTATAACGGTGGATCATTTTTTTTGAGTGTCACAACCCCCGCGAAACGACTAATTTCTCTACCAGAATTTGATCCATTCAGTCTGATTACGTTTGAAAAGTCTACAAGAGCTGCACCATTAAATTGTTTTATTCCCGTTTTAGTTAGCCACGAGCTAAAGCGGAAGTTAGCCGGCTAGCTGGGCATAGCACTAGCTCGGCTGAAGTCAGTGCGCCTACTTTCGGTTTCTTCCCGAATCCGAATCCGAAGTTTTTTTAAAAAGCCAGAATCCGAATCCGAATAGTGCACTGGCTGTTCACCCCTAATCCCTAGCGCCGGGAAGCCATGTAACTCTGGTTTGCCTGCATCAATTTTAGTCACGTTTTTTGCTCCCCCCAACACTGGCTGACCATCAGGACAACGATTTAGGGGTAAAAAATGACCGGAATTCTCCTTTAAAGGGACAACGAGGAGTTTTGGAAAAGTGAAGTGTTTTCTCACTACATTTATGAGCCTCCGCACCGTGAAATTCTTTGACCGGCGCAAGACAGACTCATGTTTTCATTCATCAAGAATTAAAGTCAGAGGTTGGAAGACGATCACATACCGTCGTAGTTCCCACCATAAACGGAGATTCGGCGGCGTTATTCTCATGACTCGCCACGAAACTGAAAGTAAAGAAACGCTGGTCGGCTCGACCAGCATTTCCACCACCACTAATAATAACAAAATAACCATAGAGACAAAACCATAGATTTATCTAAAATGGACCATTAACAAGTGGTAACGGAGATTCATCCACATTAATATCAGACTTTTTATTGTCGCGGAATTTTTCGTTCTGCCGATGGAGAAACTCCTCGTTGTCCCTTTAAGATCAGATTCTGTGGGTAAAATTGCAAGAGTTGATGAAGTCTGAGGTGTTGATGTGAAGACGATGAAGATGATGCTGCTCCAAGTTATTGTCATTTACAGTTAGCTTTCTTCTGATTCTTCAGAGCTTCTCGAGACCTGAACCAGATTCTGATTGGACGACATCGGCGGCGTCTCTCTGAACGAAGGTGAGGTCGTCGGCAGCTCTGTCAGCGAGCGGCTAACAAGGCCTCGAGCCGCTCTGTTACCGTGTAAATTAAGAAGCTAATCCTCGGCCGATCTCTTCCTCCGTGGAGGTAGAGATCGGCCAATCAGCTTCCTCACTGAGCAGATGGTGAGAACGCCTCGCCGCTCTCCAAAGTTCAAGTGCACATTAAACTTTCCACTTGCCGCCGCCGCGCGTGTGTGTGTGTGAGGATTTGGATTTGAGGATTTGAGGCGCGGCCGTAACCCGACGCTGCAGGATCGTGTGACACCAGATGAGACGTGAAGTCACCAGAGCTGCATCTGCTCTCTGGTGTCAACGTGTCCATGTGTTCACTGCTGCTTCCACAACTGTTCACGTTCTCATGGCTCCATTCATAACTCTGTGTGTGTGTGTGTGTGTGTGTGTGTGTGTGTGTGTGTGTGTGTGTGTGTGTGTGTGTGTGTGTGAGCATGTGTCGTCCAGCTGCTTTAATCCCTCTGGAGTCTGATGTCGAGTTGACTTCATGTGCTCAGTTGGAGTCTCCTCTGATTGGCTCATCAAGTCAACTCAAGTCAAGCTTTATTTACAGTATGTAGCAGCTTTAGCCAATTGGGTGCTTTACAATTACAACCAAACACAATTACAATTAAATACATTAGATAAAAGCACAATAAAATAAACATCAAATATAAGAAACAAAAAGAACTGTCATGATAAAACAATCAGTCAGTTAGGAGTTAAAAGCCAGGGAGAAGCGGTGGGTTTTCAGCAAGGATTTAACATTTTCTAATGTTGGAGCACAGGATGGAAAATTGTTCCAGGAAGTGGGTTTACATGGACAGTTTTAAACGGTTTCGAATGAAGATACTCCATATAAACACCTCAAACCGTCTCAATTACCCCAAACCAGTTTAATGGGGGGAGTTTAAACCTTTTCTAAAGCGTTTTGTCTGTCATGTAAACCTTGAAACAGGTTGATTCCTGTCTGCGTTCATTGTGCAGCTCAGGACTTGACATAGGTACTAACGCACGCTTGAGCACGCTGAGCACGCTGAGCACGCTGAGCTGAGCAAGAAATCCACCGCCCCGAGACGGACTTGAAGAGAAACTTATTTACTACTGGACAGACTAAAAGATCAACATATTGCACACTCCCGACTCCAAAAGGCTCTCTCTTCTTAAAAGTAGGAATATGTCACGCTGCTGTTTAATGAAGAGAAATATTATAACAGCAACGACTGCTCTCAACAAACCATGTGTTTCCATGTTTCTGTAGCACCTCCGTAATCAATATTGCACGTTCAAAACATTTGTTTCATCGGCGTAATGTAAACACCCAACCAGTTTACTTTGTAACCCATGTATACGCTCAAGCTGAAACAGATTCAAACAGATTGATTTAAACCAAACCTATTTGAAATCGTTTAAAACAATTTAAAACTGTCCATGTAAACCCACCTACTGTTTTGGAGCAGCGACCGCAAAGGCTCGATCTTGGTTTTAGTCAAGCCATCACACAGATCAATAACATCAGACCTTATTATAATAAATATCTTTAATAAATTTGAGCTGTGATAAAGTTTTCTGTCCAATAAGAAGCAAACACTTTGTGCACTGATGCACGTTGCCTTCAGGGACAGTTTTTCATCAACAGTCTCTGCATTTCCCTCTAAAACAACTCTGTGTGGTAACGTTGTGTTATTATCTCATAGCGTGGTGAATGTGCAGCTCACAACTTGTCCACCAGAGCGTTGTGGAGTTGTTGGATTGTGTATTTGATGAGTTTGATGAGGGAAACCAAGAAATCCCATGAGCCTCTGTAGCGTAGCTCTGAGCAGCTCACGGCTCTGCTCCGCCGTTCTAAAAACAGCTTGCACCGACAATTAAAGGTAACAAACCTACTGCTATGACTATAGGGATTATGGCAATGGGCCAATTTTCCAAAATGTTGAACTATCCCTTTAAATCTAAAGTTCTCATGGCTCGAAATCCTCCGGTGTAAATCTGCATAGTTCATTTTTTTTATGTCAGCTCCATGTGTCCCTTGTCTCCAGCTCCAGAGTCCTAGTTCTGGTTAAACCAATGACTTGTAAGTGGAGGGAGAATGGAGGCTCTCTGCCTTCCACCTAGCGTCTCTTGGCTGAAAACCAACCTGCTAACATGGTAGATGATAAATAACCTTATCCACCGCTCCATGGATTGATTTCTCACCGACTTCGTTGTTGGAAACAGATGCACATGGAGGAGAGGAGGGTTAGAGACACCAGACCTGGAGAGTGTGTTAAGTGGACGTGTAAATTATTTATATTAGAGCCCATTCACATTAGCACCGGTCTATAAATAGAAACGTTGCATGAAAACATCGCTGCAGTCGAGTTGGCGACAGAGATTGAAGTCGTTTTTTATGAACCGATTCAAACGTTCAGTGTGTGAAGTTTACAGATTTACAGATCAGTTGATAATGTGATTCATTAGTGTGAACCTCTGCATGCAGATGTGATGAAACACACAGTAATGTGATGTAAAATATTCTTTTATTAGTGTCACAGTGGGTCAGTGTTCAGTGTCACAGCAGCAAAGTGAACAGAGGAGGAGAAACTACAGCGCCGTGGAAAAGGATTTTACCTCTTCCTGATATCTTATTTGTCACACTTAAATGTTTACGATCGTCAAACAAATTTGGATATTAGACAAAGATAACCCAAGTAAATATAAAATGCAGTTTTTAAATGATGATTTCATTCATTTAGAGGATTTTTGAAAAAGAAGAAACCCACACACTGCTTATTGGATCACTGACGTTTCAGTCATAAGACCTCAGAGTCCTAAAGCTGTAGACATGTCTGACTGATAGATGTCCATGATTTAGTTTCTTCATCTTTTCTTGAATTTCTTTAGACGGCATCATGATGTGTTGCTGTTTGAGATCTCTCAGCCTTCAAAAAATTATGTTTATCACAGTTAGTTCATGATTTAACAAGGAGGGCAGTTACTTTTCCACACAGGGCCAGGTAGATTTGGATGGAGCTTTTTTCCTTTAATGAATGAAATCATCATAAAAAAACTGCATTTTATATTTACTTGTGTTATCTTTGTCTAATATCCAAACTTGTTTGATGATCGTAAACATTTAAGTGTGACAAATATGCAAAGAACTAAGTAATCAAGAGGAGGGCAAATACTTTTTCACGGTGCTGTATATATTAAGAATTTATATATTTATTTATTTTGCATGATGACCAATTATTATGATTGGGATGTGCGAAGGGGAGGTATGGAACCCAAAAGGGCTAAAATGAAAACCTCACCCATGAAGAACCACATTTGTTACAAATAAAGACAAGAAAATACAGAATAATAGTAAAAAACGTAACAATCAACTGAGTGATTATACAGTGAATACAAGCAAGAAAGGAAAAATACATACATGAATGAATAATGCAAAACAATAATCAATCAATCAATCAAATTGTATTTATATAGCACCTTTCAAAGCAAATAAATGCTGTTCAAAGTGCTTTACATCATGAGTGAAAAAGTATACTAAGTAAAACAAAAAGAATGACATGGAGACTACAATAAAATATAGTAATAGTAAAATTAAACATATAATTTAATAAAATAGAATAAAATGCAGGATAGAAATATAGGACAACATATAAAAACACTCAAAAGAAAGTTAACAATAAGAGAGAAGAAAGTAATAAAATACAATACTTTTTTTTATTGATACATGCAATAGGCCTAATGAAAATAACATGAAACATAAATAATCAACATAACTATAGATGTCTTATTATTTGATGTTAATTTGATGCTTAAATGAAACAAAACAACAAATTAGCTGCATAAAAGTGACATCATGATGCAATAGACTGTGATTTAATGAGATTATTAATTCATGACGTCATTGAACTTGTGTGTGTGTGTTTTCAGGAAGAAGACGACGATGAGTGTGTACGTCAGGTGGCAGCAGTGAGCAGCAGGTACAGGTGAGTGTTTGGACTAAAGTCAAACTGGATGATGATGCTGTTCGTTAGAGGTCAGAGGTCAGAGGTCGATGTGACATATGGACGACAGATCGGCTGCACACGCATCAACCAGCTCCTTTTCCAGTACGGAGCGAGTCTCATACGGATTACACACCACACAGGTGCTGCTGTGGGCCAGAGGTGTGTGTGTGTGTGTGTGTGTGTGTGTGTGTGTGTGTTTGTGTGTGTGTGTGTGTGTGTGGCGGCGGGAGGCCGTGGATCAGTTTGATCCGTGTGGAGAGGATTTTACACCACCGACGTGTTTTCAGACTAAATTTAGTTTGGAGGAATTCAGCACTTTGCTGCGACGCTGCAGCAGCTGTCGCACACGTACAGTCACACACTCACACTGTAACACAAGTGTAGTTCACACACACACACACACATGCAGAGTCACCGTGTGACCTTCACCCACAGACACACACACACACACACACACAAGGACACGAGGACACAGCTCAGTGTATTTACACACAATGATCTGGAGCTTTAACATTAATGTTGCTCCTGTTTCCATGATTGAAACTGTTGTTTGTTATTCTACACACACACACACACACACACACACACACACACACACACACACAAGCCTCCTGCACACACAACCCAACAGGAAGTTACTCGCTTTGAATTTACTCTGAAATGTTGGTGCCGTTTTTGCAAATGAATGACATCACACCAAACACATTTGGTGTGATGTCATTCATTGTCATTCATTCATCAATTAATTAATTAATCAATCAATCAATCAATCAATTAATATAATATCTAGTGGTCAGTCTTTGTGATTCTAATGTGTTTCCGTGTGTTTTCATTGGACGACCTGCCCATGGCGAAGAACATTTCTTTTGCTCCATAATTAAACAAGCAGGAAGTTGTTAACTCCAGCACACATCTGATTGGCTCCTCCCACCAGGTTGGCCACACCCACTTCAACTCTGATCTATATAGCGGGACTTTAAAGGGATAGTTCAACATTTTGGCAAATTGGCCCATTGTCATAACCCCTATAGTCATAGCAGTAGGTTTGTTACCTTTAATTGTCGGTGCAAGCTGTTTTTAGAACGGCGGAGCAGAGCCGTGAGCTGCTCAGAGCTACGCTACGGAGGCTCATTATGGGATTTCTTGGTTTCCCTCATCATCAAACTCATCAAATACACAATCCAACAACTCCACAACGCTCTGGTGGACAAGTTGTGACCTGCACATTCACCACGCTATGAGATAATAACACAACGTTACCACACAGAGTTGTTTTAGAGGGAAATACAGAGATTGATGATGAAAAACTGTCCCTGAAGGCAACGTGCATCAGTGGTTTTGCATGAATTTCCCTCTAAAACAACTCTGTGTGGTAACGTTGTGTTATTATCTCATAGCGTGGTGAATGTGCAGCTCACAACTTGTCCACCAGAGCGTTGTGGAGTCGTTGGATTGTGTATTTGATGAGTTTGATGAGGGAAACCAAGAAATCCCATAATGAGCCTCCGTAGCGTAGCTCTGAGCAGCTCACAGCTCTGCTCCGCCGTTCTAAAAACAGCCGACAATTAAAGGTAACGAACCTACTGCTATGACTATAGGGGTTATGACAATGGGCCAATTTGACAAAATGTTGAACTATCCCTTTAAGTTGCAGATTTTCACTTTTTCCAACAATAAACAGGAAGTATCTTTATTGATCAATGATATTTGTGACTGACTCTTTGTATTGTGTATTGTATATTATTGTATATCAGTGTGTATTGGACATTGTAATTGTCTCGCTCCTCTTCCTCCTGTATTATCAACCCGGGCTGAGGTCCAGCTCCCCGAGCCAACTGATCTCCAGCTTCCTGCCCACTGCTGCGTCCGTCTGCTCGGCTTCATCTCCTGCTGCTGCCTCAACACGCCCCACGCTGCTCCGTGTCCATGAACACAACACAACACCATACCAACACAAACACACAATAGAAAGAAAAAAGAGACGTATAACCATGACAGAGTGTTTGTTGTTTGACTGAATTATAATGAATAAAGATTATAAAGACGTCTGAGGAGGAGGAGGAGGAGGAGGAGGAGCTGTCCTCGGTGCTGAAAGTCCAACGTCTCATCTTCTACATCTACACTGCAAAAACTCAAAATGTTACCAAGAATATTTGTCTTATTTCTAGTCAAAACAAATCTCATTCTACTTAAAATAAGACTCATCACATAAAAAGCAGTTTGTTTTTAGACACTTTTTACTTCTTTCAAGCAGATTTTCACTTGAAATAAGTAGAAAAATCTGATAGTGGAGCAAGTTTTTCTTTCTTATTACAAGCACAAAAAACATGTTGCTTTCACTGGCAGATTTTTCTACTTATTTCAATTGAAAATTAGTTTGAAACATGTGAAAATGATCTAAAAACAAGTAAATTTTTAGGTGATGGTTCTTATTTTGACTAGAAATGCGACATTTTGACAAGATATAAGACAAATATTCTTGGAAAGATTTTGAGTTTTTGCAGTGTATTAACATATGTCACAGAAAAAACAATAAAATAACTCACAAAACTCAACATTTTAAAACAATTAAACACGTTTCTCTGTGTAAATGTGAATAATTAAAAGCAGTGAGAACCCCACCAGGTCTAAAAAGCTGATGAACATGAGTCTAAATTTAACAGGGAGCAGCAGATCATCTCTTTCTCAGCCTCCTGGGATTTAAAGAGCCGAGTCTTAGAAAGCTCTGATAAAAAAAAAAAAAAAGTGAAATGAAACCTGGAGGTGTGAAGGAGAGCAGAGAGAAGAAGTAAATCCTTCCTCCTTATCTCAGTCATCACACACACACGTGAGTTCAGGATTAAAAAGCTGCTTCATTCAGGAGGAAACAACGTCACCACAGCGTCAGCCACATGAAATCACAAGGTGTCGGTGAGTTTATTATTAGCTGAATTTCATTTGATATATTTGAGTTATACCAGTATTTATTATGTATTTGTTATCTATTTTTTGAGGTTGTGTCAAAGTTCAGATCTTTAACAAGTGAAACATGAAAATAAAATACACAATAAATAGAAGATAGAGATGTGTTTATATGTGTTATTGTCATGAACAACCACGTGTGTTTGGTTTCAACACCTGGTTTAGATTTTTGCTTTGAAGGGATAGTTCAACATTTTGTCAAATTGGCCCATTGCCATAATCCCTATAGTCATAGCAGTAGGTTCGTTACCTTTAATTGTCGGTGCAAGCTATTTTTAGAACGGCGGAGCAGAGCCGTGAGCTGCTCAGAGATACGCTACGGAGGCTCATTATGGGATTTCTTGGTTTCCCTCATCATCAAACTCATCAAATACACAATCCAACAACTCCACAACGCTCTGGTGGACAAGTTGTGACCTGCACATTCACCACGCTATGAGATAATAACACAACGTTACCACACAGAGTTGTTTTAGAGGGAAATACAGAGACTGTTGATGAAAAACTGTCCCTGAAGGCAACACGCATCAGCGGTTTTGCATGAATTTACCTCTAAAACTCTGTAATGTTACAGCTTGCACCGACAATTAAAGGTAATGAACCTACTGCTATGACTATAGGGATTATGCCAATGGGCCAATTTTCCAAAATGTTGAACTATCCCTTTAAAAGTAGTTAGTAATAAAATTTTGGCACAAATGAGCTTCCATAGAAAATAAAACCAATCATCAGTCATTCAGGTATCGATTGAGTGTTGAGTGTTTTCTCGTGTAGTTTGACTTACAGGCTACATACCTCAGTCTACTCTGCTGGTTTCTCCCTGTTACCATGGCAACACCGGGATATTTACCAGTCTATACGCCAACACGCGGAGCCGAGTGTCGCAAAGTGGCTCAGCGGCCAATTATGAGTTTGAGCTCAAGATTCCTCAAGTCAGAGACCTCAGAGTGTGTGAGTGTGAGTGTGCGTGCGTGTGTGTGTGTGTGTGTGTGTGTGTGTGTGTGTGTGTATGTAGCAGCAGATATATAGGCCTATTGAACACACACACACACAGACACACACACACACACCAGTTACATAACACGATGCAGTGGATGTATCGGGCTGTGATGTGTTTAATGTTAATAGGAACACGCAGCTTCATATTACACTATTATTAGCCTACTCATTTGTTTGATTATTAATATAGGCTATATTATTGTTATTATTAATATTTATTATTATTATTAATATTATTATTCATTATTAGCCTACTACTGGTGTTATTATACTGTTATTAGGCCACTGTGCGGCTCCGTCTGGACCTGCTGCTGCTTCTGTTTGGTACCGGACACACACACACACACACACACACACACACACACACACACACACACACACACACACACACACACACACACACACACACACACGCAGAGAGGGGCTGTAGCTACTGTAGTACCGACTGTGTTTTACAGTCTGTCTGCATTGCGTCGAACCCCCTCCTCTCTCTCTCTCTCTAACCCCTCCCTCCCTCTCCCTCTCTCTCTCCTTCACTCACTCACTTCTTCTTTTTCCTCTCTCTCTCTCTCTTCTCTCTCTCTACACGAAATCCTGCAATATGCTTCCAAACCACCGGAGACTCGTCCTCCTCCTCTTCTTCCTCTTCCTCCTTTTCCTCCTCTCCTGAGCCGGTTTGGATTTATTTATTGGAGCCTCGATCGTTTCATTCATTTCTATTTTTTTTCTTCTATAGGCTATGTATCGGTGTTATTATTTGCCCTAACGCCGCAGCAGATTCGCTTCTTTTATATTTTCTGCTGATGCTGCAGACTCCGTTTGTCCTCCTCCCTCCTCCTCTTCCTCCTCCTCCTCCTCCTCCGCTGCTCCTCGCTGCTGTTGCTGCCGCTGCTGCTCCTCCGTGATTCTCCACCAGCATGGTTTTGAGAGACCCTCAGTCCGGGTTTCTGCTGCTGAGCCGCCGCGGTTCCTCCTCCTCCACCTCCTCCTCTTCCTCCACCACCTCCTCTTCCTCCTCCACCACCTCCACCACCTCCTCCTCCTCCTCCTCCTCCTCCTCCTCCTCCCGCGGTCTGCTGCTGCTGCTGCTGCTCCGACGATCGACGCTGAAAACCAACACCAAGAGGATACGGATGTTGACCAAGACAACATAGTCTATTAATATTTCAGAGATCCGAGCTGCTGTAAAGCGATAGGATATCATCGGTATTAAAGCCAAGTTGCAGTGGTGAGGAAGAAGAAGAGGAAGAAGAAGGAAGGAGGAGAAGAAGCTCCGCACACAGGTAACAACCAGTCCGATCACATTTCATCATCATGTGTGTGAGAGCTGCACAGTAACAGTAAATGCCTTTGCGTGTGCATGTATGTGTGTGTGTGTGTGTGTACTGTATGTGCATGTATGTGTGTTAATGTGAAACCTTGATGTGACCGGACAGTAGCCTAGTAGTTGTGTTGTTGTGTTGTTGCTGTGCGCAGAGAAGCAGCAGCAGCGCAGCGGGACTGACTGCAAACTTGAATACTGATGTATGCGGTAAAAAAAAAAAAAAAAAAAAAATCCAGTGGATGCAGCAGCAGCAGCAGAGGAAGAGGAAGAGGAAGAGGAGCTGCTGCTGCTGCTGTTAAACCTCTAAAGCCCTGGTTGGTGTTTTTTTGTCTCTGCAGGTGACGGATGATGATGATGATGATGGTGATGATGAGGATGGTGATGATGATGAGGCGTCGCTGAGAGACAGAAGATGTTCAGCTCGGAGACGACGATGATGCTGATGCTGCTGAAGAAGATGGAGAAGGAGGCTCTACGCAGCTCGCGGTCTCATTAGGAGCTTCTGCACTCTGACCTTCACCTTCCTTCCCCTCCCTTCTTCCCTTCAAGCCTTCGCCTCTTCCTCCTCTTCCTCCTTTTCCTCCTCTACTTCCCGTCCTCTAAGGAAGGAAGGATGACCGTGGTGTCGACGGACAACATGGACGAGGCGTCCACGCTGCCGGGCCACCCGCAGGACCCCTACCCGCCCGACGACGGCCACGACGACGACCACGACTGCTGCGAGCGCGTGGTCATCAACATCTCGGGGCTGCGCTTCGAGACGCAGCTCAAGACGCTCGCCCAGTTCCCCGAGACGCTGCTGGGGAATCCCAAGAAGCGGATGCGCTACTTCGACCCGCTGCGGAACGAGTACTTCTTCGACCGCAACCGCCCGAGCTTCGACGCCATCCTGTACTACTACCAGTCGGGCGGGCGGCTGCGGCGGCCGGTCAACGTGCCGCTGGATATGTTCTCGGAGGAGATTAAGTTTTACGAACTCGGAGCGGAGGCGATGGAGAAGTTCCGCGAGGACGAGGGGTTCATCCGGGAGGAGGAGCGCCCGCTGCCGGAGAAGGAGTTCCAGCGGCAGATCTGGCTCCTCTTCGAGCACCCGGAGAGCTCGGGACCGGCCCGGGGGATCGCCATCGTCTCGGTGATGGTTATCCTTATTTCCATAGTGATATTTTGTTTGGAGACGCTACCGGAGCTGAAGGAGGACCCCAACGACCGGATTCGGGTGGTCGGGAACGTCACCACCTACTACAAACCCAACGTGCTCACGGACCCGTTCTTCGTGGTGGAGACGCTCTGCATCATCTGGTTTTCCTTCGAGCTGATCGTGCGGTTTTTCGCGTGCCCCAGCAAGGCGGCCTTCTTCAAGAACATGATGAACTCCATCGACATCGTGGCGATCATCCCGTACTTCATCACGCTGGGCACCGAGCTGGCCGACGACCCGGAGAACAAGGAGGGGAAGGTCATCGCCCCCGGCAGCGGCGGCGGCGAGCAGGCCACCTCTCTGGCCATCCTCAGGGTAATCCGCCTGGTCCGGGTTTTCCGGATCTTTAAACTTTCCCGCCACTCCAAGGGTCTGCAGATCCTGGGTCAGACTCTGAAGGCCAGCATGCGGGAGCTCGGCCTGCTCATCTTCTTCCTCTTCATCGGCGTCATCCTCTTCTCCAGCGCCGTCTACTTCGCCGAGGCCGAGGAGAAGGAGTCGTTCTTCACCAGCATCCCCGACGCCTTCTGGTGGGCCGTGGTGTCCATGACCACCGTGGGCTACGGGGACATGTACCCCGTGACGATCGGGGGGAAGATCGTGGGCTCGCTGTGCGCCATCGCCGGCGTGCTGACCATCGCGCTGCCCGTGCCGGTCATCGTGTCCAACTTCAACTACTTCTACCACCGCGAGACCGAGGGCGAGGAGCAGGCGCAGCTGCTCAACGTCAGCAACCAGAACTTGGCGTCGGACACCAACTCGAGCCGCCGCAGCTCCTCCGCCGTCAGCAAGTCGGAGTACATGGAGATAGACGAGGACATGAACAACAGCATCGACAACTTTAGGGAAGCCAACCTTAGGACTGCCAACTGCACGGCGCCCAGCCAGAACTGTGTGAACAAGACGAAGCTGCTCACCGACGTGTGAGTCCGGTGACCGACGCTGCACCGGTGTAAATATTGTAGAAATATCTTGGATGCTTTATCTCCATTGGTGCATTTTATTCTCTCGGTAACACTTTACTTATGAATAGGTATTCATGAGATTGACATAACACTGTCATAACCATGACATAGACCAGAGTGGCATTTTTATGCAAATGAGAATGACTGATGCATCCTGGGTAATTTAGGGGCAGCGCCCGGCATCCCTCCATTGAAAAGTTCAGCCTAACTGGCTTGACAAAGTAACTAACAAAAAGTTGGCTATTAACAGGCTATTAACAGACAACACTTAGCCAAAACCTCCCGGTGATTCCACCAAATACGTGTAGATGTCTGGGTCAGACATTTCTGGCCACTGTGTGGAGTCATTGATCACTGTGGGAGGCTAAATGAGCATACCGCTAGATTCATTCATTGTAATTTTTCAAGATAGCGTGAACGGTGGGTTTCAAAGAGGGTGTCAAAATAATTATGAGACATAGTGCTACAAAAGAAACACAAAATAAAACATTCAAATTGATTGTTAGTTTAGTCTACGCTCCATCAAAACACAAAAAGCCACTGGGTGCAATTTTAAAATGCCGGATGCTGCCCCTAAATTACCCAGGATGCATCAGTCATTCTCATTTGCATAAAAATGCCGCTCTGGTCTATAATACAGCTGTCATAAACACCACTGAATACTTATGACATCTGTCGTTAAGTGTCATTCGGTAAGTTATGTCACTTTTAATGCAAAGTTGACATTGTTTGAGATGTTTTTGTTCTGACAACTTGACATAAAGACAATTTAAACTGTCATAGCAGACCTAATTGCCAAATTTTTAAAAATTATGTCAAGTTCTCATAACAAGGAACATCTCAAACAATGTCAACTTTGCATCAAAAGTGACATAACTTACCGAATGACACTTAACGACAGCTGTCATAAGTATTCATTGATGTTTATGACAGCTGTTATGTCAGTCTTATGAATACCTATTCAAGCAAAGTGTTACCATTCTCTCTTCTTTTGCATTGATTCATTCAAACAAACGCGTGTGAAGACCTAAATAGTTAAAACAAAAGGCACACATGGCTAAATCTGTAGGAAGTAGAAGCTCAAGTTATTATTCCATTAATACATCTAGAGACGGTCGGTGTCAGAGAAACGTTTCCTGGTGGATTATTCGACGAGTTCAGAAACTACTAGAACCTTTGAGAAGCTGCGACGGTGGAAATATCTGGATGATTCCTGTCTCGTCTTAAGGAAACGATGACGTCATAATGATGTCATTAGGGTTATCTAAACACGGGTATATAGGCCGGAAAGGAGACGCTGTCAAGTTGCATCATGGTGAATGTAGTGTGTGTGTTGGAGTAGAGATGAGAACATCAGGGTACTTTGGTCAAAGTGGAGTCGACTTTGACCATTTAAAAAAAAAAAAAAAAAAATCTCGTCTCTAATTATTAGTCTTTTATCGGTTTCACTTATACCTTCACTCCAACTTAGACGGAGATCCGTGGGTTTAAACTATGACGTTTCAGCGCGTTGACATGATGTTGTTGCAGCTCAACTTCCTTTTCACTGCAGCTCCAGATGCACAAAAGACGAAGACGTACAAGAGGGAAATAAATAGTTTCAAAGGAAGTTCTAGTTAAGTCGAAGGCACCGATCTCTCGATAACGGGCCAACTCGAAGTGCTTTACACCCGACAGAGAAGAGAAGGTTTCGGGAGCAGAAGACACAGAAACAAAGCAATATAAATACATTTTAAAAAAAAGACACAAACAGGGTTTAAAAACAGAAGAAAGAAAGATCTGAGAGTTGTGTTCGGGAACGAGAGGTGTTCGAGTGACTAAGATTAGGACAAAAGAAGGAGATATATTTAGCACAATGGAGTGTATAAGAATTCATCAAAACGTTTTCCCTGACACCGACCAAGCTTCGCACTGTACCAGTCAATCAACTTTCAGGATATATAAGAAGAAAAAATAAAAGAGACAAAAGAATAAAATAGCAAACGCCCAACTGAGATCTGAGGAACGTGTTCAAGGACAACTCGCTCCCTGAGGAAACACATTTAAGTGGATTACAGTTGACGTTGAGGCATGTCACTACTTTTTTTTTTTTTTTTGCAGCAACATCCAGGGAAGTTTTTTTTGGGGAAAAAAAACGAAAAACTTGTTAAATCAACGTTTTTGAAGGCACCTTATCAAAAAAACAAAACAAAAAAAACCATGGACATGAAGTGTGCCGGGCCTTGTGGAGGATTATCTGCACCGCTGCTGCTGCTGCTGCTGCTATGGTCGGCTGGAGGTTCCCTGTATGATGCCATGCAACACTCCTTTATATAGAAGCATGTGGAGACTCTCTTCTCTCTTATATCGGCATGCACAAGACGTTACCTCATTTTTATTTTTTACATTTCTTCTTTTTTTTGACCTTCATCTTCTCCTCCTGGATTTTTTCTCATTTGTTTTCACCAAAAGTGCACTGGCTATTTATTAATATTATTTAAGTTATTTCAGAGCATTTAAGTGTTGAATGTTAAAGCATTAAGGGAACAGGAACACTTCTTTTTCGAAGATCACGGCATGTCAAAAATACTAAAGCATTATGGCCTAATTAGCTATGGTATAGCTACGTATACTCAATGCATGATGTCAGTATTAAATTGCTTGCAGTTGTGGAGGGACCTCGGGAGCTGGAGGATGAGGATGATGATGATGATGATCCTCATTATTGTCACGCTAACAACAGGATACGGTGCATGACGGATCTAACGGCCTGAAGGGACAAATCTGCTATAAAAAAAAAAGACACACGAAAAAACAAGAAAAAAATCACACAAAGAGACAATATCGATCATCTCTTTTTAAAAAAAAAATGACATTGAAGAAGTTACATCCTCTTTCATTTATCGAAAGCTTTGATCTTTGACGACGGAGTGCATGGGATCATTTTATGTGATTTGTGACCCCATTTTTTATTTTTATTTTTTGCATTTGACTTTAAAAAAAAAACAGTTTCAAGAAGGAAAGCAGTAAATGTTTAACAAATTTCATAGATATATCTAAAATTAGTTTCTAGTGCCTTGAACCCCGTCTCATTATACTAGAATTGACTAAAGTGCCTCCCGTTACAACAGACGACAAAGAGCTTAGCTACTATGTGCAGCTTATTAACTTCTCCTGCCATAAAGATGCACTAGCTACTCCCTGCACATCTGGAAAAGAAAAAGACGTTTTACTAAAACGTGTCGATACAGATGTGAATATATTCTTTATTCTGGGGGCCACATTCACTGGGCCTAAATAAACTCAGTTCTCCTGGATGACGACACACGGCTGAAGTTCAGGGCATCGATTGGTTCATGACCGATCAACTTTTAATGGAAGTAGCAGAAAAACCTCTGCAAACGAGCCTCTGAAAGCTTTTAAATAGGCTAAACCTCACTTAAATATGAAACAAGTCGGATATTTAGCTGGATTAGCAAATTAAGCTAAGTAGCCTAGCGATTGGATAGTTGGTTAACAAAGCAAACTGATTGGTCAGTCAACCCACAAACTTTCAATTCAAGGCAAAATCTGAATCTTGCTGAAACTAAACACACTATAGTTTCCATATTTAGCCTAGCTATTTAAGCTAACTGTATGGGGATTTATGGTGGCTCTGTTTGGTGGCTAATCATGCTAGTTGTTTATTTAGCCAACTATCTAACGGCAGTCGGTGAATCCTGATGAATAAGAACAGGAGTAAGTTGTCTAAAGCTATTTTAGGGAACTGTATGGAGATTTATCATGGCTCTGTTTGTTGGTTGATGAGCTAACAGCTAAGCTAGCTACTGAGCTGTCATGTGGTTTCTCTTCTTCCATTTGATGTAAAAGCTCCGGTTTGTTTCAGAGAAGCTACCATTGCTAACTCACGGCGCTAATTCACCTCATTTGAAAAAAAAAAAAAAAAGTTTGAAATGATTCATGAAGGTTTATTTGGAGCTTTTGGAGGTTTGTGTTGTTCAGGTTGAGCGGTTGTGTTTGATGAACATCTACAGCGGTGGTGGTGACCTCAGAGATCGTTCAGTATGGTTGGGTTGAGTGTTTGTTGGGCTCATTGTTTTCAGTTTCACACGATAACACAGCAAAAAACATAAGATTGTGGACGTCTATAGGTTTATATGAAAAAAAGGCGACAAAGGCTTAAAGGACGAGTCTGAAAATATTCAACATTTTTCTTTGTTTTTCTCTTGTCGGCGAACACTGTAGCAGAGCTATTGTCGGTTCTGTCTGTGGGTCAACTGGCTTAAAACAAATGTATCTCCTGTTGTTTTTTTTATAAACTGGAGGAAACAGGACTATTTTCAGCGGTGGATGAATCCACATTTAGTGCTGTCGAGAGTATTTTTGGACTGAGCCAAAATAAACCAGAGAGTGAGAGAGGGAGCTGGTCGGCTGGTTGCTCTCTGCAGCACAAGGAGGGAAAGTGTTGAATATCATCAGATTTATGTATTTTAATGTTAACGTTATATAAAGAACATGGCAGGTTGCAAAAGCCTCCACACTCTGTGAATCACTGAGGACGTGACCTCGACGTTTCTACAGCACAACAACGTTTCAAAGGACCGGGATCTATTCTGCAGCACAATCAGCAGCAGCGCTCATGCTTTCTCTCTCTCCACTGTCTCTCCATCAGCTGCCACTGCCAGAGGCGTCGCGGCCGAGCTGAACACGGCCTCTCTCTGCCGACTGGGACCAAAACCTCCTCTTATCTGCTGAGAATTAGATCCTTGCAGATCCCTTTTTTAAAAATACATGTAGACACGTGTGAAACTGTGAAAGCACTGAGCCCCAAACACACACACACACCGACCGGCCGCCGCCTCATCGAGCTGCTTCTCTGCTGGTGGATTGGGACTCGTATGGTCCAACACGGTGGGGGCTGTGGGGGGGTGGGGGTGTTGAGGCTGTGGTGATGGTGCTGGAGGAGGAGGCAGAGCTGGGATGGATGTGACCACAGACTAGTGCAGTGAGTGCTTCTTCCTCTGCAGAGCTGCATTCATCTGAACATTTACCACAGGCATTAGTCACTCTGCATGCCAGCAAAATGGCTGCTGCCGCTGCTGCTTCGTATAGGAGGGGGTGGTGGTGGTGGTGGGGGGGGGGGGGGGGGGGGCTGTGTTTCCTGTAGATTCAGTGCAGGACAGTGTGTTAAAGAGGATGGATGGACGACACCATGACTGACTGTTTCATCTCCTGCTGCGTTTTGACTGAACTCTGTTGTTTCTGAGACAAACTGACTTTAACTGAACGTGTTCGTCCATAATAATAATGGTGCTCGTTATCAATAAGCTCCTCGTCCAATCACAGGCTGTGTCTCAGTTTGAATACTTCCATACTTACACTAACTATTCTGAGTGTGTAAGTGCGTTCACACTGACAAGTATGTTAAAGGGGACATATTATGGAAATATCACTTTTTGAAGGCTCTTTAACATATAGCCTTTAGGTGTTTGTTTTGCCTTCTGGCCCCAAAATCTTAGCCTGACCATCCAGACTACATAATTAACATGTCTAATCTGGCAACGAGCGGTAGACCTCGGCTCAGTCCAGGGGGCGGGATGAAGGCTGTCTTTCAAACTGCCTCTGCACCAATAGGGTAGCGCTACGACCAATCAGAGCAAAGAGCAGGATGACGTTAGCCTGACAAGCCAATTAAAATGTATGTCGTCATGGCGTTAAGCCGCCCAACGACTCTCTAAACAGATAGAGCGCTGTGATTGGTCAACACAAACGGTGTTCGAGACTCAAAAAGTTCCAATGGCTTGTTTCTAGACCCACCTACGGAGCAAAGAGATTTGCTGCCGCTAGGGGGCAGATAGATTTCTCGGCTACCTTCTGGCCTCAAAATGTGAGAATTTACAAAAAAATATGTAATTTCAGGCTCCTGAGGTTGAAATCCATGTTGTTTTACGAGCTGTTCCCTCAGATGTCTTCCAGTGATGTAACTAGCTTTCAAATTTGCATAACCCCACCCCTACCTGGTAGCTACCGGTAGAAGGGGGCGGGGCAAGCAGTGGCTCATCTGCATTTAAAGGGACAGACACTGTAACCAGCCGTTCTGAACAGGGCTGTTTTGAGTGGATGAAAAGAGCTGTGATGTTTGATCCTTGGGGGATTTTGACCACAGACATGTCTTTAAGACACCTGGGAACTATTTTAATCTGTGGAAAAGGAGCAGAATATTTCTCCTTTAAAACACAGTTGGTTCACTCATAACGGTCAGAAAGTTGAGTGTGGAGCGATGGACACTTCCCACCCTCAGTGATCGCCATCTGGGCTACGTAGTGGAATATAATATACATACATACATATAATATTTGATATGTAAATCAACATACTGGTAGGCCAATGACATTACAAACAAAACAAGACAGTAGATGTGTTGACGGGCAACAGCAGCGTCCAAAAAAAGAAAACTTTGCCAATCCCTACAGCAGTAAGAACATAGTTTAGATAATAAACTACATGGCAGTGACTCATGGAAGGATTTGAACTGAGACACAGTTGATGTTTATCAGCCGACTCTGCAGACTGCACCTGTTCACCTCGAGGTTTGAAGCGTTGGATCCTCAGACTGTCGTGACCGGTGTTGTGCAATGAATCATGGGATAGATTGTGTGGGAGGACGGAGGCTTCTGGTTCATCACTGTCCTGTTGAAACTTCCCGACTCTTGATCTTATCTTGTTTGCAACAGACACATAAAAGACGTTTTAACTTGTGCACATCTTGTGTCTGCAGGATTATAATACTGTACCTTTAACATGTGATTTACACAGATGATATTGGTTTATGTGCAATAGATTTGAGTGCACAGGTTATTTAATGTGCGTAAAGATCTAGTTCTAGACGTGTGCAAGATTATGAGATGAGTATTTAGTGCAAACAAGATGCTAACTATGATAAAAACTCTGCAGCCCTGTGTCGTCATCCTGTCAGCTCAAACTGCTGTTGAACGTGTGAAGAACAAAAAAAAAGAAATCCCTTTAATTAACATTTCAGTCTGATGGAAATAATAATAATACAAGCAAAACAAGCTACGTCAGGTGCTACATGCTAAACACACAGTAGCTAGTAGGTCCTAGAGGGAGCAAAATTAAATCTCAACACTTTTTTTTATTTATTAAGGATAAAAATCACATTAAAAAGAGAAGTTCTATATTTTCTTGACAACTATGTGAAGCGAGTGATGAACAACAACGTCAGGGTAGCTGGTAGTCCTGTGCTTTTTCTTTCTGTTTCTGTGTTTACCGACCGTCGGCCACTGAAGGGACCAAATGAAGTTTTGTATTTGTTTCATATCATCAGAGCAGCTGAACAGAGAGATCACATTTAAACAAGACGTTTTGTAGATCGAAGGTCAAATGTTTTCACACGATTTTCACAGTTTTATCTTTGGACATTTTCTTTTTTTTTTTTTTTTTGTTTGATATGCAGTTTAAAAAAAATATAAGCCTATAAAAAATAAGTACAGGACAGGATATTCACCTTTTCCTTCCAAATTCAAAGTCCAAGTTTTATAGCTACAGTTGATATGATTTCGTTTACGAGCCTCCGACTGCCAATAATCAATACAACTATTGATAGATGTTCATGGTTTTATCTCCAACCAGCTGCATATCAACGCTTCTGTCACATGTCTGTGTTTCAGGCTGTTGGTTTGTGATTATCATTATTATTATTATGGATTATTACTGACTATTGATGAAAACGATGCAGAGTTTCTCCACCGTCGATGTTATGGGATATATTGTCACTTAAAGCTGCATTTACTGTGTTTAAACATTTAGAGCAATTCACTGGTAAAACATGTTGTTGCATACGATACGACAGAATATTAAAACACATTAATTATTAAGTAAGTAGCACAGTGATGACATCAATGACTTGTTAATGAGAAACAGTGATGAGTGCAGCTTTAAACAAGAAATCTGAATGATGTTCATTCTCATTAAAAACTAATTACTGAAATGTTTCTGGTTTAAATTTGTCTTTGAAGTAATAAATCCTCTGACTTTTGATCAAAAGAAAATTGATCAATTTCAGTCTTTTAAAGGAAAAGACTCACTGATATAATAATTGATATTTCTTGTTCTCTTTGTTCTGTATCTTTGTAAATTGAATCATTTTGGGGGGTTTGTTGTTTGATCAATGAACCCGGAGTTCAGATTATTTTTTATTTTATTCTATTTTTTTCGGTCTTGATTGATTCTACAACGTCCGAGGTCAAGATTGAACTTTGAGTTAATATTTATATTTTTAGTTTTTCATACATTTTAATTTATTAAATACTCAATAAAATTAATAAAAACAATTTAAATTATTTTTTATAAACCAATCTTAAAAGTCATTTACAACAAAACCTGCTACTATTATTGTTATTTTTCCTGAATGGCCCTTTAAAACCAAAGAAGCTGATTGGACGACGTTGAGCCGAACACAACCAAGGTGGAGAAACTCTGCATCATGAGTTTGATTTCATTTCTGATAAAAGTGAATGAAGGACCGAGGACGGACCCGACGCCTCCTTGGACGCCACGAGTCTCATCTCATCTCACCGTTTCCTGTCTCCATCGTCCGGACTCGCTTCGTCCTTTAGCGGTCGTCCGTCCGTCCGTCCGACTCGTCCGTCCCTTCGTCTCGTCCTGACTCTCGGTCTGAAGCCAAAGTCTCGTCCCCAACCACGACCACGACGACTGGAAACTATAGAACTAAGAGACAAAAGACACTTCCTGTCCTCTGCACTGGGCTGTTAGGGCAGCCGTTTTTTTTACATGAGTTTTTCTTCTCGCTGCTGTTTGCAACGTTTGTCATCTGTTGGTGAGGCATAGTCTGTGACCTATGCAAGGTTCGTCCACACATCTACAGTATGTCCATTCTGACGTCATCATATTACAACAGGTTAACAACAATAAATTTTCAAAGATACGACTCTCTGGTCGTCTGTCTTCTTGTCTTCACCGTCACCATCTCAGCTCTGCAGCGACACCAGAGGAAGAAACTACAACGTCTTTGAAACACACAAAGTTTAATGAACGAAGAAATAAAACCCAAAGCTGATTAACGTCTTCTTCTTGGTTGGAGGAGTTATTCCAATTTCAGTCCAAATTGAGTTTCTACTTAGATCATTTCTGTAACTGTAACTGAAGGTACTGAATTTTTAGTCTTTTCTTTCTATCTATGGATCAATATGTAGGCCTACATTAGCATGGGCACCAATGTGACAGGATTTGGAGTTTAATGTGGATTATGTAAAAAGGTTCTGTTCAATTGGAAAATTATTCTGAATTATTCTGAATTTGGCCTTTTTTCAACAACAACAGAGGGTCTGTTGTTGTCGTTCATAAACCACCAACACAACAACTGTGCGGTCGTAGATGAAGTAGACTGGGTCTTGTACATTTTGAAAATGTTGGTTTTCATCAGGTTTACGGACATGAACGGATGCTGCATCATCTGGAACATCAAACTATCAGATCAGTTGAGTCGCTCAGTGGGAATATCGACTTTTTGGATCATCTCTGTGGTTTCTGCTCCTATAGATTATGTTCATTTTGTCTTCTATATAAGTTTTTTTTTTTTTTTTCTTGTGTTCAGACAATGAAATCAAGAATGATGTTACCTGCTTGACAGTTTCGACTGTGACTCCAGTTTTCCTCAGAAGCGTCATCCGACGTGCTGCTGACGTGTCAGAGTCAAGCAGGTAACATCATTCTTGATTTCATTGTCTGAACACAAGAAAAAAAAAAAAAAAAAAAAACTGGCTTCTGCTCCTTTTTATTTTGAGGAAACTTCTTACAGGTTGTGAAGTTCAGAACCTGAAGAAAGTGAAACATGACGCTGCTGGTCTCTGATCAGATCTAACACCTAACCTTCCTCTTGTGTCGGCTTTCTGCTTCCATCTCTTATATAGGGTTGGTTTTGACCCGAGTCTTATCAGCTGTAAAATACACTAAAAACATTTTTTTTTTCATCCAATTAGTTTCTCATCTCTTGGTTACATTGTTCGGCTTCTTTATCCATGAAAAGGTTGGTTTTAATATTTTTGGTTTTGGTCCCTGGGCCTTTTTTGTCAGTTTACCCCTTGTCTTCAATTTAACCTCTTGTCAGCTTTCTGCTACCATCTATAGTGCTAAGGTTGGTTTTGACCCAAGTCTTAAATCAGCTGTAAAACACTAAAAACAATTATTTATCATCCCATTTGTTTCTCATCTCTTGGTTACGTCATCAGGCTTTCTGATCCATGAAAAGGTTGGTTTTGCACTTATGATTTCAGTTTTAAGGCAAGGCAATGGCAAGGCAATTTTATTTGTATAGCCCGTTTTAACTCTAATTATTGTTCTTATCGTTATAACGGGGTCGTAACCGACCCCAACAACACAAATGTCACAACTTTTTGTTTAAATAGAGGTTCCTGACCAAGTCAAAAAGCCTTGATGCAATAAACAGATTAATGTGGTACTTTTATGCATTAAAAACCTAAAAACATGTCGGTGGTGACCTGAACACAAGAGGAAGGTTAAGTCCTGCTGGGGAGAGACAAGGTGCAGGTCAAAGAGCCAATCAGACGCCGGCTCAGCTCTGAACCTCCAGGTTTCATTCAGACGTGGTGTTTTGTGTTGTTGCTGCAGCGTCAGACAAAGTCAGAGCAGAACAACAGCAGCAGCAGCAGCACGTGGAGATGTGACCTCTCTAAAATAGTCCGGCATGTGAAGCAGCTCAGTCTGTCAGAACACACTGACCCTGCTGCTCCGTAACCACGTCAACACCAAAGTCACCGGCCCACGACAGGAAACGACAGGCGGCGGGAAACCAGGAAGGAAAACACACACACACACACTCGCTGGTTTAATGTCATTCGTTTGTTATTTTAAAGGGATATGCCAACTTTTTTGTTTTTGTGTCTTGCCTCACTCCCGAGTCCATGACCAGCAGATAGACACCATCCTTTCGACTGTGCGTGCAGTAACAAGGGAGATAGAGCCATATCGCCCGTAATTAGCTTAGCTCAAACACTGGAAGTGTATGGGTAGTGTTAGCCTGCCTCCACCTAAAGTCGCTAATTAGCTTAGCTCAAACACTGGAAGTGTATGGGTAGTGTTAGCCTGCTTCCTACTGAGCCGAAATCAGCAGTCAGAAGCTGATTTCATTTTAGCTCTAAACTCTGTAAATATATCACTTTATCCACATTTCAAACATGTTTAGGTGAGAAAGTAGCCGTTTAGATCAGCAGTGTGTCGTTAATTTGTCTAAATACCAGCTGTTTACAATTTTGTTGGGACGAATTCGGCACTACTCAAGCTAGCCGTTGTGACCAACGCACTTCCGGTTACTTTCACAAAATAAAAAACACCCATTGGCCTTTACATACAGAAAACCATGATGATAGAATTTGTGCTTTTACTTTGAAATAGGAAGCTAACCTACCCTCGATGTAGCTAGCTTGAACCAAAATAAAGCGTCTTTGCTTGAACCCTCCGTTTTGACCGATCTCGTCCCGTTAGCGGCATTTGACCGCTCAAGATGCCTTACCGGAGAGTTTTGTCAGCTCTGAGACCAAGATCGGCCCGCCGGTTTCTATTTAGAGTTGCTGAAGAGTTTCTCTGATGACTTTAGGTGGAGGCAGGCTAACACTACCCATACACTTCCAGTGTTTGAGCTAAGCTAATTACGGGCAATACGGCTCTATCTCCCTTGTTACTGCACGCACAGTCGAAAGGATGGTGTCTATCTACTGGTCATGGACTCGGGAGTGAGGCAAGACACGTAACCTTCCTCTTGTGGAAGGTGATTGGTGAATTGTCGATTTTGGGTGAAGTATCCCTTTAATATATATTATGATAGATCTATACAAGGCTGTCAATGTGTTCCAGATGTCGCTAATGTAGATTATAGTGACGTATATGTGTGAATCCTCATTTTACTTCATTTTCGCTTTAAAAACCTGAAGTTTGTTTTGTACCGAACACTTTGGTCTGTGTTGTTTTCATCTAGAGAATATGATGTGATTGTTGTCCAGGGCGTTTCCGTGGTAACACAACACTTGATGCTGCTGACAATGCACAACAACATTGAGACACAGCAGCTCCTGTGATTTGTGTAGGCTATTGATCTTGGACAGATTGTGATTAATTCTGCAGCTCTATATGATTCTGTGATGTTTCCTGTGTTGTGCGTCGTGTCTCACCTGCACAGTGAGTGTGTGAGGCGTTCGAGTGCTGCTGCTGCTGCTGCAGTAGAAACAGAAACAGACTGTATGGAGTCTATACTAGTGAGTCCATGTGGAGCGGCTCTGTGGGCTGCACACTGACTCACAGCAGCTATTCTTACCCCGCTAAGAATAATACGACTCCAACAACAGCAGCGTCTGCAGCAGCAGCTTCACACAACCACAACAATAACAACACATAACTGACCAACACTCAGCCTGCTGGTGGTTGAGATTCCCCACGGGACTCAAACACACCACAAAGGTGACACAGACGAAGCTCAGCGACGTTTTCTTTTTTTCTTTTTTTTTTATAAGAAGCTGTTTTTATTTCATTTTTTATTTCTCTGCTGTAGCCTATGAATCACAGTGAGGCTGAGACTGCAGCATCGGTACAGTAGCTGCAGCCTGAGGTGGAGACAGAGCATGTTAGGTTACAGTGTGGGAGGAGGACGCAGGGGGACAGGAGGAGGAGGAGGAGGAGGGAGACAGAGGAGGAGAAGAAGGTTGAGTGGAGCGTTCAAGTGCCACTGGTTTTTTAGAGCTTCAGGGTCCTGAACGTCTCATCGTCTCTAAAACAAACTGGGTTAAAGTAACTAGATTTACTGTGGGTCTTCCTGTTTAGAGAAAGGTTTGAGCTCCGACTGGTGAATAAAGCTCTGCACTGGATGGATGAGTGGATGGATGGAGAGCAGTAGGCCTATGGATGAGTGGATGGATGGATGGATGAGTTAGTTTTAGTTAGTTTAGTTTATTTATTTAGCACACATTTTATATTCAATGGTGCACGGAGGGAACAAAGCCGATTGTCTTGTAGGCTACATAAGTTCCACCCCTATGACAAATTACAAGACACATTTCTATGGCTAACAAATAAACATAAAAAAAGGAGATAAAATGCATACATAATCAACGTTACCTAGGGTGAAGTCAGGTAAAATGGGCCACTTTTTGGTAAACGATTAATAAGACCATCAAAAACGCTATGCATGAAATCCATTGATATTTTTAAAAATCGACATAGGTCTCTTAAATGTTTCTGTGTGAAAAAAAAATTAAAAAGTATAATTATTTTGGAATTATGAGAGTTAAAGTATCGGGATATTCCCTCTCGAGGTACGATGAAGGTTCAGGTAAAATGGGCCAGCCGTTCAGTTAAATTGGGCCAGGAGAGAACAACACAGTAATTTTAGCAGAAATAATTTAAATTTTAATAATTAATTGACACTACTACTAAACTACAACACTAAACTTAACATTAACAGTGAATACATAAGAGGTTGAAGACATTGTTTAATCTTAAAATGCATTTTAAAATTACATGATCATGTTGTTGCTATGCTCTTTGTTAACTGACTATGTTATAGGCTCTTTTACTGTGTGTGTGTATGTGTGTGTGTGGCATTATAGATGCCATTTTTTCCCCCACAGTGCTAATGGCACCATGAGTGGCACTGACCAACCTTGGATATATATCTAACTTTGAACATGTTTTGCACCCTCAATTTCTGTGTAACTTCAGTGTAAGACTGTGTTTTGTATGTGGCCCATTTTAGCTGAAATGCATGGCTCAATTTACCATGATGCATTAAGGTAAATTGAGCCACCCACAAAAAATGCATTTAAATTAAAAATAAGTAAGCTTAGCAAGAATTTTGTATTCTATCCAATGGGGGGAATCACAATGTGTATTATAAATCACATTTTTTATTGTAGATCTGTTTTTTTACGGAGTTATCAACCTTATCAGTTTCAAGTGAAATTTGTTTGCCAGGCCACTTTTCGCACACTTCTCCTCAGCAGGCTGGATATAAAGCATTGTCCCACCCACAACAGCAACCAGAGACCACTCAAATCAATTGTTTTTTGTCAAGTACAGTTGTAGCAACAATTTGAAATCATTTACAGCCATTGCCAGTTAAAACTTAAAAAGCTATGAGGCTCAAACCTTAACTGGCTCATTTTACCTGATGGCCCAATTTACCTGATGTCACCCTATATGAGCAAAATGAACAAAAATGAGAAAAAATGGAGAGATAAAGAGCAAAGTGATCAGTAACAAATAGAGACAATAGAAATAAGGTACAAAAAATTCATTAATTGAAATCATAAAAAGCCAGAGAAAAGATGTGGGATATGGAGAGAGCGGGAAATTCAAGAGAAGTTGTGATGTATTTTTAGCTGCTTTTTAAAAAGTGGATAGGAAGATATGGATCTTAGTGCTAACTGATGGTGTGATGTGCAGGTGAAGGGTTAATATAAAGTAAGATTATTACTGTGTCTAGTGCGGTGAGAATGTACATTATGAGCGAAGGTAAAGAAAATTTGAGTGGATGGATTTTGAGTGAATGGATGGATGTATGGATGTATGGATGGATGGATGGATGGATGGATGGATGGATGGATGGATGGATGGATGAGTGGATGAGTGGATACAGATTCCTCTCTGCTCTGGTTGTGTAATGTCGAGCTGCTCAATAATTGAAGCTGCTCCATGTTTCTATTGTTGAGAGGAAAAAGCAGCAGCTCTGATCTGAAACATGAAACCTGAAGCTGATGATGATTCTTCTCCTCCTCATCTTCTTGTCATTTTTCTTTTTCGTTTTCTTCTACTGCTTTTTCTGACAGCACCTGAACGCACCTATACTAAGATCAGATGTTCTGCTTCTCGATCAGGATGAACTGATCAGAGATCAATCGTTCAAAGGGATAGTTCACCCAAAATTCAAATTTCACTCATTATCCATATGACGGTTGCGAACGGAGCTTACTTTTCTTGGTCCAAAAAGACACACCAAAAAACATCCAAATACCTCCATAGTGCTCGTCTGTAATGTCCCTCTTGTATTGAAGCTCCAACATGAGAAATTGTTCTGAAAAAAATTTAATAAGTCTATGTTTTAAGCTTGTTTGTAGCGGAAGCTCCCAGTGTTGCTCTGCCGGAATCTCGCAGGATTTGCGGAGCCGTGAAGTGCAAATCGCGCAAAATTTGGACGAACCAGGAAGAGCAGTGAAGGAGCTTCCGCTACAAACAAGCTTAAAATATAAACTTATTAATTTTTTTTCAGAACAATTTCTCATGTCGGGGCTTCAGTACAAGAGGGACATTACAGATGAGCAGCATGGAGGTATTTGGATGTTTTTTGGTGTGTCTTTTAGGACGAAAAAAAGTGAGCTCTGTTCTCAACCGTCATATGGACATGCAGTGCTGCACGGAGCCCCGCTGTAACTCAGAGAAGCCACAGAGGACTCTGAAATTTGAATTTTGTGTGAACTATCCCTTTAAGAAAATAAATTGTTTGAGTTATTTTAGTGTTTTTTCCAGAAAAGACAGAGAGAGAGAGAGAGAGAGAGAGAGAAAGAGGGGATGAGATGCAGCAAAGGATTGTGGGTCAGATTCAAGGCCCATGTTCATGAGGCTGAGACACCCGACACTGACATGTTCACGATCTGTCAATCAATAACATGATCAGCAGATTGAAAGTATTGATTTTCTCTCTCTCAGTGAAAACTCAGACTCAGTTTTCAGGGTTTGAAGCTCGGCCAAACGCAAGAGACACGAGTGTGGAAAGTGGAAGTGGTCGAGCTCACACACACACACACACACACACACACACACACACACACACACACAGTCTGAATGCAGACACACAGACATGTTTCCCCTCACACTCGTCTCCTCAGGTTTCATTTTCCACTGCGGCCTCCAGCTCCCGTCGGTGTGTTCAGGTGCAGCTCTTTGTGCTGACTCGGAGCTGCGGCGTCCATACGGAGCCACGGCGTGAGACCGGGACCAGGTCCAATCACACTGAGCAACTCATCACAATGTACCTGAAGTAACACTGCAATAAGGCGTTTTTATTCTTTTACACGCTGTGCAGCCAAGAACATTTTATAAACAAATGTTCCCTGTCAATCTGTCTATTATACTTTTAATTAAAGGGATAGTTGTTCAACATTTTGTCAAATTGACCCTTTGTCAAGGCCCCGCCCCCCACGGTTACTGTTGCTAGGTTGGACAAACAATGGTCACGGAAGGGTCAACTCCCATTGGAAACCATTGAAAATTAGGAAGATTTAAATTGCTAGTAAGGGAAATTTGAATTAACTTACATATCAGAAAAATGGTGTCCGTGATAGAAGACAGACGTGGCTAAAGAGCGATTGAACGGGCATTACCCGACTTTTCCGAAAAATGGGGAAAAATCATTGTTTTGGTCACTCACTAGCTAGTAGCTATACGACGCTAGCTAACGTTAGCTACAAGCTAATCTCCGCCGATCTCCCGTTTCTCCTCGTAAAACTTCACAAAGTTCAAAAGACATTAGTAGCGGTAATGTTACGTTTGCTAGATAACTTTGAAGGTATTAGATCTTCTCTGTTTATGAACACGACCAGAGAGTGGACTGGAGAATGAATGAGCTTCAATAGCACTTCAGTAATACAGCCAGAGAAAACGGGCTCACTTCTCATGAGGACTGCACACAACAACAACAAACAAAACTTTGCAGTTAACCCCTGACCTATGCCTACAGCTCCCCCTAGTGGACCACCCCCAAACCCTATTATTGAGCTCAACTAAATACATAACAGAAGGTTAAAGTAAATACAGTAGCCTACATAGGCTAAGTATGTTTATTGATGTCTTGTGTTTAGGGAATGGGATAAAAATGACTCCAATACGTTCCAGATATTGTGAGTTGCTATTGCAGGAACCCCAGGCACACATTTTAACCATATTGAAAAATGATAAAGTAGTTTTTGCCCAAAAGTTGCTGTCTACCTATCTTGTTTCATAGGGTTTCATTCCAGGGTTGTCCAACCTTAGAATGTTGCGCAACACGTGACATGGGGAGAAGCGCTCTGATTGGTGGAACAGCAGACCAATCAGAAGGCCAACAAAGGGTCAATTGGCCCATTGCCATAATCCCTATAGTCATAGCAGTAGGTTCGTTACCTTTAATTGTCGGTGCAAGCTATTTTTAGAACGGCGGAGCAGAGCCGCGAGTTGCTCAGAGCTACGCTACGGAGGCTCATTATGGGATTTCTTTGGTTTCCCTCATCAAACTCATCAAATACACAATCCAACAACTCCACAACGCTCTGGTGGACAAGTTGTGAGCTGCACATTCACCACGCTATGAGATAATAACACAACGTTACCACACAGAGTTGTTTTAGAGGGAAATACAGAGACTGCTTGATGAAAAACTGTCCCTGAAGGCAACGCGCATCAGTGGTTTTGCCTGAATTTGCCTCTAAAACAACTCTGTCTGGTAACGTTGTGTTATTATCTCATAGCGTGGTGAATGTACCAGAACCAGGACCAGAACCTTCTACTCATACTAACTCTGACGACCATTTTGAGTATGCGGATGCGTAGTATGCGAGTTTGAGTCAGTTTGAGTAGCCTATGCGAGAAGTTCCCAGATGGCAGCTACACTAGATTCACCAGAATGTTGAGTATACATGAGGAGCTACTCACACTCTAATTACCCAAGATGCAACGTAACCAAGGGGGGAGTTGTGGGTTCTACAAGTGAAGACTACTTCCGCGTTCAAAAAGCTGCAGTTCCCCAGCTTCCTCTAGGGGCTGGTTCCAGAAGAGAGCAACTCTCCATTGAGCCCCATGTTAAAATAGCCGACTTTACAGCTTAAAAAAACATATTTACAGCCTGGTACATTTTATTGTTTTGGTCTCTACCGATAGTTTCCACCTCTGTGAACACTGTGTTTGTCCCACAACCGTTTTAGTGTTTACGCTTCAAATTTGTGCATAAATTACGTTGAGTGACAGGTTCACAGAGAGTTTACCGGCCGTTAATTGGTTGCTCCGAGTTCAGTGGGCGGGTTCTCAGCTGGCTAACTGCCGCACCTCTCCAAATATGGCAAGTAGACTCCACCTAAAATCCAAGATGGCGGCGCAGTTCAAACCCCCGTAGTAGAGGCACAAAACAGACTCCCCCAAACCAATAGGTGACGTCAAAGGTGCTACGTCCATTCTCTTTACAGTCTATGAACGTAACGTGACGTCACGGATCGTCTTTTCCTTACTGCGAACAGGGAAAAAAACAAAAAACTAAACAGGACAACAGAAATGTTCCTTCTGAAGCCTGTTATTACGTGACTTTATTAAGTTTTAATATTTTTTCACACGAGAAAGTAAATATTTTATCACTGACCTCCTCCTATAATGTTTAATAAATGTAAAACACTCAGCTGACAGACGACAGGACTTTCCTCCTCTGGTGTTTTTAAGCGCTTGAAGAGGAAGTCCCCCCCACCTCTGCCGGGGGGGGGGGGGGGGTGACGGAGCTCCTCTCAGCTCGGTGTCCTGTTCCCTCCATGGATCATATGAGGTCATAAAATATTCACATCTGTACTGTCTTGAGTACTGTAGGTCTGGTCTGTAAGAGGAGCCGAGGCTGCAGCGTCGGGGTCGGTGGAGCGGAGCTGAACCTGCAGAGGGTCGGGGTCTTCAGCCTCCTTCAGTGCTTCGTTTTGGTTTGGTGGCACGGTTTCTGTCTGTTGCAGCTGCTGATAAATAATAAACTGACTATTTACTGTGGTGGTGTGATGATGGGATGGTTTACTGTAGCTCCAATAGACCTAAATAATTATAAATAATCATAACCATCATTTTGCATTTGCGCCAATATTCCTTATTTTCACCTTGTGTTGTTAGGCGTCCTTGAAGTTATCTATAAATGTTAGATCGGAACATAACTTGTTTAATTAAAGGGATAGTTCACCCAAAATTGAAATTTCACCCATTATCTACTCACCCTCATGTCCATATAACGGTTGCAAATGGATACCAACTGTCTTCGTAACAAAAAGACACACCAAAAAACATCCAAATACCTCCATGCTGCTCGTATGTAATGTCCGTCTTGTATTGAAGCCGTGAAATGAGAAATTGTCCCGAAAAAATTTAAATAAGTCTATATTTCAAGCTTGTTTGTAGCATGCTCCTCTTCCCGGTTCGTCAAATTTGGACGAACTGGGAAGAGGAGCATGGAGATATTTGGATGTTTTTTGGTGTGTCTTTTTGCTACGAAGACAGTTGGTATCCATTTGCAACCGTTATATGGACATGCACTGCTATGCCGAGACCCCCTTGAAATTTCAATTTTGGGTGAACTATCCCTTTAAAACATAATGTAATATTGAGTATAATTTACTTACCTGCAATATCTTTATTCTATGTTTACGGTCCCCCAACAATATTTCAGAAGGAAATGTTGCATATTTTACCCCATACATTTATATTTTTCATAAAAAATGTATGATGTTTTATATTACAGTGCTGTAGTACTAATCTGACCCAATAGTATAAAACGATCTCTTTATTACTGTCACTTCACTGGACACACAGAGTTTTAAACTGAAAACACTTTAGAGGATATTTACTGGCTTTCTTTAATTAGATTGTTTTAAATATTAATAAGCATTTAAACTTGAGAGCCTCTTTAAATGTTCACATGTGGACCTGGGGTTTTATTCAAGAGAATTGTTCATGAACCTTCCTCCTCCAAAAGCTGAAGCCGATCCAAAGTTCATGCTCGTTGCCCTTCAAAATAAAAGTCTGTAATCTAAAAGCAGGGCCAGAGTGGACTTCCTGTCTGTCAGCTCTTCATCACCTGTCTCAGCATGTGATCGCCATGTGTCGGCTCCACAGTAACGTCACGCGCCTCCACAACTCTTTCCATACGCCTGATCTTTACGAGCTGCTCTCTCTCTCTTTACACCTGTCCATGGTCGGCCATGTAAGGAGGAGGAGGAGGAGGAGGAGGAGGAGGAGGAGGAGGAGGAGGAGGAGGAGGAGGAGGTCCTTTCCCATTCCCACCATGTTTTCTCATTGTCATGTTTAAATGCTGCTGAGATTTAAAAAAAAATAAAGAGAAATATGTTTAGAAAGCAGCTGTCCTGCTCTCTTCTCATTAAAAACCATAAAATTAATCTAAATATGATCAAAGTCACAATAATACGGTATGTCCAAAGGTCAAACATGGGTCAAACATGTCACAACAGACCATAGAGTAAATAAAATCCTCTCATGTTAGAGAGACGGCTCGGCCTGTAGATCATGACTCCACTCCAAGTCTCCAAACATGATCAAGAATATTTTGTGAAATTTCCTTGTGAAATTTTGTAAAAAAAATTCAATTCAACCTCCTTTTTTCCTCGCCCCTGAAGTTACACTCACATTGGTGATTTTTTACAGTGTTCTTTGGTTTATTTATGTTATTTTTAGGCCTATTTTGTTCAGCAGAATAATTTTCACTTAGCTATGATTTATTTAGGGTTTGAAGCCAAAAAAAGAAAACCATAACAAAGAAACACAGTTTATTTCAGCTTTGATCTCGTCCTCTTACAAAATTACAACAGTTTGAATAAACACAGTGAAACTGTCAACGTGGTAATGTAATGTGTAACCTAAACGTTTTCAAACATACATTTAAAACATTAAGAAACAGCATTGAGGTGTTAAGTTGTGAATTTTATGATATAGAATAAATGGTACACTGCAAAAACTCAAAATCTTTCCAAGAATATTTGTCTTATTTCTTGTCAAAATGTCTCATTTCTAGTCAAAACTTAATCTCTTTCCACTTAAAATAAGACTCATCATATAAAAATTTACTTGTTTTTAGATCATTTTCATTTGTTTCAAACTAATTTTCACTTGAAATAAGGGAGAAAAACTTGCTCCACTCTCAGATTTTTCTACTTATTTCAAGTGAAAATCTGCTTGAAAGAAGGAAAAAGTGTCTAAAAACAAGCTGCTTTTAATGTGATGAGTCTTATTTTAAGTAGAATGAGATTTGTTTTGACTAGAAATAAGACAAATATTCTTGGTAAGATTTTGAGTTTTTGCAGTGTACACATGTTTTTTTGTTCAGTAGGCCTAATTAAACCAAAACGCCCACAAACATAAAAACGCAGGAACCAGAAGTTCTAAACGCGGCTAATTTCTGCGTTTTACGACCCAAGATGGCGGTCGACCGCCGACTGGACGAGAAGACGAGTCCATGATCCCACGGTGTCGGCTGCAGGTCGACTCGTCTGTCGTCTCTCAGTGAAGTGGCTCTTCAGGTCTGTTATCCTGCTGAGTTTAACGTTTAAGAGTATCACACACACTCACACACACTCACACACACTCACACACACTCAGAGTCTCCGGTGACTAAATCAGCTGTCGGATTTTGCACTTTACACCTTGTAACTCAAGAGTGTGTGTGTCTGTGTGTGTGTGTGTGTGTGTGTGTGTGTGTATGTGTGTGTGTGTGTGTGTGTGTTGACTCTGTATCATCCATCATTTACAGGCTGCTTTACACACTTTGTTTGGTATCAATCATTCAGTCTGTTTGTCCACGTGCCAGCGAGCGGACAGACGGACACACACACACACACACACACACACACACACACACACACACACACACACACACACACACACACACACACACACACACACACACACACACACACACACACACACACACACACACACACACACACTCACTCGGACACACCGGAGCAGCTGTAAACGTGTTCACTGACTCTGATGTTGAGTTGTATAAATGAACTCCAGGTGAAGGAACAGGAAGCTGAAGATGCTCTGCACTGCAAAAACTCAAAATCTTACCAAGAATATTTGTCTTATTTCTAGTCGAAACAAATCTCATTCTACTTAAAATAAGACTCATCACATACAAAGCAGCTTGTTTTTAGACACTTTTTACTTCTTTCAAGCAGATTTTCACTAGAAATAATGTGATAATGGGGCAAGTTTTTCTTTCTTATTACAAGCACAAAAATTCTGCTTTCACTGGCAGATTTTTCTACTTATTTCAAGTGAAAATTAGTTTGAAACAAGTAAAAATAATCTAAAAACAAGTTCATTTTTAGGTGATGAGTCTTATTTTAAGTGGAAAGAGATTAGTTTTGACTAGAAATGAGACAAATATTCTTGGAAAGATTTGGGTTTTTTGCAGTGTGGTGATCCATGACCCGTACGTACAGTAGGTTATCATCACGCCGTCGTCATGGTTTCATACTAACACACTTGTGTGCTTTGGATAAATATTTGTGTGTGTGTGTGTGTGTGTGTGTGGCCTACTTAAAATAGCAACGCAAATGACACATTTTTTACATGACCGGCGGTGACGAGCGTGATGGGCTGTCGATGCGCGGCCTTAACGAAGCAGCAGCTAAATCCTCTCAGCTGCACTCATCTAATGTGAGAAGAGGGAGGAGGCCGATGCCGCTGCTGCTGGTGTCGCCATGAGACCAGCGGCGGTCGGAGGGGACGCGTCGCCGCCGGTTACATAACCAGGCAGGAAACTGGGTTCAAACCAAAGACTGTAAAAATAATGGACATATTAACACCCATTTGGTTTGGGGGAGTCTGTTTTGTGCCTCTACTACGGACATTTGAACTGCGCCATCTTGGATTTTAGTGGGAGTGTAGCTACTTTCCATATTTGGAGAGGTGCCGAGAACCCGCCCACTGAACTCGAAGCAACCAATTAAAAGACAATTCCAGGCAAATTCAACTTGGGGCTGTATGTTCCTAACATTTTAGGTCTAAAAGAAGGAATCTGAAGATTTTCAGTTTAATGTCTCCTGTTTTGCGGTAGTTGTGTCTGTCCCCGCGTCGCCACGGCAGCGATGATGAATGGGAGCGGATTGAAGTTCTGCTGCTTAGGCTGTTTCCATCCCTCAAAGCCACAGACAGCGTCAGATGGAGACTCAAACATGCACCCAGAAGTTTATTTACTTCAAGCAAGCCGACATGTTTGTAAAACTAGATCTAATTCAAAGTCTGGCGGAGTCGAGACCCAAGTTGACGCTCGGTGTGTTCAGGTGCAGTGGGAAGCTCCCGTTTGTGTCATAGACACAGGAATATCAACTCTTGACTTGCATCAAGTGTACATTTTTTTCCACAGACAGCGTCAGACGGCGACTCAAACATGCGCTGAGAAGTTTTTTTTACTTGAAGCAAGTCAAGAGTTGATATTCCTGTGTTTATGACACAAACGGGAGCTTCCAACTGCACCTGAACACACCGAGCGTCAACTTGGGTCTCACGCGAGACTCCGGGAGACTTTGAATTAGATCTAGTTTTACAAACATGTTGGCTTGCTTGAAGTAAATAAACTTCTCGGTGCATGATTGAGCCTTGAACCTGTCACTCAACGTAACCACCCCCCCATTTACGAAGCCTAAACAACACTAAAACGATTGTGGTACAAAAAAATTCACCCCCCCTCCCACAGTGTTCACGGAGGTGGAAACTATCAGTAGAGACCAGAAAACTAGAAGGCACCGGGCTGTATATATGTTTTTTTAAGCTGTAAAGTCGGCTATTTTAACATGGGGGTCAATGGAGAACTGGTCTCTTCTGGTCCCAGCCCCCAGAGGCCGGCCGGACGGGAACTGCACCTTTTTAAAACGTGGAAGTGGTCTTCACAACTCCCCCCTTGGTTCAAACCAGTAACATGGAGGGAAACTGGAGGATGTAGGGTACGGTGGCCCTGAGGGCTCAATCACAGCAGCAAAAGAAACCACACAAACATGCAGGAAAAAAAACCCTCAAAAGCTCAGAAACTCACAATAAAACAGCCAGGAAGTGTTTCTGGGAACACAATAAAATGACGGACCTGGCTAATGCTAAGCTAACAGTCCATATGATCAATAACCATGTGATATCGACATTCTAATTAACCAGAGGATGAACCCCGACATCGCTGCAGTGACGTCTGGAGCCTCTAGGTGGAGCTGACAGAGCTTTTCTCTGTGTGCACTGCAAAATCTTAAAAAACAAATCTCATTATACTTACAATAAGACTCATCACATAAAAAGTAGCTTGTTTTTAGACACTTTTTTTTACCTCTTTCAAGCAGATTTTCACTTGAAATAAGTAGAAAAATTTGATAGAGGAGCAAGTTTTTCTTTCTTATTACAAGCACAAAAAAACTTCCTTCCACTGGCAGATTTTTCTACTTATTTCAAGTGAAAATTTGTTTGAAACAAGTGAAAATGATCTGAAAACAAGTAAATGTTTAGGTGATGAGTCTTACGTAAGTGGAAAGAGATTAGTTTTGACTAGAAATGAGACATTTTGACAAGAAATAAGACAAATATTCTTGGAAAGATTTTGAGTTTTATGAAAACTTTATTGAAGGTGCGTTGTTCAGATGCGTGTGTTGTGTGTTTCTCCTCTTCCTCCTCTGGGCGTCCGGCCTTTGCATCATTTACATAACCCTGCCCCCTTACCCTTTGTCTTCTTCCTCCTCCTCTTCCTCCTCCTCTTCCTCCTCCTCCTCCTCTTCCTCCTCCTCTTCCTCTGTCTCTGTCTCTGGTTTGTTTTCTTTTGCTTTCGTCAGACGCCGGCTCACTTGCCCCGCAGCGAGGCCTTCACAGGACGCCACGACGTGTCTTTAATACGCCCTGACAGCGGATACTGGCTTTCTGCTTGTGTAAGTGCACATACTGTAAGGATTGTGCTGCCTTTTAAGGCCGGAGACAGGACGCTAAAAATAGGAAGCTGTGAATAATACGTCAAAACAATGGTCTTCATTCAGGACCAAGGGACAGTTTGGAGGAGAGGAGAGAGCATCGTCCTTTGGAGGACAGAAAGAAGAGCTGCTGAACGGGGCCGAAGTCGGTCAGCTGGGAGGGACAGACTCTCCACTGTTCATCCAGAACCGAAACCGAACTGTGTTGTGTGGTGGGGCTTTTATTGTGAAAAGCCTGAGACAAAATGATGGGCAATAATCATCATGTCATGTGTCATCAACATCAGCAGCTGGATCAACATCTGTCGGTCGGAGGCAGAAACAAATGTTTAAACTCGGCTCTATGAGGAAAATGTTGTCATTGGAAAAAGTTTCACATCTTTGACAAGTTTAACTATTTTTGTTGCGTTTCCTGTCATAAAAAATGTCAAATGATCAAAATAAAACAGATAATCACTGCAGCGGTTGATACGTAAAATCATCAAATCACATTTAAACCATCAAATATAAAAGTTTATTTTTTATTTATATTTTATGTACACACCACTAAACCAAAAATCAAACAAATTATATACATTTATACATCTATTTACACAATTGAAATTACAAGAAAAATAATAGGCCTAATAATCATACAGAGGCTTTTAATGATTTATGAATGTCTAATGTTTTTATAGCTTATCTGTTTTTCATGTTTGGATGTAATGGCAGATTTCTATTTTGAATTCCTACAAGTTTACAAGTTTATTTATATAGAAATGAGACGAAACATATTAATGAACATTTTAAAAGCAAAATTCAATGTAAATATGAAAAGAGACTGTAGGAGAGGGCTAATTTCCATCTCCTGTCCCATGGGCAGGTAGGTGTATAAGACTTTCCATAAACTTTCCATAAATCCTGAATCCTTGGTCTTTTTAAGGACCATTTACATTTGTGAATGTTGTATTTTCCAAATAGAATTGAAAGGCTTTTCTCATCTAATATGAAAATTATATCTTTTTAATCTAAAGTTTAATCTTTACACCAGTTAAAGTTTCAAACAAATGTCCAATTTCTACCCAAAACAAATGAACATACCAGCATGCTGGATGTGATGACACACTGTAGGATATCCCATAATAACAGACCCACAGACAGAGTGGGTCTTGGTGTTGTTGACTCTCAGGTCAGTAGCTCCCTCTTGTGGCTCGGCAGCGTCAGTACAGTTTTCTGTTATTTCAGAATAAAAGCTGGTGTGGAGAGGAAACAGACGCCGTCGTCACACAGTCCATCACTTCACCGTGGGAGGGATGCTGCGTTCACATGGAGACGACGAGCCCTGGCAACGGGGGAGAATACTATACTGTGTGTCGCCATGGTAACCTGTGAACTGGTGAGAGAGAGAGGGAGGAGGAGATGTCAGAAACAGAGGGATGAGAGAGAGAGAGAGAGAGAGAGAGAGAGAGAGAGAGAGAGGAGGTGTGTGTGTTGATGAGACAATAAAACCATCTCCTCTCCTCTTCTCTCTTCACTGAGTCTGTGTGAGTCTCTGATGTGTGACCTGTGTAATGAGAAGTAAAGTAGGACACACTCCTCCTGCCGGGCACAACGCCGGTAAACAACAAACAAACAAACAAACAAACATATAAATAAGACAGTCGACCTGCAACAGAGAGGCTGAATCACATCGACGAGTTTTAATCTGATCTCAGATCAGATCCAATAAGAGTTTAATCAAACCATGAGGGCTGAATTGGAGCTGTTGTTTTAAATGAAACTGGGTTTAGGCCGTTTCCTTTTGCACCAGTAGTATATATATATATAGATATAGATATTTATATTGTTTTAGACCCGCGGTGTCAAAGTCATTTAAGTTCAAGGGCCACATAAAGCACAATTCAATCTCAACTGGGCCGGACCAGTAATAAGAACTCTATTTTTTTTACCCTTTGTTTTAGTGCAAATAAGTAAAAATATGTTATTAAGATGTTATTTAACAAACTTTCCTTTTACAAAACGTGCAAATTATGAACTATTGTTGAATTATGATCTATCTATCTTTCTATCTATCTATCTATCTATCTATCTATCTATCTATCTATCTATCTATCTATCTATCTATCTATCTATCTATCTATCTATCTATCTATCTATCTATCTATCTTTCTATCTATCTATCTATCTATCTATCTATCTATCTATCTATCTATCTATCTATCTATCTATCTATCTATCTATTCACAAGCTAGTTTTCCAAGAACCTTACATCGAAAAGAGAAAAACAAATCAAATTTTCAATATCACATCAGTCAAATAGACATCTTACTGTAATACGTCGTGTACATTGGTGCCGTGAAATCTTACATTCTACGCCTTACTGGGCGTTCACACCAAAAGCGACCGGAGCGACCGCGGCGACCAGCTACCATTCATTTTCAATGTACACTGGCGACGAGGAGCGATGAGGAGCGACCGGCGGCGGGAGCGATGCGAGCGACGCGATGAGAGCGACGCGACGCGAGCGATGAAAGTTGGGAGAGATTGAACTTTATGCAAATGAGCAGCGGCGCGACCGCGGCGACAGCCAATAGCGGACTGGGATTCCCACAGCCGGAGAAATTGAGAGAGCCTGAATGGACACATCTGCAGCACAGCTTGAAAGTCCCGCCCCTTTGGTCGCTTGGTGCAAGGGCCTGCTAGAGCTTGCAAGCGACGCGATAGGAGCGGCCAGGGCGAATACAGGCGATTTAATCGCTTTCGGTGTGAACGCACAGTTACATTTGATTGCATTTAAACAAGTTGGTATTAGTCTTCAATCATTACATTTACAGTAACAAGAACAAAACAGACATGAACAAAACAGGGATAAGATATACTTGCCAGACTGGATTATTGCTCAGATGTTACAGTAAATAGTGCATTCTTACATGGTATTTGAATGAGGACTTGCTGTTAGATTGTCATACAGTATGTGGAGGAGGCAGTTATTCCAAAGCTTGATGACACTAAAGATAACTGTCTTTAAAGCGTTAGATTTTGGGCATGGTGATGTAATTTGACCATCATCTGCTGATCTAGTGGAATGACTATGAATTTGACTACATCTAATACAGATTTTAATCATATGCGGATATCAAAACAAAGTTCAATAGATAATCTATATAGCCTACAGTATATATATTATGTATCCATTGATTAGATCTTTTAATTGATCAAATCGTTGCAGAATGAACCGATCCAGATGTTTCCAGCTCAGCCTGATGAAGCAGAGATGATGAAGATGTAGAGAGAAAGAACAGGTGATGGAGGAACGAACGACAGCAGGTAAACAGGAAGTGCTGTGAGGAGGAGACGTGTTACCGTGGCGATCAGGTGATGATACGTAACACCTGACAGACACACACCGTCCTGATTGAAGTTAAAGATGTCGGATGTGAGGCGATGGTTCACTCCGCTGAAGTTTGACAGACGCTGGTTAATGTGTTTAAAAAAAAAAAAAAAAAGCTCAGAAATTATATAATGACCTCTGAATAAAGGCTGCAGGCAGCGGCACAGTAAGAAGCATAGTAGGGCAAACCTGTGTGTGTGTGTGTGTGTGTGTGTGTGTGTGTGTGTGTGTGTGTGTGTGTGTGTGTGTGTGTGTGTGTTCTGGTTGGGAATTCAATGTGCAGGATGATGTTCCCTCATGCAGAAAAAATCTGTCCTTCCTTTTCTTGCTTCTCTCCTGGGGTGTGTGTTTACATATATAAGTGTGTGTTTGTGTGTGTGTGTGTGTGTGTGTGTGTGTGTGTGTGTGTGTGTGTGTGTGTGTGTGTGTGTGTGTGTGTGTGCAGCTCTCTGTGGGCTCTGAAGGCATCTGGTTCAGTTTAAACAGACGCTGCAGTGTCATGTTGTAGATCTGCATATTCAGATTTTCAGGAACAGTAAAACTGATGACAATAAGAATGAATATTATGTTTATGTTAATATAAAAAGGTTCAAAGACTTCATATTAACAAGAATTTAAACAAACTGTAGATGTTTGTGTTAAAGCTCCATACAGTATAAAGGTAGATGTTTGTGTTAAAGCTCCATACAGTATAAAGGTAGATGTTTGTGTTAAAGCTCCTTCAGTATAAAGGTAGATGTTTGTGTTAAAGCTCCATACAGTATAAAGGTAGATGTTTGTGTTAAAGCTCCATACAGTATAAAGGTAGATGTTTGTATTAAAGCTCCATACAGTATAAAGGTAGATGTTTGTGTTAAAGCTCCATACAGTATAAAGGTAGATGTCCATGTGTAGTGTGATTATAAAGCAGCTCTAGGTTCTATATTAATACTGTGAAAGTATCAAAGCCTCAGTCCACAGAGAAATGCACACAGCCTGGATTCAGAAACTGAGCCTTAAAACCAGCCGTCAGGACTTCCTGTCACTTTGTGATGTCACAACTCTAAGCCCCGCCCCCTCACCACCACCTTGACCCACCATCCATCCAACCAACCAACACTCACTCTGCAGGATTTTGGTTTCTCTGAGTGTTTTATTCTGAAATCTGCTCTGTTTTATTCATTTTTTTGAATGGATCACTTCAGAAAACGGTGAGCCAATCAGAAATCTCCTCTCTTCTGATTGGCTCACGAGATAATTAGATGAATTGATGCATTCGTTCAGCTCTTTAGTAGCAATAATTCATCGTCTTTATGTGTAGAGTGAACATGTCAGTGCATATAGTGTAGATATATGTATGTATAGGCTGTATAGACTCTATAGACACGTGATGATGACGACGATGATGATGTGTGTGTGTGTGTGTGTGTATGTGTGTGTGTGTGAGAAACAGGGAGCAGAAGACTCTTAATACCTCACTTTTCCTAATGCTTTCCACTCTTAATACCCTCGTCTGAGAGAGAGGGAGAGAGGGAGGGAGGGAGGGAGGGAGGGAGAGATCTGTCTGGGGATTTGGACAGCTGTCAATTAAAATCCCTCGACACAATCCACCTCCTCCTCCTCCTCCTCCTCCTCCTCCTCCTCCTCCATCATCCCTCTGCTCAACGGCACTCCTGACACTGAGGATGACTCCGCTCTCACCCTTTACCTCACCCCCCCTCCCCCTCCCCCTCCCACCACCTCTCTCTCTCTCTGTCTCTCTATGACATGTATGTGTGTGTTTTTAATATGTGTGTGTGTGTGTTGCAGGCCGAGGCTGTTGTTATTATTTCTCTGAGGCTGTAATCCTCCCCCCTCCTTCCCCCTCTTCTCTTCTCTCCTCTCCTCTCCTCTCCTCCTCCCCCCTCACAGCCTTTGTTGAGTTATTGTAGCTTTGGTAGTGCATGACCGTCCCTGTGTGTGTGTGTGTTGTTAATATCCTCTGTAGGCTGCTGTGAACAAGCAGAGATTTTCTTTTTTGTATCTGGTGATCTGGGCTCCACAGGGCTTTGAACACACACACATGCACACACACACTGAGGTGGGTATATGATGGATGGAGGAGGGGAAGCCCTACCGGCCTCTCTCTCTCTGTGTGTGTGTGTGTGTGTGTGTGTGTGTGTGTGTGTGTGTGTGTGTGTGTGTGTGTGTGTGTGTGTGTGTGTGTGTGTGTGTGTGTGTTGAAGCTGGAGGTGTGATTCGTGACCAGTGGAGGCTGATGATTGGCCCACAGTTCCTCCAGTAGCAGTTATTTTCCAGTTCAGCGCTCATTCACTGCACACACACACACAGACACACACACACACACACATATATATATATTCACACATATGCACATCTATTCTTGTGAGGACCCTCAGTCGATGCTTCAGTATAAATGAATATAGAAATCAGGATCAGATTCTTCATATATCAAGACAAGACAACAACATCTTGATATAAAGATAAGTGTTGCAATCCTTAGACAGAAATGATCCTTTTTTGAGCTACAACTAGAAATCACGAGGTGAAACTGAATGTGTGAGAAAGTAAAAAAAAAAAAAAGAAAGAAAGAAAAAAGGACGAGGTCAGGAAACAAGAAGCAGAATAAATGTTAAAGGGATAGTTAATCATTTTGTCAAATCGGCCCATTGCCATAATCCCTATAGTCATAGCAGTAGGTTTGTTACCTTTAATTGTCGGTGCAAGCTGTTTTTAGAACGGTGGAGCAGAGCCGTGAGTTGCTCAGAGCTACGCTACGGAGGCTCATTATGGGATTTCTTGATTTCCCTCATCAAACTCATCAAATACACAATCCAACAACTCCACAACGCTCTGGTGGACAAGTTGTGAGCTGCACATTCACCACGCTATGAGATAATAACACAACGTTACCACACAGAGTTGTTTTAGAGGGAAATACAGAGACTGTTGATGAAAAACTGTCCCTGAAGGCAACGCGCATCAGTGGTTTCGCATGAATTTCCCTCTAAAACAAATAAATGACACAATATGAGACGATGAAATGAGACAAAACAGGACTCTGAACGACGGGGTACGAAAGTTCGAGATGAGACATGAAACAAACTTAGACGACTAATGACATCACAGTGTAAAATGATGCAGCGACGTGACGACATGAATGAAAATATAAAGTATTTTTGTATCAGAGCACAAGGAAGAAAGAAAACAAGACAAGATGAGACGACATGGTGACACAATAAAATGATGTGGTGACAAGACGGTGAATAAAATCTTCATCCTGTTAGAGATGAGACAAGGCAACATGACACAGTGTGAAATGATGTAATGATGAGATGAAACAAATATAAAAGACCAAAGAAAAGATAAAACAACACAAGATGAGACAAGATTTAACACATGAAATGAGACAAAACACGACTCTGAAGGACGACATGAGACGATTGATGATGACATCACACAGTGTAAAACGATGCAGCGACGTGACGACATTTATTTAACCTTCATTTTACCAGGTTGTCCCTTTAGAGTGGATCTGTTTTAAGAGGCTGAACTTGTGCACAACAATAATAAAACCAACTGACATAACAATAATAAGATAAAATAAAAAAATAAAAACATATATGATATACAATACATATGAAAACAAATATACAGTAATGTGCAAGGAAGAGAGAAAATGACATAGACCATGACGACACAACAAAGTGATGTGATGACAAGACAGTAAGATGATCATTGTCTTCTTATTCTACTGTCTTTTATTTATCGTATTTATTGGCTTTATCTTTTATTCTAGGTTTTAAGAATGTGTTCTATTGAGCTCTTGCAAATCGTTTTCTTTTCTGCAAACGGGAAAAGAAACTGAGATGTGACAAAACAACATGACACAGTGTTGAATGATGTAATGACACAAAACAAAGAAGAAATAAAACGACACGAGATGAGACGATGACGATGGGATGCAAATGAAACTTTGTGTCAAACACTTGAGACGATATATATATATATACAGTATATATGGTTGTCATGGAGACAAGACGACAGGATGTGATGATGATGATGAAGTGAAGTGAAACGGTGACACATGGAGAAAGTTATTAACAGAAATAAACGAACACACGAGCAGCTGAACTGAACCTTTAACCCACAAACACACACACACACATGTCCACACTTTGCACACAGACTCACAGACACACACACACACACATGGACACACACACACTCATATGGTGAGGAGGAGGAGGAGGAGGAGGATCGAGAGGAGCCCATTTTAAAGCGCTGCCATCTTGACACTGACGACCAACGGTGACGTGACGACACACTGACTGATGGCACGAGTCTCTCTCTGTGTGTGTGTGTTACAGTGTGTATTATAGTGTGTGTGTGTGTGGCTGAACTCTGCCTCTTCCTCCTCCTCTTCCTCCTACACATCAGCATCTGTTCGAACGCTCGCTGACAAATCTCACCAATCACCGATGATGACACTTTAAAAAAATATAGCAACCTCCTCGTCCAAATGCACCCATAGTTTATGTGTGTGTGTGTCTCTCTGTGTGTGTTAAATCCTGCGGCCCCGGCTATATATTTCACAGCACTGATTTACAAATCCATTTAGCAGCATCTGCAGCCTTTTCTGCTCATAATCTGAGAGCATGTTTTTTAAGCTGCGGGAGGGAAACTGTGACTTTAAATGACTGGCACGCATGACGTGGTGTCCTTGATTTTCCTGCTTGCACATGTCCTCTCTGTGTGTTATTATGCAGGCATCTGCTGTCAAGACTTCTTAAACTCATCGCAGCGTTTCCTCCGCGCTCTCCCCTCCACGCCACTCTCTCTCTCTCTCTCTCTCCGTGCATGCAGCCGCCCTGAGCCCAAAAACACACACACACACACACACATGCACACACACACACACACACATGCATGCACGCACATATTTAGCCTAACACACAGACGAGTGCATGCAGAGTCAAACACGTATAGAGGAGGAGGAGGACACACAGTGTGAATTTACACACATGAACATGCACAGATATGATGAGGATGATGAAGATGATGGTGATGAGGAGGAGGAGGAGGATGATGATGATGATGATGGTGGTGATGGTGATGATGGGATGTTGGCTGGGCTCCCTCGGGGCTGCAGCAGCTCTGACTCAGGCCGACTGTTCAGGCCTCACAGCTCAGTCTCCTCACATGCACCGTGGTGATCTGACGTCCGAGCCGTTACTGTAGCGACGGACCGAGCCGCCGGCCGCGACTGTTGGAAGGTCGACAGGTGAAACCCAACAGGTCGTAGCCTACTCATCATCATCATCATCATCATCACACCAGAGTCGCCACTTTGCAGAGTCAGAGAGAGTTTGTCTTCGTTATTAGCTTCTCATATTGTTGGGTCTTTTATTTTGAAGGGCTGATCCATGAGAAGATCTAAAAAATAACATCTCAGTGTAGTTTCCCATCTTCTCTCTCCTTCAGCTTCTCTCTGGAGCTCTAGAAACAACAGGTCGGTGTCAGCCAATCAGAAGAGAGGAGGAAGCTCTGAGCCTCTCTTCTGATTGGCTGATGGTTTCTAGGGTGACACGATAAATAAACAGAGCAGATTTCAGAATAAAACACTCAGAGAAACCAAATCCTGCAGAGTGAGTGTTGGATGGATGGTGGGTCCAGTTGGTGATGAGGGGGCGGGGCTTAGTTGTGACATCACAAAGTGACAATAAGTCCTGACGGCTGGTTTTAAGGCTCAGTTTCTGAATCCAGGCTGTGTGCATTTCTCTGTGGACTGAGGCTTTGATACTTTCACAGTATTAATATAGAACCTAGAGCTGCTTTATAATCACACTACACATGGACATCTACCTTTATACTGTATGGAGCTTTAACACAAACATCTACCTTTATACTGTATGGAGCTTTAACACAAACATCTACCTTTATACTGTATGGAGCTTTAATACAAACATCTACATTTATTCTGAAGGAGCTTTAACACAAACATCTACCTTTATTCTGAAGGAGCTTTATGGTTGTGCTCCAGTATTTTCCTCTGTGTATCATCACCTCTGTCCGGTGGATCAGTGTGTGTGTTTCCTGTGTTTCTGACCTTCAGTGTGAAGTGACGAGCGGCTGCTTGGAAAACACTTTAGAGGAGCTGTGTTGTTATCAGCAGCAGCAGCAGCAGCAGCAGCAGCAGCAGCGGCGGCGGCGGCTCTGAACTGTGCCTCTGTAATTAGAGAGCTAATTTGCGAGCTGCAGTCGTTATGGATGCTGGTTGTTACGGTTACCTGTTGTTATGGTTACCGTTTCCCTCTGTAACTGGCAACAAGACCTCGAGTACCACAGAGTGGGACTCGTCTCCCACACACACACACACGGTCATAGAGTCTAACATCAGGTAACAAAACAACACATTGACTGAAAGCTTCACTGCCAACATCATTTATAATGTCAGTGATGGAAAGTTCATTCAGTTATTTATTCATTTATATTTTAAAATTTGTTGTATTGGTTTTTATTCGTTTTCATGTATTGTATCATGTATTTATTCATTTCATTTCATTATGACACTGGATGTTTTACAGTTTTGGTCTGAAATAGAGGTTCCTATAGCTATTGCACTTTCGATTCTAAGTTTCGCTCCTCTAAACCAAAGTAAGTCTTTAATACAAGTAAACAGAGGAGATTTAAACACTGAATCTCTTCACAAACTTTAAATATTTTTCCTTTTCATGCTCCTTTTACACTTTTACTCCACACAGAGGAGCTGCACTGTTTGTACTGCACACTAAAACTGTAAATATTCATATTTATAGGCCTATAATGTCTCAAAAAATGCATGAAAGCCATTGTCAGAGAGATAGTTGGACCAGTCCCAGCCTGGTCAGTTGCATACATGAACTGATGAAGCCTCTTGGATGAGAGGTGAAACGTCTTCCTAGACAAATAACTAAGTCCAGTTGCTTTCGATTTAACATCCTTTGAAATACTATGACCTGGAAAAATGAGAATATGCACCGGCTTATTGTCAGAGAGAAGTTTCCAGATGTTTATTTATATTCTATACTGTCCAACAACCAATTGGCTGGAAGGTTCAGATCATCAGAAACCATCGTAGAGTCGGACAGAACTTGGTGAATTAAACGATTTTCCCTCAGTGGTTGTTTACAGGGACAGAAACAGTCGTCCAATGAAACGGCCTGATGGAGCTGTAACCGTGGCAACACTCAACTGTGACTGCAAGAAGTGAGTTCCTGAGCTTCATTCAGAGCGAAGACTCATTCTTCTCAATGACTCATGACTGTAACACACACACTTATGATTTATACTGGACTGAATGGACTGGAATGGACTGGACTGGACTAGACTGAATGGAATGGACTGGACTGGACTTAATTGGATTGAATTGGACTGGATGAGACTGGACCGGACCGGACTGGACTGAACAGACTGGACTAGACTGGACTGGACTGGACTGGACTGAACTAGACTGTATTAGACTGGACTGGACTGGACTGGACTGAATTTGACTGAACAGATGAGACTGGGCTGGACTTAATTGGACTGGATTAGACCAGACTGGACTGGACTAGAGTAAACTGGACTGAACAGACTGGACTAGACTGAACCGGACTGGACTACATGTATGTATATAGAGAGCCTAAGCGGAAGCAGGAAGTAACGTTGTCACCATGGGACCTCAATTCGGAGAAAAATCTCCATGTGAGTGAACGGGAGTCAAAGTTTTATTTGTAATGTGATTGAACAGTGTGATGATAAAACTCTCTGACCTCTACCTGTTTAAAACACCACGTTTTAATCAGCAGTTTGTTGTAAAACTATTGTAAAATAAAACCCCTAAGAATCCGTAACCAGAAAGACTCCAGGTGGCGTAGTGACGTCACCACATGGCGCTCTTCCTTTCCCGTGTCGGTTGGTGACGTATTTTTAGTGGGACACCAGATCTGTAGTCCGTAGAGCGTCTTAACACTAAATACATTCTTCTGTTGCCGTTTTACCACAAACTGCAGATTTCTCTTCATGAAACGTGATGTTTTAAACAGGTAGAGGACATATTTTTTTCTCATGACACAATTCAATCGGATCACGAAATAAAACTTTGACTCCCGTTCACTTACATGGAGACTTTTTCTGAGTTGAAGTCCCATGGGGCCGTTACTTCCTGCTTCTGCTTCGGCTCTTTATAGAGCTTCTCTAGTCTCAACGACCACTCAAAGAGCTTCACACACACACACACACACACACACACACACACACACACACACACACACACACACACACACACACACACACACACACACACACACACACACACACACACACACACACAGCTACAGCTAGAGATGATGCACATTACTGTAATCTCAGGTGAGTTGGAGGATCTGACCTCACCTCCATGTTTCCTCCTCCTCCTCCACCAAACACACACACACACAACAACACATCATATAAACACAACACTTGGATTTAGCAACACACACACACACACACACACACACACACACACACACACACACACACACACACACACACACACACACACACACACACACACACACACACATGTACTGTACACATCGTATGACAAATAATCTCCACATCTCTGAGCTCTTTGCTCTTTTCTGCTGCGTCCTCGTCTCCTCGTCTCCTCCTCCCTCAGCAGCGGCCTCATGCACGTTCACACAACGCCATCATCACCGTCATCACCATCACCGTCCGCACGAGAAATATTCTAAAGTTTATTGTAAAAACATCCTAATGGCCGTATCCAGTGCGTGAAATCGCTAACGTAGCCAGTGGCCAGTCACACAGTGAGATGGATGATGGGATGGCGAGTTGAGTTATTATTCACGGCTGCAGCGGTCTGAGGACAGAGCGCAGCGCTGTAATCCAGGGGCGGGGAGATGCACACACACAGTCCACAGTCCTTATCATGATGAGGCTGCAGCATTAGATAAGGAAAAGGATAAATATAGTGCTCGTGCTTTGTTTTCCTAATCCACCCACGGGGCTAAGAAACTAACCTTTTAAATAGGTCACCTTCTCTGCTTTTAGAAACCGACACACTCAGCCGCTCAGGGGCCACAGTGTGTGTGTGTGTGTGTGTGTGTGTGTGTGTTGTGTTTTTGTGTTCCTGTGTGGATTAATTTCTGTTACCTATGTGGGAACTTTTCCAGCCTAGTTTTGGGTTCAGTTTGTTAAAAATGAGACCCAATAGACGTCAATATAACGTCCTAATTAGTTTCAGATGTTCAAACTGAACCAAATAGCTGATGTCAGACCAGTTATTTTTATAACAAACAAGCAACAAACAAGCACGTTTGTGATTCATTGTACTGACTCGCTCAAATTAAGATGGTTTTTACTCAGAAATAGTGACTGTAGCTTTTTTTTTTTTTTTAAAGGGACAACGAGGAGTTTTGTTAAAGTGAAGTGTTTCCACACTACATTTATGAGCCTCCGCACCGTGAAATTCTTTGACCGGTGCAAGACAGACTCATGTTTTCATTCATCAAGAATTAAAGTCAGAGGTTGGAAGACGATCACATACCGTCGTAGTTCCCACCATAAACGGAGATTCGGCGGCGTTATTCTCATGACTCGCCACGAAACCGAAAGTAAAGAAACGCTGGTCGGCTCGACCAGCATTTCCACCACCACTAATAATAACAAAATAACCATAGAGACAAAACCATAGATTTATCTAAAATGGGCCATTAACAAGTGGTAACGGAGATTCATCCACATTAATATGAGACTTTTTTATAACCAAATAGAAACTCCTCATTGTCCCTTTAATATTTATTTCGAACAATAAAATAAAACAATATAAAGCACAATTCACACACTTGGCTGGGGACGTCTAATTTGTAAATGACCGGTGCATTCACATGGGTGAAGTCTGTGAAGTCTTTACTCAAATTTACTGACGTTAAGGCCCGGATATGACATCAAGGGTATATGTAGTCGTCATGTCAACTGTAAATAAAATGTCCAAGCAGAAACGTGACTTAGAATCAGTGTGCAGTGTGCAGCTATAACGGGCCGTCGTGGCGTTTGTATTGAAAGATAGAAACACGTTCCTTACCGCTGCTGCTACTCCCAAATGTTGCTCTTTTTATGGATCTGAGCTGTTTCTTCCAGTGGGTCTCCTCCAGCACCGAGACCAGACTCCTGTATTTGCACGTAAAATGGTGTCAAAGTTGCTGCTCATCGTAATTTCCTTTACAGTCTCCATGTTTCAACCGGGAAAGAAGTAGAAAAAGGCGCGCAATGAAAAAACAACAAATATGCCCCAATCACTGAGATGCAGATTGATACGGGACTAGTATAATACGGTTTAAGGCACAATTTCAGTTTGTTCCTTCGTCTGTAAATAAACTAAACAAGTTGAAGAACAAAAATTGGAAATAAAAACACAAAAGCATTGGTTAAAACCAAATCAGACATGCATATCCCATTCACAAACTAAATACCGCTCCTTAATCTGATAGCTGTTTCCTGGGGCTTTCGGTCCATTGATCTTTTTAATTTCTAACTGTGAGTTAAAATCTTTTGTTAAAATATTGTTTGTTTTGATATTGTCTGCCTGTGTTTTGTTTTGTAATTGTTTACTGTATGATTTGGAGTTGTGAGGTTGTTGTGTAGTTACAGTACCTGCCTTGGGACTACGGATGAAATTTAGCATTTGTGCTAAGTCTGGTGCATACATTGATGTTTAATGCAGCAATGTTGATTAATGTGCATTGTCCCAATTGAATAAATTAATAAATGAAATGAAAGCACAATCATACATATTCGAAAAGGTGAGAAGAAGCTTCTTATTTAATCCCATCCCTTAGGTTTTGGGGTATCAAATAATCCTTAATTTGTGCTATAGCTTTCTTGTGTTTTTAGGTCATTATTGTACTTTTAAATATGATGCTAAGCTAAAACTCAGAGCCTTTAAAACACATTTAACTTTTACCTACATGACTAAATAACACAGAACAGAAATCTGAGGCTGTTTTTTACTTGTGTAACTGAAAATACAGTGTTGTCAGAGCCGATGTGGAGCTCGAGTGCCGTCGGTCTTTAGAGCTCTGAAACGCTAAATTCACGTGTGAGTAAGTGTGTGTATGTGTGTGTGTGTGTGTGAAGCTGTAAAGAAAGAATCGGTCCATCTGCTGCAGGACGACTGAAGCATCCGGTGGAACAGCAGAGAGCAGAGTGCGGCCCCGGGGCCCCGAGCAGAGGACGGGGACACAAAGGCAACAAAGAGAGGAGCGTCCATGGACGAGGTCATGTGGAAGCTGCCTTTATGCTCGGACTGTAAGGAGATGGACGTGTGTGCATTAAGCTGCAGCGCACACTTACATCACTTACATAAGAGTCAGGCAGGAAATATCACAATATCACAGGCAGCAGATATAGGACGGTAAAGAAATAAAGGAAAATAAAATAGAAATAAAGCCCTGACCCTGGAGGCTGCAGACTCACCACCAGTCACCATGACGCTCCTCAGCAGATGCTTGCATTAAACAAACATCTGCAAATATCACACAATAAACACTTTACAGGCTAAGAAATAGCCAAGAAATAACATAATTTCTAGAAATAGTCTAGAAATAACGGGCAATTTCATTAGAAATTGTGGACTTGGTGAATTTCTGGCCTTTCCCAAATAATTCAAAGCATGAAAAGCATGTGTAATCCTTTGCCTTTATGAAAAACATGACATTAATTGTTATTTCTTGGCTATTTCTTGACATTATCACGTCATTAACGGCCTGTAAATTAAATAACTTTGTTTACCAGGAGCACAGAGGCCACTTAACTTCAAATTTTAGGATCGCAAGCAGAAAATTTAGGGGGTGCACACGCTGTAAATCCACTTGCATAGAGGAAATATTCACATTTCCTGTGTTAAAGAACACAAACAGACCAAAAAACGGCAAATTGAGTGGTTGCACATGCGCAAGTGAAATTTTTACCGTAACCCTTTAATTTACAGGCCACTAGGGCCTAATTATATTGATAATGTCAAGAAATAACGGTCATTATCATAGTAATGTCATGTTTTTCATAAAAGCAAAAGATTACACTTAACATGCTTTGGCTTTTTTGGGAAAGGCCAGAATGTTTCTCCACCAAGTCGTTGCATTTGACCGTTATTTCTGGGCTGTTTCCATGCAATCAATCGTTATTTCTCTGATATTTCTCAACATTACTATGAAGCTGACCGTTATTTCTAGGCTTTTTCTAGACATTATCACGTAATTAGCGGCCTGCAAATTAAAGGGTTACTAATTTTACTTGCACTGCCTCAAATTTTAGTGGCAAAATGGGCACTAGCCATTTGGCTCCGCCCCCTGTCCCCACAGGTTGACAGGATTGGCTCCTTGGATCTGTGACGTATGAAACTCTCGATGAGAAAAGACTAAATTTACATTTGATGTTTTTACAACAAACATGAAAAAATGTTCAATTGGACATATATTTCATTTGACATATTAGCTATACAGTCTCAGTTCAGATGCTTCCTGTGCTGTTTCTCACATTCTTTTTTTTTTTTTTTTTTTTGTCTCCTCTAATTATAAATAGTTGAAAATAGAAGATGTGAACCGTCGAGTTGACAGTGTGACAGCGTGTGGCCACTTCTCTAAACCAGAGAATAAACTGAGCGTCTCCGCCCCCAGAGGGAGAGACAGACACACACACACACACACACAGAGAGAGGGAAACACAGAGAGAGATCCTCCTTCTCTCCTGCTTTTAATATTTACTTGATCCAGAGCAGCGGCGGCTTTAAGCCTTAACAACAACAACACATATGCGCTGATGTAGAGCGGAGCCCTGCTCCATCTGCTGCAGCTCCTTTATCACTCTTTTCACTTTTCTTTTTTTTATTTATTATTATTTTATTTTATTTATTTTTTATATTTTCTTTTAAACACACACATCGGGAGAGGAGAGGATGATCAGCAGCATCACACCACAGCAGCTCAACAAGTCTCCATCATTCTTCGCCCAGTAGCTGTGGATGGCTGCGGAATGGAGATAGCCTTGGTGAGTTTTGAGAACGGCGGCGCTAAAGGGAGCGGTGGAGGAGGAGGAAACAATGCCGAGGAGAGCTGCCGGAACGCGCTGGACGTCCCTCAGCCGGGCTTCGTGCAGACCGGACTCGGGGAGGACTACGGGAAGGAGCTGAACACCCGCGGATCGAGTCCTCAGCCTCTGCAGCCTCTTCAGCCGCGGCTGCAGAGCTGGAAGATCAACGACATGAACAACACGCTGAGCTGCGCCGGCGGAGAGAACGCCATGGATGCGCTTTTACGCGCGGACCACAGTCCCCATCTGTTCGACGAGGACATGCTGGACATGGACATGGACACGGAGAGCAACGAGAGGGTGCTCATCAACATCGCGGGGCTGAGGTACGAGACCCAGCTGGGCACCCTGAACCAGTTCCCGGACACTCTGCTGGGAGACCCGGCCAAGAGGATCAAGTACTTCGATCCGCTGCGGAACGAGTACTTCTTCGACCGCAACAGACCGAGCTTCGACGGGATTCTGTACTTCTACCAGTCCGGGGGGAAGATCCGCAGGCCGGTCAACGTGTCCATCGACGTGTTCGCGGACGAGATTCGGTTCTACCAGCTCGGAGAGGAGGCGATGGAGCGGTTCCGAGAGGACGAGGGCTTCATCAAGGAGGAGGAGAAGCCGCTGCCCCAGAACGAGTTCCAGAAGCAGGTTTGGACTTTGAGTTTATTTCTATCAGCAAAAAAAAAAAAAAAATAGAACCACAAAAAAACAAAAAAACAGTTACACATCCCTCTGAAAGCAACGCTGCATGGCTGATGGAAAGGGTCAGGGCTGAAACTACAAGCTTATAGATGCCCTAACCTTTAAATCATACATAGGCTACACTACACTGCAAAAACTCAACATCTTACCAAGAATATTTGTCTTATTTCTAGTCAAAAATGTAATTTCTAGTCAAAACAAATCTCATTATACTTAAAATAAGACTCATCACATTATAAAGACACTTTTTACTTCTTTCAAACATATTTTCACTTGAAATAAGTAGAAAAATCTGATAGTGGAGCAATATTTTCTTCCTTATTACAAGCTCAAACACCCTGCTTTCACTGGCAGATTTTTCTACTTATTTCAATTGAAAGTTTGTTTGAAACAAATGAAAATGATCTAAAAACAAGTGAATTTTTACAGGTGATGAGTCTTATTTTAAGCGAAAAGAGTTTAGTTTTGACTAGAAATGAGACATTTTGACAAGAAATAAGACAAATATTCTTGGAAAGATTTGGAGTTTTTGCAGTGTAAATATAAGTATATATAGTACCTATACATGAACAATCATACATGCCATCTACACACATACACACATACTCAGCAACTAGGCCTACCAAGCAAAAATAGACGTTTAACATTTGTCCCATAAATCATTCCCCACCTTCAAAATTGATTTTTCATTTCATTTCTTTATGTATTGAATTGGGACAGTGCACATTCATCAACACTGACGCATTAAGCATCAGTGTAAATGTGCCGGACTTAGCAGCACAACTGCTAAATTTCAGCCGCATGCAGTCCCAAGGCAGGTTTCTAAAAGACATAAACACAGAAGACTTTAAGACCTTGTGATGACAATTACAAGACAGAACACAGACAGACAATATCAAGGCAAAACAGACGCAGACAAACAAAATAAGAACAGACAATTTTAACCCACAGTTAAAGAACAATATACCATGCATATGCCCCGGGAACAGACATCAGATTAAACTAGTATTTAAAGCAGAAGTAAGCGATCCGATGGAGTTAGCAGTCCCCGCCCTCGTCCCTACGTCACCACATTCACACGCATCCCTTGGCTGCACACACAGAGAGGACCGCCCCTTTATGCCGTTCTCTCTCCTCATTGGAGAAAGGTTGTAGGATACAAGGAAAGTTTTCTCCTGGGCTCAGAGCAGAGCAGAGTGACTGACAGACCCGTGTTTCAGACCAAACACTCTATATAAGTGATTGCTGTCGGAAGATACAACTATTTAAACCAACACTAAGGAACTTTTCAACCTTCATAAAATATTTTCATAACTTTTGTGATGATACATCGACTTACAACAAGTTGAATGACACCTCTGTCATGGCCTGAGGGGGTCTGTATCTCTTTCTCTGGCACTAAGCAGCTTTGTAGGAACCCTGCTCTCACGCTAGTGTTCATGGGAAATGGAGTCTTCCTTCACTTTCACTTTTGCGAGTCACAACAAGGAGGGAACAGGCAAAACAGCACTTTAGCAATGGATTATGTTTGTGTTTTCACTTTGAAATGATCCACTGGAAACAGAAACTTAGTTTTGATGTCTTTTGTTAATTTTAATGCAGGATATTTACAGGGCTTCACGCTAGTGTTCATGGGAAATGGAGTCTTCCTTCAGGCAAAACACTACCGCTTTGGTCCACAGGCGCCGCCAAACTCAACCAAAACTGAAAGTTCTTTAGTACTGCTTTAAGACTTATATTAACACAAACATTCTGCTTACTTCTGCTTTCACTGCAAAAACTCAATATCTTGTCTTATTTCTAGTCAAAATGTCATTTCAAGTCAAAACAAATCTCATTCTACTTAAAATAAGACTCATCACATTAAAAGCAGCTTGTTTTTAGACACTTTTTACTTCTTTCAAGCATATTTTCACTTGAAATAAGTAGAAAAATCTGATAGTGGAGCAAATTTTTCTTCCTTATTACAAGCACCAAAAACGTGCTTTCACTGGCAGATTTTTCTACTTATTTCAAGTGAAAATCTGCTTGAAACAAGTGAAAATGATCTGAAAACAAGTTAATTTTTAGGCGATGAGTCTTATTTTAAGTGGAAAGAGATTAGTTTTGACTAGAAATGAGACATTTTGACAAGAAATAAGACAAATATTCTTGGAAAGATTTTGAGTTTTTGCAGTGTTAAGCTATATGAGTAGCCTACTATATGTCTGATTTGTTTTAAACCAATGTTTGAGATTTTTTTTTAAAGAGTAAGTAGTTGTCTCAGTTTCTGATGTTGTGGTGGTAACTTGTTCCAGGTCTGGCTCATCTTCGAGTATCCGGAGAGCTCCAGCCCGGCGCGGGGCATCGCCATCGTGTCGGTCATCGTCATCACCATATCCATCATCACCTTCTGCCTGGAGACGCTGCCGGAGTTCAGGGACGAGCGCGAGCTGCCGGTGACGAGCCGGCTGGACGGCAACAACGGCACGACGCCGAGGCCGTCGCTCACCTTCACCGACCCCTTCTTCATCATCGAGACCACCTGCGTCATCTGGTTCACCTTCGAGCTCTTCGTGCGCTTCTTCGCGTGCCCGAGCAAGTCCGAGTTCTCCAAGACCATCATGAACATCATCGACATCATGTCCATCATGCCTTACTTCATCACCGTGGGGACGGAGCTGGCGGAGCAGCAGGGCCAGGAGCACCAGAACGGGCAGCAGGCCATGTCGCTGGCCATCCTGCGCGTCATCCGCCTGGTGCGCGTCTTCCGCATCTTCAAGCTCTCCCGCCACTCCAAGGGTCTGCAGATCCTGGGCCAGACCCTGAAGGCCAGCATGAGGGAGCTGGGGCTGCTCATCTTCTTCCTCTTCATCGGCGTCATCCTCTTCTCCAGCGCCGTCTTCTTCGCCGAGGCCGACGAGCCCGAGTCGCACTTCTCCAGCATCCCGGACGCCTTCTGGTGGGCCGTGGTCACCATGACGACGGTGGGCTACGGCGACATGCGGCCGGTGACGGTGGGCGGGAAGATCGTGGGGTCTCTGTGCGCGATCGCGGGGGTGTTGACCATCGCGTTGCCCGTTCCCGTGATCGTGTCCAACTTCAACTACTTCTACCACCGCGAGACGGACCAGGACCAGGCCTCGCTGAAGGACGACCCCCCCAGCGGCCGCAACAGCCCCGAGCTGAAGCGCAAGGGCAGCAAGTCGTCCACCAAGTCCCAGCAGCAGCAGCAGCAGGACGTGGAGAACAACGACGCTGCTTCTACGGAGAACAAGGCCAACATCAAGGCCAACAGCAGCATGGACCTGAAGAGGTCTCTGTACGCCTTCTGCCTGGACACGAGGGAGACCGATCTGTAAAGGAAGGAAGTCCACTTTAGATCTGCAAGACCTGCAAGAGCTGCAGCCATGCAACGAGCTCTCCACTTCAACAACCACCATCATCAGGCCCGGCCCATAGTTGTGTAGAATAAAAACCCCCCGGTTAATGGGCTCTTAAGTCTTTGCACATCGCAGCCAACATGCAGGACGGAGGATCAACACATCGCAATCCTGAAAAGTTTTAAGAGCGACGACGGCGGCTGGGGGTGGGGGGGGGTTGATTTATAAAAAGCACATTTTAATCCCCGAGCAGCACATCCGTTAGTGGAAAAAAAAAAAAAAAAAAGGAGAGAAAAAGTGAGGAGTTTATATGAACCAACCAACCAACCACGGTGCAGCATGTGATGCAACACAGTGGCCCTTTAATAAAGTAGGAACACCTAAAGAACATTAACTCATGGATGAAGAAATAGGACATGTAGCCATGGCTACAGATAATCAAGGACAAGCAGGACTTGGAATAATTACTTGACATCAGGAAGAGGATTAACAAGCAGCAACTAGTACTGTACTCTTTACTGTACATAACGTAGGAAACAGTCCATACTCTGTAGTGCAACACGAGAAGAAGCCAAATCTTTATTTTTTTTGTTTTGTTTTTGCGTTTCTTTTCCCTACATGTAGTCGTTATGTTTACACTGACAAGTTGCAGCACATGTACATATTCTTCTGTCCCGTCGGCCTGGTAACTAACGCTGAGGAGGCGGAGCAGTGGAGAGTCTGAGCATCAGCCAGGAAAACACAGAAAAAAGAAAAAATACCTAGAATATAATATAAAATATATTTTTTGAGATGCATCAGACGCCTGTTCTCCTCCACTCAGGTTCTGTCACAGAGGGGGAGACTCTCCTCCTCCTCCTCCTCCTCCTCCTCCTCCTCCTCCTCCTCCTCCTCCTCCTCCTCCTCCTCCTCCTTCATCCTCCTCCTTCATCATCCTCCTTCATCCTCCTTCATCGCCCTCAGAGAACCTGAAGAGCAGATCTGTAGACGCTGAACAGCAGCAGCTTTGTTTCATCAACCGGAGGAGCAGAAGAGCTTTTGAATTTTTAAGAAACAAAAAGAAAAGAAAAGAAAAGAAAAGGACAAAATGTGGAAGTAAGTGAAGCAAAGGAGTGAAAGGACAGAGGACAGAGGAGAGACAGAGCAACACTGACACCGGGTGAGTATCTTTACACATTGTGTTATTATTAATGTTTATTTAATGGGAAATTATTTAAAACTGATGATTGTGCAGCACCTACAGGACTCCATACGTTCAGCACCGGTGCTGAAGGGACAGCTCCTCATGTACGGAGACTCATTAGGGACCAAATTAAAACCATGTCTCTAAGTTTAATACAGTAAAACACAAACATGAAGAACAGATACTTCACTTTGAAACACTTTGTACTTTATTTTTCCATATTTAATTCATTCTGTGTTACAATAGTCAGATTATTTGATTTTAAATTCATGAAAGAACATGATAAACCTGTGAGATTTGATCACTAGCTCAAGGTTAAACTGCTTGTTTCCATCTTGTAAAGAGAGATGGATCAATAAACTGATATTTTATATTATTGAAGATGGGTCACAAAATATTTCTCTTTCTATAACGTATAGCATCAAAAGTAGGAGAACTTCAATCAGAACCTCTTTTTCTTCTGTATCATATTGATGTAGATTTTGTTGAAACACTTTTCCACTGTACATGTTATTTTATTAATAAATACTGATAGATATTGATCATATTATCTATAAATTGTAACAAAATAGTAAAAAAAAATGCAGGTTATGATGAATGTAAGTCCAGTGTGACCTCTTCAGACTGACACTTCAAAACCCAAACATCGTTCACTCTGCTGTTAAATAGGTCAAACAGAAACATGGAACTGGTTCAGCTGAGAAGTTTCAATCATGAAAGTTTATATAGATATTTATTTATTTATTCTTTTTCTTTTGATTGAAAATTGATGGTCAGAGTCGCTGCTGGAGAAACGAAGCAGAGCTGCGGTGGGATCAGGCTGTTTGATGGTGTGTGTGTGTGTGTGTGTGTGTGCAGAAGTTTGTTTGCAGCTGGTTTGAGGCGACGGTGGTGATTCACGTCCCTGTGGTTCAGTGGGACGACGTCGTCTCTGCAGGTTTTCACTCTGCTGAAGGAGACCAGAGAGTTTTGTCTTTGTGAGAAAACCTTCGACAGGTGTGACATCATCATCATCATCATCCTGGTCAGCTGACACACTGTGTGTTACCTGTGTGAGGGAAGCAGACCCTGAGGACCTCAGAGGAGGACGAGGGCGTCTTTTTGTAGCCGTTTCTCTCTAAATTTAAACTGAAGAAAAGAAAAAAGAGAAAACAATCAAATTTATAGAAAAGTAGTAGCCTATAGAAATCTATCTGCACCCTAGCAGCAGCAACTCTATTTGCTCCGTAGGTGGGTCTAGAAACGAGCCATAGGTACTTTTTGGGTCTCGAACAGCGTTTGTGTTGACCAATCACAGCGCTCTATCTGTTCAGAGAGTCGTTGGGCGGCTTAACTCCATGACGACATACTTGCGATGGTGAAAAACATGACAAGAAGATAGATGGCTTTGGCAAAGCAATCGTTTGAATCGGCGTTGGCATCAACTTTGAAAGAATTAAACTTGTCGTTTTCTTTAAAAGTTGAGCAAGAAACTGCACTGAAGTCGTTCATTTAGAAGAAGGATGTATTTGGTGTTTTGCCGACGGGATATGGGAAAAGTTTAATCTACTGACATCATCCTGCTCTTTGCTCTGATTGGTCGTAGCGCTACCCTATTGGTGCAGAGGCAGTTTGAAAGACAGCCTTCATCCCGCCCCCAAACTGAAGGAAAAAAAGAGAAAACAATCAAATTTATAAGAGAAAACAGTCAAATTTATAGAAAAGTACAACTTCCTTTTAGTGAATGTCTAAAACTATGAATGATTAGTGATAAAAAAAGGCTTTAAACCCCTGACACAGTTCTTCATTACAGACAATACTCTGCTTTAATCTGTGGGCCGGTGAGTAGCTGTGATCAGCTGTGAAGTCAGTGTTCAGGACATGATGGTTATTTAGAGGATAATGATGGAGACCGACGGAGCAGGGAGAGGACGCTGTGATCATCACATCAGGATAAGTGTGTGTCTGTGTGTGTCTGTGTCTATGTGTGTGTGTGTGTGTGTGTTGTAGCTGACTGGAGATCAGCCAGCAGGGTCACAGTGACAGGGAGATTTACTGCACACACTTTGGACCTTTAGCTGATCCTCACGTCTTTGTTCATTTAAACTACCTCCATTCACATCTTTTTTCTAATCCCACTGAAGTCAGCGTGCTAAGTAACCAGCGAGCCACATCCCATATTCACACACTTTAATAAAACTTAAAGGAGCAATCTGTAACTTTTCATATTGTTGGCGTATAGCTGTCGTTTACTCATCAGTCTGAACGTTAGATTCCTTTAATTACTGGAAAGCTGCCATCTTGTTCAGCTTCCATTTTAATGACTTTGTTCCTTCCTCTGACGCCTTCTAAGCTAACCAGCGAGCTGCAGTCTGTGTTGTCACTTTAATAAGGAGGTTAAAAGTTGGTTTTCATGGTCTCCTGTAAGGAATTATTATCTTAAAGGGGACAGATTATGGAAATATCACTTTTGTTTGCCCTCCGGCCCCCAAAATCTTAAAATTGACAAATAAATCTGTAAGTTTCAGGCTCTTGAGGTTGAAATCCATGTGGTTTTACCAGCTGTTCCCTCAGTTGTCATCCAATGACATCATTAGCTTTCAAATTTGCATAATATCTGTGAGTACAGGCACCTGTAGAGGGGGCGGGGCTTCGTGAGCAGTGGCTCATTTGCATTTAAAGGGACAGACACTGAAACCAGCCGTTCTGAACAGAGAGAGATGTGATGTTTGATCCTTGGGGTATTTTGACCAAACCATGTCACAGATATGACTTTAAGAACCATGGGAACTATTTTAATTAATGGAAAAGGGGCATAACATGTCTTTAAAGCAGAAGTAAGTGGAATATTTGTGTTAATATAAGTCTTAAATAGTTATATCTTCCGACAGCAATCACTTCTATAGAGATTTTGGTCTGAAACACGGGTCTGTCAGTCACTCTGCTCTGCTCTGAGCCCAGGAGAAAACTTTCCTTGTATCCTACAACCTTTATCCAATGAGGAGAGAGAACGGCATAAAGGGGCGGTCCTCTCTGTGTGTGCAGCCAAGGGATGCGCCTGAATGTGGTGACGTAGGGACGAGGGCGGGGACTGCTGACTCCATCTGCTGACAGGAAGTTAGCCAAAACCACCGGATCGCTTACTGCTGCTTTAAAGGAGCTATTTATAACTTTTGCTAGTGTGACGTAGCTAATGTTTGAAGAAGTAGGATAAAGCCCTGTTTATTTGTTGCTTCTGCGTCAAACCACGCCGTAACTACACCGGTGCCTCAACGCCGTCCGTTGTGCACCTTTTGAACGCGGTGCTGTGCTTTTGACTGCGGTGTAGCGGACCAATCACAGCCCTTGGGACGTTGTCTTGACACGTAGGCTAGTGGATGTTTTGGAGGTGTGAATAGGGGTTTGCGGCACCGCAGAGGGCACAGAAGCATGAATCAGGCTTAATTGTTTAGGTACGTATGAGTCTGAACATCTTTTTCTTTGTTTTGTTTTGTTTTTACTAGTGTTTTACTTTTTACTTTTTAAATTTCCATCACTTGTGCTTTCTTCTAAACTGCTAACCAGCTAACAAAGTCACAGTAGCGTCCAGTTTGCAATGTAAGACTGGTTATTAAACAGCTAACAGTTAATGCCAACATTAAAGCAGAAGTAGCCTAAGCGGAATGTTTGTGTGAATATAAGTGTTAAATAGTTCTATCTTCCGACAGCAATCACTTCTATAGAGTGTTTGGTCTGAAACACGGGTCTGTCAGTCACTCTGCTCTGCTCTGAGCCCAGGAGAAAACTTTCCTTGTATCCTACAACCTTTATCCAATGAGGAGAGAGAACGGCATAAAGGGGCAGTCCTCTCTGTGTGTGCAGCCAAGGGATGCGCGTGAATGTGGTGACGTAGGGACGAGGGCGGGGACTGCTAACTCCATCTGCTGACAGGAAGTTAGACAAAACCACCGGATCGCTTACTTCTGCTTTAAAGGAGCTATTTATAACTTTTGTTATTGTGACGTAGCTAATGTTTGAAGAAGTAGGATAAAGCCCTGTTTATGCTTCTGCGTCAAACCACGCCGTAACTACACCGGTGCCTCAACGCCGTCCGTTGTGCACCTTTTGAACGCGGTGCTGTGCTTTTGACTGCGGTGTAGCGGACCAATCACAGCCTTTGGGGCGTCGTCTTGACACATAGGCTAGTTGATGTTTTGGAGGTGTGAGTAGGGGTTTTGTGGCACCGTAGAGGGCACAGAAGCATGAATCAGGCTTAATTGTTTAGGTACGTATGAGTCTGAACATCTTTTTCTTTGTTTTGTTTTGTTTTTACTGGTGCTTTACTTTTTACTTTTTAAATTTCTATCACTTTTCCTTTCTTCTAAGCTGCTAACCAGCTAACAAAGTCACAGTAGCGTCCAGTTTGCTTTGAGGACTTGATTTCGAAACGTCTTGTAAACACAGTGTAAGACTGGTTATTAAACAGCTAACAGTTAATACCAACATTAGCGTTGGCAGAACTTTAGAAATAACTCTTTTAAGACGTCTGAATCGTTTCATCCGTCCACGTCCTCGTCCTCGTGTCCCTGCAGTGACTCAGTCGTCCTCCTTTCTGTTCGGTGCCGTGTGAATCAGGCTGAATTCAATACTCGGTTAATACAGTGTTAGTGAAGATTTAATCCGGGGCGTCTCATGCTTTGTGAATATTGAGGCGACCCATTCATGGGACATTTTACGTTCCAGTATCTGAAAATGACTTTTTTTTATATATTTTTTTGGGTCAAATCATCTGGGCTGAGCTTCTGCTGATCTCATCATCCACCCGCTCCGTCCCGCTGCCTTTAATCACTTCAGCGGCTCCTCTGGTGATTTTCGTGAGCGATCCAGGTCCCTCGCTGCCCCGATCCAGTTACATTACATAACATTTTCTTTATTTTTATTGTTTGTTTTGATCATTCACTTGTTTTTTTCCCCCCCTCCTGCCTGCTACAGTAAGTGGACTTTATCCCACCAGGACATTTTTTTTAAAGCGTCTTCATCTTCGTTGTCGTGTCAGTCTGCAGATGCGTGCACGTGGCCTCACCTACGCCGCCCGCCACACCGCCAGCAGTGCAGCATCTGGGTGCAGTCGACCAAAAGCCAATGTACATGTTAGCCTGCATCTTTTATTACTTTCATCTGATTTCACTGGGTAATTACAGCCTCCATCACCATCACCATCACCATCTCCTCCCTGTTTAGTGTCACACGCTCGTCCTGATTGGTCGTTAAAGGCCCTGCATGGCGTTAAAAATAAAACATGATATAGTATGTAAACCAACGTGAGCGGTGGATTCACCTCTTCCCCGTGTGTTCACATGTTTCTGCTCCAGTTTTAATTCCTGAGCAGAGAGAGTGAAGCGGTGGCAGATGTGTGGAGCTGTATGTATGTTAACAGTGGCTGAAGGCGATGTGAGCGTCAACAAAGCCAAATGTTCACAATCACAGCCCACGAATATGACGTGACATGACAGGAGCATAAACTGTGAAGGCTTTTGTGTGTTGGAGACGACATCACAACTTCTCATACGTCCACCGGCCTCTCAGCTCCTTCTGTAGAGTTTTATTTTCTATTGCGGAGAATTTAAAAGTAGAAATTAAACTTCCTTAATGATATATTAAACTTAAGTCCACTGTAAGGTCTTATATCTTGTCTTGTCTCGTCCCGTCTTATCTTATCTCGTCTTATCTTGTCTTGTCTGGTTGTCCTTTTGTTGCATTAAACTTCCTTAATGATATATTAAACTTAAGTCCACTGTAAGGCCTTATCTTATCTTATCTTGTCTTATCTTATCTCATCTTGTCTTGTTTTGTCTTGTACTGTTGTCCTTTATTGTTGCAATAAACTTAAACTTAAGCCCAATGTAAGGCCTTATCTTATCTTATCTTATCTTATATTATCTTGTCTTATCTTATCTTGTCTTGTCTTGTCTTGTCTTGTCTTGTCTTGTCTTGTTGTCCTTCGTAGTTGCATAAAACCTCCTTAATTATATATTAAACTTAAGTTCACTGTAAGGCCTTATCTTATCTTATCTTATCTTATCTTATCTTATCTTATCTCATCTCATCTTGTCTTATCCTATCTTGTTTTGTTGTCCTTCATAGTTGCATTAAACTTCCTTAATTATATATTAAACTTAAGTCCACTGTAAGGTCTTATCTTAACATATCTTATCTCGTCTCGTCTTGTCTTATCTTGTTGTCCTTTGTAGTTGCAGCTGTAATATTCACCATGCTAATCAGGTATAAAACATAACGGCATTAGATAGGCCTACGGTTTGAATTTGCATCTTTTTTAATCCTCTGGTTTAATATGTGACAGACTCAGTTCTGCTGTTGGGTCCTGAGGGGGCGGAGCCACTAGGGGACACAGGTGCAGCTACAGGAAGTGATTGTAAACAAACAGTCTTGTGGTTTCCTGACCCTTTTAATCAAATCACACGATAACGCTCAGTTGTTGTAGATCTCCAAGTCTTGAAGCCCCGACAAAGAACTTTCATTATGGGTTGATGTTGGCGACCACTCTTGGACAAAAGCGGTCGTTTCTCTTTGTCCCAGTATCAGCCATGATGGAAATTTAGCGATGAAACTGAGCTCGGTTTTTACTGGCTAGCGTCACAACAACTCAATGCCTCCCATAGGTAAAGAGTTACACCATTTAGAAATATCGTATCTTCCCATCGATGGCCTCATTTGCTGTTGTGGGTTAAACTGAGACATCAGCAGAAACAAGTGACTTTTTCATATCCAGTTTAAAGTTCTTTGCAGTTGTTTTAATTTGATTGATTTGACTTCTGATATGGTTTTCCAAAGTTTTTCCCAATGAAGATCATGCGATTTGTCCGAAAGCTCCATGGACTCTGTGCTGAGTACCCCTGTACTTTTGGTTTTCTGGGATTATAAAAATCTTAAAGGGACAACAAGGAGTTTCGGAAAGCGAAGTGTTTTCACACTACATTTCCCACGAGCCTCCGCGCACACGGTGAAATTCTTGGACCGGCGCAAGACGGACAAAATCGAAAGCATTTACCAAGAATGTTTTCATTCATCAAGAATGAAAGTCGGAGGTTGGAAGACGATCAGATACCGTCGTAGTTTCGACCATAAACGATGCCAACTAGTGATCCAGCGGCCTTATTCCTTGACTTATTCCCATGATACATCCACATTATAGGGACAACGAGGAGTTTCTCCATCTGCAGAACGAAAAATTCCGCGTCGATAAAAAAGTCTCACGTTAATGTGGATGAATCTACGTTACCACTTGTTAATGGTCCATTTTAGATAAATCTATGGTTTTGTCTCTATGGTTATTTTGTTATTATTAGTGGTGGCGGAGATGCTGGTCGAGCCGATCAGCGTTTCTTTACTTTTGGTTTCGTGGCGAGTCATGAGAATAACGCCGCCGCATCGCCGTTTATGGTGGGAACTACGACGGTATGTGATCGTCTTCCAACCTCTGACTTTAATTCTTGATGAATGAAAACATGAGTCTGTCTTGCGCCGGTCAAAGAATTTCACGGTGCGGAGGCTCATAAATGTAGTGAGAAAACACTTCGCTTTTACAAAACTCCTCGTTGTCCCTTTAATATGAGACTCTTTTAGAACCAGAAGAAAACTCCTCGTGTACTATCTGGCTGTCCACATACTTTTGGCCGTCTCGTCCGCCCACCTGGTCTCCTCCTGCCCCCCCCTGCTGTGAGGTCTTTATCCGACTAAACTGCCCCACAGCCTCATCATCAGAAAATTAGCCGGATACAAGCAGGACGGTGGAGTCCCCCGGGACGCCGTCCAGCTCTCGTAGGTTTTTGGCTGCTGTTGATGTTGTAATCTGGTGAACTGGCCGCTCTGCAGATCTCACTTATAAGAGGGAGGGGGGGGGGAAACCAAACCGTCTGCTGCTGGCGAGCAACGGCTGCAGCTCGACCCAGAGATGAAGCTTATATAGCATCATCATCAACATTATCATCATCATCAGATGCAAAAACATCCTGTATGTCCAAGATCACCTGGCTCAGAGCCAACACTGACCACAGAGAAGGAAAATACATTTTAGGGAATAGATATTTCACCCTGATGTCCATTAATAACTTTAATTAGCAGCTGGTCTCTCAGTGTGTCAGCTGGGACCGACCAGCTCCAGCTCCAGCTCCAACCCCCCCACAAGATAAGAGCTGCAGCTAATGGAGGGATTTTAAATCCGTTGGAAGTTACAGTTGTTTTTCAAGGCAAATTCCCTCCAGTCGTTTCACCCAGAATCACCTGGAAAGATGAGTCATCATCACAGTCTCAGGCAGGAAACCCCTCGGTAACGACCCGGTCCAAAAGACTTCCCAATAGGTCTGATGTTGTGTTCAATGACAGCTGCTTCCCTGTTTGGATAAAACAGCTGAGCCAATCAGAGCGATGCAGCTGGAAATTAAGAAAAATAAAAAAAAGACGACAGAGAAACTGAAGCAAATGTATTAAAAGCTCCTTCAAAATAAAGGTAGATGTTTGTATTAATACTCCATACAGTATAAAGGTAGATGTTTGTATTAAAGCTCCATACAGTATAAAGGTAGATGTTTGTGTTAAAGCTCCATACAGTATAAAGGTAGATGTTTGTGTTAAAGCTCCATACAGTATAAAGGTAGATGTTTGTATTAAAGCTCCATACAGTATAAAGGTAGATGTTTGTGTTAAAGCTCCATACAGTATAAAGGTAGATGTTTGTGTTAAAGCTCCATACAGTATAAAGGTAGATGTTTGTGTTAAAGCTCCATACAGTATAAAGGTAGATGTTTGTGTTAAAGCTCCATACAGTATAAAGGTAGATGTTTGTATTAAAGCTCCATACAGTATAAAGGTAGATGTTTGTATTAAAGCTCCATACAGTATAAAGGTAGATGTTTGTGTTAAAGCTCCATACAGTATAAAGGTAGATGTTTGTGTTAAAGCTCCATACAGTATAAAGGTAGATGTCCATGTGTAGTGTGATTATAAAGCAGCTCTAGGTTCTATATTAATACTGTGAAAGTATCAAAGCCTCAGTCCACATAGAAATGCACACAGCCTGGATTCAGAAACAGAGCCTTAAAACCAGCCGTCAGGACTTCCTGTCACTTTGTGATGTCACAACTAAGCCCCGCCCCCTCACCACCTCCTGGTTTAGAGCCTCCTCTCTTTTGATTGGCAGTCACGAGAGGAAAAGCTGCTAATGAATGTATCAAATATCATCATCTTCTTCTATTTAATTCTCTCAAACAGTTATTTTTGGGCTAAAAGATCAAATTTAACCAAAGAGTGACACTTTTGCCACCTGAACTTGCTTTTATTTTATTCTTTTTTTTACTTTCCTCCAATAATATTTGATTCCTAGAAGTTCTTTTTCCATCATGTTTCCACTGACCTCGAACGCCTCGGCCTCGACTTTAAGCCGCGTCCTCGAAAACTTGGGAAAAAAAGTAAAAAAAAAAAAAAATCTTTAAGCTGGTTTGTCAGAAATCTGTCGAGCTGACTGACGTCTCATTTCAGCGAGAGGCGAGATGGTGAAATCAACTGTCTCCGTCCGTGACTAATCCGGACCGCTCTGTGATCTCAGGCCTCGTATAAATAAACACACATTTAAAAGTACAGTATTTACATCCGATGCATTATCATCGTGCTTCTATTTTTACCCGCGTGAGAGCGTTTTAATCCGGGGGCGTCGTGCGGTTTGCGTGACAGTGGAGCATTGAGCAAACACAAGGAATCTGACCGAGGAGCAGCAGCAGCAGCAGCAGCAGCAGCACGACTAATTACACACACACTGCTGTTACCACACAAACCCATCAGCCATGATTAGGAGCATCGTTACGTGACCGTCAGGACGGACCGAGGAGACGCTGCATGCACGCCGTCGTCCTGTGGGGTCGCCGTGGAGACGCTGAGGGGTGGTGAGGTGATTAGGGAGCAGCGCGTCCGTCCGTCCGACCGTCGTCCTCCTGCAGCCCCGTAACCTCGACTGAGCTCTACACACACACACACACACACACGGGCCGCGGGAGAAACAAAGCCGTGAGGAAGTTATATAACAAACACACACACACACGCATATATATATATATATATTTATATTTCTACACACACACGTAGAGAGTGGCAGTCCTCAGCTGTAACCTCCACTGCTGCTCAACCAAACCAGGAAAGCTGCAGCGAGAGAGCAAAGATGAGGCCGATCTTTAAGATTTTTAAGATTTTATTTTATTTTATTTTATTTAAACCAAATGACTAAAAAAACCTCCGGCTGCAGTTCCTCTCCTGACCACTGACCATGATAAAATGTCCTTTAACTTTACAGTAGAAATTAACATGTTTACAGCCTGGTACAGAAACAGACTTGGTCTATAGAAAACTTTAAATTAATCCAACCTCAGTTATTTAGAGGATTGTAACTGGTGTTTCAAGTCTAATGCATCTCAAAGGAGGTTAAATCGAACTGGTTATTATACAAATAACTAAGTCCAGTTGCTTTCGATTTAACCTCCTTTGAGATATGACCTGGACAAATGAGAATATGCACAGGCTTAAGTCTAATGCACAATTCACAATGCACAATTCCAGTTGCTTTGACTTGTTATTCAACTGTTAATGCACGAAATTATAATGTGGATTAAAAATAAGACAAGAATAGGAAAGGCATGTTTCCCCACTTGATTTGAAATGTGAAATTTCATCTGAAAATAGACTAAGTCGGTTGAGAAACATCACTTGTTGTTTATTTCGAAACGTGTTAAAATTTGAGAGCTGAGAGAAACGAGTACAAAGCTGCTGATTCCTCCTGAGGTCTGTTTTATTAACTGATCTCACCTGGTTTTATTAAAGTATAAAGTTATGTATCGTTGGGGGTGTGGCCTATTTGAGTGGCATTCAGAAGGTTTGATGAACTCTCATGTTTCGCATGTAGTGAAAAGGCTCGTGCACAGAAATGGTGTCTGGTGTGGATGAATGGTTGTTGGTTGTTGTGCTGCAGGTGTTGGTACCTCAGGATTTGAAGCTTTAACTCTGACAAAAGTAGTTTATCTTTGTAAGATGCATCTGAACTGAGTCGTTATTGTCTAGCAGCTCATGAAACGCTGGTTCTGTTTCAAAATCTGTCACTTTTTTCCAGTTTCGGTTTGATTCTTTAACCAAAAAACTTCATGAAACACTGAAACAACCTTTGTCTTTACCTCATTTAAACTCTGCAGAGCTTCTTCACTTCCTTCAGCCTGCAGACGAAACCCAAGGCTCAATACACAACCTAGTAACTCTGCTGATCGTCAATCAATCACCCTGAAAGTTCACTTGTGTTTGTGTTTGTGATAGAAAACAGAATATGACTGTATGTCTTGACTGTGAATCAGCCTGAGAGAAGCAGTGAAGACGTGTAGAACATCGTAGTTTTAACAGTGGAGCCGCTGTGACCTTTGACCTCTGACGGAGGAATTACTGCCTGACGGTAATTAGCATAAATTACATCGTTGGGATGGAGCTGGATGGAGCTAAAAAAGCTAAAATGTTAAGTGAAGCAGAGTTAATGCCCCCTCTCCCTCACCCCCTCCTCTCTAATCTGTGTGGGTGATGGGCAGGACTTAACCCTCCAGTTGCATAAGAAGCGATCGTGAGTCTGAATCCCAGGTGTCCACGTCTTCTCTTACCTGTTAGCGAAGCAGCAGCTGTGTCACACCACATCTGACCTGCTCAACATGGAGACCAACGTGAATGTTTTTAGAGGGAAACGACATCAGCTAAAGACTGTGGGAAGTGGGATTCATATAGAGACTCACTGGGACGGTTATTGATCTGTTGATTGGCAGCAAGACGGACCGATCGGTTTGTGTTTACACACTGTGAAGGACAGGGGAAGTGAAGATGATGTGTTGTATGTTTTTGTTTTAAATATAAAAGCTGAGAGCGGTGGGAATCAGAAAACACTGATATATAACTGGTAAATTCATGACTTTATTTATTCCCCAGGGGGCAATTAAAAAGCACAAAGGCAGCAGCATCGATATCGAGAAGGTGTACTGATACAAAATGTAGAAAAACTATATAAAATTATGCAGAAAATATAATAATAATACAAAGATGATGATCAGTATAACCTTGTACAGTGCAAAAGACGTGTATGTTTTACGGAAAAAGTGCAAATGGAAAATTTAAATCCTCCTCATCCTCCCTATAAACGACGTCATATTAGTTTATTATCAGGATTCACGATCCAGTTAAACAGTTTAAACCTTTAAAATCCGATGCTAATGATGTTTAACGTCCTGTTCTGTTAATTTATTACATTACACATTAATAATTATTATTCATGTTCAACTTACAGGACTGACTCAGAGATTAATGCTGTTATAAATATAATGCATTTAGATTCTGACCTTGGCTTTAGTGTTATTCATTAAATCCTTATCTTTATTCAGTAACAGAGAGGAAACATTTTTCTTCCAATGTGAGTTTTATTTGCATTTCCACTTAAAGACTGAGACGGTGTTAAATCAGATTGAATATATATAGAGATATAGATATATATAATGAGAGGTTGTGAGCCTGAGCTGAACTGTGCTTTGTTCTCTACAAATATAAATAGACGGTCGTTTCTGAACCGGCTGTAAAACACACACACAGACACGCAAAGACAGACACACACACAATAAACCGTGAGTGCAGTGAACGCCCCTCGCGCCCACACACTCCTCAACAAAAAAAAGAAAGAAAGGACCGATCAAAACGGCCTCGTGGAGTTCACTACGTCCTCAACGTAGGTTATTTTGGACCTGGGCTGCAGCGGGTGATTAACTAGAGCTGCGTGTGTGTGTTAGTGTGTGTGTGTGTGTTAGTGTGTGTGTGTGTGTAGAAGTAAATAGGAAATGATTTGCCTCATTGGCGTGTGATAATTAAGGGTTTTCAGCCGGAGCTGCTCAGCTGGCTCGAGGTCTGTGACATGGAAATGTAAGACTCATATGAGCTTATGTAACCTAATTGTTTAGCCTGGGAGAAGAAGAAGCGCTTATCTTTAAAAATGGAAAAAGCATTGTGAGGCCCCGAATTAATCGAATATAAACTCTGCTGAGAATGCTAATTAATCCCTCTGCATGTTCCCGCCCTGCACTGCTGCTGCACATGGTAACATCATCACCTCCACTTTAATACCACACACTGACTCATCCTGACAAACGTCCCAGTGATTAATGAACGCTTAACATGTGAAACGCAAATAAACAGATTCCTCATTGTGCTCCGAGGAGGAGGAGGAGGAGGAGGAGGAGGAGGAGGAGGAGGAGGAGGAAGAGGAGGATGTAGGTGCAGGAAATAGTCAAGAGAAGAGGAAGTAACAAAAATACAGTTTTTATTTTTTTATTTTTTAAAGGTTAATTTGTGCATTTTTTAATTTCAAGTCAACACAGGACAGGACGTTGAATTTTTATGCTCTCATCCCACAGAGCCACAGGGCACAGCTTCAGACTTTTATTTTGAAAATGTACTATAACAGAATATAATAAATATGTTATCCTATATAATACATTCTACATAGAAATCACATAAAATAAGATAAAATTGGAATATTATTATAAGATAAGATAAGATAATCCTTTATTTGTCCCATGATGGGGAAATGTACAGGGTTGCAGCAGCAGACAACAGCAAAAGAAATGTATAGGACAGATAATAAATAGCAGATGGCAATAGTAGTAAAAAGAAAGCAGTAATATTATTGAGATTTTGATTAAGACAAAATAATAAATAAGAAGAAACATAAATATATGATGTTGAGTGCTGAGAGCAGCTCTTGTTGTGGAGTCTGACAGCTGCAGAGGGGAAGAACTTGGCATTAATAACATCATTATTTATAATAATAATAACATTAGTGGTTGTAAAAGTGCATGTTTACATATAAAATATATGAATGTGCATGTATTATGGTATACAATATACTATATATATATAAAAGACAAATATGACATATATGATATCATATGTGGGTTTTACGTTCAGACTCTGTGGAGCGTCTGTGAGCTCAGAGAGAAAAATCAAATAAGCAGAAAACAAGCAAACAAAGAGGCATCAGAGGAGTGTGTTGCTGCTGCTGTTGTGTTGTTGTGTCGTTGTGTTGCTGTGTAGTTGTGTTGTTATCTAACCAGACTGACTGAATGCAGCGTTTCCACATGAGCGCTCGCTGCCATCGCTTCTGCATCATCTGCTTTAAGTGCAGCCCTGTAACCGTCGGCCACAGGCCACACAGCACCTCACCGCTGCAGAGTGAGGAGGAAGAGGACCATGGTGATGATGACACCTCGGGGTAGAGCTGCCTGCACGCCGCCGCCGCTCTCAGCCAATCACAGGCCACCGAGGCATCACCTTGTGCGTCCAGTGGCAGTATTTGTCTTTTTTTTTTGCTTGTTGTTATGTAACGTTATACAGAATATCACCATCATCCTCATCATCATCACGGTCTCACTCTTTCACTCTTCACTCGTCGTCGTCTCACTCTCGGCTCTTTGTGTCCAGTCTCCTCTCACTAATTTACTGGCTTTTAGCCGCTGGTGGAGGCCAACTAGTGCAACAGTGGTGATCCTAAAGTCTGAGGGGCCCCGGGCTCAGAGGGGCCACTGAGGGCCCCCCACCCCCACCCACCCTGTAGAGTTAGACTTCAGATAGAGACATAGAAACAGGTTGGAGCAACTTATGTAAATCTGAGATACTTTACATTCAAGGAGCTTTATTTTTTATTTTTTTAAGTACTTTTTCTTCTTCTTTTATTGCTTAAAGCAGAAGTAAGCGATCCGGTCGTTTTGGCTAATGCTGCGTTCCAGGCAGGCTTTTGAAACCGTAAGTTACAGCTTCAAGTCACGACTTACGACTTTGTAGCGTTCCAGGCAACCCACTCGTGTTTTTCCGACCTGTTTTACCTGTGAAAGTCACTATAACGGCCACTCGTAACTTCTGACCCGTGAACTCGTACCAGATCGAACTGGTACCACTTCACAGGTCAGAAAAACACGAGTTACGGGTTGCCTTGAACGCACCATAACGTCTTGTCAGCCGATGGAGTTAGCAGTCCCCGCCCTCGTCCCTACGTCACCACATTCAGGCGCATCCCTTGGCTGCACACACAGAGAGGACCGCCCCTTTATGCCGTTCTCTCTCCTCATTGGATAAAGGTTGTAGGATACAAGGAAAGTTTTCTCCTGGGCTCAGAGCAGAGCAGAGTGACTGACAGACCCGTGTTTCAGACCAAACACTCTATAGAAGTGATTGCTGTCGGAAGATACAACTATTTAAGACTTATATTAACACAAATATTCTGCTTACTTCTGCTTTAATTCTCACTTTGCTGGATTTCTTTTTTTTTTTTAAGGTACAGAAATGGCCGTTTGTCCTGTTTGTCGCGCCGAGTTTTCACAAGTTGCCGCACGAGTTTACCCGAGTGAGGATGACGGATCCAATATCAGTGGCTGATGAATCGTGAGCAGCGTGACTTAAAATCCGTGCGCCTGCATTATCCAATGCGGAAAAAAAAAAAAAAACACAATTTCATCCCGAATTTACTCAAAAATAGAATTTTGCACAAAGTTTGAGCTGCATCGTCTGATAGATGAGTTATTACACTAATGTTAAGACCCACAGTGGGCTCTAATTCAATTTTCTTTTCTGTACAGCTTTAATAAACCAAACGTTCAATCTGATTGAGTAACTGAGAATTTTTGGGGTAATTTGTTGTATAACAATATTTAAAATAATAACTTAACCTGGTTGGTCAAAAAGCTGTACATATCCCTGAATTGTGAACTAATTGATACTTGACGTAGATTTTTTTATTTTATTTTTTTTTACTGATTTTCACTTCAGGACTTTTACATGAAACACAGCGACTTTGTTTACAGTCAGAGGTCAAGGTTCAGCTGCACAAAACAGTGTTCCCCTTAACTCTTCCTTTAAAGGGACAACGAGGAGTTTCTATTTGGTTATAAAAAAGTCTCACGTTAATGTGGATGAATCTACTGTACGTTACCCACACTTGTTAATGGCTCCATTTTCGATAAATATATCGTTTTGTCTCTATCGTTATTTTGTTATTTTAATTAGTGGTGGAAATGCTGGGCGAGCCGACCAGCGTTTCCTTGCTTTCAGTTTCACAGACGCTGCCCGGCGAGTCATGAGAATAACGCCGCCGACTCGCCGTTTATGGTCGGAACTATGATACTATCTGATCGTCTTCCAACCTCTGACTTTCATTCTTGATGAATGAAAACATTCTTGGCAAATGCTTTTGCTTTTGTCCGTCCTGCTCTGGTCCAAGAATTTCACCATGCGCGCGGAGGCTCATGGTAAATGTAGTGTGAAAACACTTCGCTCATTGTCCCTTTAAGATAATAATTTTGTGAATTGTGAACTTCTTGATACTTGACGTAGATTTTTCTTTTTACTGATTTTCACTTCAGGACTTTTACATGAAACACAATGACTTTGTTTACAGTCAGAGGTCAAGTTTCAGCTGCACAAAACAGTGTTCTCTCTGTTCTTCCTTTAAATGTTCACTTCAATATTGAATGTTTTGTCCTTGTCTTAGTCTTATACTTAATCCAGAATCACTTAAAGTCAGTTGAACGGTTGCAGAAAAGACCTTAAAGACTTGATCTTAACTTATCTTATCTTAAGAAAATCAATGACCATGTTGTTCCCCCGAATGCCTCATCTTCTTCCTGAACTAAATGCATCAATCAAATGTTTAAAAAAAATTGACAAGTCTGCTGCTTTGTGCAAATTAACGTCCATTATACACGTGAACCAAAAGCAGAAACTATTGTCCAGACGCCCTCAAAGGCCACACTGTCTTTGGCTCAAATAATAAAAACCACTGCGTCACTGTTTCTGATCCGGTCACATGCAGATTTGTTGTTGCTGGAAGTGAACGTGACGCCGCTGCAGCAAAATCTGAACATAAAGGTCAGTGTCAGAGAGAGAGAGGACGGACCAGAGGACGGACTACTGGACCCTCAGACCAAACACAGACAGAGAGACGAGAGATGAGAAAACAATAAGAAGTAAAAACCAGATCAGATGTTGGACTGAGTTTCCAACTACAACAAACAGCGTTGGCGTGTCTCCATGTTTATTAAGGTGGAGAGAATTTATTTTGGCAGCGACGCCGGTGATGAGCTGTTAAACACTCTGACTCCAAACAGTTTATTCTAAAAAAAAAAAACACATATTTATTAAATCTGTGAATCAGATTAATACTAAGTGAATAAATACATTCATAATCAGCAAAATAAAAAAAGGAAACATAAAAGCCTCAGTTTATAGAATAGGATTTAGTGTCATAGATTAAACCACCTGAAAACACATAAAACAACTGCAAGGTGAGAATTGTTCATTAAAGAGGAACTAAACCCCCAAACCACTTCTTTTTGCTGAAAACAAATATATTTGGGTACAAGGTAGTGTTGTCAGTTGATTCTGGTCCAACTTTTGACATTTTAGTCAAAATATTTCAATTTGGTGTATTTTGTAGTAAAAATGCAGAGTGACTGCCCTCTATGGGTTGAAACACGGCTATTACAATCGAATTTTTCTATTGGCTGAGATGGAGGCAGATGACGTTTTGGAGGCAGCTTTCGTCATCGGCCACCAGCTCCCCGACCAATCAGCACCGGCTGCTGCCTGCGGCTAACGGTTGCTAGGCACTCTAGCTGCTCTGCTGCGGCTAACGGCTGCTAACGGCTGCTAACAGCTGCCTGAACGGGAGTCGTTAGTGCCGCTGGCGCTAACGAGCCGTTAACGAGCTAACGAGCCGGCGGATCAGCTGTAGATGCACTGTGTCAGGGCTCCTAGTAGTGTCCACGCTACTAGTGCTGTTAGAGTCGCTCGTTAGTAGCTCGTTAGCGCTAGCAGAAGTGTCGATGTGTGTTTATTACTTTTTTTTCTCTTTTGTGTGATTTCGCGGGTGTGAGTGGGGCGCAGGGGAGGGGGAGGGGGGATCGGAGAGTGCTCCTGAGTCCCGCCCATAATCAAGGCATTTTTTGAATTTCAAGCTTAGAGCACGTCATCCAAAACTGAGGGGTTTAGTTCCCCTTTAATATTAACTAATCTGTTTAAATGATTCACACACCACTGCTTTTACTTTTTTGACAGAACTTTTGTCACAATGATACTTAAACTTGTGTAAAAAGGAAAAACTATGTGAATATATACATATTCTACCACAGTAATGGTGAAGTCACACATCAAGGTAAAAAAAAAAAAACATCCGTCAGGACTTCCTGTGACTTTGTGATGTCACAACAGAGCAGTCGCCCAAAGCCCCGCCCACCAACAACTTTGCAGGATTTGGTTTCTCTGAGTGTTTTATTCTGAAATCTGCTCTGTTTTTATTTTAGAAAACAGTCAGCCAATCAGAAGAGAGGCTCAGAGCCTCCTCCTCCTCTCTTCTGATTGGCTGACACCGACCTGTTGTTAAGAGATTGAGGAAGAGGAGAGTGGAGATGGAAAACTAGCTGCTCTTTTCTATTCTATTCTTTTCTTTTCTTTTCTTTTCTTTTCTTTTCTTTTCTTTTCTTTTCTTTTCTATTCTTTTCTTTTCTTTTCTTTTCCTTTCTATCATTTTCTATTCTTTTCTTTTCTATTCTATTCTATTATTTTCTTTTCCTTTCTATCATTTTCTATTCTATTCTATTCTATTCTTTTCTTTTCTTTTCTTTTCCTTTCTATCATTTTCTATTCTTTTCTTTTTTCTTTGCTTTTCTTTTCTTTTCTATTCTATTCTATTCTATTATTTTCTTTGCCTTGCTTCTATTCTATCAGACCAACACACAGTATTTGAACACTCCTCTACCTGTTTATCTGTGTTTACCTGTGTGTCCATCAGCAGGAAGTTGTGTGAACACGATTGTTGACTTGTAGCACTTGGAGTTTCATTAGTTTTTGTTCCGTCACCTTCAGACTGTGTGAACGCAGCAGCAGCAGCAGCAGCAGCAGCAGCATTAACAGCAGCATTAACAGCAGCAGCAGCAGCAGTAGCAGCAGCAGCAGCAGCAGCAGCATTAACAGCAGCAGCATTAACAGCAGCAGCAGCAGCAGCAGCAGCAGCAGCAGCAGGTCACCCAGGCAGCTGGATGATGTGAGGCCGCAGCTTTTCACAGCGATGACAGAGACATGAGGTTTGTCCTCGGGGCGACGGAGCGACGCCCCCTGTGAGGCTCTGCTGTCCACACTGATCTGCGGTTTGGGGAGGACTGGACGACGAGCGGTGTTCGCTCGGGCCGGGCTGCGTAATGAATTCACTTTGACCAAAGGTCAAACCGAGGCGGATCTTTTCCAGCTCGCGGTCCGTCCTCATCACTGTCAAACGTCTCCGATCGGACACGAGCGGCCACGTCTTCCTCGTCTTCCTCGTCTTGTGTAACATCACAGACGTTGAGTTCGTGTATTGAACTGTATCTGCTGCTGCTGCGTTGTCTTCATGTTCAACAATCATGCTTGCTGCATTTTATAGGTAAAATACTATTTTTAGGACAATATTTATATCCTAACTTCATATAAACCGTAATATACTGAAATCAAATGATGGATGTCTGACCTGAAAACAATGAAAATCCATTTATGTGCTTAAATATTCATACAAAAAAGAGAAAATATACCTTTGGAAAGTCAGAATCAGTTAGAGTTTAACTTTCAACATTAAAGCAGATATCAGCTTCACGGCCGTTTCGGCTAATGCTGCGTTCAAGGCAGGCTTTTGAAACCGTAAGTTACAGCTTCAAGTCACAACTACGACTTGGTAGCGTTCCAGGTAACCCGTAGCTCGTGTTTTTACCATCCTGTTGTCTGTGAAAGTTCCCTATAACGGCCACTCGTAACTTCCGACCCGTGAACTCGTACCAGATCGAACTGGTATGACTTCACAGGAAGGAAAAACACAAAGTACGAGTTTCTTTGAACGCACCATGAGTTAGCAGCCCCCGCCCTTGTCAGGCATCAATTGGTCCTCGTGCTACGTCACCACATTCACGCGCATCCCTTGGCTGCACACACAGCCCTTCATGCCGTTCTCTCTCCTCATTGGATAACACTTGTATCCCACAAGGAAAATTTTCTCCTCGGGTTACAGCAGAGCAGAGTGACGGAGAGACTCGTGTTTAGGCTGAAATACTTCATGTAAGTGATTGCTGACGGAAAATAGGACTATTTAGGACTTATATTAACAAAAACATTCCACTGATATCTGCTTTAAACTCTGAACAATACATATCACCTATAAATAGTTTATTTTAAAAACTCCACATAGATTAAGATATAAAACCGTAAATGTAAAATAAATGACAAAACTGAAAAACTGAAAAACCACAAACTAGGATTATTTTATCAATTCACTTTCACTCTGAAAAATATATAATAGTAGAGAGATGTTAAAATCTAAAAACAGCTCTGTCTACAAACCCTTTCAAAATAAAAGCCCCCAGTGTACAGTCCATGCAGAAAGACTCCTGTCAGTTAATCTAATCTCATAACTAACTGTCTCAGTCACTTTTTCCAATGATCATATATCAGTCAAGTGAAAAACCAGAATCTCACAAAACATTTATTACATTTACAGATACAGTAGCCTATATTTGCATTTTCTTTTCTTTTTTCCTACAACAGAATCAGTGCATCGTTGTTAACTTTAAGATTTGCATGATCGTGATAAATAAGATGTGATGTCGTAACGGCAAAACACTTACAACACATAATCAAATGAATAACATAGAATATTTAATATAGCCTATTGATTATCTAGTAAAGTGGGAGGAGCTTAAAACAGAAGTTAGTTGTGGATCTATAGTTGAACATGTTGATGTAAAGACGGAGGACAGTAACATGTAACAGTAACTGAATTTGGGATCTATTTATAGGAAGTTAAAGAGGGAAAATCCTGTTATCATTGTCTCATTATTCACAGACGAGGTGGCACAACTGCGTCATGTAACTCTGTGTGTGTGTGTGTGTGTCATTGTGTGTCAGTGTGTGTGTGTGCGCGTGTTGTATTTTCTCATGTTTTCAGCTGACAAGCTACAGTAGCACGTTCGACTCCATGTGCCACATCAGTCATGCATGAACACACAGATTTAATTACTCAGTAATAATATTCACCATGTCTAACCCCAGATATAAATAGACAAAATGTGTGTGTGTGTGTGTGTGTGTGTGTGTGTGTGTGTGTGTGTGTGTGTGTGTGTGTGTGTGTTGTTTGTAGTAATCAGAGCGGAGTCTGCTGCTGCTGTTGGTGTCACAGCACACACACAGCACACACACACACACACACACACACACACACACACACACACACACACACACACACACACACACACACACCAACAGCAGCAGCAGCAGACTGCACAGGAGGCCGAGGTCACATGCTCCCAGCGGCCAATCACGGCGCGGCGTTCGCTCGATCGAGTCTCATCATCATCGTCGGTCGTCCACCGTTAACGACGCGGCGTCCAATAACAATAACGCCCGAGGCCGCGGACGCTAGTGGTCACAGATGTGTGTCAGCGCTGACGGAGACGTGACGACAGGCGGGAGAGAGGGAGGGAGGGAGGTGGTGTCGAATTATGTATCAGTTCCACCTTAATAAAGGCGGTAACGATCAGTTTGGATGAAGTGTTGGTGCATTGAGCCGCTGAAAATAGGAGATTGAGGCGTCTTCTCTCTGTAACTCTGTGGAGAAAGTTGTTGGAGGGTCTTTTATTTTGAAGGGCTGATCCATGAGAAGATCTAAAAAAAAAAAAAAACATCTCTCTCTCTGGCGCTCTAGTAACAACAGGTCGGTGTCAGCCAATCAGAAGAGAGGAGGAGAAGGATCTGAGACTCTCTTCTGATTGGCTGACTGTTTTCTAAAGTGATCCAATAACAAAATTAGAGATGAGATTTCAGAATAAAACACTCAGAGAAACCAAATTCTGTAGAGTTGTTGTTGGATGGATGGTGGGTCCAGGTGGTGAAGGGGCGGGGCTTAGTTGTGACATCACGAAGTGACAGGAAGTCCTGACGGCTGGTTTTAAGGCTCAGTTTCTGAATACAGGCTGTGTGCATTTCTCTGTGGACTGAGGCTTTGATACTTTCACAGTATTAATATAGAACCTAGAGCTGCTTTATAATCACACTACACATGGACATCTACCTTTATACTGTATGGAGCTTTAATACAAACATCTACCTTTATACTGTATGGAGCTTTAATACAAACATCTACCTTTATACTGTATGGAGCTTTAATACAAACATCTACCTTTATACTGTATGGAGCTTTAACACAAACATCTACCTTTATACTGTATGGAGCTTTAACACAAACATCTACCTTTATACTGTATGGAGCTTTAACACAAACATCTACCTTTATACTGTATGGAGCTTTAATACAAACATCTACCTTTATACTGTATGGAGCTTTAACACAAACATCTACCTTTATACTGTATGGAGCTTTAACACAAACATCTACCTTTATACTGTATGGAGCTTTAACACAAACATCTACCTTTATACTGTATGGAGCTTTAACACAAACATCTACCTTTATACTGTATGGAGCTTTAACACAAACATCTACCTTTATACTGTATGGAGCTTTAATATTCTGGTCATCTGGCTTTTATTTTTGACATAATTGTTGAATAGAGCTTCATTTTTCTGGCTCAGTGTTAATGACTCTATATGAAGTGTTTGTCCTGCTGCTCTCTCTGGGCTCAGTTTGGTCACTTCAGTGATGTAACTCTGCAGAATCTTTTGGTTCGTTGGTGAAATCAGCTGCCGTCGTCTCCTCTGAGACTCTGGTTGAAAAACAGCTCTGTGGAAAAAAAAATGGAAAAAAAAGTGTGTCTCCATCACACTTCTTCTTCCCTCTCAGCGAGGACGCGGGTGTGAAGTCGTGGGCTGTGTCGAGTCGACCAAGAATGTTCTTTCATTCATCTCAGTCAGACGGTTTAAAAAAAAAACAGTGAAGGAGAAGAAGGAGAAGTAGAGGAGCGTCAGGTTTCTTCTCTTAGATCATGAGGACAAGTTATAAACCAGAACACATTCATAACATCCATTATGTCCTCATAGATCGACGATGAGTTCATGAAAATCAAAATATATTAGCGCGAGTGTCACTTTGAGAACTGTATGAGAAAATAAATGTGCCCTAATCATGTCCCACAATCACAATCCTTCAAAATAAAAGTCACCACTCTCTCTACAGAGGATTTTACAGCAGTGTGAAATGTTCTGTTCATAATTCAGTGCAACAGCAACATATTTTGTATGAATGTTTTTTTATGGATGTTGTGAATTATTAACAGGATTTTAAATTGCTGTTAAACGATGTTCAGTTTCAGTGGAGACTTTTATTTTGGAGGATCCTGTCGATGCTTTGGATTTGACCTTTATGTTTCATACAGTTCTTTAAGTGTTGATAGTATTTTATTTTATCTTTTACTTTTCATGAATCAAGAGTTAAGAGTCATTCACTTTCAAGAGATTATTCCATATTCAACATTCAATATTTAGCTGCTGTTTTATTTTGTACCTAAATGTATTTAGTTTTTTTAGTTAATGATAAGCTGGTGTTGCTAGCTTCTCTTGTTGTGTTTGTTTTGGACTTTTCCTCAGAGTTTTGACCCAAACTGATCGATGATCGGTTCTGTTGATCGATCGCTTTGATCCAGACTTAATTATTACTAATTATCCTGACAGTGATTGGATTGGTGTTCAGGCTATGCTGTTGTGCTAACGCCGTAGTTGCATCAGATTAGCATCCTTACAGTAAATCAGTTTCTGTTTCTTCAGGTTGTGATCAGTAGAAAAATACAAGTTCATATGAAGTTTTGTTTAGTTTGAACAGTTTGTCGTCAAGTTTGAAAAGTTTTTGGAAGTATGTTTAATCTGCTAATTAGAAGAGAAGCTCATTAAGGCGTAGTGGGCGGGGCTTAAGATGCTGCTTATGATGCTTATGAGGATCTCGTCCCACCACAGATTATTATAATTAATGCGACAGCGTCCTGAGAGTGAACTGAGTCAGTCACGTCTTCTGTTTCGTCAGTTCAGGTTAAAATCCGACACCTCAGAGTCACCGACACCGTTTGTTTGATTAACAAACTGAAGTTGAACTGATGTGAACCTGCTGCTCTGGAGCGCTGCCAACGTCTCATGAATAATTAATGAGCTGCTGCTGCTGCTGTGAGTTTATCAGTCAGTCGACATGAGTCAGTCGATCAATAGTTTCTCTGACGGAGGAGAAAATAAATTCCTGTTTTTGATTATCTAAAGAGAAAATCCTGTAAAACATAAACAATGGGTTTTTAGACTCATAAGTAATGTTTAAATGATCATTTATGTAATGGCATAATAATGAGCCTAATCTATTTCATCCATCTTTAAAGGGATAGTTCAACATTTAGGCAAATTGGCCCATTGCCATAATCCCAGCTGTAGGTTTGTTACCTTTAATTGTCGGTGCAAGCTGTTTTTAGAACGGCGGAGCAGAGCCGTGAGCTGCTCAGAGCTACACTACAGAGGCTCATTATGGGATTTCTTGGTTTCCCTCATCAAACTCATCAAATACACAATCCAACAACTCCACAACGCTCTGGTGGACAAGTTGTGACCTGCACATTCACCACGCTATGAGATAATAACACAACGTTACCACACAGAGTTGTTTTAGAGGGAAATTCATCTCAAACCAAGAAATCCCATGAGCCTCCGTAGCGTAGCTCTGAGCAGCTCGCCGTTCTAAAAATAGCTTGCACCGACAATTACGTAAAGCACCTACTGCTAAGACTGTAGGGGTTATGGCAATGGGCCAATTTGCCAAAATGTTGAACTATCCCTTTAACCGATCCTCATAATGTTAACTATAAATAATCAAAGTTTTAAGAAGTTATTTTATACTTTTTAATGTTTAAAGCTCCATTGATCATGTTCAGGCTCATTTATCTCTATAATTACATTGGATTTTAATCAGATGCAAAAACACAACTCTATATATTTGTAAAACAACTCGTCCTTTATGATTTGCAAAAAAGAAAAAAAAAAGTTTTTACTCACAGACTAAAAAAAAACAAACCCTAATGATTTAAATCCCCAGGAGATATTAAGTGAAGGAGATGGGATTTACAGTTTACCCTCCTTTTTTTTTTGTGTGGCAACGACGTCAGTGATGAGGCTCAATAAAAAAAAAAGAATATGTGTGTAGCCCCATTAAGGCAGGATTAACGTTACAGAGGGAGGTGGGAGTGTAATCTTCACCGAGCTCCTGAGTCATTTAACTCGACGTTTTTTGGGATGTTGTTTAAAACCCCCGTGTGTGATCTGTGTCAGACGTGAAGCAGGACGACGACACGACACGACACGACACGACACGACACGACACGACACACATATCAAACCTGTCGGTGACAGAAAGAAAGAAAGAAGCTGCAGCTGAGTTCATTCAGAAAAAAAACAGAACAAATATGAGTTTTTATTTATTTATAAGTTTCCTGCAGCGTCACAGAGCGAATCAGTGACTTGTGTGTTTATTATTGTTCAGTCAGCTTCAAAATTTAACGGTGATGTCGTCAATTTATCAACCTGTAGCCGCTTGTAACCATGGCAACGTGAGCATCCTCTCCTCTCATCCACGTTCTCCTTTAAATCCAAACCACACTCATCTTTTTGTTTTGTTTTTTTCCCTTTCCAACATCTAAACCAATGTGTCATTATTGTTATATTATTATTATTATTTTTTGACTGCGTGTTTATCACCGTCCTCCTCCTCCTCCTCCTCCTCCTCCTCCTCCTCCTCCTCCTCCTCCTCCTCCTCTTTGCTCTTCAAGGACTTGTTGAATAAAAACACAGGAACATTCAGCTCTTTGTGCAAAAAAACACAAAAGATAGATAGATAGATAGATAGATAGATAGATAGATAGATAGATAGATAGATAGATAGATAGATAGATAGATAGATAGATAGATAGATAGATAGATAGATAGAACAATAGATAGATAGATAGATAGATAGATAGATAGATAGATAGATAGATAGATAGATAGATAGATAGATAGATAGATAGATAGATAGATAGATAGATAGATAGATAGATAGATACACATACACATACACATACCCTCACACACACACATTTTAAAATAAAACAATTGTAAAAAAAAATCGCTCTCAGTAATAAATAAACTAAGATAAAAAAAAATTTAAAAACACAAATAAATAAAAGTCAGATCCACTTTACAAAAAAAAAAAAAAAAAAAAAAAATGAGAACACGACTCTGGGACAGGATTTAACAGAAAACACTGTGGGTGTAAGTATTACTGTGGAGGGGGGGGTGGGCGATGACAGGATTAAAAGCAGCGACCAGAGCAGGTGAAGTTAAACTCTGCAGGTGGAAACTGATCTCAGCTCTGCATGTGTTGTTTCATGTGTGTGTTAGTGTGTGTGTGTGTGTTAGTGTGTGTGTGTGTGTGTCGACACATATGTGGTGCGGTGGTTCAGTGTGTGACAGCTGCAGGGCCTCGTCTCCGCAGCCTGTCACTGTCACAGATTTCCCATAATTCCCGGCCGGCGTCGATGCTGGAAACAGCCTCAGATTACGTAGGTTGGGTGTGAAAACAGATTTGGATCCAGTCAGTTCAGTTCATGATCCAGACTTCAGATCTGTGTCGTGTGTCGTGTTGTGTGTTGTGTGTTTGTTCTCTTTTTCTTTTTCTTTTTTTCAAACTGCCGTGGGAATAATAAACCCTCTATGTGGTTGTTTAGGGCCACAGCCGTTAGGTGGGGGGCCACATGATCAGAAAGGTACCGGGGTTCATCAAGTCATTTAAACATCCTGAGGTCTGCACGTGCAGCTATGAGCTTTATATGTAATGTGAAGTCAATATTCAGCTTCTTTTATCTCACATTTGAGACATTTGGTGAAAATAGAACGGCAGAATGACAACATTTATGCTCAAAAAGCAATCTTACAAAATGTCATTTTAGACTTGTTTTCTACACTTCTCTATTACTGTATTCATATCCTATTTCAAGCACCAAAACAGTTCATTCTCATGACTGAAGGAGTGTTTTCACAAGGGATTTGAAATGTTTCAAAAAGCAGACCTCAAATTTCCAGCATTTTGCCTAAATTATTTCTTTCTACAGTGTTCTAGGACAAACTGGCCTCAGTGTGCTTACAGCGGAGGTTCTAATATTTAGCAAGTATCTTAAAAATATAAATTTAAGAAAATATGTAAAAGTGGAGAAAATGGCCTCAAACCTCAGAGGGATAAACACGTCTGTATTCAGTTTTAACCAGTGATTTGGTGTTTGCGCTTAGAGTGCAGGGCCACAAACAAAAATCTTGTTTAGGGGGCCACCAAAATCCTAGGGCCGGCCCTGCGTGGGATCTGTGTGTGTGTGTGTTCACAAAAAAAAACACCCACACACAACAGCCCTTTGGCTCAGGCTAAGTCGAGCTGCAGGCTGCACGCGGGGCTGACCGCCGCCGCCGCTCGGCCTGCTGGGATTTGCAGTGTGTGTGTTATTAAGAACATAAAGCTGAGCGTGCTGTGTGATCCTCGCTGCCAGAGGTCACCGAGGGTCGCTGATGAAAACACACATCCACACCTCGAACACCACCACCAACATCCTACACAAACATGGAGGCGCTTTCTTTTTTTCTTTTTTCTTTTTTCTTTTTTCTGTTTTCTTTATTTATTTTTTTTAACCCTCCTGTCGTCCTTCTGGGTCAAATTGACCCAATCTGTTCCCTTCCTCCATCCTTCCTTCTTTCCTCCCTTCTTTCCACAATCCTTTTTCCCTTCCTTCCTCCCTTCTTTCCTTTCGTCCGTCCTTCTGCTTCCTTCCTTGACCTAATCTTTTCCTTCCCTTCATTTTTCCCTTCCTTGCATCCTTCCTTCCTTCCTTCCTTCGTTCCCTTTGTCCTTACTTCTTCTTCCTTCCTCTTTTGATCCAATTGACCCGATCTGTTCCCTCCCTCTATCTTGCTTTCCTTCCTTTCTCCATTCCTTCTTTCCACAATCCTTTTTCCCTTCCTTCCTTCCTTCTTTCCCTTCGTCCTTCCTTCCTTCAATCTGTTCCCTCCCCATCTATCTTTCCTTTCTTTTTTCCCTTCCCTCCTATCTTTCCCTTTGTCCTTCCTTCCTTCCTTCTTTCCCTTCGTCCTTCCTTCCTTGACCCAGGAGGGCAACAGAAGGGTTAAATCAATGCTGTTATTTGTGTCAAAGCTGCAGACATAGAGTGAGAATAATCAATATTTATAACATTCACAATATTGAATATTTATATTTGGACTCTCTGGGACACATTAATGACGTTATGTGGAGAATTATGTAACACAAAAACACACTTTATTGTCACTTTTAGGACGCCATACTTGTCTGACACACCCCAGTGTGTTTGTTTCTAGCATGAAAATGTAATAAAATTCAAGAAAAGTGTTAAATACAATCATGAATAAGAGATAATATCAAAGATAATCAGTGCGCAGGATATAATCATAAATAAAAGAGTGAATTCAAGCTGCTAACTGAGCCAATTATCATCTGCCATGCCATCAATTTATTCCATTGTTTATTTAATTTCGAGAAATATAAAGATAATGAATAAAAAAATAATGAAATAAGTGAATGAGTGGATGAATAGATGAATAATATTAGTAAATGATATAAATTTAGTAGCATTCAGTACTGACTAACCTATAATGGACCATCATTTATACTTTAGGGCCATATAGAAATGTTATGAAATTGATGAAAGATTTAATATATATCAATTATATTTCCTTTAATGTACATTGGCTACATGTTTTTTGTTTCATTGTGTCCCTACTGGGCCACCGTACTCTCCAGTCAGACTTCATCTCTCTCTGTTAACAACCATCAGCAGCCACTTATGATGATGTGACAATGTTTTTTTTTCTAAAAAGGTGAAAGTCAAGGTCACTCCTCAGTATGGGAAACAGTTACCGTAGCAACCAGGGATAAAAATCCAAATTAGTGTTGGTCCCATAAAAAAAGAAGAAAAAAAAGCGAGAACATGAAATAAAAGCTCTCCCACTTTGTGAGCTGACAGCAGAAAAAAAAAATAAAACCACACAACACCACCAAACCCAACAGCCTGCAGGTTAGCGTGATGTTTCACAACCACAGCAGTGAATCATCAGATCTAACGCACACACACTTTGTTCTCTGTGCATATTTTACCACCGTGCAACAGCAGATATGGAGGACGCGTCTCCATCTGAACCAACACACACACACACACACACACACACACACACACACACACACACACACACACACACACACACACAGCTCTTTGCATTTAATCTGCTTTGCATTGACGAATAAATTCATGCTGGAAAAGAAAAAAGAAAAGAGAAACTAAAGAGGAAGCAGTCCGGAGGGGAATCACAGCCCAAATGTCACTGTTTCTATCTGAATGTGAAATCACATCTGCAGACGTCAGAGGTCACAGCCGAGGTGAGACCAGACCAGACACACACAGACTAGACAGACCATAATGACCAGTCTGTAGCCTTGTCGTCACGGTGATAAACGCCCGTGTGATCACAGGATGAGCAAAACAGAACCAGAACCAAGAAAGAAGTGGAGCTCTGCAGAAACGCTGCAGCTCCACCTGCTGGTTGTTACCGAGACCGACCGGCAGGAAGAAAGAAGAGAAAGTAGCTACAGTCACATCCTGAGGTCAAAGGTTCACTAAAACTACAAAATATATATTTAGTAAACTGAAATGAAAATAAAAACTAAAGTAAAGTAAAGTGTAGTCAGATAACAGCAGCTTAGTTGTAGTTTTCTTGTCGATGTCTAAAGCTGCAGGAAGAAAACGCCACAGCTCAGTATGGGACGACTTGGAGTACGACCCACAGCTAGATAAGAGAGAATGGAACCTGATGGGAACATTATGGGATGGATGCAACTAAAAAGGAACAAGTTCATCTTCAGAGGTCTGACAGAGACTTTCTCCTAAAACCTGAACAACTACAACTAAGACTTGACTGAATAAAAACTAACTAACTAAAACTGATTCATCACTTGTAGAACTCACTAAAACTAAACTGTTTTAGTGAAAACTCCGACATTTAAGTAAAAACACATCAATGTAAAGTAAAAGTTTAAAGGGATAGTTCACCCAAAATTGAAATTTCACTCATTGGACTCACCCTCATGTGGACTAAGGGCTGGGAGAAGTTTCAGAGTCCTCCGTGGCTTCTCTGAGTTACAGCGGGGCTCTGTGCAGCACTGCATGTCCATATGACGGTTGCGAACAGAGCTCACTTTTCTTCGTCCAAAAAGACACACCAAAAAACATCCAAATACCTCCATGCTGCTCGTCTGTAATGTACCTCTTGTACTGAAGCCCCGACATGAGAAATTGTTCCGAAAAAAATTTAATAAGTCTATATTTGAAGCTTGTTTGTAGCGGAAGCTCCCAGTGTCTCAGTTCACTGTTCTTCCTGTGTCAGTGCAAATCTCGCGTGATTTGCACTGACACAGGAACTATTTCTCATGTTGGCGCAATCGTCATATGGACATGCAGTGCTGCGCCGAGCCCCGCTGTAACTCAGAGAAGCCACGGAGGACTCTGAAACTTCTCCCAGCCCTTAGTCCACATGAGGGCGAGTAGTAGATAATGAGTGCAATTTGAATTTTGGTTGAACTATCCCTTTAAATATTCAGTTCGTGTTGAAGAAGCCGAGGACAGCTAGAAATCACAGCTGCACTGATGTTTAGGATTTAAAGCGATCAGCAGACAGAGTGGACGGCTCAGGGCAACAAAAGCTTTTTACATCATTTGATTAATCGCTAATGTGTCGGACATTTGCACCACTTTACTACATCATCAGCTGCTGTAATGGAGCCGCCGACCGAGGCTCCCAGCTTCATTAATCATCTCATTTATTATAAAACTCAAACCAAAACGAGTCACTGAAGCTGCAAACAGCAGTCGATGGTTTTTACACATCTGGAATTTGACTCCAAATTTGACAAATATCTATAGATACGAATATAAAATGATGATGAATGAATGTTCATTATAAATAATAATACAAATATTCACTATAATGTAAAGTCAGCATATTCTGACACATAAACCTTCATAGAAATGGAAGTCTATGTTTATAATGTGATAAAAATAAACTGAGATCTAATAATATTTAATATTTACAGTTGTGTCATATGTATTATAACTGATCCAGATGTTCAATAACCTGTCGATTGATCCGAGGCCGGAGACTCGTCGTCGTGTCCTTGATGAACTTTGAGGGGTTTTTTTTAAAGGGGGGGTGGATCAGTGTCTCGTCCGTCTGTCAGAGTGATTACAGACGGACGGAGGATAATCAATGATTAAGCCATTCAGAAAAAAAAAGAGAAAAAAATGCAGCAGCAGAAGAGAAGGTCACAGGAAGGTGAAAGGGTTTATTGATGTTATGAATGAAAAAAAAAAACAGAGACACAGGTTTTAGATTTATGATCTTTGCTTCGATTGATTTTATTATTTTATTATTTACATTAAAGGGACAACGAGGAGTTTTGTTAAAGCGAAGTGTTTCCACACTACATTTATGAGCCTCCGCACCGTGAAATTCTCAGACTCATGTTTTCATTCATCAAGAATTAAAGTCAGAGGTTGGAAGACGATCACATACCGTCGTAGTTCCCACCATAAACGGAGATTCGGCGGCGTTATTCTCATGACTCGCCACAAAACCGAAAGTAAAGAAACGCTGGTCGGCTCGCCCAGCATTTCCACCACCACTAATAATAACAAAATAACCATAGAGACAAAACGATATATTTATAGAAAATGGACCATTAACAAGTGGTAACGTAGATTCATCCACATTAATATCAGACTTTTTTATTGTCGCGGAAATTTTTCGTTCTGCCGCCGGAGAAACTCGTCGTTGTCCCTTTAAATATTCTGAAAACAGATGTTTTTAATCCACTTGAACACAAGAAAGTCATCATTCATCATCGTTTCATCAGTTATTTCAGTGTGAAATGAAAAACTACAGACTGGGTTTGCACCATTGGCTGAAACGCTACCTTTGTCTGCTCAGAGACGGTTTGTGATTGGTCGATGCCACAGGTTAAAGGTCGTCATCATCCCTGTGATCGATGCTGATGCTTTTAATCCTTCAGATCTTTACAGACGAGCTCCTTCAGATTCAACTTTTAAAAGAATAGTTCACCCAAAATTCAAATTTCACTCATTATCTCCTCCCCCTCATGTGGACTAAGGGCTGGGAGAAGTTTCAGAGTCCTCCGTGGCTTCTCTGAGTTACAGGGGGTCTCGGTGTAGCAGTGCATGTCCATATGACGGTTGCAAATGGATACCAACTGTCTTCATAACAAAAAGACACACCAAAAAACATCCAAATACCTCCATGCTGCTCATATGTAATGTCCCTCTTGTATTGAAGCCCCGACATGAGAAATTGTCCCGAAAAAAATGAAATAAGTCTATATTTCAAGCTTGTTTGTAGTGGAAGCTTCTCGAAGCTCCTCTTCCTGGTTCGTCCAAATTTCACGCTTCTTGACGCTTGTTTGTAGCGGAAGCTGAAATATAGACCTTTAAAAAAAATTTCGGGACAATTTCAGGGCTTCAATACAAGATGGACATTACAGACGAGCAGCATGGAGGTATTTGGATGTTTTTTGGTGTGTCTTTTTATTACGAAGACAGTTGGTATCCATTTGCAACCGTGATATGGACATGCACTGCTACGCCGAGACCCCCTGTAACTCAGAGAAGCCACGGAGGACTCTGAAACTTCTCCCAGCCCTTAGTCCACATGAGGGTGAGTAGCAGATAATGAGTGAAATTTCAATTTTGGGTGAACTATCCCTTTAAAGGTCGTCACCATCCCTGTGATCGATGCTGATGCTTTTCATCCTTCAGAGCTTCACAGACGACATCAAGCTCCTTCACATTCAACTTTTACTGTAGTTTGACCCTGAATTATTTGTTTAAACGAGCAGCAGCAGCTAAGTGAGGAGGAGTCACATGACCCGGCAGGTCGGCCCGGCCCGTCGCCATGGTGTCGACACCTCGCGGCATCCTCGGAAAGAGAGAGAGAGTGAGTGAAGGAGGGAAGTTTCTCCTGCTGCTGGATTTGCCCCGGCGGGCGGTGCGGGCGGGCGGCTGCATATGCTGCAGTGGATTACACTGATCTGACTTAATGCCTAAGACCGTGCAATCATTCATAACTACAGGAGCCGCTGAGGCCACGGACGCCGCGGCAACCATCTGCTGCCGGGGATTAACTTCCAGGAAGATGTTGGAAAGATGGGGGGTGGGAGCACGACACATATGTAGACCATCCATCTATCCATCCATCCATCCATCCATCCATCTAGACAAGAACAATCATTTTTTAAAACTGTGGTGTAGTCTTTTATTTAGAAAAAAGCCTGACATTTTTCATTCTAAAAATTGTAAGTACTGTTCGTTTGGCTTTTATTCTGAAAATTGTGAGGTTGCCTTTTATTTTGAAAACTCCAGGGTCGTGTTTTAGCTTGACAGCTCTTTTATTTTGGAAAGCCTGCATTCATGTTTTATTTTGAAAACTCTGAGGTTGCGTTTTATTTTGAAAACTCCTAGGCTGCATTTTATTTTGGAAACTTGTGTTTTAGTTTGACAACTCTTGGGCCATCTTTTATTTTATGTTTTATTTTGGAAACTCTGAGGTTGCCTTTTATGTTTTATTTTGAAAACTCTGAGGTTGTGTTTTATTTTGGAAACTCTGAGGTTGCCTTTTATTTTGAAAACTTCAGGGTTGTGTTTTAGCTTTGCATCTCTCTAGCCGTCTTTTATTTTGGAAAACCTTCATTTATGTGTCATTTTGAAAACTCTGAGGTTGTGTTTTATTGTGAATTTCCCGGGCTACGGTTTATTTGGAAAATTCTGGGACTGTGTTTTATTCTGAAAAGTTGAAAATGAAGTCTAAAGAAGATGAAGCGAGTTATAAAATAGAAAAAAAACTAAAGACAAATCTATCAATATCTGAATATGTCAGATAAACATGAACATAAAATAGTTAAAAATCCGTCCATATATAAGAAAAAGACGAAAATATAAAGTAGGAAGGTGACCTTTCAGTTTGCACTTGAACACATCCATACTTTATTGTGTATCAGACCTCAGTTGCCATGGTTACACTAGTAAACACAACAGCACTGTGTGTACCAACCTTTTGACCTCTGACCTCTGTGTGTTTGTGTGTTTGTGTCTCCACAGAGTTGAAGCTGCCGTCCTCCCACCTGGAACAACAACAACAAACTGCTGCTGCTGCTGCTCTTCAAAATAAAAGACAAAAATACAAAACAGAACAAAAAAACAAACCAGAAAAAAAAACAAAAAAAACAGCATCTACGACTACGACCCTTTTTTTGGAAACTGTGCCTTCAACCAAAAATTCACCAGTGATACTTCTGAAGATTTTTTTTTTTTTGCTCTTTTTTTTTTATTATTTATTTCTTTATTTCTTTTTTAGTTTTTTCGTTCTTGGAGCGACTCAGAGGATTTACAGCATCTATCTGCCTGATGTGGGACGACGGCCTGGGACCGTGCTGCTTTGTCTCTCTGGAGAACAAAAAAAAAACTTACAATAATAATAATAATATGAATAATAATAATATAATAATAATCAAACCTAACCAGGACATGATGCAACGTTTGATCATTTTAATGTCCTAACGTTATTTATTTTTCTTTTTTCTACGAGTCGTGTCAGTGATTTCCTTCGTATCAGAAGGAATCCCTCTCTGTGCAATATCGGTCCATTTCTGTGAAGTTGTCATGTGGATGTAGAACTTTGACTTTGACTTTGGACTAACTTTTTGGTTTATTTTTGTAATGATGTTTTTTTCTTGTATTTTTTTTTTCTTTTTGTTCCTGATTTATATTTTTCTAAAACGATAAGACGGAAGAAGAAAAAGAAGAATTAAAAAAAAAAGAAACATATGATGTGAGTTGTTGTGGAGGAGAGAGGATGGACGTCTGCTTGTTGCTAAGGTTTAGTTGTTCCTCCTCCTCCTCCTCCTCCTCCTCCTCCTCCTCCTCCTCCTGCTCCGTCAGGGCCGAAGCCATAGCTGAACTCAGATAACATTAACCCTATAACAGCAAAATGCATTCAGGGTCTCGTTTTATTTTATTTTTCTTCAGCCTCTTCGTCGTCGTCGGCTCGTCTTTAGCTGTTGGACTGTGGAGGAACGTTCAGGGGCTTGAATCTGAATCTGAATCTGAAGTGTTTAGTTTTCTCTCTACCTTCGTGTGGCCTGTTCTTCTTGCTGTTCTCTTTTTGTACTTCCTCCTACATATCAACGAGCAACTAGAAGTGGCATGAGTTCATCTGTGTGTGACACACCGAGTGACTGAGTGACTGAGTGAGTGAGTGAATGAGGAGGTGAAACACTGTAAACTCTCAAACCAAACACAAATCAACAAGTGGAGATACTTCACTGACCTTCTTAACATCTGCAGTATGAATCAATATCACATCTGTCGATTAATTAAAGGAATAGTTCAACATTTTGTCAAATTGGCCCATTGCCATAATCCCTATAGTCATAGCAGTAGGTTCGTTACCTTTAATTGTCGGTGCAAGCTGTTTTTAGAACGGCGGAGCAGAGCCGTGAGCTGCTCAGAGCTACGCTACGGAGGCTCATTATGGGATTTCTTGGTTTCCCTCATCAAACTCATCAAATACACAATCCAACAACTCCACAACGCTCTGGTGGACAAGTTGTGAGCTGCACATTCACCACGCTATGAGATAATAACACAACGTTACCAGACAGAGTTGTTTTAGAGGGAAATTCATGCAAAACCTCTGATGCACGTTGCCTTCAGGGACAGTTTTTCATCAACATTCTCTGTATTTCCCTCTAAAACAACTCTGTCTGGTAACGTTGTGTTATTATCTCATAGCGTGGTGAATGTGCAGCTCACAACTTGTCCACCAGAGCGTTGTGGAGTTGTTGGATTGTGTATTTGATGAGTTTGATGAGTTAGAAACCAAGAAATCCCATAATGAGCCTCCGTAGCGTAGCTCTGAGCAGCTCACGGCTCTGCTCCGCCGTTCTAAAAACAGCTTGCACCGACAATTAAAGGTAACGAACCTACTGCTGCTATGACTATAGGGGTTATGGCAATGGGACAATTTGCCAACATGTTGAACTATCCTTTTAAAGATTAAAAAAAAAAAGAAAAGATTTGACATTTAGTTTTTAGGCTATTAGTTTTGTAAAGATGGCGGCTGAGGATCATAAAATGTCTCCGCGCTCAGTTTGTGTGACGAACGTTTTAATATCAATAATATCTGTTTACCTGGATGTAAGTTTCCTTATTGATTCTATATTTTTATACACAATAACATGTTTTATTTATTTATTAGACGGATCGTTTCCTCCGTATCGAGCCGAGACTTTCAGTGATTCTCAGCCAACGCACAAAGGAAAGAAATCAAATTTAAGGATTTTTTTATTTCATTTACCATCCGGTAGGGATCAAAGATCTGTTTGGAAAAAACCTCTAAAATTCCCTGTGAGATTTGTGCCTTGTTAAGATTTCTCTCCTGCCGGTAGATCTCAGTCAAATAAATATCATATTTTCTGACCTCTGACCTCTAAAGGACGAGATCTGACCTTAAAAAAAAAAAAAACTCGAGCACAACAGGTCTGAAAGCAGCTGTTCGTCCAGATGTTTCTGTTTGGGAGTTTACAGTGAGTCCAGAGTTGTGTTGTTTCCGCCCTGTTTTTTCTGCAGTTGTGAATCGTGTTGTGTGTTTTTTTCCTCGAAGCTGCTAACCCTGTACTGTGTAGATCGGAGATGTCCAGCCTTACCCCTCGAGTCCTGCAAACATCCTCCACTAAGCTGTCCATATACCTCACACACACACATAAACACACATAAACACACACACATAAAGACACATATTTATCTTATAGGCTGATCGGGTTTTATTGATTGGTTGATTTCAGTTCAATGCATCAGTGGTTCAGTTTGTGCCTTTCAGAGGATTTTGTTTGTCACGTTGAACCAAACAAAGATGGAAACTCCTGCAGCGTCGTTGTGTCGTAAAAACCAAACACAGTCACAGTCTGAGGTTCACCAGTTTAATATGACAAGAACAAACACGATATAGTTGTTTGAAACAGACTCAGAGTCATGAAGAGGAGAGATTATTTGGAACAAATGAACAATTCATGTGGATTGTAGGTTTTAAAAACATGCAATCACATAGGATGTCATGCAAAAGTTTGTCCCCCTCTGGTCCAAATGTCTGTGAACAGTTCATCAAGTGGAAGATGAAATGATCTCCAAAAGACATAGAGTTACACATGACACATTAACTTTACATTTGAAACCATACTTTTTTTTTTTATATATTGTTAATAAACTATCCCAGTGTGTAAATAGTAAATATCTTGTCTGATACCTCGGTCAAAGTTCTCTGGGTTTGTCATTCTTCTGCAGGCTGCTTTGTTTCCCTTTTTCACTCTGAAACTGTAGAAAACTACAATAATACACTGATATTGATTAAAATATTGAAAAAAAAGAGTGTTTTTAATGTTTAACTTTATGTCTTTTGGAGATCGTTTCATCTTCCACTTGATGAACTGTTTAACACATTAACACACATTTTAAACCAGGGCGGGGGCAAACTTTTGCATCATGACACTGTAAGTTCATTTATAGAGCACATTTTACAACCTCAATGAAGAAACTTACAGGTTTAGGACCAAAATAAAATCAACTTTGGGACAAGAACAACACTAAGCCAAACTCTGAGCTCAAACAGAGGGAAACTTCAAGTAGAAGTTGTTTACAGATGACTGAGATACTCTGGAGCAAAGTTATTCAAGGCCTTATACATGATGATCTTTAAATTAAATCCTACATTTAATTAGAAACCAGTAGAAACACTGAACGATACGAGTCCTCAGACAGGATGAAGGGATTATAATCACAACAGACTCAGGATAAAGACACAAGAACAAGACTGTGTGTGTGAAGAGACAGAAAAGTGTGAGAGGAGGAGAATCATCAGACTCAAAACAAAGAACATGGAGACGAGTGAATTTACAAAGAGTTTAATTGACTAAATGTCTCATTCACATTCACACAGCGACGCCTCAGCATCAACAGCCTGTTTGAAGTCAACAGGGACACATTATTCTTTTTATATGGAAGTGATATGAAGTTGGGTGTTGATAAATGTTTGGTGACTGTGAGTTTCCATCTTTGTTTGGTTTGTGACACTTTGAAAAATAATAAACAGTTTAAAAATCTGCTTCAGGAATATTTTTCTACTGAAAAGAGTCTCAACGTGTCTGAGAAATACAACAAAACAAACAGGAAACCCTCCGAGGCACAAAGTGACGTCACATTATAAGTCCACAATGTTTCAATCAAATTCCACATTTTGCAGCAGTTTTCAACGTTTTTTGAAAAGCAAAGTGTTTTCATTTGTTTATTTTTCTTTTTTGAGAAGATTTGATTTATTTTTTTGTTTTATTTTTTTATTTTTATTGCATGGTCTGGACTGAATTCAGCCCTCTGATGTTGTGTTCTGCCAACAGTAGTGGAGGTAGATCCCTTTGCTGCCTGTGAGTGTGAATCACCCGTGAAGCTGCTACCTTTACTGACTCCGTCCCCCCAAAACAAACGCTGCCAAACTGGTCTGAAGAAGCCAAAACTTTCTGACGTACGTTTCTCTGTGTATAAGTGGTTTAAGTGTTTCACATGTTAAACCTCGATCCCGTTAATGTTACATTGTGTTTTTAACAGAAAAAAGAATCCTGTTTGTTAAAATGTTAATAATAATATATGCAGAAGAGTTATGAAATAAACTGAAACTAACTCAACTGTGGCTCTTTATTGTTCACTAAAGGAGGGGGGGGGACAGGAAGCTGCAGGTTTGTTATTCTACCACTCGATGGCGCCATCAACTCATACATAGATACTGTAGATCCCAGCAGCACAGTGTGGCCAGGGCCCTGAGAATAGGACTAAGAATAAGATAGTTGACTAGTTTTGATTGATTGCTTAGAGCTTGATAGTGATAGGAGATAAAAACAAGGCAAAAATGCAAATAAACCAGATAAATAAATCCAATTTTTTAGTTAAAACAAACGCAGGCCAAGTTGAACGGCCCTAACATACTCCAGTGTTACTAATAAGTGTAGGTCAGACTATAAGAGTGAATAACTTTATGTTTAGAAAATATAGTTTTAAAGTAATATAAGTTTCATTATTCTGTGTTTCAAGATTTGAATACTTTAAGCTCACAATCCATGATAAAAAAAGTGCACAGGACTGAGAGAAACTATGATAGCCCACTGCAATCTGATGGAGCGTCAATTAGTGTTTAATCAAGTTAGTTTGGTTTGTTTGCTTGTGTGGTTAGAAATGCAGCGTTGTCTGTTGTTATTACATCGATAACAGTGAATAAAACTCTGAAATAAAAAATAAATAAGCTTCAATAGTCATAGTACGGACTGTGTAGTGCAGCAACGATGAGTAAGATAAAGAGTAAAACATTAAAAACATATAAGGACAAACCATATTGATATTAATATGTAGCCTATTGGAGAGAAAAGTGTTGTGATGATTTAACGTCTGTTCACGGAAAGAGGCGGGAAAATGTTATTAAGGAATATGAGAATAAACCATTAGAGACGTTACAGACGTTTTAATTCAAACACACAACAGACACACAACTTTCCATCAAACAAAGGGTTAAACCAACGGTTCCTGACTTTCCCGCCCAGTTTCCCGCTCACTGGTCACAACATGGATCTACACTCTCAGTCTTCAACTCACTTTTTAAATAGAAAACAGTGAATAAAACTCTTGTTTGTCAAAGTTAGTCCAACATGTAGATCTGCTGCCTCTGTAGAAATCACAGATCAACACTGTTGCCACTTAAAGTGAACTGTATTGTATCTATAACAGATTTATTCCCTAAAAAAAAAAAAAATTGAAGCTTTTAGTTTTATTTTTGTAACGATAAGAAGGAATTAACATTTGAGAGAAGAGCTGTGACCTAAACAAAGCTTAAAGCTGTGTTAAAATGTATAGATTTATTGACATAAAGACTTGACGCCACAAAAGAAACTCCTTTTAAATTTGACTAACATTTTTATCCTAATTCTTATTTCATGAATGTTATTAAATATGAACTTTTAGCTTTGATCATCTTTTATTTATTTAATGTATTGCAGTGTCTGTTTTTGTATTGTGGTCTGTAATACATTTTAACATTAAACAATCACTAAACAGAAACATGAATAAAAACAGAACTTAAGTTTTATGAACATTTCTAAACATAAACCAGAGTTCAGCTTCATAAACTCAGACTTAAACCTCACAAAGCTTCACTAGTGTTTTTCTGTTGATACTGTCTTCTCATGGTGCATCTGTGTAAATAAATCATTTCTTAATCTCAATGGTTCCTCTGTAGTAGGCCCAGATTTACACTGTTGGAACTTTTGTACCATTTAACACATTTATTCCCTAAATAGTAAAAGAAAAATGAAGCTTTTAAGTTTATTTTTTGGAAACAATAAGAGGGAGAGAAGGAACGAGAACTAAAGTATAAAACAAGTAAACAGAAGTTAAGTTTTCTGACCATATTTAAACATAAACCGGAGTTGAACATGTTTCTTGGCCAGGCCTTGCTTGGAAAAGAGATTTTTTTTTTTTATCTCAAGCAATCTGCCTGGTGAAATAAAGGTAAAATAAATAAAATACAATCTAATGAAGCTTCATGAGCACAAAGACTTTTCTGTCCCTGTCCTGCTGAGACACATCCGCGTCCCGTTACTTTGTGACGCGTCGGAGAATCAGCCAATAGCAGAGCAGCGACGGCGCAGCCTGATTAGCATGAGCCGTGTAGAAGAGCAGCAGCGCAGCGGAGACTCATCACACTCTGAGGATTCAGAACAAACCAAACCATGCCCGAACCAGCAAAGTCCGCGCCCAAGAAGGGCTCCAAGAAAGCTGTGGCCAAGACCGCCGGCAAGGGCGGCAAGAAGAGGAGAAAGACCAGGAAGGAGAGCTACGCCATCTACGTATACAAGGTGCTCAAGCAGGTGCACCCCGACACCGGCATCTCCTCCAAGGCCATGAGCATCATGAACTCGTTCGTCTCCGACATCTTCGAGCGCATCGCCGGTGAGGCCTCCCGTCTGGCTCACTACAACAAGCGCTCCACCATCACCTCCAGGGAGATCCAGACCGCCGTCCGCCTGCTGCTGCCCGGGGAGCTGGCCAAGCACGCCGTGTCTGAGGGCACCAAGGCCGTCACCAAGTACACCAGCTCCAAGTAAACTCTCCACAGTTTACTGCTACCATCCAACGGCTCTTTTAAGAGCCACACACGGACATCCAAAAGATAAATATTCCTCCATTACATTATACAAGTTATTGAAAAATGGATGTTGTATTTAGAGAAGGTGTGTTGCAGGTTTTATTGATTTGCTTGATAAAGTTTAAAAGCACAAAAAACATGAAAATAGGCTATATTATCACTCACTCATTCCCTACTCAACAATATAGGTATATGATATTATAGTTTATAGAAGAATAGTTGATGTAAACTACATCAGCTAATGGGGATCCAAATAAAATGACTTAAATCTCTGGTGTTCTTTACTGAATAACTGGATGAAAACAGCTGTATCAACGTCTATAGATGATGACATGAACAACATTCACTGTAATTCATTAGGCCTTACTTTCTGCTGTACGTTAGTGTAAGTTAACTCATTGAGGCCAACAACTACCAACCAACGGCTCTTTTAAGAGCCACACACTCTAATCCGAAAGACAACTATTCCTCCATTATAATATAATGTATAGATGGATTACAACATTATAGACCAGTTGTTTTGTTGCATGTTTTTTGCAGGTTGTTATATTATGTTTAACCAAGATGAAGTTGCACAACCACAAATTTACTGACTACACATCATCTTGACGACTGAGTAGTGACACGGAAATAACAAACATATTTTGAAGCTTCAAGACTCAAACTGTCATTTGCACAGTAGGAAACATGTTAACTTGACAGTTAAATTAATTTTTTGTTGTCCACAGCACAAATACCATAAGAGATGAGCTAACCTTTATGTCTGACATGGACATTTTTGTCCAATGTGGTACATGTGCCAGTAAAAAAATATTAGGGTACAAAAAGTTAAAAAGGAAAAAGATGAACAACAATTGGTAAAATAAAAACAAAAAATGAAAACTAAGCACAACTACAACTGCTCAGTGACTCGACATGATTGAAGTCAGGTTGGTCGTAGTCTGGTTTGAAGAGTTCACACAACACTGATTTGCTCCTAAATGTGGGGCTGTTGTGGGTGAGGTGAATGTAGCTTGTAAAAACACACAAGTCCAGTCGATTCTTAACTTGTATAAAGATTAATGAAGCACATTAAGACTTCTGAGAGTCGAAGTTGAAGTTGAAGTTGAAGTTTATTTCGGACATGTTAAAAGAAATAAAACATAATACAGAAATGGACAGACATAACATATAAAAACTTTACAAAAACAACATATGAACAAAAAAAATATATATATATACTGTATATATATATATAATAAAAAAAATAAAAGAAAATAATTGAAAATAAAGGTATTTTGATTTTTTTGTTTGTTTGTTTATTTGTTTGTTTCATATTCGAAAAGGAGTGGGAAGAAGTAAAACTTATTTACTCCAACATGCTTCATCTGCATGAAGCTAAAACTGGGTTATTGGCGTAACTGACAACAAATCAGATGTTTCCAACATGCAGAAATCTGGACTGAACTGAACAGCAGAAACTTTCTATTCACTTTCTTTATTGTCAAGTAAGTAACTTTACTTTTGTAACACTCTTCCAAAACGTATCATGAAGTTATTTACTGAGCTGAAATAGAAGTAAATAGAAGCAGAGAGAGGCTACAACACAATAATGTTCATAAAGAGAAAGAGTTTTTGTAAATATTAGATCTTTTTTGTGAACATTTCCTCTTTCTGTTTTTATTGTTATGACCCATAACAGTTTACTTGACTCTCACAGCCTTTTTATTCTGTAGCACTACATGTAGTTGTGCATTAATTTTCTGATTATGCAATGTATTTATCTATATCTATCTGTATTTATATTGTATATACACACTGTCTGTCATGTTCTTATGGTACATCTTTTGTGTTACATACTTGCATATTTGAAATAAACACATTTCAATTCAATTCTGTGTGGTAGAAACTAGTTTTACACTCTTATTATTCCCTATAAATGTGTAATCTGTCCTGTCAGGACGTTCACTCACTGTCTGTAAAGACCCAGCTTCATGTCTGTTTTAAATAAACACCACACAATAATAATAATAATTAACCTGTTCTGATATTTACAGTACTGTCTTGATAGAAATACAAAATAATAGTAGTAGAGAGTAGACTGTGTAGTGCAGCAAAAATATGTAAGATAAAGAGTAAAAAAAGAAGCTACACACAAACACACAAGGACAGACTCCATATATTGATATATTAATATGTATTGGACAGAAATGTCTTGAAATATAAATATATGAAACTGACGTTTTAATTCAAACACACAACAAAAACAGACACACAACTATTCACCAGCAAACAAAGGGTTAACCCGGCAGCTCGTGACTCTCCCACCCACTTTCCCGCTCATGTGTCTTCACCTACGTCCGCAGGCAGGGTATATCCTCTCAGCGGTTTACCAGCGGAGCATCAGTTTGTTCATTTCACTTGAATCGACACCATGAGCGGAAGAGGCAAAGGAGGCAAAGGACTGGGGAAAGGAGGCGCCAAGCGCCACCGTAAAGTCCTCCGCGACAACATCCAGGGCATCACCAAGCCCGCCATCCGCCGTCTGGCTCGCCGCGGCGGAGTCAAGCGCATCTCCGGACTCATCTACGAGGAGACCCGCGGGGTGCTCAAGGTCTTCCTGGAGAACGTCATCCGCGACGCCGTCACCTACACCGAGCACGCCAAGAGGAAGACGGTCACCGCCATGGACGTCGTCTACGCCCTCAAGAGACAGGGCCGCACTCTGTACGGCTTCGGGGGTTAAACACCACAACTAGACAACAACAACAACAACACAACACAACGGCTCTTTTAAGAGCCACACAACTACTCTACTGACAAAACATTCTCTTATTATATCATTTAGAAATATTGATATATAAACCTAGAATAATTTATTGCTAACCCCCACCAATTATTATAGAAACATCTGACGACTATTAAATTAGCTGTATTCTAATGCAGGGTACAGCTGTTGAGGTTTAAACAGGTTTTGATAATAAACCCTGTGTGACTTTCTACTAATGAAGTGTTGTTCACTCATTTTCAGTGGGATGCGTTTTAGTATTTATCATAGGTGTACATAAATAGAAGGGAGCTCTTTTTAAAGGTTAAAGTAGTTGTGTGGCTAGTTTAAGAGCCACACAACTACTCCACTGACAAAACATCCTCTTATATCATTTATTCATCATGAGATATAAACCTAAAATTTGTTTCTTTAATCACAAATGGTATTTGAATGTGGTAAATGTTTTTACCAAGTAAAAGAAACAGATTTACTAAAGCAATGTGATTCATTTTTAGTGGGATTAATAATACTTATTAGGAGTAAATAAATAAAATGCTGCTGCATATCATTTATGATGTGATTTATTATAGTTTATCTCTGGTGTTCACATGGTGAAGGTCTGTACCGAATGAAAACAGCTGTATCAAAATCTGTACATGAACAAAATTCACTGCAATTCGTTAGTGATTACTTTCTGCTGTATATTAATGTAAGTTATGACTAAGTTTAAAATGAGGTTCGTTAATAAAAGCCTTTTGAATTTGTACATAGTATGTTAACGATTTTTTTCAGTAAAAGCATCTATCTAAACACGGCTCCATTACAACATAGAAGGAAACACCTTGACTTGACCATGTTTAGTTGGATATCAAATAAAAAGGATACTGTTTAGAAACTATGAACTATGAAACTATTAGGACAGTTATGTGTAATAAATTTCATGAATGAACGCCACTGTTAAAGGTAACAACACAACAGCTCTTTTAGATATTATCAAGTTTGTAATGTATAAATATGAATGTAAATATATTAATTAGAATGTATTGTAGGTGTATGTATATACAGAGGACTTTGCTCTCGTGTGAGGTGAGTGGCTTGTCGTGTTGGACAGGTTGATGATCTCAAGTGTATTATGGGGTCATTACATCAAAACTGATTCAATGATTCTGACATTTTAAAATTATAATTAACTTATTACTTTTGTCATATATAAATATTAATATATTGTAGGTGTATACACAGAGGACTTGTAACAGAAAAAATATTTGTCTTAATGATAAATTTAGGACTACATTCAGTTATGTGTATAAATATGAATGTGTAATGTAGATACATGGAGGACAAAGTACTTGAGATTGATGTGTTTAGGGTTATATTTTTAAATAGGTCATATTCCTGAATAGTATATAAATTATCATGTACATAATGCAGATTTATATACAGAATTGAGTATGAGGTTAGTGGCTCGCTGTTGTCATGTTGGACAGGTTGATAATCAAGTGTGTTATGGGCCCAATGTTGGTGACTTGAAATATTGTTACTTATCAAGTTTGCAATGTATAAATAAATTATAAAATATATTAATGTAGAATATATTGTAGGTGTATATACAGAGGACTTTGCTCTCTTGTCTGAGGTGAGAGAAATGAGTTGTCATGTTGGACAGGTATCAAGTGTACTATTATGGGCTCATTATATCAACTGATAGAGATTCAATGTTGGTGACTTGAATTATTATTGTTACTTATCAAGTTTGTAATGTATAACTATGAATGTAAATATATTAATGAGAATGTATTGTAGGAGGACTTTGTTCTCTTGGGTGAGGTAGTGGCTCTTAAAAGAGCCGTTGTTGTTTGTGGTCAGAGTTTAAGCTCTCTCTCCACGGATGCGGCGGGCCAGCTGGATGTCTTTGGGCATGATGGTGACCCTCTTGGCGTGGATGGCGCACAGGTTGGTGTCCTCGAAGAGGCCGACCAGGTAAGCCTCGCTGGCCTCCTGCAGAGCCATGACGGCGGAGCTCTGGAAGCGCAGGTCGGTCTTGAAGTCCTGAGCGATCTCTCGGACGAGGCGCTGGAAGGGCAGCTTGCGGATGAGCAGCTCGGTGGACTTCTGGTAGCGGCGGATCTCCCGGAGAGCCACGGTGCCGGGCCTGTAGCGGTGAGGCTTCTTGACTCCGCCGGTGGCCGGGGCGCTCTTGCGGGCAGCCTTGGTGGCCAGCTGCTTCCTGGGGGCTTTGCCTCCGGTGGACTTACGGGCGGTCTGCTTGGTTCTTGCCATTGTTAGCGACAGAGAGCGTCTTGTTCCTCCTCAGAGAAAGAAAGTTGTGTTTCCTCGGCGGCGCCTGTCTGGTTTATATAGGCAGAGCCGGAGCGCCGCGGCACGCTGATTGGTCCAGTCTGTGCACGTGATCAACGGCTGTTTTACGACGTCATTCCGTAAGGAGTCACGCACGTTTCAAGTGCTCTAGTTTCAAGGGTATGAAAAGTTTTTCAAACCTTATTTCATCCCACACAGATAAAATGTATAAAAAATATATCAGAATATTTGAAAACACGAATTAATGTAATGATTAATCAATATAATAATAATAATAATAATAATAATAATAATAATAATAATAATAATAATAATAATAATAATGTAACTGTCATATAAAAATAAAGTTTATGACATAAATAAAAACATTACACGTTTGTGTGTGTATGTTCATAAGTTGTTGTTTGTTGTTGAGTGCCTGTATTTAGTTTATCAGTGTGTGTCAACAGAGTGTACATGTCATTTCACTGCAATGATCTTGTGTTGTATGTGACGAATAAATCATCTATCTATCTGTCTATCTGTCTGTCTGTCTGTCTGTCTGTCTATCTATCTATAAGCTTAATTTAAAACTGTGTCTAAACTCAGTCTTTACTGAATATTATGGATGTAACTGGAGTTTAAAGAGTAGATTTACACAGCTACTTTATGTCAAATGTATTTTCTGATTGACACACGTCAGGTGTTTCCTTTAAGTTTCTCATGTATTTACTGTTTATTACACTGTTTTTCTTTTCTTTTTTTCTTTTTTTCTATAAATCCTAAATTGTATATTTTTTGCACTTGAGTATTCTTCGTTTATTCTATTTTATTTTACTTTAATGCTACTTTTTACTATTGTTTTTAACCTGTTGTGTTTGCAGCTGACACCACATCAAAGTTCATCGTGCTGTAAAGTGATCACTGCTCTTGGCAATAAAGCATTTTCTGATTCAGATTTCTAATCTAATTGTGTTTTGTTCTTCTCAGTGGACAAAGTTTCTTCATTTGAATTTGACATTTATGTCTAATCACAAGCTTGAGTCTCATATGTGCAGATAGATTTCCTCCACAGGTGTCAGTTAAACTCACTAAACAGTCTGTGCCTTTTTTATTTATCCCTTCTACATCTACATAATGATATATTATAATACATATAATATAAAAGTTTGTGTTAAACTGTAGTGATGAGCTGTGATAATTAACAGTCAGACATGAAGACAGTGGTGGGAATAAAGTTTGACATTTATTGATCCCAAAACTCTCAAGAGCAGAGATGAAACACAAGCCATCAGAAATAAATAAGAAACTGTACAAGAGCAAATAAGTTCTTCAACATTTAAGGGCAAAAAACACCTGGAACCGGAGTTAAAGATGGAGATGATAAAAACCAGAGTGATAATAAACAGTGATTTACTATATAAAAATAATAAACACTAATAGAAAAACACAACAGTTAATGCTCTTTTCACATCGTCGTTGCCCGGTGTACAAAAATAGATTTACAGTCCTGGAGATTATAAAGTATAAAAATAGTCTTTTGTTGACTCTAAAAAGAGCCGTTTGTCCTCTATCAGTGTCCTCCTCTTTACTTCTTCCCAGTCTTCTTGGCCGCTGCCTTCTTGGGTTTAGCAGCTTTGGGCTTCGCCACCTTCTTGGCCGGCGCCGCCTTCTTGGGAGCCGCCGCCTTCTTCACCGCGGCCTTCTTGGGGCTCTTGCCGGTCTTCTTGGCCGCCGCCGCCGCTGGCTTCTTGGCGGCGGGTTTCTTGGCCTTCTTCGGGGTGGTCTTGGCCGCTTTGGGCTTCTTGGCGGCTGCGGGCTTCTTAGCGGCCGCTTTCTTTGCTGCTGCAGCTGCGGGCTTCTTGGCCTTCTTCGGGGTGCTCTTCGCCGCTGCTGGCTTCTTCTTGGCCGCCGCTGTCACCGCCTTCTTCTTGGCCGGCTTCTCGGCGCTCTTCGCCGCCTTGAACGAGCCGGACGCCCCGGTGCCTTTGGTCTGGACCAGGGAGCCTTTAGCCACCAGGGACTTGATGGCGCGGCGGACGTGGGCGCCGTTGTGCTCCACGTCGTAGCCCGCCGCCTTCAGAGCCTTCTTCAGGGCCACGGTGGACAGACCCTTCCGCTCCTTGGACGCCGCCACGGTCTTCAGGATCAGCTCGCTCACGCTGGGGCCGGACTTCTTGCTCGGCTTGGCCGCCGCCGGCTTCTTCTTGGCCGCTTTGGCCGGAGCGGCGGCGGCGGGAGCTGCGGGGGCTGCGGGAGCGACTTCTGCCATTATTCTATCTCTTTTCGTCTTCTTTTTTGCTGTCAAACAACACTCGCTGTGGACGAGCTCAGGATCAGACTGATACACGTTGTCCCGCACACCGAGGAGGCACTTAAACACACCATGAGAACCGTGGAGACTCAAGCGCAGCGAGCTGCTCCGAGCGGCTGCACCAACTCCTCACACTTTTGTGTTTTCTCTCGCCACATAAACTCCACTAAATCACCAAAACACGCACTCCGGTCACCTCACAACACATCCACGGGACACACAACGAGTTTCTCTCCGTGTGTGGCTCGGATAAAGCTCCGGAGGGGTTTGTGTTTGGATCGGGAAGCCTTCAAACCTCTCCGGGCTGCCGCCGAGCGAGGCTTCTTTCCCCGGCTTTTCTCTCTCATTTCTCCTATAAATGTTCAAAAATCAACCACAAACTCGGATAAACGACTCGGACACAAAGATGACAAGTTTGTCCACAGATCTGCTGTAAAAACATTTCACTACTGATGCTGGTTTTTCATTAAACACACTTTACTTTGGTGCCTGCAAACACACTCCGACGTTGTTTACACCTGCAATGGGAGACAGTCACTGTGTTGATAATCTGTTTAATCCTGCTGCAGGATTTATTTTTACTTCATCTGATATGAAACTTTTTACTTTTTATTACACTAGAATCTCATTGAAACGGACAGAGACTTATAAAAACTGTGATATTTAACTTTACGCTGGTCTGATCCAGTGTTGTACTGTAACTCACTGTGAGCTGCTGCTGTGGCCTCAGGCCTCGGGCTGGGACCTGCATCATAGGTTTGTGTTTCATTATGGATATAATTCATGATCAATACATAAAACATACTTACATTTAACATATATAACCAATGATTTAGTCAGCTATGTTCACTGATCAAATCCACAGGCATAGACCCTGCTGTTATCTGGGTCACAGTTGTTTTGTGCTTATTAAACACTACACCTCCTGTTGGGCATTATGGAGGCTGCTAATATATTCCTGAAAGTTTTATAATGTGTTTTGCTCATTTCATTTGTTTTATTAGTAGTAACATTAACACAAAATGACTTGCAATGCACACACTGAAACACACATAACTCATAATAAGTAAGAAACATCTGTTATTTTGGATTTTAAGTCTCCAAAATAACAAATGAAATGGATCGGTGCAGATTTTTCATCACATCAGTAAAGAAGTTAGAAAAACCAAATCTATTTACAGCCTGTAGGATTTTGCATAGATTAAGTCACAGAGTGTTTTACATGACATTAAAATCAAAACAACGGGTACAAAAACACAGCAAACACAATGAAATGAATATGAAAAGACTAAACCGTTCACTGCCCATTTACATTCAGTACAGAGTCAATGGTCTTCCACAGAATCACAATGGACTGATGAGTAATCGTAGTAGTAGTAGTAGTAGTAGTAGTGATGGGTGTGGTCGGTTGGTTTGAACCAGACTGAGTCAGTAACAGGAAGTGAGAACATCTGTTTGACCTAGTAACACGTCAGCTGGTGAAAGTTACTGTACATGTCTGATTCTGCATAGAAAACAGTAGTCTATGATCAATATTAATTAGAAAGCACATCATTAAAAAAATATAAAAATGCAGTGTTTATAAATATGAATAATATGACTTCAAATGACTATTTTAGTGTTGTTGTTTTTGATTATTATTTGGGTAATCATATTTAGTAGCGGGTCACATGATTACAGGAAGGGAAGTTTATTATTATGTTCACCTGTTGCTTTTCTTTTCTGAGAGAGAGGCTGAGTGTGGGTCGCTGTGTTTTTTGTTGAGCGCTATTTTCTCAGTCGTTGATCACTGTGATAACTTTGGCTTAAGTTTGTACACTTTATTATGAGTTAATCTTCTTTTTTTGTTGAAAATAATAATAAACAATTTGATCTTTAGTTCAGAAATCTCAGTGAGGTTCTTTTGTCTGGGCCCAGTCTCAGCATCTCAGCGGCAAATAACAATATCATATTATATGTAATACAATAACATAACTTTCTTCTCTTTTAAGCAATCAGCATTTTTTCACCCACTAAATTCAATCACAATATGATATTTAGATTCTGACTCATATATTTCCTTATGTCCTGTGTTGATAAATTCCTGTATCCAGTGTCAGTGACACAAACAGCAGCCGATTGTACCTATTTGTCCACTTGTTCAAACAAACTGGTCATTCATGTTTTTATCTGATGAACTGGTGCAGCCTTAGAGGTTTTACACTGATCCACAGATTATTTGTGCAGATGAAGAAACAGACGGACGACCGAGCTTCATTTCTGACACAACTCTGCATGTGAACTGAGGCTCACATGCAGAGTTTAGGTGTTGTGGTTGTTCTCACCACTAGTCAGCAGGAGAGAAATAACAGAGGGGGGAGGGAGTCCAGTCAGGGTCAATAGGTCAGAGAGTTTATCAGAGCTGCTCTGATCTCTGTGTCTCCTCTGATTAACTCAGCTTCATTATCAAACTGAATCTGCTCCAAAGACCCTTGTACATGTGTTATCTATTGTTTTATATGTAGTCAGTGCTTTTAGTTTTGAAAAATACACTTTGATAATGAACCTTCTTCTGCACACGTTCACATGAGGCTGCAACATAAAACTAAAGGGGTCTGAATACTTTCTGAACGAACTGTAAATTCATGAAACTGATACGTTAAGTCACACCTGCAGAGTCACACTTAAAATAATCAAAGAGAGAATACAGAAGCCATCTAAACCACTTTAAATATAGTTGTTTGGGATGAATTAGATTTAATGTTGAGCATTGATTAGCTTGTTTCTGATGTTATCACATCAAAATAAAAACAGTTTCACCACAAAGTCAATGTTTAATGCTGTAAATGAACTACTCAAAAACAAATCATTTATATAATTTATATTATACATGTCAGAATACATAAAAATAAATGACTGATTGTTGTTACAGGCTGATTATTTGTACCATAAAGATGAAGAACATGATATGAATGAGTAAAATAGCCAAATAAAACCATATAACAGTAGTTTAATGTAAAACAACAGCATAAATCCTTTCTTCATCTATTCAGACATTGATTCATGCAATGATCATTTAGATGATTGTTGTTATCTTATTGATTATTTTATTACTATTGTTGGGCATGTGTGGCTTCTGTGTACCCGCCTTGGGATTAATCAAGTGATTTGTGTTATATTGTATTATACTGTTATTATTAGCTTTTATATTCCCACCTGTTTTACATCAGTTTGAACTCAATGTGGCTCATGAACAGGAAACTCTGTTTCGTTACACTGCAGAGTATTGATTTACATCACATTCAGGCCACATTCATTAAAGCTACACTGTGAATTAAATATAGCCTATTTTTTTTTGTGATTTCTCATTTGACCTTTCCATAACTTCCTGATTTCACCTCATGTTTATTCTAGAGGTTAATGTTATTATTGTGTTCAGGTGACATTTTATTGCATTTCAGCATCTACATCAAACCTTTGACCTACAAACCTGAGTTGTGTTATTTGTGTGGTTGAACCTTTATTTACTTGTGTCATTACTGACTTTCTGCCCAAATGTCTCAAGTATTTCTAATTCACCTGATTGAATCATTTGTTTGTTGCTTCTTTTTATATTTAAATCAATAAACAAATGTATTGATGATGATGTGGTGACTGGTACATAGTGAAGTGTAATGAGCACATCTGCCACCTCTGTATCATGGTGTGTTTGTGTGCACGTGTTGTGTTTGTTGAAGCTTTTGTGTCGTGACAGTGACGAATTAATGTTTCGCAATGTTAAAATGACAGTAAAAGTGATGACTAATGTTTAATTGTGTGATTAATTATAAGTGAGTAACGGTGATAAACCGGAGAGTCTCCGTGTCAGGAAGTGGCTGAGCCAACCGCTCCGACCGACAAAGTGTGTTTGCAGGCACCAAAGTAAAGTGTGTTTAATAAAAAACCAGCATCAGTAATGAAATGTTTTTACAGCAGATCTGTGGACAAACTTGTCATCTTTGTGTCCGAGTCGTTTATCCGACTTTGTGGTTGATTTTTGAACATTTATAGGAGAAATGAGAGAGAAAAGCCGGGGAAAGAAGCCTCTCTCGGCGGCAGCCCGGAGAGGTTTGAAGGCTTCCCGATCCAAACACAAACCCCTCCGGAGCTTTATCCGAGCCACACACGGAGAGAAACTCGTTGCGTGTCCCGTGGATGTGGTGTGAGGTGACCGGAGTGCGTGTTTTGGTGATTTAGTGGAGTTTATGTGGCGAGAGAAAACACAAAAGTGTGAGGAGTTGGTGCAGCCGCTCGGAGCAGCTCGCTGCGCTTGAGTCTCCACGGTTCTCATGGTGTGTTTAAGTGCCTCCTCGGTGTGCGGGACAACGTGTATCAGTCTGATCCTGAGCTCGTCCACAGCGAGTGTTGTTTGACAGCAAAAAGAAGACGAAAAAGAGATAGAATAATGGCAGAAGTCGCTCCCGCAGCCCCCGCAGCTCCCGCCGCCGCCGCTCCGGCCAAAGCGGCCAAGAAGAAGCCGGCGGCGGCCAAGCCGAGCAAGAAGTCCGGCCCCAGCGTGAGCGAGCTGATCCTGAAGACCGTGGCGGCGTCCAAGGAGCGGAAGGGTCTGTCCACCGTGGCCCTGAAGAAGGCTCTGAAGGCGGCGGGCTACGACGTGGAGCACAACGGCGCCCACGTCCGCCGCGCCATCAAGTCCCTGGTGGCTAAAGGCTCCCTGGTCCAGACCAAAGGCACCGGGGCGTCCGGCTCGTTCAAGGCGGCGAAGAGCGCCGAGAAGCCGGCCAAGAAGAAGGCGGTGACAGCGGCGGCCAAGAAGAAGCCAGCAGCGGCGAAGAGCACCCCGAAGAAGGCCAAGAAGCCCGCAGCTGCAGCAGCAAAGAAAGCGGCCGCTAAGAAGCCCGCAGCCGCCAAGAAGCCCAAAGCGGCCAAGACCACCCCGAAGAAGGCCAAGAAACCCGCCGCCAAGAAGCCAGCGGCGGCGGCGGCCAAGAAGACCGGCAAGAGCCCCAAGAAGGCAGCGGTGAAGAAGGCGGCGGCTCCCAAGAAGGCGGCGCCGGCCAAGAAGGTGGCGAAGCCCAAAGCTGCTAAACCCAAGAAGGCAGCGGCCAAGAAGACTGGAAGGAAGTAAAGAGGAGGACGGAGAGAGGAGAGAGGAAGAAAAGATAACAAACGGCTCTTTTAAGAGCCAACACTTCTATCTGAAAGCAAAACTCCTACATTTGTTTATATCACTGTTTATATATTTTATTTTTATACAAAGTGTTTGGCAGCTTTATAATATTCATTGATCATGATGGTGATGCCGTTGTGAGGTTAGAGGAACTACTGTGTAGTTATTTATATCTTGAAATTGCCACTGATAGTTCAAACAGTCACGGGTGAGTAAATGTAAACGTAACTTGGTAGTGACAGTAACTGATTCTTCTGAGTTTCACTAAAATCACTGCAGCTACTGTATTATCTCTAGTGAGTCCTGACTGACACACCCACAGCTGTGTGAGTGAAGATAACAAGGTTAGAGATTTACAAAAGTGGCAATACTACTGACACTTCTTATCAGTTGCAAGAAATTTCCTGTCTATCTTGTAGATCTTTTAATCCAGTGTGTGCAAAAATGTGAAACTAGTTACATCTGTCTGATATGAAATAATGTAGCTGTAATACATGGTTTAGTCTCAAACACAAGGAGTGAAATGTTACAATTCACATCATAATCTTGGTTAGTTGTAACACAACACCCTGGGGTGAGATGTAACATTATTAAATAGGGTATTAAGACAAAAACTTGATATTGAAAGCTTTTAATTAACACTTAAATTACTTTTTTAACGTGTGTGGGTGTAGGTCAGGGGTGTTAAACGTGTCCAATCTGGCCCACGGGAAGAATTTAGCAAGTGGGAAAATTACACAGAAGACAGAAGAGACATGATGTTGTTGAAACTGCACATATTTTTCTCAGGAGCAACAGGTTGTTCAAAATATTTTGTAAAAAGATAGTTCATTAGTTAACATCTTAATGATGTACTTGTACTTCTTTACTCTACTGAAATTCAAAGTAAACAGCTAACAACTTGCATGAAACATATCTACATAGACACACACATAAACGGGATGTAAATTTGATGAGTTAATTACAAACTTTCAACTCTAAAATATGTTTTTTTCTTCTAAAACTTCCTCATATATGGAAATTGGACTAAACTGAGCGTGATTCAAGTGATTCTTAACTTATTCCTGATTACATCCCCAATCTCCCGTTTTGTGACTGAATTGATTTTTCAGAGTTTCTCTAAAATCACTGCAGTTGTCTACAGTGACACACCCACAGACACACACACACACACACACACACACACACACAGCTGTGTGAGTGAAGATAAACAAGGTTAGACATTATAAAACAGTATTGACATATTTTATCAGTTACATGAAACTGTTTGTCTAAATGATCATTATATTATTTTATTCCCGTGTTTTAGCGTAGATGAGCTCCGCAGGATGTGTTCATTCAGTCTCTGTGTGTGTCTTTGTGTTCCTTACATTTATTATTTATTTAGTCTTAACTTGACAAGCAATATTATTATTGTCTGATTATTATAATTATATTATATAAGAAACACTTGACTGCTGCTGTTTGCAGTGAGTCAGTGGAGCATTTCTTCAGTGAGGGAAATTAATGAATTACTTCTCTGCACGTCTATAAAAGGACATATAATAAGGTACATTGATTGTTGATGAGGAATCTCCATCAAGATCAGGGCCGGCTCTACTCAGGGGCAAGAGTGGGCAGCGCCCCCTCAAATAAATGTCTTGCCCCCTCAAATCCAAATTTTAGAAGTTGAGAAAGCACATTTTAATATACTCAAAAAATGTGTATATTACAAGTTGACAAAATTATCTGCAGTAGCACACAAATCCGCCGAAAAAGGGACACTGTTCTTTTCTAAAATGTTTTTTAGTATTCATAAGACTACCTTTCAGTTTTGTAAATCTTGACCATAGTAGAGTTGCAATGCCTCTTCAGGTATATGCACCCCTAACCCCCCATATAATGTGGCTCTTTGCATTACAACAGTAACAAATTTGGGCTCTAAGACCCTGGTTGGCCCCCCGGCCCCTAGTTGGACAGGTCTGAAGGTAGAGGCCTGACAAAGTGCAATCCACTTCTCCAGGTTGGGGTTGGACACATAGTCAACAACCCAATTCAATGAAGTTACTATAAGCACAGAGAAAAAAAGGTGCTGGAGCTTGATGTGTTCACATGATGCCCCTTCACATTTCTGACTGCCCCCTCATATATGCTGCCTAGAACCGGCCCTGATCAAGATCCTGTTTATTGATCAGTAATACACCAACACCTAGTGATGGGCAACCGAGGCTTTGTTGAGGCTTCGACACCTTATTCGAGTAATGGTTCATTACTCGAGGCTTCACTGACACAGTCGCTCCAGTATGACATCTAGTGTTCAATAAAATGAAGTGCAATTGAGACGTGTCATTCATTGGTTCATTGATTGTGTGAGATTTGAGTTGCCACGCACACTTCAACAACAGTACACTACATTTATGTATGGTTTTAAGATGAGACAATAAAATATAAAATCAACATTAAGTTGTGGCTAAGACTTCTGTATCTTTTTTGGCATATATTGATTCATATAGGCTACACGTTATCTTATGAAACAAGTCCAAACAGTTTATGGTGTAGAGTGATGTCATTGCAAACTAGATAAGCTTTATTAAAATTACGTGATATAACTTATAATTCTTGCGCCAAGACCTAGATTCGATCCCGGGACATCTGATCACCGAGCGTGTATAATCTGTATGCGCCACTGATCTGACTAGCATTTCCAAACGGTTATATTTATTAGTCTTCAACCTCAGCTGTACTAATGCTCATACTTCTTCAAATCCTACAAGTATGAATGTTAGAACGCTTCAATCATTTTCTTTCCCACTCCTCCAAACCTACCATGGTTTAGTAATATCCTTCCATTTCTGATAGGCTAACGGCCTGACGCTACACTTAACAACCAAATCTCTGTCGCCTCAGTTTGTAGCCTATGTGCTTTGATGGCTCAGCTCAGCTCCCACAGAGAGCCGAGACAACCAAAACATTAACGGTGCTTCATGAGCGACTGAAGCAGTGAAGTGGTTCATACGTCACTAGTCACGTGATCTTTCCGAACCGAAACACCAACTTGATTCAAAGAGTGGTTAACGCGTGGATGTATCATCATACTAACGTCGGAACGGCACTGGGGTGGTGTTACTTTCGATTGGGTTGCATAGGGTAGTGGAGAGAGATATGGCTTGAAATGCGGGGGAGCGGGGTTCGATTCCCACCCTAACTTTCTATCTCTTCTGTCATAAAATGTTTACTAGTCTTAACAAGTCTAAACGTTTTATGACAGAAACGTTGCAAGTAGATGGGTGTATATTTTCCTTTTGCATCTTGTAGGCTATGTGAAGCCGGCGAGAAGCATGATTAGGGTCAGGATCAGGGATTACGTTGAGAGAGAGAGAGAGAAAAAAAAACCCTTCCAAGATTCGATCCTAGGTTGCTTGCAGTAAAGTCTGATATACTAACCACTGCACTACCACATGTAGCACCTCCAGGAAATATTCAGAGTTATTAATTTTATAACCTGATGGCAGACCTCCTTTCAAATTATTGATTTGGGCAAGGTTGGGGGATATTGATCATTCATGGTTAGGCCTATGTAAGGATGTTGTGCTTAGACAGTGATGTTGTGCTTAGACAGTGCAGATGTTGTGCTTGAAGAACTGGGCAGAGGGTGTGCTTCTGTAACATGTCGTGAATTTTTATTTAAAAACAAAAGTTGAGGCACAGTGTGGGGGTTGAGGCGATTTCTCTTCTTGCACAATATTTCCCCCGCCTTCGAAAATGTGCGTTCGCACGGGACAGAGGATGCCGGCGTGCACATAAAGTGCTTGGCCTGGACTGGTGCGCCAGGTGTTTCACATGACAAACCGAACCAATCAGGTGCTTCGATTGACGTCTGAAGCACTGAACTGCTTCAAACGTCATACAAGTGGTTCATACGTCACAAGTCACGTGACCAAACCACGCCTCGGCACACTGGTTCGATACAATTTGCTTCATGAGCTACGGCGCATGTGTCGGAGCCTCGGTGTCAAAGGACCATCACTACCAACACCTGGAAGAATATTTGTCATCAGTGACACATAGATATGATTTAATTATATTTTTTCCTCTCTGGTGTTGTTCGCGAGTCTCCTCTGTACTTTCCTCTTCTCTCTGACTTTTGCTTTTTGTTTTTAGTTTCTTCTTCTTCTTCTTCTTCTTCTTCTTCTTCTTCTTCTTCTTCTTCTTCTTCTTCTTCTTCTTTTATTATTTTCTCTCTTAAACAAGAACCAGACAATAAATTATCACGTAAAGGACAAATACTTAAAACACACCTTGTTTAAAGATGAAATAGTATAGCATAATAATTAATTCATGTACCAGCAGCAAAAGTCATAAAAAGTCATTAAAGCAGAAGTGAGTGATCCGGTCGTTTTCGCTAATGCTGCGTTCCAGGCAGGCTTTTGAAATCGTAAATTACAGCTTCAAGTCACAACTTACGACTTTGTAGCGTTCCAGGCAACCCACTCGTGTTTTTCCGACCTGTTTTACCGGTGAAAGTCACTATAACGGCCACTCGTAACTTCCGACCGGTGAACTCGTACCAGATCGAACTGGTACCACTTCACGGTCGGAAAAATACGAGTTTCCTTGAACGCACCATAACAGTCCTCGTCGCTACGTCACCACATTCACGGCGTTCCTTGGCTGCACACACAGCCCTGCATGCCGTTCTCTCTCCTCATTGGATAAAAACTGTAGGATACGATAAATGTTTTCTCTTCGGCTCAGAGCAGAGCAGAGTGACTGACAGACCCGTGTTTCAGACCAAACACTCTATGTAAGTGATTGCTGTCGGAAGATATAACTATTTAAGACTTATATTAACACAAATATATCACTCACTTCTGCTTTAAGATTAAGAATTTAGATTTAAAAAAAAAAAAACAGATTAAAAAATATAATAGAGCCACAATTTTATTTGTAAACGCTCAGATTATGAACAGAGGGTTTACTAAAGACTATTTTGTTCATACAGACAAGGTGACCTATAAATTATCTACAAATTTTAAAATTAGTGTTAAATTAGACAATAGTGTGAGGCTTTTATTTTGTAAATCCGGAGCGGAAGACGCGAGCTCTCTACAGCAGCTTGACGTCAGCAGCTCTGATTGGTCGGTTCCTCTCGGGTTCAGCGTGGCCAATCAGCGTCGAGCTCGGCGCCGCTGCTGCATATATAAAGACGGAGTCGCCAGCGGGAAACCACTTCTCTTCTCTTCAACTTTTCGAAGATTAAAACTAAACCAAACTCATTAATTGAACATGTCTGGACGTGGTAAGACCGGAGGAAAGGCCCGGGCCAAGGCCAAGACCCGCTCCTCCAGGGCCGGCCTGCAGTTCCCCGTCGGCCGTGTCCACAGGCTGCTCCGCAAGGGAAACTACGCCCAGCGCGTCGGGGCCGGAGCTCCCGTCTACCTGGCCGCCGTGCTCGAGTACCTGACCGCTGAGATCCTCGAGCTGGCCGGAAACGCTGCCAGGGACAACAAGAAGACCAGGATCATCCCCCGTCACCTGCAGCTCGCCGTCCGCAACGACGAGGAGCTCAACAAGCTGCTGGGAGGAGTCACCATCGCTCAGGGAGGCGTGCTGCCCAACATCCAGGCGGTGCTGCTGCCCAAGAAGACCGAGAAGCCCGCCAAGAAGTAAACAAGAAGTAAACAAGGAGACCTGACCAACAAACGGCTCTTTTAAGAGCCACACACAGATCAATACTGAGCTCAGTCCTTCAGCAATACACCTCACACTTATTCAACTAGAACTAGATATGGTTCATAGGTTAACAATCTAACACTCCTATGAACACATCATCACTTCCACATAAAGTTTTTGTTTCGTATTTACAGCAGATTACAACAAATATTTTAATTTTACATGAATGCACAGTACACAAAAGCAGCTGAATAACAAGGCTGCTCTTCCTCTCCTCACCACTGTCACTCTGTCTCCATAGATTAATGTTTAATATCTAGTGAAGGCCACAACAAGCCTTGAAGCTTTACTGACAGACTTGACATCACTGATCTCCATAAAGTTCAGCTGTTACAGCTTCTTGTTCTCAACTAAAAACATCAACCACAGGCTGCACTTCCTCTCCTCACCACTAGTCACTCAGTCCTTCTGGGTCAAATTGACCCGATTTGTTCCCTCCCTCCATCCTTCCTTCTTTCCTTCCTTCTGTCCACAATCCCTTCCTTCTTTCTTTCTTTCCTTCCTTACCTTTGTCCTTACTACTTCTTCCTTCCTCTTTTGATCCAATTGACCTGATCTGTTACCTCCCTCCATCTTTCTTTCCTTCTTTCCCTTCTTACTTTCTTTCTTCCTTGAATGAATCTGTTCCCTCCCTCCATCCTTCTTTCATTCCTTTTCCTGTCCTTCTTTCCACAATCCCTTTTCCCTTCCTTTCCTCCTTCCTTTCCTCCTTACTTCTTCCTTCTTGACCCAACCTGTTCCCTCCCTCCATCTATCTTTCCTTCCTTTGTCCTTCCTTCTTTCTTTCCCTTCATCCATCCTTCCTCCCTTTGTCCCCTTCCTTCCTTGACCCAGGATGGTTAAAATGTTTACAGCACAAATCTACATGTTTACAGTCTGATACAGAAATAGTTTTGCTCAAACACCTCACACCCAACTATAATATCAACATGACATGAATAATAGATCTACTATGTGACATGGGTTTATCTGATACTGATCACTCTTCTATTTATTACATGTAAACTTGTCATCACTTATCTACACACAGTTGCAGCTTCTATTTCTCAAACATGAAACTAAAACACTCCACAACCACAGGCTGCACTTCCTCTCCTCACCACTAGTCATTCAGTCTCCACAGACTCTTGTGTTCAAGTTCAAGTTCAAGTTTATTTCTGTAGCATGTTTAAAAACAACCGTTGTTGAAAAGGGAGCTTATTCCAGAGTCTGGGTGCTGCCACCGCAAAAGCTTTTGTATTTTGATCTAGGGACCTCCAGGAGAAGCTGATTTGAAGATCCTGTGGGTGCAGTTTGAAGGCTTAAACGACTACATAAATAGGGTGGGCTAGGCCATTTAAGATCTTAAAAACAAACAATAAAAACTTAAAATCAATCCTAAATCTGACGGGAAGCCAGTGTAATGAGGCCAACACTGGTGTGATATGGTCTCTTTTTCTCTTTCCTGTCAAAAGACGGGCAGCTGAGTTCTGGACAAGTGTGTTAAATGTTTACAGTCTGATACAGACATAGTTTTCCTCTCTCTCCACATCATTTCCTCCATCATCACTTTACAGGAGCTTCTTGGATTTTTATTCTCACTCTTTCCACCACAGTCAGGAGAAAAACTGCAACAAGCACAACAAAATACGTCCTAAATACTGGAAAACATGAATAATGAAGAATAATGACATACAAACACTGTATTTTGACTGAACTGACTCTAATGGTCTGTTTTATTGTCACTGTGTGATTGTTTTAAGTGTTTGTGTTTGTGGGAACAAACTGTTCTTCAGTTCATTTATTATGTTACGTCTTCATTTTAATCTTGACGGAATATTTTACACACAAAAAAAAAACAGATTATTCAAATAAACCAGATACAAACTATGACAACAGATTGAAAGGACAATAATCTAGAGAGAGTTGGTGTCACAGATTTCAGATCTTAACTTCAGTTTCCTCTGTGATGTTGATTATTTAATCAGTTTGAGCTCCTGTTCATATTTTGCCGCGGTCGACGCTTGACTTTTATTTTGAAGGAGCTGTAACCGGAAACGCGCAGGTTGCCATGGCTCCAGCTTGAAGGAGAACCGGTCAACATGGCGGCTCGAGGCGGAGCTGCGTGTCCTCGATCACGTCCGCACTCAGCCTTCAAATAGCCACGATCCCGTCCAGACTCTTAGCAGTTTTTCTTCGGATCAAACTCAAACTAAAGCGACACCATGAGCGGAAGAGGCAAAGGAGGCAAAGGACTGGGCAAAGGAGGCGCCAAGCGCCACCGTAAAGTCCTCCGCGACAACATCCAGGGCATCACCAAGCCCGCCATCCGCCGTCTGGCTCGCCGCGGCGGAGTCAAGCGCATCTCCGGACTCATCTACGAGGAGACCCGCGGGGTGCTCAAGGTCTTCCTGGAGAACGTCATCCGCGACGCCGTCACCTACACCGAGCACGCCAAGAGGAAGACGGTCACCGCCATGGACGTCGTCTACGCCCTCAAGAGACAGGGCCGCACTCTGTACGGCTTCGGAGGTTAAACACCACAACTAGACAACAACAACCACCACAACACAACGGCTCTTTTAAGAGCCACACAACCACTCTACTGACAAAACATCCTCTTATTATATCATCATTTATAAATTGATATATAAACCTAGAATAATGTATTTCTAACCCCCTAATGGTGGTAAATGTTTTTACCAATTACTGAAGACTATTAAATTTGCTGTATTCTAATGAAGGATACAGCTGTTTATCAACAGGTTTTGATAATAAACCCTGTGTGACTTTCTACTAATGAAGTGTTGTTCACTCATATTCAGTGGGATGCGTTTTAGTATTTATCATACTTACTAGGTGTACATAAATAGAAGGGAACTCTTTTTAAAGGTTAAGTAGTTGTGTGGCTAGTTTAAGAGCCACACAACTACTCCACTGACAAAACCTCCTCTTATTGTAGCATCATTTATAAATATTGAGATATAAACCTAGAATAACTAAATCTTTAATCACAATGGTCGTAAATGTTTTTACCAATTTAAAGAAACATCCATACTTTTCTGTTGCGATGTAGGTTACAACTGTTGAGGTTAGAAATAGGCTTTGATAATAAAACCAACTTTTTACTAATGAAGTGTTGTGATTCATTTTCAGTGGGATGCATTTCAATATTACTCCTGTATCACACAATGGAAGGAGACTTAATGTGATTATACATGAAACACAACAGCTCTTTTAAGAGCTACACAACTACTCTGCTGACAAAATGTCCTCTTATTATTGTATCATCATTTGAGATATCATTTTATTATAGTTTATCACGTTAATTTCTGGTGTTCACATATCATCAAGGTCTGTACTGAATGAAAGGAGCTGTGATCTATTTGTTTCTTCTGCTGTATATTAATGTAAGTTATGACTGTAGGTTTAAAATGGCTTCATTTATAAAAGCCTTTTGAATTTTGTACATAGTATGTTATGATTTTTTCTTCAGTAAAAGCATCTCTGGGAGTTAATATGTAAAACACTGTGGCATTACATAGAAGGAAACAGCTGCTACAACACATTGACTTGACCATGTTTAGGTAGATGTAAAATAAAAGGGAAACCCCAATATTAGCACAGTTAATAATAAATATCATGAATGAACGCTACTATTCATGGTAAATGTCATGTATTATGTTGTAGTACTGGAGACAGTCACCACTAGGTGGGGCTATATAGTTACAAGGACTGTGTTATATATGTTGAAGCGGTACTAGTAAACACTGTTCAGTCTGATTCTAGATCATTGACTACTAAATATGACAGTAAATAAGGTGTTTAAAATGCAACAACTCACTATAAACTGCTAAAACTTTTAACACTGCCGCTTATACAATGTATGAATGGCAATGTTTTAAGTTAACAACTTAAACTTGTATAATATACAAGATTAAGTTGTTACAGGTGTTTCTTTTCTGTGACTGCTGAATGAATCCACTACTAAAATGAACATGAAGAATCAGACAGCAAAATACATGTTAGTTTTATAGTTGGCACTTTAAAACAGATGTAATCACTGTACAAAAGTTAAGAAAATAAAGTGGAGCTCACTTTTCTCCATCAGTTAGATCCACTGGATCTAATTATTCTACTGTAGAAGTGAAAACCAGTTCTACAGTAAAACGCTGCTGGAGGACAGACAGGTTCACACTGAGACTATTACATTTACTCCTGTGCAGGTTCATGAACAAAAAGTTGAAACACAGAAAAAACAACCACAAGTAAAAAAAAAAAAAAAAAAAAAAAAAAAAAAGCAACAAACAAATTCAAACATTGTACTTAACATATATTTCTGAGTTTGTGACTGAACTGATCCAGCTCTGTGAGTTCAGACCAGTGTCACATTAGATACAGACATGTGACATGAACTGATCACTTTCTCGTTTCCTGTATTATTGTGCAAAATAAAACCAACATCCACTGGATTGAACAGTTCAGACAAGTTTCCCTACGACAGCAGAGCCTGAACACACGAGCCCAGTTCTGACATCAGGCCCCACGGTGGGAGCAAATCAGTGTCAGATAACTCTGCAGACCAGACTGAGCAGATGTGTCTGTCATGGTGAGTCATTGACCAGTTGTAGAACATATGTTTCCAGGTTATTTTTGCTTTTAAACTTTTATTATTTTATCAATAAAGTCTGCAATACACAGATTAAATAGCTTAGAACAGTAACGGTGGAGGTACATTCGCCTTTTGGATCAGAGTGTGGCTTGTTTGTGATTCCCCATGTTGCTGCTCAGTCAGTCAAGATGTGAAGTGTCAGTTTGGTTGTGCAAAGTGTGATGAAACATACCAACTGCAAAAAACACATGCAACAAAACAACTGGTCTAATGTTGTAGCTCAATGGCACATCTAATAATACATCCTGTTGTAATGGAGGAATATTTGTCTTTTTAATTAGAGTGTGTGGCTCTTAAAAAGAGCCTTTGGTTGGTGGTTGTTGAGCTGTTGATGAGTTTACTTGGAGCTGGTGATGACAGTCCGAGTCTTGAAGCTTCAAAAGATGTTTGCTATTTCTGTTGCTGCTCAGACAGTCAAGATGTGTAGTCAGTAATTTGTGGTTGTGCAACTTCACCTGGTTATCAAATATAATACAACCTGCAGAAAACATGCAACAAAACAACTAATCTATGATGTTGTAATCCATCTATACAACATTATAGTATATTATATATTGTAATGGAGGAATATTTGTCTTTTGGACTGAGTGTGTGGCTCTTAAAAGAGCCGTTGGATGGTAGTAGTAAGCCTCTATGGAGAGTTTACTTGGAGCTGGTGTACTTGGTGACGGCCTTGGTGCCCTCAGACACGGCGTGCTTGGCCAGCTCCCCGGGCAGCAGCAGGCGGACGGCGGTCTGGATCTCCCTGGAGGTGATGGTGGAGCGCTTGTTGTAGTGAGCCAGACGGGAGGCCTCACCGGCGATGCGCTCGAAGATGTCGGAGACGAACGAGTTCATGATGCTCATGGCCTTGGAGGAGATGCCGGTGTCGGGGTGCACCTGCTTGAGCACCTTGTACACGTAGATGGCGTAGCTCTCCTTCCTGGTCTTTCTCCTCTTCTTGCCGCCCTTGCCGGCGGTCTTGGCCACAGCTTTCTTGGAGCCCTTCTTGGGCGCGGACTTTGCTGGTTCGGGCATGGTTTGGTTTGTTCTGAATCCTCAGAGTGTGACGAGTCTCCGCTGCGCTGCTGCTCTTCTACACGGCTCATGCAAATCAGGCTGCGCCGTCGCTGCTCTGCTATTGGCTGATTCTCCGACGCGTCACAAAGTGATGTGTTTCAGCCAGGTTTCAGCAGGACCCGGACAGAAAAGTCTCTGTGCTCATGAAGCTTCATTAGATTTGATTTTATTTATTTTACCTTTATTTCACCAGGCAGATTGCTTGAGATAAAAAAAAAAAAAAAAAAAATCTATTTTCCAAGCAAGGCCTGGCCAAGAAACATGTTCAACTCCGGTTTATGTTTAAATATGGTCAGAAAACGTAACTTCTGTTTATAGCTACTTTTACTTGTTTTATATATATATATTTCTTTATTTCGGACTCTGGGTCCATAGCAAAAAACAAATACACAACACAAGACATAATACAACACAACAACAGACAATGCAACACAGACAATAAAAAAAAGCTAAAACATAGAAATAGAAATTTACACCACTGATATCAAAAATAGAATTACTATAAAGTTAAAAAGAGACAACTGTACCAGTGTCTCCAGAACAGAGATTGATACCTGATGGCACTACAGTTGATGTGGGTCAGACTGTTGATAATATGGTTTTCTGAGGCATCGAGCCGACACATAAATCTATACATCAGGTTTCTGCATTAAAGGTGTTGACACGTGCATTTACAAACATTTCACTCGCACTTAACCATCAAGGTCTTTTAAGTAAGATTCTTAATGCATCATTATACGCAACCTGTAACTTTTTCATGCTTGCTTTCTTGTAGTTAACCCACAGGTATGCGGTGTACAGTGGTGTACAGTACGCTTTAAACAAAGATTTTTTAACGTCATCTGTACACGAATGAAATCTGCGAGCAAGAGTATTAGCCTGCGCATACATTTTGCAGCACTGCCTTCTAATATCATCATCATCTGTCATGTCCTCTGTAAGGAAATGGCCGAGGTATTTGACCTTTTTACAGGGAGCAATATTATGATTAGACAAATTAAAATCAGGAAAAGCCATTTTTTGGTCGTCTCTAGTGCGGCAGATTAGAACGTGACTCTTGCTGGCATTATATTTTATGTCATGTTCAGCACCATATACAGAGCAGACATTCAGCAGCTGTTGAAAACCAGCGCCGCTCGGGGAAAACACAACCAAATCATCGGCATACATCAGATGGTTTACTTTTTTATCACCAATCATACAACCAGTCCTACAGTCTGTGAGTTGCCGTGATAGGTCGTCCATATACAGGTTAAAGAGAAAGGGGGACAGTATACTCCCCTGTCTGACACCATTGCTCACACCAAAAGGGGCAGACAAACTGTGTTCCCATTTAACCTGCATAGTTTGATTTGCGTACCAGTATGCCAGCACCCTCACTATGCATGCGGGCACACCTCTTTCAGCCATTTTTGTGAACAGTTTTTTATGATTTACTCGATCGAAGGCCTTGGAGGCATCAATAAAACACATGAGAACAGACGAATTCTGTTTTTTATACTTACTAACAATTTCTTTTAGGGCATATATACACAAGTCAGTGCCATGATTACGCTTAAATCCAAGTTGATTGTCTGAAGAATTAATGACATTAATTAACCTATCAAGCAGTATAGTCTCCAGCACTTTAGAGACAATGCTGGCTAACGCTATGGGCCTGTAATTGTCAATGTTACATAGCTTGCCAGCCTTGTCTTTAATAACTGATAACATGGAATCCGGCAAGATCCCATGTATCAGAAAGCCTGTGAAACAAATTGAAAGAAGAGGAAAAATCCTCGGACTAGCAAATTTAAGCTGCTCAGCTGTAGTTTGGTCTAAGCTGCTAGCTTTGTTGTTAGATAGTTTTTTTACTGCTTCACAGACTTGATGTGGTGTGACCCCCACTATCTCATCGCTTGCAATACAGTTTTATACTTCTCTCCCTCTTATTGTTTCCAAAAAATAAACTTAAAAGCTTCATCTTTTTTTTTTTTTTACTATTTAGGGAATAAATGTGTTAAATGGTACAAAAGTTCCAACAGTGTTAAATCTGGGCCTACTACAGAGGAACCAATGAGATTAAGAAATAATTTATTTACACAGATTCAACATTAGAATACAGTATCAACAGAAAATCACTAATGAAGCTTTGTGAGGTTTAAGCCAGGGCTCATGAAGCTTTATTAGAAACATGTCCAACTCTGGTTTATGTTTAAATATATGAACATAAAACTTTAGTTCTGTTTATACTTTTACTTCTTGTATACTTTGGTTCTCTTTTCTTCTCTCATGTGAAAATCCCCTCTTATTGTTTCCAAAAATGAAACTAAAAGCTGCAGTGTATTGAGTATTGTAGAAAAAACCCTACACCTATGAGTGTCTCTGACTCCACACCCCACTGCTTTACCCTATTGTATTACCCGATCTTGTGTCATGCCATTCACTTGTATTACGGTGCTTCCTTCCCCCAACACACCTTCTCGTCTAGGTCTTTGTTTCTCTGTATATTTTGCATTTCCTTTACCTCTTGATAATTCAGTTGCATGTATGCTTATGTTAATTCAATCATTTCTGGCCATCACAACATTGAGATGCAAATGTGACCCCCCTCTTGGGTCAGTCAATCATCACAGACCCACTGTGTGTCAGTAGGCTCACCGTTTTCTGGATTACTCACCACACCTTTGGAACCTGGACTTTCTTCAACAGTATTCATGGAATAAATGTGTTATATGATACAATACAGTTCACTTTCTATGCCAAAAATGTTAATCTGTGACTTCTGCAGAGGAAGCAGATCTAAATGTTTCTCTTACTTGGACAACATTGATAAATAATGATTTTTTGTTGGTGGTAGTGGTGGTGCTGGCAGAGGACAAAGAAACAGGGTTAACTCTGGTTTATGTTTATTAATGACAGTTATAAAACTTAAGTTCTGTTTACTTATTTATTAATGTCACCTCTTTAGTTTAGTTCTCAGCTCTTCTCCCAAATGGAAATTCCCTCTTACTGTTAACAAAAATGAAACTAAAAGCTTCAATGCATAAAGTATAAGGGAATAAATGTTTTATGATACAATACAGTTCACTTCCTGCCAACGATGTTCATATGGGCCGACTACAGAGGAACCAGTTAGATTACAGAGGAACTATGCAGGATTTTTAGCTTAACTCTGTTACATGTTTACCTTAATTAGACAGCTTCGGAGTAATTGTGATGGTTAAATAAAGATCTGTTCACATTCATAGGTCTGTTCATTCAGTTCTCAGCTCTTCTCTCAAATGGATATTACCTCTATGTGTTTCAAAAAATGAAACTAAACATTCTATGTATTTAATTTGGGGAATAAATCTGGTATATTGTACAATACAATCAGGCCCGGCTCTAGCCATTTTGGTGCCCTAGGCGAGATTACTCTCAGGCGCCCCCCCAACAATGATCATAATGATCATAACGATAACATAACAGTGTATCTCTATGTCCCCTCTGACCCTGAGATACACAACTTGCACAACAATCAGTAAAATTGCATTGAGTAAATCCTGGGTGAAGACATGAAAAAATTAGTCTCTTCACAATCAATCAAACAAACTGTTGTGGTGCTTGAAATGGGTATACGAAAGTCTGGGCTTCACAAAAGCAGTGGAATATACTGTATGATATAAGGCGATAAGTGTGGAAAAAAAATTGTGAAATTGCTTTTTGAGCATAATGTTAGGCCTAACTGTCATTCTCACCAAATGTCTCAAATGTGGGATAACAGAAGCTAACTATTGACTTCACGTTACATTTCAAACTTCATGAAATGTGTGTAGCCCTAAATGAGAAATTTTCTCCAAATATCAACTAAGTAGACAAAAAACACACAAAATGTACAATATTTAGCCTAATGTATCCTATAGCCTATGTGTTGCCACTGTGGTACTGTTTGAGAGGTAAAAAAAATAAATAAAAAAAAACTAGTTTGAGAGCTCAGCAGGTCTGAATACACAGCTGGAGCTGATCTGGAGCTGTGGCCCACTGGCCCTGCTGTGAGCAGGCTGATTATTCATTAATCATTATTATATATATATATATTTTTTTTCCTTGACTGGCGGCGCCCCTCCAGCAGTTGGCGCTCTAGTCTAGGCGACCGCCTATATCGCCTATGCCTAGAGCCGGCCCTGAATACGCCAACACTGTTAATCTGTTATATCTATCGCTCTGATCTGGGCCTACTACAGTGGAACCAGTTTGATAAGCAAAATCAAATGCCCCAAAAGGAAAAACACTACGGACACAGGGTAAGGTTAAAGTTTAGACATTTAGAAATGATTATGGAAACACACAGTAACAATTCCCTCCCAATGTGGACCCGCCTTTCCTGAGTGTATAGAGGTCACAGTCCCAATCAGCAACAGTCACATGCTGTATGTAAATCAGGCTGCGCTGTTGCTGCTCTGTGATTGGCTGATTTCTGATGCGTCACCACGGACCAGCTGAACCCGGAAGAGGGCGAGAGTTTACTTCTGTTTACGATGGACTCGACGAGCTAGCTCTCTCTCAGACCTACGAGTGACAACAAGATGTCGGACGAGGGTAAATTGTTCGTGGGAGGCCTGAGCTTCGACACCAACGAAGACTCACTGGCCGCGGCCTTCGGCGAATACGGAACCATCGAGAAGGTGGATGTGATCCGAGACAGAGAGACGGGGAGATCTCGCGGCTTCGGCTTTGTGAAATACGACAACGCAGAAGACGCGAAGGATGCCATGGACGCCATGAACGGCAAGACCCTCGACGGCAGGTCTATCCGTGTGGATGAAGCCGGACGCGGCGGCGGCAGCGGCGGCGGCGGGCGCTCCAGAGGAGGCTTCGGATCAGGTCCACGCGGCGGCAGATTCAGTGGTGGTCGGGGCGGCGGATACAACGGAGACCGGGGCTACGGAGACCGGAGCTACGGCGACCGGAGCTACGGTGGTGGAGAGAGGAGCTATGGCGGCGGTGGCGGCGGCTATGGCGGCGGCGGCGGCTACAGGAGCGGCGGTGGCGGCGGCGGTGGCTACAGAGAAAACAGGGGACAGGGTGGATACGACGAGTAAACATCTCCCCTGAATCAAGATCATCACTTTGGTTGGCTATATTTCAAAGATGGCGCTCCTCAAGAAAAATGTCCACGTGTTATCGCTCACCGTAGTTTTGTAGGCCTAGTTCTGTTGCAGTAGGCCCAAGTTAGCTCAAGCATCTTAGCTTAGCATCGTAGCCTAGCCACGAGTTAGGCCGGGTCATTCCTTAATATACCATGTTACAAATTACAGTTCAGGACTCTTTTGCATTGCTCAAATGGGCATCTTTACTGCTCCGAAAGATCTTTAATTACAATACTCTACATCTATAATCTGACTAAATCCACTAGTCCCTATCTGGGGGCTCAATGACTCAATGGACCACGTGGCTTTTCGTTGAACAGCCATCACCATCGCTGTAGACTTTTCGTCCAGCATGTTAAAGTGTTTCCTCATTTAATTCCTTAGTTTTTGATTTTTTTTTTTGAATTGAAATATCCGATGGGGGCTTGTTTGGTTTTCTTCTTTCAGACTGGTTAACTACACATCCGAAGTGGCCGGCTGTTCATGAAGTTGCAAATTGCAGCATGCTACAGTCTGTCCAAGGTATCTTCTGTGCTCTGCTCAACATCTGCATTTTAAATGTGCTGTAAAATGGACTAATCTTGTTTAAGTGATCTTTGTTTCCCCAAAGTAATATCTCAACCGGGAACAGTTTTGTACTTTATGTTCTTTGTATGATCAACTTTTTTTTCTTTGTCAGTTTGGCTTCATGGATCCTATTAAAAAAAGTCTACAAGAAAAAAACAACTTCTGTTTCCGTTTTTAGTCCATAAACTACTGAGCAGCTTTTAACAACACAACTTCTTTATCTTCTTAAATGATTTATATGCCTCTGTACATGACTTTGAATTGTCTGGTGTATGAACTGTGTTACACAAACAGGTTTGCCTTGCTATTACTATCTTCTTTCACAGTGGATGATTTTCAGCTGCTGCAACACTGAGTCCAACTGATAGAGACACAGTTTAATCTGCAGGAGTATAGTGAACTTTGTTGTCAATCACACTATGTAATTGTGAATTACACAGAGTATCAAAATTATGTTTCCCCAAACTCCAATGTGCTTATCATTTCAACATAGGGAGGAGTCTCAGTATGAAGTTACCTGGAAAAACCAAGACAGGTTATACGGTAAAAGCCAGTGAATTTGAATATTTTGAAAAACTTGATTTATTTCAGTAATTGCATTCAAAAGGTGTAACTTGTACATTATATTTATTCATTGCACACAGACTGATGCATTCAAATGTTTATTTCATTTAATTTTGATGATTTGAAGTGGCAACAAATGAAAATCCAAAATTCCGTGTGTCACAAAATTAGAATATTACTTAAGGCTAATACAAAAAAGGGATTTTTAGAAATGTTGGCCAACTGAAAAGTATGAAAATGAAAAATATGAGCATGTACAATACTCAATACTTGGTTGAAGCTCCTTTTGCCTCAATTACTGCGTTAATGCGGCGTGGCATGGAGTCGATGAGTTTCTGGCACTGCTCAGGTGTTATGAGAGCCAACTTGCTGGTATACGGCTGCGTTGACCCTGGATCTCAGGAAAGTGTAAAGTAAAGTGTAAAGTTTCCACCATCAGTGATGGTTTGGGGTGCCATGTCATCTGCTGGTGTCGGTCCACTCTGTTTCCTGAGATCCAGGGTCAACGCAGCCGTATACCAGCAAGTTTTAGAGCACTTCATGCTTCCTGCTGCTGACCTGCTCTATGGAGATGGAGATTTCAAGTTCCAACAGGACTTGGCGCCTGCACACAGCGCAAAATCTACCCGTGCCTGGTTTACGGACCATGGTATTTCTGTTCTAAATTGGCCAGCCAACTCCCCTGACCTTAGCCCCATAGAAAATCTGTGGGGTATTGTGAAAAGAAAGATGCAGAATGCCAGACCCAAAAACGCAGAAGAGTTGAAGGCCACTATCAGAGCAACCTGGGCTCTCATAACACCTGAGCAGTGCCAGAAACTCATCGACTCCATGCCACGCCGCATTAACGCAGTAATTGAGGCAAAAGGAGCTCCAACCAAGTATTGAGTATTGTACATGCTCATATTTTTCATTTTCATACTTTTCAGTTGGCCAACATTTCTAAAAATCCCTTTTTTGTATTAGCCTTAAGTAATATTCTAATTTTGTGACACACGGAATTTTGGATTTTCATTTGTTGCCACTTCAAATCATCAAAATTAAATGAAATAAACATTTGAATGCATCAGTCTGTGTGCAATGAATAAATATAATGTACAAGTTACACCTTTTGACTGCAATTACTGAAATAAATCAAGTTTTTCAAAATATTCTAATTCACTGGCTTTTACCTGTATATCTATTATGGGTCATTCCAGAATTGGAGGACATTTAAGGACTGAAACACCTCAAAATTTTACTATTTATTTGATCATTTTCTGCTATATATTTAAGAAATACAGGTAATTAATCATCAAATAATTATGTTTGGCTAGCTCAGGACTCAAAGTGACACTTTTTATTAGATATTTTATATATTGTGTGTGCTGCTTGGTGCAACCCTGTTACCAATACTCAGGAACCTGTAAAGGTATTATATAAGTATTTATCTATAAATATTTGCCAAAATACATAATGAATATAATCATACACACAACCAAAATGACAATAGGATAAACCCTCATGAGCTGATACAGTCATTTAAGATCATTTTAAGATAAATTACACAGTAACAGGGTTGAAATTAGAGTAACAGGGTTGAACAAAGTAACAGGGTTGAATAGATGCATTACTTTTGATAGTAGATTATGACATAAATCTCAACCCTGTTACTCTGAAGTAACAGGGTTGCAAGTAACAGGGTTGCAAATCAATGCTTATGTCAGCTGTTTAGCAGAAGAAAGATGCTATTGCTAGCTATGGAATGTAATGTTACTGTAAGGTTGAGAACAAACTTATTATTTAAAGGAACAAAGAAAACTTTGAAAATATTTTTGCCTGGTAATATGAGTAACAGGGTTGCATTGGTTAGAGTGACGCACTCAATCAGGGCAGACAAAATATGAAAAATAGAAGAGAGGACTTACCTTGTGTCTACCCATGCTATTATCTAACAGTTTGATAATACAAATTATTTTGTGTCATGTGTCTCATACTTCTTTTTCTTCTTCTTCTCTGCTAAAAAGGTTTTGGTAACAGGGTTGCGTGGATGTTGTGGGACACAACTTTAGTGCAAAATTACTTTTATTTAAAATATGTTTATGATTAAACTAAGTGTTTTTACACTTACAAAAGACATAAATCAACAAAATCATACAAAAAAAATTAAAATTTTAAACTTATTTTAACCGCTTTATTTGACATGCATGTTGGCCATTAAGAGGGTGGGACAAGAGAAAAAGGCCATTTTAGGGGGTGCTTAGAGTTATTTTGTATTTTAAATAATATTTTGGAACCAGTTTTTGTATAACTATATTTATATTTTGTCTCAGAGTAATTATAATTTTCACCACAAATGCAAGTTTTGGAATTTCATGCATGATTTATTGAAAATGAATGGGTGGGACATGAAATGTCCTCCAATTCTGGAATGACCCTTATATGATTTGAGCATTTGTTCCCATTTGTGTGGCAACGTTATTTTTAATGTTATGTGGCCATAAACCTTACATTAGCTAGCTCAGTATTGTCATTTTAAAATGGAAATGATATGCACAGCAAAACTTATGTTGGATCAGATGTTCATATTAAGCTGTAATGGGAGGTTTTAGATGTGAAAATGTGAGAATCTGCTATTAATTTGAATAACACACCAACCTGATGATGTCTTTGAATAATGTGTGAATAACACGGGTGCATGAATAAAGTATTGACTGTGATGCTAATGATTTAGCAACTACCTGAGGGCAGTTTGGATGCATACATCCAGTCAAGGTTTACACGACTTGGTTTTCTGGTGGTCACATTTAATTGTGCAGGGTATCCGTGGGGTCTTGAAAAGTATTAAAAGGTGATAAATCAATTTGGGGAAAATTAAGACCCTTAAAAAGTATTAAAAAGTATTTTCACGACTTTATAAAGTCTTAAATATTGAAGGTATGAAGAAAAGAAGTAAGAAAAGAAGATTGTTGTTTTTGTTTTTTGAGAGTGGAGCAATGTTTTTTGGGTTTTTTTTTATAAACTTTGCCTTATCCCAGCCTATTTTGAATTATGTTGCATCTATAGTCTTTATCACAAACTAAAAGTTGAAAGTGTCACTGATGTAAATGGTTACAGCTTGAAGCGGCGGTGAGGTGTTGAAAAATATTGAGAAGGTCTTGAAAAAGTCTTAAAAAGGTATTAGAATGAACTTCAAGATTCCTGTATAAACCCTGTTGTGGTTCTCAACCTTTTCCGGGCACTGGACCCCCTGCATATCTTTTTAGCAACCCTGAGGACCCCACCCCACCCCCTCACCATTTAAAAAAAAAAAAAATCCAAAACCAATTTGACAGAAATAAAAGTAGCCTTTTTAATTGCATCATTGCATATTTATTATCGGTTCTGAAGGCAAATATGCGATTTCAATGCTCTGTTTTTCAGATATTTGTAACAAACAGTCAATTTATGTACTCTCTTGAAGGTAAATAACAAATTTCAACAAGTTTAAAAGCTTATTTTAAAAAGTTGCTGTACACTGCACATTAGTTTTACACCACCTTCCAATGCAATGCAAATTATTTACTGCCAGATGTAAATAAAAAAATAAAAAATACTTTAAAAAATTTAATTTAATTAAATTTTAAAAAAATCAAGCGACTATGTCTGTTGCTGCTTCCAGTGTCATCACATCAGTCAGTTCTGGACATGGAGGTTTTTAAATTAGATTAAAGCAGAAGTGAGTGGTCCGGTCGTTTTCGCTAATGCTGCGTTCCAGGCAGGCTTTTGAAATCGTAAATTACAGCTTCAAGTCACAACTTACGACTTTGTAGCGTTCCAGGCAACCCACTCGTGTTTTTCCGACCTGTTTTACCGGTGAAAGTCACTATAACGGCCACTCGTAACTTCCGACCGGTGAACTCGTACCAGATCGAACTGGTACGACTTCACGGTCGGAAAAATACGAGTTTCCTTGAACGCACCATAACAGTCCTCGTCCCTACGTCGCCACATTCACGGCGTCCCTTGGCTGCACACACAGCCCTGCATGCCGTTCTCTCTCCTCATTGGATAAAAACTGTAGGATACGATAAATGTTTTCTCTTCGGCTCAGAGCAGAGCAGAGGGACTGAGAGACCCGTGTTTCAGACCAAACACTCTATGTAAGTGATTGCTGTCGGAAGATATAACTATTTAAGACTTATATTAACACAAATATATCACTTACTTCTGCTTTAAATAAGACACACATTAGTGTCACACAAGACATATATCAGGTGTTTTTTAATTATTGACTGTGCCTTTACTGCTGATTTATGTGTGTTAGAGCCATTTGCACATAAAATGGTAAATAATTTAGCTCCATAGTTTATTGCAGAGTGCTTATTTAATACTAATAACGATGCAGTTGTCTTATTGGTTAAGACTTATAATGTGATATATATATATTGATTAAAGCAGATATCAGTGGAATGTTTTTGTTAATATAAGTCCTAAATAGTCCTATTTTCCGTCAGCAATCACTTACATGAAGTATTTCAGCCTAAACACGAGTCTCTCCGTCACTCTGCTCTGCTGTAACCCGAGGAGAAAATTTTCCTTGTGGGATACAAGTGTTATCCAATGAGGAGAGAGAACGGCATGAAGGGCTGTGTGTGCAGCCAAGGGATGCGCGTGAATGTGGTGACGTAGCACGAGGACCAATTGATGCCTGACAAGGGCGGGGGCTGCTAACTCATGGTGCGTTCAAAGAAACTCGTACTTTGTGTTTTTCCTTCCTGTGAAGTCATACCAGTTCGATCTGGTACGAGTTCACGGGTCGGAAGTTACGAGTGGCCGTTATAGGGAACTTTCACAGACAACAGGATGGTAAAAACACGAGCTACGGGTTACCTGGAACGCTACCAAGTCGTAGTTGTGACTTGAAGCTGTAACTTACGGTTTCAAAAGCCTGCCTTGAACGCAGCATTAGCCGAAACGGCCGTGAAGCTGATATCTGCTTTAATTTAGTGAAGCTATGGAGCTTCACAGTTTTTTTTTTATAACAGAAAGTAAAAAAAAAAAAAAAAGTTTTTCAGTAAACCCTTTAAATGAAGAACCCAGTCTGTAGAGTTTTATTTTGAAGCACATGCAGCTTCAGGCTCAGGCAGCGCTAGTAGGAGAAATAGACGGAGCCACACTAACAATTTACACATATTTCCCTTTAAAACTTTAGTAATTTTCGACACTGAATGAAAAACACCTCTGCTCATTGTTCACATTCAATTTTAAACTTCTATTCTTCTATAACTCTGCTCTTTGTCAGCTTGTTTTTTCTAATAAAAATTATTGATTTGTGTTTTATTTTTTTATTTTTTTTAGAAACTTTATTAAGACATCATGGTGCAATACAATTCAATACACCAACAGAACATCGCCAGGGGGTTTCAATACAGACAATGCAGAGACAAGCTTTCATACAAAAACATTATAAAGGGTACATAAATTCAAAGTCTTTATAGCTTTCATGTTGATGGATTTTTTAATAGACTTAAAGCAGAAGTGAGTGATATATTTGTGTTAATATAAGTCTTAAATAGTTATATCTTCCGACAGCAATCACTTACATAGAGTGTTTGGACTGAAACACGGGTCTGTCAGTCACTCTGCTCTGCTCTGAGCCGAAGAGAAAACATTTATCGTATCCTACAGTTTTTATCCAATGAGGAGAGAGAACGGCATGCAGGGCTGTGTGTGCAGCCAAGGAACGCCGTGAATGTGGTGACGTAGGGACGAGGACTGTTATGGTGCGTTCAAGGAAACTCGTATTTTTCCGACCGTGAAGTGGTACCAGTTCAATCTGGTACGAGTTCACCGGTCGGAAGTTACGAGTGGCCGTTATAGTGACTTTCACCGGTAAAACAGGTCGGAAAAACACGAGTGGGTTGCCTGGAACGCTACAAAGTCGTAAGTTGTGACTTGAAGCTGTAATTTATGATTTCAAAAGCCTGCCTGGAACGCAGCATTAGAAAACGACCGGATCACTCATTTCTGCTTTAATGTATTGTTTGGCTTCATTTTCAAAAATAAGAAAAAGTGGTTTTTGATTAGTGTAACGACATTTATGAATGTGCCATTTGGCTAATTGTATAATAAGATTGATGATATAGTATTGTTTTTCTTTAGAAGATGGATTGTCAGTGAAGCCAAACAATACATGTTCAAAGCACAGGGAAAAAAGAGGTTCAATCGAAAAACAAATCAGGTTACAAATATCTTCCCATAATTTAGTTGAGAAAGGGCAAGACCAAAATAAATGAAAAACATCTTCAGGGTGTCCTACACATAAAGAGCAGTTTAAATCTATATCTTTTTTAAATCGTTGTAAAAAAAAAAACAGATTTGTGTTTTATTTCCGTGTAGCTCCTGTGTTTGTGCTGTATCATTGTGAATCACTAACGTCACTAACCGTCCTGAGCGGCAGGAAATTTGAATTTCAAATTCCAACGTCCAATAAACGAGCCGCTACGTCACGTGCTCTCGGCCAACCAATCAGCGTCGGGGGCGCGCTGCCGTCCTGTATAAAACCCGGCGTCTCGTCGTCCTTCACCACGTTCAGTTTGTGAAACACGAACCGAGTCTCTAACAATGGCAAGAACCAAGCAGACCGCCCGTAAGTCCACCGGAGGCAAAGCCCCCAGGAAGCAGCTGGCCACCAAGGCTGCCCGCAAGAGCGCCCCGGCCACCGGCGGAGTCAAGAAGCCTCACCGCTACAGGCCCGGCACCGTGGCTCTCCGGGAGATCCGCCGCTACCAGAAGTCCACCGAGCTGCTCATCCGCAAGCTGCCCTTCCAGCGCCTCGTCCGAGAGATCGCTCAGGACTTCAAGACCGACCTGCGCTTCCAGAGCTCCGCCGTCATGGCTCTGCAGGAGGCCAGCGAGGCTTACCTGGTCGGCCTCTTCGAGGACACCAACCTGTGCGCCATCCACGCCAAGAGGGTCACCATCATGCCCAAAGACATCCAGCTGGCCCGCCGCATCCGTGGAGAGAGAGCTTAAACTCTGACCACAAGTCAACCACAGCTACAACAACGGCTCTTTTAAGAGCCACTACCTCACTCAAGAGATCAAAGTCCTAAAATACATTCTCATTCATATATTTATAACAATATTTACACATTACAAGCTTGATAAAGATTCAATGTCAATCATTTGATATAATGAGCCCATAGTACACTTAATATCTGTCCAAAACGACAGTCACTCACCTCACATAAGAGAGCAAAGTCCTCTATACATCTACAATATACTCTTCATATTCATACATTACAAACTTGATAAGTAACAATATTTCAAGTCACCAACATTGGGCCCATAATACACTTAATTATCAACCTGTCCAACATGACAACAGTGAGCCACTCAGCTCTGTATACATTTGCATTTATGTACATGATTATTATAACCTATTTAGAAATCTATCTCAGTTTAAGTACTTTGTCCTCCATGTATCTACATTACACATTCATATTTATACACATAACTGAAGGTAGTTACTGAAAGTAGTCGTTAAATGTATCACTCACATTAAGACAAATATTCTTTCTGTTACAAGTTTTGTCAAAATCTTATGTTTAAATATGTAAATGAGGCAATATCTAATGAAATATGCACTAATTTGCATATATTTCCAGAACAGAAATCTGAACAATGGATAAAGTTACTTTCAAAAAACAATTTTTATGTACACGTGCAGATGTCCCAAACAATGTTTGTATGTTTTGCTTATTTCTGTCCTCTTGTATCACAAGTCAAATTATTGTTCATAGTTACATGAACTTCTGAGAAGTTATAATATATATGAAGTTATATTATAATAATTAATCAGAACATTTCATATGTAGAAAGTTAAATGGCTTTTATTAACAAAGTTTATCTGAAACATCCACAGCTGTAACATACATGAACATACAGCAGAAAGTAAGACAGTTTACAGTGAATTTTATTAATATGTAACCATCTATAGATGTTGATTCACCTGTTTTCATTCAGTTACTCAGTAAAAACATTTACCACATTTGAACACAGAAGACGTGACAAATTATAAATCTGTATTAGGATTCATAAAGATGCCACAATACAATGAGGATGTTTTGTTTTTGTAGATGTGTTTCCTTCTATGGTGCATCTTATTTATTTACTCCTAGTGAGTAGGCTTATTAGAAATATTTAAATGCATCCCACTGAAAATGAATCACAACACTTCATTAGTAGAAAGTTGGTTTTATTATCAAAACGTTTAACCTCAACAGCTGTAACCTACATAAATATTGCAGAAAATAATCTGTTATGTGTCTCTTAATTGGTGAAATATTTACCACACCATTATGGTTAGAGAGACAGATTATTCTGGGTTTATATCTCAATATTTATAAATGATGATACAATAAGAGGATGTTTTGTCAGTAGAGTGGTTGTGTGGCTCTTAAAATAGCCATTGTGGTGGTGGTGGTGGTTGTTATTTAACCTCTGAAACCTTTAACAGTAGCGTTCATTCGTGATATTTATTACACATTAACTGTCCTAATATTTATTTGATATCTGTTTAAACATGGCCAAGTCAATACAGTCTATGGTTGTAGCAGCAGGAGTTTCCTTCTTTGTTGTAATGCAGCAGTGTTTTATATATTGACTCCCAGAGATGCCTTTACTGAAAAAAACCCATAACATGTACAAATTCAAAAGGTTTTTATTAATGAAGCTCATTTTAAACCTATAGTCATAACTTATATTATTATACAGCAGAGAAACAAATCACTAATAAATTGCAGTGAATTTTGTTCATGTAGTAACTACAAAATGTTGATACAGCTAGACCTTTATGAATCAGAAATTGACAAACTATAATGAAATCATCTCATAAATGATGATATAATAAGAGGATGTTTTGTCAGTAGAGTGGTTGTGTGGCTCTTAAAAGAGCCGTTGTGTTGTGGTTGTTGTTGTTGTTGTTGTTGTCTAGTTGTGGTGTTTAACCCCCGAAGCCGTACAGAGTGCGGCCCTGTCTCTTGAGGGCGTAGACGACGTCCATGGCGGTGACCGTCTTCCTCTTGGCGTGCTCGGTGTAGGTGACGGCGTCGCGGATGACGTTCTCCAGGAAGACCTTGAGCACCCCGCGGGTCTCCTCGTAGATGAGTCCGGAGATGCGCTTGACTCCGCCGCGGCGAGCCAGACGGCGGATGGCGGGCTTGGTGATGCCCTGGATGTTGTCGCGGAGGACTTTACGGTGGCGCTTGGCGCCTCCTTTCCCCAGTCCTTTGCCTCCTTTGCCTCTTCCGCTCATGATGTCGCTTTAGTTTGAGTTTGATCCGAAGAAAAACTGCTAAGAGTCTGGACGGGATCGTGGCTATTTGAAGGCTGAGTGCGGACGTGATCGAGGACACGCAGCTCCGCCTCGAGCCGCCATGTTTACCGGTTCTCCCTTCAAGCTGGAGCCATGGCAACCTGCGCGTTTCCGGTTACAGCTCCTTCAAAATAAAAGTCAAGCGTTGATCGCGGCAAAATATGAACATGAGCTCAAAAACTGTTAAAGGGACAACGAGGAGTTTTGGAAAAGCGAAGTGTTTTCACACTACATTTATGAGCCTCCGCACCGTGAAATTCTTTGACCGGTGCAAGACAGACTCATGTTTTCATTCATCAAGAATTAAAGTCAGAGGTTGGAAGACGATCACATACCGTCGTAGTTCCCACCATAAACGGCGTTATTCTCATGACTCGCCACGAAAGGAAACACTGGTCGGCTCTACCAGCATTTCCGCCACCACTAATAATAACAAAAATAACGATAGAGACAGAACGATAGATTTATCTAAAATGGACCATTAACAAGTGGTAACGTAGATTCATCCACATTAACGTGAGACTTTTTAATAACCGAATATAAACTCCTCGTTGTCCCTTTAAATCATCAAATAATCAACATCACAGAAAGTAAAGTGAAGATCTGAAGTCTGTGACACCAGTTCTCTAGATCTAGTGTTGTCATAGTTTATTTCATTCATTTGGTTTTGTGGGTGTGAAATAGGTCAAATGAAGACAAAGCAGAATAAATGAACTGAAGAACAGTTGACACAGTGACAATAAAACAGACCATTAGAGTCTGTTCAGTCAAAAATACAGATGGTATGTCATTATTCTTCAATATTTATGTTTATCAACATCCATCCACTACTTATTTATTTGTTTCAGTGCTTCTGTGTGATGGGTGTGATTTATCCCCCATTTATTTATTATTATTCTTTATTTCAGTTGTTTAATCTTTCTCTCTCCCTCTTTCTCGCTCTCTGTTCCCATGTTAGTTACTGAGAGTGAAGACAAACCAGAGCCAGTTTCCTTGTTTGTGTGAGCAGCAACTGCTGAGGTTTTTCTCCTGACTGTGGTGGAAGTGAGTGAGAATAAAATCTAAAAAGCTCCCGTAAAGTGATGATGGAGGAAATGATGTAGAGAGAGAGGAAAACTGTTTCTGTATCAGACTGTAAACATGTAGATTTGTGCTGTAAACCACAAGAGTCTGTGGAGACTGACTGACTAGTGGTGAGGAGAGGAAGTGCAGCCTGTGGTTGTGGAGTGTTTTAGTTTCATGTTTGAGAAAAAGAAGCTGCAACTGTGTGTAGATAAGTGATGACAAGTCTGTTTACATGTAATAAATAGAAGAGTGATCAGTATCAGATTGACTCATGTCACATATAGTAGATTTATTATTCATGTCATGCTGATATTATAGTTGGGTGAGAGGCGTGTTTGAGAAAAACTATTTCTGTATCAGACTGTAAACATGTAGATTTGTGTTGTAAACATTTAACCCTCCTGTTGTCCTCCTGGGTCAAGGAAGGAAGGAAGGAAGGAAGGAAGGAAGGAAGGAAGGAAGGAAGGAAGGAAGGAAGGACGAAGGAAAATAAGGAAGGAAGGAAGGAAGGACAAAGGGAAAGATGGGAGGTAAGAAGGAAGGGAAAAGGGAAGGAAAGATAGATGGGGGAAGGGAACAGATTCGTTCAAGGAAGGAAGAAGGGGAGGAAGGAAGGAAAGGAGGGGATAGGATTGTGGAAACAAGGAAGGGAAAAATGAAGGAAAGAAAGATGGAGGGAGGGAACAGATTTGTTCAAGAGAGGAAGAAGGGAGGAAAGAAGGAAAGATAGAAAGATGGAGGAAGGGAACAGATCAACTGAATCAAAAGAGGAAGGAAGAAGTAGTAAGGACAAAGGGAGGGAGGGAAGGAAGGAAGGAAGGAAGGAAGGAAGGAAGGAAGGAAGGAAGGAAGGAAGGAAGGGAAGAGGAACAGAAAAGGGATTGTGAAAAGAAGAAAGGGAGAAAGGAAGGATGGAGAAAGGGAACAGATTAGGTCACTTTGACCCAGCAGGAAAACAGGACTAGGGACTGAGTGACTAGTGGTGAGGAGAGGAAGTGCAGCCTGTGGTTGTTGGATGTTTTTAGGTGAGAACACGAAGCTGTAACAGCTGAACTTCATGGAGATCAGTGATGATGATGTCAAGTCTGTCAGTAATAAGTGGAGAAAACTTTTAACCTGTTTTTGAACCAGTTGGACAGAGAAAGCTTCAAGGCTTCACTACTGTAAAGATTAAACAGGAGTCTGAGTGACTGGTGGTGAGGAGAGGAAGTGCAGCCTTGTTCAAACTGACACACCTTGTATTCATGTTCATTATTAACATAATTGTTGAGTACTTTTATTTCAGTGTTGCAGTTTGATCCAAATATGAAGCCAAAACTTTACATACAAGTGATGTAGTGTGTTTATAGAGAAGAGTGATTGAGTGTCAGATTGTAAACCTATGAACCATATCTAGTTGTTATCGTTGAATGAGTGTGAGGTGTATTGCTGAAGGACTGAGCTCAGTATTGATCTGTGTGTGGCTCTTAAAAGAGCCGTTTGTTGGTCAGGTGAAGTCTCCTTGTTTACTCCTTGTTTACTCCTTGTTTACTTCTTGGCGGGCTTCTCGGTCTTCTTGGGCAGCAGCACCGCCTGGATGTTGGGCAGCACGCCTCCCTGAGCGATGGTGACTCCTCCCAGCAGCTTGTTGAGCTCCTCGTCGTTGCGGACGGCGAGCTGCAGGTGACGGGGGATGATCCTGGTCTTCTTGTTGTCCCTGGCAGCGTTTCCGGCCAGCTCGAGGATCTCAGCGGTCAGGTACTCGAGCACGGCGGCCAGGTAGACGGGAGCTCCGGCCCCGACGCGCTGGGCGTAGTTTCCCTTGCGGAGCAGCCTGTGGACACGGCCGACGGGGAACTGCAGGCCGGCCCTGGAGGAGCGGGTCTTGGCCTTGGCCCGGGCCTTTCCTCCGGTCTTACCACGTCCAGACATGTTCAATTTATGAGTTCTGTTTGTTTTTATCTACGAAAAGTTGAAGAGAAGAGAAGTGGTTTCCCGCTGGCGACTCCGTCTTTATATATGCAGCAGCGGCGCTGAGCTCGACGCTGATTGGCCACGCTGAACCCGAGAGGAACCGACCAATCAGAGCTGCCGACGTCAAGCTGCTGTAGAGAGCTCGCGTCTTCCGCTCCGGATTTACAAAATAAAAGCCTCAAACTATTATCTAATTTAACACTAATTTTAAAATCTGTAGATAAATAAAGGTCACCTTGTCTGTATGATCAAAATACTCTTTAATAAACACTCCATAATCTGAGCTTTTACAAACAAAAAGGTGGTTCTATTATATTTTTTAATCTGTTTTTTTTTTAATCTAAATTCTTAAATGACTTTTATAAATTGCTGGGACATTAATTAATTGCTATGATATACTATTTCATCTTTAAACAAAGTGTGTTTTAGGTATTTGTCCTTTATGTGATTATTTATTGTCTGGTCCATGTTTTATACTGTAGATAAAATAATAATAAAAACAGAAGAAGAAGAGAGACACAAATCAAGAAACAAAAAGCAAAAGTTACATGAATCAGAGAGAAGAGGAAAGTTCAGAGGAGACTCATGAACAACACCAGAGAGGAAAAAGATAATTAAATCATATCTATGTGTCACTGTTGACAGATATTCTTCCAGGTGTTTTTCTCGTATTACTAAACAGGATCTTGATGGAGATTCCTCATCAATAATGAATGTACCTTTTTGTAAAGCAATAATAAAGTTGATGAAAAAAAGAGTCTGTGGGATTTACAAAATAAAAGACTCAAACTGGTTTCTAATTTAACATGAAGTCAACTTAAAAATCAGTAGATAAATAAAGGTCACGTTGTCCGTATGAACAAAAGACTGTTTAGTAAACACTCTGTTCATAATCTGAGCGTTTACAAACAAAATCCATCTGATCTTTTACTGTGGTTCTATTATATTTTTTAATCTGTTTTTTATCTAAATGCTTAATCTTAATAAATTGCTTCTACATGAATTCATTACTATGCTATTTCATCTTTAAACAAAATGTATTTATGTGATTATTTATTGTCTGGTTCTTGTTTAAGAGGGAAAATAACAATATAAGAAGAGAGACACAAGAAACAAAAAGCAAAAGTCAGAATCAGAGAGAAGAGGAAAGTTCAGAGGAGACTCATGAACAACAGAGGAAAAAAGATAATTAAATCCTATATATGTGTCACTGTTGACAGATATTCTTCTTCCTGATTTCCTTTTGGGGTGAATTGCTATTATATTTCATCTTTAAACAAAGTGTATGTAAGGTATTCTGTGATTATTCATTGTTTGTTTTAGAGAAAAAAGTAACTTTGAAAACAATAAAACAGCAACATATCAATTTATTTCAAGCTTTCGGTTATTGTGACCTTCTTTAGAGAGAAAGTAACAAAAGAAGAAGAAGAGAGACACAAACTAAGAAACAAAATGCCAAACTTACACAAATAAATCAAAAGACAGAGAAAACCAAGCTCCATTTGTGGGCTGTTAAAACACACAGTAAAATGATTGTGTTTGAAAATAAAAACACATTTTCATGTAGAAATCTTCATTATTGAAACATTTATTTTCACATATTGATACGTACGTAATTGAATGTTAAATATGAATAAGACAAGTTTTCTCCTATAACTCGCTGAACAAGTTTCCCTTTTTGCTGGTATTGTTTCATAACCAATAACAAACACATCAATACACAACTATTGTGGATTTAAATGAAAAAATAACTCTTTTTGTTTCCTTATCTATGAATCTGATGAACAGCAATTGTCGCAATTGCATCAAACCTAAATTCTAAATTCTTTAGTCTCAGAGATGTTTTACAACACTTGCCTACAGAATTTATGCATAAACAGTAGAAATTATTTTAATTAATGGGATTATTCCAAATAAAAAGTAAAACATCTACCAACCACAGGGCCTTTTGTGTCAGTTATTGTCTTTACATGCCATTAGCAGGACATATTTGCATATTTGTTATCATAAGTCTAATATATAAAACATATATGGGCTGTTTTTGTGATGTCACATCATCAAAACTTAAACAAAATTCCATACACATGTGAGTGAAGTCATGTGTTTCAACAGAAACGGTTTCACTTCACCTTTAAAAACAAAAGCAAAAGCAGATTAAAGTAAAAGTAACATAAACCTGTCACAACAGAACCAGAACCCAGCTGTATATTCCCTGAAAACTAGTACTTTATTATTACCTGTTCTCACCAGGTAAAGAATCACAACAATAAAACAAGTAAACATGAATCAGAAATCAACCATGATCCATAAAAACCAAGAAAAGCTGTGCACAGCGTCGCCGGCGGCTGCCTGTGGGCCTCCACAGAGTCACACCGGACAAAACCGTTTGAAAGAGGCTTGACGGGCTTGACCTCACGCCTCAGTGACCTCATGGAATCAACGGGCCTCCCAGGAATTCACCAAGCAGAGTCACTACAGACAATGTGGACACCTCAGCAGAGAGGGAAATAACCAGACACTATAACTTTAAACTCCCCCAAACTCTCTGAATCCTTCATCTCTAAGTTCCTCAACAACATCCAAGTCAAAGGCCTCCGACATGTTACACTCTTTCATCCCCCCAGGCAAGAACAGTTATAGTAGAACAGTTACTGTACATGGCTCCACACGGTGAGGATGGCTGAGTCGAAACGCATCATATTTCATTCTTTGCCAAATAAATTTAGTATCCGGATTTGGAGAAATTTGAAGAAACTTGATTTTTGGTCCAAAAAAACTTTTCCGACACCCGACATCAGGGTTAAAAATCTTCAAAAATCGCCTCGGTCATTTTCTCCAAAACCAATGGCCCGATTTCGACCAAACTTCTGCGTTGGACTCCCCTCGGCCCCCCAGATGACATATCCGGATTTGGAGAAATTTGAAGAAACTTGATTTTTGTAAAAAAAAAAAAAAAAAAAAAAAAAAAAAACTTTTCTGGCACCCGTGTAGCCGATGTCGATCTGGCCCTCTGCGTTGTGTTTCTCACGGCCTGCCCTAGGTGGGGTTCGATCCCACGACCTCCCACACCGGAGGCGACGATGCTAACCTCTTCGCCAAGAGGTTGACAACCGCTTGGCAAGTTGGTTAGCACGTCTTTTATGGGTGGAGTGAGTGCACATCCGTTACACCCGCAGGGGTTAAAAATCTTCGGAAATCACCTCAGTCATTTCCTCCAAACCACCGGCCCGATTTCGACCAAACTTCTGCGTTGGACTCCCCTTGGTCACCAGATGACATATCCGAATCAGCCTCAGTAATAAGGATATTCTCTCTCTTTTGGCACATGAACAGTGGTCATAAGTAAAAGGACGTTGAAGAGACTGTCGGAAACTTGGTTTGTTTAGGAGGATAAACCACACAAACTTGGAGGAAGTGGCCGCATTCATACAAAATGAAATAGCAGCACTTCAGAAAATCACCTTCACACTGTAAAGACATTCACACTCCGGCTGCTGTCAGTGAGCCGTCAGTGGCTGACTGTAGGCTACTAAGTTAGTTGTGGTGCTGTGGTCAAAACTCAGCAGTTTTTTTGGCTGGCCCTAATACTCCTTCGTAGTGTACGACTTTACAGTGTGAAGGTGATTTTCTGAAGTGGTGCAACTGTAAATCAACTTGATTGTCTTGTTGTATCTTGTAGGCCTACCCAGGGCCGGCCCCTGGCATAAACACTCTATGCGGTTGTTTAGGGCCACAGCCGTTAGGTGGGGGGCCACATGATCAGAAAGGTACTGGGGTTCATTCAAGTCATTTAAACATCCTGAGGTCTGCACGTGCACGCCATGAGCTTTATATGTAATTTGAAGTCAATATTCAGCTTCTTTTATCTCACATTTGAGACATTTGGTGAAAATAGAAGAGGCAGAATGACAACATTTGTGCTCAAAAAGCAATCTTACAAAATTTCATTTTAGACTTGTTTTCTACACGTATCTATTAGGCTACTGTATTCATATCCTATTTCAAGCACCAAAACAGTTCATTCTCATGACTGAAGGAGTGTTTTCACAAGGGATTAGATTTTTTTTCAAAAAGCAGATCTCAAATTTCCAGCATTTGGCCTAAATTATTTCTTTATACAGTGTTCTAGGACAAATTGGCCTCAGTGTGCTTACAGCGGAGGTTCTAATACTTAAACATAAAACACATGAGTATTGTTACATCTGCAAGTATCTTAAAAAGATAAATTTAAGAAAATATGTAAAAGTCGAGAAAATGGCCTCAAACCTCAGAGGGCATAAACACGTCTGTATTCAGTTTTAACCAGTGATTTGGTGTTTGCGCTTAGAGTGGGCCACAAACAAAAAATCTTGTTTAGGGCCACCAAAATCCTAGGGCCGGCCCTGGGCCTACCCCAAGGGGGCAGTTGTCGGTCTGAGAAGTGAAGCTCACTTCCACGTTCAAATAACTGCAATCCCCTCTTCTTCCTCTGGGGGCTGGTGTCAGAAAGCAGCATTCTCCATAGACCTCCATGTTAAAATCACCAACTTTACATCCTCAATAAACATGATCAAAGCCTGGTGTCAGAACGTTTTTTGGTCTCAATCGATAGTTTCTACCCCCGCACACAATCTGAAGGGGGTGAATTTTTTTTAACTCTACCGTTTTACTGTTATTAGGTTAAAATTCTGGCCAATTAGGGTGCGGAAACGTTGAGTGACAGGTCCAGAGCAGCTCCATGGACAGCTGCTTCGAGGCCAGTGGGCGGGTTCTCGGCCAGTAAGTCCAACATGGTGCTGTTCAGGCCGCCATATTTGAGTCACAAAATTTGCCAGAATTTTTTTTTTTTTTGCCTGTTTTTTTCCCCACTGGCCCTAATACTCCTTCGTATATTGTGGATAAGGTGATAAATGATTTAGATTTGTTGTATTTATCCTGCTGTCATATATTGAGGTTATAAGAATGCCTATAGTTAATAATAACTGCACTCTTCTTATTGGCTGAGACGTGTGTAATGTGATATGTGTGTACTTTGGTTTAGCTGTGACCATGGAGACGAGGAGGGCACACTAGTTTTTGACCGTGCTCATGATTATTGCCCTTTTTTGGATTGCTGCACAGTTTTTATTTTGTTGTAACTTGACGAAAGGTTTCAATAAACCCTCGTAAGAACTTCATTCTTGCACTCCATAGTTTTAGTGTGCATTTATTAAAAAGTAAAAAGAGACGAGCCACACTAACAATTACTATTGTTATAATAATGATATGGTTCTTTATTTTTAACATGGGTAGTATAGTATTGCTGTTATTATTTGTGTCATAATTAGAAACATAAATGTTTCCTGTTTTTACAGTTTTTCATAGTCACTAAAAGCCCATTGTCTGAACCAACTTCTCAGTACAGTGGCCTAAACTCATTTTTTTAATCAAACACTCTTTTGGCCAAAACCTTAAACACTGTTCAGGTTCTTCAACGCAGTTTGCAAAACTCATCCGCTCTTTTTTTGCAAAACCTTAAACACATTCTCAGTCACTAACCACATTTCACACTGTGATTGCAGAACTGTAAACACTTGCAGCAAACTGTGAACACAACTCCAACACAGCTGTCATCTTTTTTTAGTTTTTTCTTTTCTTTTTTGTTGTTGCTAAAAGCAGTTACAATACTAAACATTTCTGTTACATAACTACATGTTCTGGATGCTGTGTCCTAAATTATCTTATGTAGCCTAGTGTCTAACGACTGCTCTGTTGTGTATATGTTTTTACTTGCTGTGTGTTTGGTTTTGAACATAAGATAACTGGTTTTGTTTGTTTGTAGAAAAGTCTGGGGTTTTGTGAACATAGTTTTGAAGTTTTGGATTTGTGTTTAAGGTTTTGAGAAAACGGGTGGAGGTTTCAAGAAATGTGTTTTAGCAATTGAGGGGGGGGAAAAACTGTAACATATCCATTCTCTTTCCTATGTCTTGATCTGCTCCATATGAGAAGGTCAGAGGTCAGACAGGACAGGAGAGCGTAAGAGAAGAGAAGAGAAGAGAAGAGAAGAGAAGAGAAGAGAAGAGAAGAGAAGAGAAGGAAAGGAAAGGAAAGGAAGAGGAGAGGAGAAGAAAAGAAAAGAAAGGTAAGGAGGAGAGGAGAGGAGAGGAGAAGAGAGGAGGGGAGATTAGAGGACAGAAGAGAAGAGGAGAGGAAAGGAAAGAAGATAAGAGGGGGCAGGAGGAGAAGAGAAGAAAAGAAAGGTAAGGAGAAGAGAAGAGAAGAGAAGAGAGGAAAGGGAGAGGAGAGGAAAGAAGATAAGAGGGGAGGGGAGGAGAAGAGAAGAAAGGTAAGGAGGAAGAGAAGAGAAGAGAAGAAAGGAAAGGAAAGGAAAGGAAAGGAAAGGAAAGGAAAGGAGGAGAGGAGAGGAGAGGAGAGGAGAGTGGAGTGATGCGGGCTCAGAGGTCAGAGGTGAAAGGTTTCCCAGCATCCTCGCTGATTGGCGAAGAGATGTCGGCCATCTTGGATTGTAGCGGGGAAAACAGATTGATGCGGTGAGCTCCTTCTTGTTTCTTCCTTTAATTTATTATTTTACGAGCCTTTAACCAACTCAAAAAGTTGTTGTTTGGAGTAACAACAGGTCGTGCCGGGTGCGGGAGTCGTCGGGCTGTGGACGGAAGTCTGAGATAGAAACTGGGACTTTAAACGCGGCGGAGCAGCTTCGCTTCTTTTTGTTGTTGTTTCTGGGAGCTGAACGGACGGCAGCGCAGCAGGCCCAAACTAAACCGGGACAAAAACACACCTGTCCCCGCGGTGTGCCGCCTGCTCGGTGGCCTGTCCACATAACCGCATATAAACTCCTCTTCTCCTCCTCTCCAGATGTGTTTAAAACAGCTTAAACTGGCCCGTTGGAGCCACTTTTAGCCGATTAGCTCGCTCAGCGTTGAAGCGTTAGCTCCCAATGCTAACATCTTCATAGATTTCAATGGAACCTGCTAGTAGCTTACGTGCGCTTGTTAGTTAGCCGTAGCTGTAGCTCCTTAGCATGCTAAACCGCTAACAAACAAGCAAAGTGAGGCTTTTGTTAATATTCCGATTATATATATTATATATTTGTTCGGGATTTATTAAAGAAAAGAAAGATAAGCAGGATTCGTCGGTTTATTTGTGCTGCAAAAGTAAATAAAGGTGTTAGCTTTAATCGGAGCTTTCGTTAGCACGCGACGCTAACATTAGCATTAGCACCTTTTTTTGCGACACTGCTGCAGCTTTTAGCGGAGAAAGATGGAGATTTGAAACGGGACATTGACGCTTCAGCTCGTGTTTGCAGCCCACAGCGGGAGATACAAGCAGATTATAAAACAATACAAGTGTTTTAAAGAATGTTAGCTGTGTTAGCTCCTCCTGTTAGCCGCCGTTTGTTTCCTGTGTTGAGTGTTTTCAGTGTTAACCTACTTTAGTAGTAAACAAAACTAATCCCGAGAGGAGGAGGTCACCGTCTGTAAACTAACACACCGACAACACCTCATGTTGTTCAGCATCCACAGGTGAACACAGGCTGGTTACATGATGTGGGTCAGATATTACATGATGGGATGTGTCTGCAGGAGGAGACTGTAGTTTAGTATTGGAGTTGAACCTGTTTTGCTTTTGGACACTAGAAGAACATCCCTACATATACATATACATCTATACAGGATGTGCACTATAAACTAACTTTATATCTAAATGTGCAAAACAGTTGCAGTAAATTTACCGGCATATATTTATATGGATTATACAATAACCTGCATTTTTATTATGACTATATTTATATGCTCAGGGTTCCCACACGTTCTGGAAAACCTGCAAAATGGTTGACCAATTTTCCAGTTGTCGAAAATGAGAGGAAAAAAGTCAAATATCCTGAAAACATAATATTTATCAAATTATAATGTGACGTTTTCAGATCCCACCAAGGATTTCTTTTCCAAAGAAAACTAGAGACTTTGAGTGTTTCCAGTGTTGGACCGCGAGCATGAGGGTTTTCTCTCCTGCAATGTGGTTTAAAAACAAAAACACCATGTTTTTGCGTCTTTCTATTATAAATTTGTCCCAATTTCTATGCATGTAAGAGATTATTTCATAGATAAGTTAAAGAGCCACAGACTGCACATCTTTAAATCAGACTTCTGGGTGTGAAAGGAGAATAAACAGAGAGACAATCGTGTCTGAAATAAGTTACAACTGTCGAAAAGAAAAGTGAAAGAGAGAGAAAATGTCCTGGAAAATGATTTCAAGAAGAGAGTGGGAATCGTGATGCTGTTGTCTGCTCTAATTGAGCTTCTCTTTTTTATTTTTTAATTGCTTACCTTTTTAACTTGGAGACGCACGCACAATAATCAATCTATCTACTATGGATGGGAACCTATAACAAGTATTTCTCAGTATTATCTGGACTTCATTAGATATTTTAAATAATCTTCACTTGTTTAATAGAGACAAACAGCAGCTTCTGGAAACATTTTAATTTTGTTAAATCTGTTTGTGCAAAAAAAAATTGACATCTTGGATGCAGCAGCTGTTTGTTTTAATGACGATCACACACTTCAACTCAACATGAAACTAGACTGAAAACAGTGACTCAGTTAATTTATTCACTCTGTTTCCGGGTTTGCAAAACTAGTTTGTGTTTTAAGAGTCGGAGCCAGAATCAGAGATGCAGAGTTGTTGCTTAGTGTCTCAGCCTGGTGTGTGTTTCATTTACATATCTGGAGATGTGTGATTACCTGTGTGTGTGACCGTTTCCTCTCCGATCCCTCAGGTGACACGCGGTATGTTTGGTGCTAACCGGAAGAAGTTTATGGAGGGGGGGGTGGAGAGTGACTACGCGGACGACTCCAGCCTCTACTACAGCCAACAGTCTATGTTCCCCCCTCACCGCCCCGACAAAGATGTAAGAGCTTCACTTCACTCACGTGACGCCCAGTCTGCAGACACACACACACAAAACTACACGGAGCGACATCATCACATAGAAAGTTAGCAAAAAAGTCCAGGTGCT